>NC_141873.1:45073255-45698255 GCF_056163025.1 Triticum urartu | reverse complement strand
TGAAAACACATTGTTAGCATCTTCCACTGCTCCATCTTTTAGAAGATTTTTTATCATTACTCCGTAAGTAGATTCATTAGGCACCAACCCACGGGCTAATATTCCAGCAAATAGTTCCTTAGCTTCTTCTCTTCTCCCAACCTTGTACATTGCATTGATCATGGTATTGACTATTGCAATATTGAACTTCACATTCATTGCACCTAATTTGTGGAACAGGGTGATAGCTTCGTCTGCGCAATTATTTCTACAAAAACCTCCAAGTATTATAGCATATATGGAAAAGGTCACTGTTGTTCCACTTTCGATCATCTCATGGAACATTTTCCATGCAGCAACAGTTCTCCCAGAACGAAACAACCCATCCAGTATGATGCCATATGTAACAGTGTCAGGTTTAATTCTCTTTCGCGGCATTTCTCTGAACAGAGTCAAACCATCGTCTATCCTTCCATTTTTAAAATAGCCATCAAGCAGTGTACTGTAAGTAACAATATCAGTGTAACGCCCCGAGACCGTTGCGCCAGGTGTCTTCCAGTTATTCGCTGTTGTTGTCTTGTCATTTGCTTCCGTGTTGCATTTTATCATGTCATCATCCGCATTGCATCATCATGTTTTTTAAAACTTGCATCCGTCCGGGTTCTCCCAGTTCCTTCCGTTGTCCGTTCTGAGCCCAGACACACTTGCACGCGCCCGCGACATGTCCGAAATATTATTTTATAAGTGGCCGGAAAATGTTCTCGGAATGGGTTGAAAGTTGGCATGCGGTGTTGTTTTGTTGTCAGTAGACCGCCTGCCAAGTTTCATCGCATTCGGAGTCCGTTTGATGCCCCAACGGATAAATATAGCGGCAATAGTAGCCGGTCTATCGTCGGACGTTTTCGGTCTCCGGAAACAGTCACCGGGCCTTCCTCTCTTCTCTTCTCTTAGCTCGAGACCGTCTACACAGCCCACTACCTACCGCCAGGCCCAACCTAACCTCTCTCGTCAGCCCGAAGCCCTCGCGCGCGCGTCCGAAAGTTGTCCCAGACCCGACCCGGACAATCATTGCCGTTGTGTCCGGATCATCCCCAAACGTCTACAAAACGTCACCGTTTTCTTATTTGGCCTCCCTAACATTTTATTCTCGACCGCCCGATCTAAATCGGAGGGACCAGATGCACCTAACAAAAATCCACCTGCTATATATGACCAGATCAACCCTAAACCCTAGCCTAGCTCCTAGCCCCTCCTGCGCCGCCACCCTCCTCGGATCCAGCACTGGACCAACCACCTCTTTCCTCGTTTCAGATCCACCCAACCGCTCAGATCCAACTAATTTCCTCCATCCTCGGGATCTTGCCCGGTCCATTCGAGCCACCCGACCAACCTCCTTCCTCCTTGGGATTTCATCCCGAATCAACCGGAGCCAACCAGCGCCAGCCACTTCTCTCCATTGATCCATCCCACCAGCAGAGCATCGGCCAACCCCCGAGCGCAGCCCTCACCCTCGAGCTCGAGCAGGCTGCTCCGCGCCTCCTCCCCTCCTCCAGTGCCTCGATCCACGATGGATCGAGAGCAGCACCACGCCATGGCGCCGCCGTCAAGTTGCTCCGACCCGCAGGTCCTCCTCACCGCGCCTCCTCCCTGTTTCTTGCTGTTCTTCTCCTACTGCTGCTGCTAATCGCGTGGTCGCCTTGTTTCTTCTGCAAGGCGAGAGCACCACCGAGACGAAGAACGTCCCCGGCCACCGGTGCCGTCGCCGGCCTAACCTGCTGCTGCCGTTGCTTCCCTTGTCGAACGAATGATGCACGACCCCAGCGCCGCCTCGTTCCCCTGCAGGAGCCGCGCCTGTCCATTGCTGCTCGTCTTCATCGAGCCGGCCAAGTCCAACGAAACGCCATGGCCGCCCCTCTCCTCCTCACAGGTCCTGGACCCCTGCGCCCTGTCACCGGTGTCCAGCGCCGCCATAGATTCGCGCCAAGCGTTCCTCACCGCCGCCCCGTTTCTGCCGCTGCTGCCTGCGTCCTCTGCTTCTACCAGGACGCCGCCACCTTGGCCTCCAGCTCCGCCCGGCCGCTTGCCTTCCTCGCTGGTTGGAGCAGCCACTGCATCGCCTGGAGTCGCCGCGGCCAAGTCCCTCGATCCCCGACCGGAGCCCACCTCCTTGCTGTTCCCGGCACCGTCGCGCACCTACTCCCGCTGCTTCGAGGATGAGGACGAACAGCGACCAGTGCCCGCGTTGACTTCCTCCGTTTTGACCGAGCGGCCTCGCTACCCGCCTGGGCTGCCTCCCTTCCAGCGCCAAGGCACAGCGCTCGGCCTCCCGGCCCAGGCGCTTCCTTCCCCTGCCAGCCTCTGCAATAGCCGGCCTGCTAAGGCCCAATGTGAGCAGCTCCCCAGCTCTGTTCCAGATCCGGCCCGTATCCTGTTTTTTTACATAGAACGTTTTTGTATTTTCCAGAGTCAGCAGTTTTTACAGAAAAACCCTCAACATCATGCATATAATAATTCTAGAACCGTGCATCAGATTAAAATGTTTTAGACATGTAAAGTGCTTAGAATTTCATCTAGTTTCATAATTTCCAACTTTCATCCATGTCAAAGATGTTTAAACTTGATGTTTGTTTAATTTTGTATAAATGCTATGCTAAAATGGTTTAATTCATAACTAAATAATCGTAGCTCCGTTTCTAACAAACTTTATATGTAAATGGGGTAGAATTTTGCCTAGTTTAACATGGTGGCATCATCTTGCATGTTTAATAACTATAAAATATGGTTTAGGGCAGAACAGGACCAAACCTAATATATGCACATGGGGATTTACCGGAATTGTTGTTCGTTGTTTCCGGCCTCATTTAAACTTGCCTAGATAGGTAGTTTTCTTTTGCTTCACCCTCTTGCCATGTTTAACAACATTTAATATTGTTGGGTACATAAACGAGATCGAACTAAATAACTTGTCGTGGTGTTTCGTCAATATGCAACTCATTGCATATTGAGCTCCACTTAATTTGTAGGGTTGCTTGTGCATTTTGCCATGCCATGCCTCTTTAAACCGGACATGCATCATACTTGATTGTGCATCATGCCATGATTATGTGTTGGTTGTTTACTATGTTGTGTGCTCCTTTCCGGTGTTGCTTCTTCGGGTTGGTTCCGATAACGTCGCGTTTGTGAGAAACCGTTCAACTACGTCAGTTTGTCTTCTTCATGGACTCGTTCTTCTTCCTTGCGGGATTTCAGGAAAGATGACCATACCCTTGAAATCACTTCTATCTTTGCTTGCTAGATGCTCGCTCTTTTGCTATGCCTATGCTACGATGCCTACCACTTGCTTATCATACCTCCCAAATTGCCATGTCAAACCTCTAACCCACCATGTCCTAGTAAACCATTGTTTGGCTATGTTACCGCTTTGCTCAGCCCCTCTTATAGCGTTGTTAGTTGCAGGTGAAGACTGAAGTTTGTTCCTTGTTGAAACATGGAGATGTTGTTCCTTGTTTGGAACGTGTTTACTTGTTGGGATATCACAATATCTCTTATTTAATTAATGCATATATATATTTGGTAAAGGGTGGAAGGCTCGGCCTTATGCCTGGTGTTTTGTTCCACTCTTGCCGCCCTAGTTTCCGTCATATCGGTGTTATGTTCCCGGATTTTGCGTTCCTTACGCGGTTGGGTAATAATGGGAACCCTTGACAGTTCGCCTTGAATAAAACTCCTCCAGCATGGCCCAACATTGGTTTTACCATTCGCCACCTAGCCTTTTCTTTCCCTTGGGTTCTGCAAACTCAAGGGTCATCTTTATTTTAAACCCCTGGGTCAGTGCTCCTCTGAGTGTTGGTCCAAACTGAGCGATGTCCGGAGCTATCAGGGGCAACTCTGGGCTGGCCCACCCGACGTCTGGCTCATCCGGTGTGCCCTGAGAACGAGATATGTGCAGCTCCTATCAGGATTTGTCGGCACATCTGGGTGGCTTTGCTGGTCTTGTTTTACCATTGTCGAAATGTCTTGTAACCGGGATTCCGAGTCTAATCGGGTCTTCCCGCTAGAAGGAATATCCTTCGTTGACCGTGAGAGCTTATGATGGGCTAAGTTGGGACACCCCTGCAGGGATTTGAACTTTCGAAAGCCGTGCCCGCGGTTATGGGCAGATGGGAATTTGTTAATGTCCGGTTGTAGAAAACCTGAAGTTGACCTTAATTAAAATATATCAACCGCGTGTGTAACCGTGATGGTCTCTTTCCAGCGGAGTCCGGAAAGTGAACACGGTGTTGGAGTAATGTTTGACGTAGGTTGTTCTAGGATCACTTCTTGATCATAGTTTCTCGATCGTGCTTTGCCTTCTCTTCTCGCTCTCTTTTGCGAATATGTTAGCCACCATATATGCTAGTCGCTTGCTGCAGCTCCACCTCATACCTTTACCTTACCCATAAGCTTAAATAGTCTTGATCGCGAGGGTGCGAGATTGCTGAGTCCCCGTGACTCACAGATACTTCCAAAACCAGTTTGCAGGTGCCGATGAGACCGTGCAGATGACGCAACCAAGCTCAGGAGGAGCTTGATGAAGATCTTGTCCTTTGTGTTGTTTCGTTCTAGTTGATCAGTAGTGGAGCCCAGTTGGGGTCGATCGGGGACCTTGTCGCATTTGGGGTTCTTCTTTTATTTTGGTTCCGTAGTCGGACCTTGATTGTATTTGGATGATGTAATGCCTTATTCATGTATTGTGTAAAATGGCGATTGTAAGCCAACTATGTATCTTTTTTCCTTATGTATTACATGAGTTGTGTGAAGATTACCTCACTTGCGATATTGCTTTCAATGCGGTTATGCCTCTAAGTCGTGCTTCGACACGTGAGAGATATAGCCGCATCGAGGGCGTTACAATCAGGCTCAACACCAACTGATTCCATGGCATTAAGCATTCCGAATGCTTTATCCATCTTGCCGACTAAGCAATATCCGTCAATCAGTGAACTAAATGTAATGGTATCAGGCCTCTCACCTATGTCTATAACCAAGTCAAAGATATCATGTGCATCCATAACCCTTCCTTCTTTGCACAGACTGTTTATTACTGAATTGAAGAACACAATGTTAGGACAAGGAATACCTTTGTTCATCATTTCAGAAACCAGCTCCTTGGCTTTAACCAAATCACCATCGATGCAAAAACCCTGAATCAGGGACTGATAAACAGGTATGCTTGGCTGTACTCCCATTGCAATCATCTCATCGAATTTGTCCACAGCATCGGTCAACCTACCCATTCTGGAAAGTGCGGCTATTACAGTGGTATAGGTGACTACATCAGGACTCACTCCTTTTTCCCGCATTTCAGTAAATATCAGCACAGCTTCATCCATCATTCCACGTTTAGCATATCCATTAATTAATATGTTGAAAACACGGCAGTCGGCTGCAATACCGTTGCTTTTCATTGAATTAAAGAGATCAATCATATCACCAAAGCATCCTTCATTGGCATACCCATGAAGCAAAATAGAGTATGAGACGACATTAGCTCTGTGGCCTTTGGCAGTCATGGAATCAAATATTTCTCTAGCTTCTTTGCTTCTTCCATGCTTGCAAAGGGAAGTCATTAACGAGCCACAAGTAACAATATTTGGTATAAGACCCCGGCTTGTCATTTCTCTGAACAGTTTAGCAGCCTCTTTCCACCGTCCAGATATGGAATATCCATGGATCATGCAATTATATGTCACTGTATCAGGTTGAACACCTTTATCAACCATCTGCTGAAGGACTACTTCTGCCTTGTCCATTGCTCTGGCCTTGCACAACTCATCAATGACCGCGTCGTAAGTCACCACATCGGGCTCAACCCCTTGATGGATCATTTCATGGAATAGATTGCATGCCTTGCCTATTTCACCGTCCTTGAAAAAGCCATGGATGACCGTGTTATATGCCACCAGATCGAGAGAGCAGACACCTCCTTCTTTTGCAATCATCTTGAGCAGCTCGAGCCCCTGCTGGCTCATGCCATTGTCACATAAGCTCTTCAGAACAGTGTTGTATGAGAAGGCATTAGGTACACAGCCAAACTCGGGCATCCTATGAAGCAGCACGTTGACAGCCTCTTCCGTACGATTGGCGTAGCAGAGGCACTTGAGGAAGGTGTTGGCGACGATCTCATTTGTCTTGAGGCCCGTCCTGAGGAGGCGACCAAAGAAGGCAAGCCCTAGATCTGGGTGAGACGCGCGGCAGCAGCAGTCCATGAGGATGCCGTAGGTGTGGACTGTGAGAGGCGCCACCCGCAGGCCGGCCTGTTCTCGGCACACGCGGTTGAAGAGGGCGACGGCGAGGGCGGGACCATCTCTGATGCAGGAGGCAGAGGACGTAGCACGTGCGAGGGCAGCGAGGAAGCCGTTCAGGGAGCGCCCGGGGACCGGGTTGGCCTGCCGCAGCAATTCGTCGAACAGGTGGTGTGCATCGTCTTGGCTGAGCGTCCCAGCGCGCACGCGCTCTGTGGCCGCGGCAAAGGCCGAATGGGGGGACCAGGCCCGTGAGAGTGGCGACGTGGTGGTGGACATGGAGGAGGAGCTGCGGCGGAGGAGGCGGAGGTTGGACATCGGCGTGGTGAAGGAGTGGCGGAGACGGAGGCGAGACAACGGAGAGGTAAATCAGTGCGGGTGGCGGAGACCGGACATGGGAGAGGTGCAGGTTGGGGAGGAGCAGCGGAGGCGGAGGGGTGGATGCAGGATGCGGACGGAGGGTGGAGATCAGCGGCGGCGGGGCATCGGCGTCGGGAATGGCCGGGGAGTTCGTACGCAGTGGGAAGAGCTTTGCTAGTCCTGTCACTCTCTAATCGGCTCCATTAGAAGCTACTCAAAAAAAAAACTTTTTTTCCTTTTCTCAAATGATGAATTCATACAAATCACTGGACATTTATCAAACAAGTTGGGAAAACGAGTCAAGCTCGAGCTTCAGAGCACCTCCAATTATAGCATTTTTTTAAAGCCCTTAAATGTTTGACGGGGTTGTTCATATATTTTCTACTCCCTCCGTCCCATAATATAAAAACGTTTTTGACACTGGTGTGGTGTTAAAAACGTTCTTATATTTCGAAACAGAGGGAGTAGATAGGAGGTATGTCAAGCATTAAGCGAGACAGTAGTATCTCTCGTATTAAGAGTCCACACTCCACAGTAACACACCGGCCCAATTAAGGCACCTTTAAAAAAAAAGGTGATTCTAGGATTCGATCCTGGGTCTCCTCGACGATGTGTAGCGAAGCTAGCCATTTAGGGCCTGTTCGGCTCTCCTCCACTCCACACTCTCGCTCCGGGAGTTGGTGGAGCGCTAGTTAAAAGTCCAGGAGCGGGGGAGTAGATGCTCTGCAGATTCTCAGATTTGGTGGAGCTAGTGGATCACCGAACACTCCCTTAGTAAGCGCCGGGTTCGTCTGAAAAGACCTGGTTTCTATTGTTTCTTTGTTTTTCATTGTTTTTATCCGTTTCTTTCTCCATTTTCCTGTTTTTCTTTCCTTTCTCTTTTATTTTTTCCTTCTGTTTTCTTTATTACTTTTTTAGTTCTCATTGTTTTATTCTTTTCCTTTCTTTTTTCTTTATTTTACTTTATTTTTGTTTGTTTCTTTCTCGTTTTTCATCGATTTTCCTTGTTTTCTCTCGGGTTTCACTAGCTTTCTTTACACATTTTGAAATATATCTAATAAATTACTTTAATACACGTTTAACATTTTTATAAATTCTTAATTTAAATTTTTAAAATACCTGATTAACATTTTCAATACATGGTCAAAATTTTTATACACATTTAAGATTCTTAAATACAAAGTTAAATTTTTTTTCTATGCATGCTTAACATTTTTTTAATACATGTGTAACATTTTTTTAATACATGATCAACATTTTCTCTATACATGTTTAATATTTTTTAATACATGGTCAACATTTTGTATACATATGTAACCGTTTTTTAAATACTAATTTAACATTTTAAATACATGATTTAACAGTTTTTCTGTACACATTTGACATTTTCCAAATGCTTGTTAATTTTTTTAAATGCTTGATTGACATTTTTATACACATGATCAAATTTTTTCATCATTTTGTTCATACATGGTAAACATTTTTTCTATACACATTTCACTTTTTCAAATTTTGATTAACAATTTTCAAATACATATTCAATATTTTTTCAAATGCTTGATTAAATTTTTAAAATAGATGACCAATTTTTTTCATACACATTGTATTTTTTCCTATACATTTGTGTATACTCCCTCCATTTCATATTAGTTGTCTTTGAAATTGATGTATTTAGATGTATTTCAGTGCTAGATACATCCGTTTGAGCGACAACTAATATGGAACGGAGGGAGTACATGACAAACATTTTCTCTGTCCACACTTAACATTTTTCAAATACTTGTAAAACATTTTTCAATTTTTTATGTAGAATGTTTTTTAATATATATATATATATGTATATATTTAGAATATTTGAAAGTAGAAACAAAAGTAAAAAAATTAAAGCAAAAACGAAAACATGAAAAATAAAACGAGGCTGTGGCCTTGGGTGGCCTGGGCCGGCCCATCTGGGGCTCCCCTTTACGTGAGGGTTCCTAGATCTCGTTATAAGCGAGACATAGGGGCGCCCTTTTTTAGCCTAAAATAGTGTTTCCAACTTTATCAATGGACCCTATTTATAGCCATATTTCTCGTTGCCTTTTGCGTCGACACATGATACCCATAAGTCACTAGCTCATTGTTCCATTTTTCTGTTTTTTCTTTTCCTTCTATTCCTGAGCACATCGTCAATCCGTTGCACTGTTGCTCACCTATTTTGCAACCCTTAGCTTGTTGTCGAACATGAAATATCACAGAGTTACGCGGGAAGGCCGGATGACACTGGAATACGACGCATGTCGTGCCACTTCAGGACAAGGCGGGTGGATCAAAGCTTCATGTCGGGAAGCTAGGGTCGGGAGGCTGGACGTGGATGCCGCCATGGAGGTGCGCAGGTAGGCACTTAAGGCGCCGGGATGCTAGAGGTGAATGAAGGGGCTATGCTATGGGCTGTTGTTTTTTACGGACCTCCATATTTTAGGGTTGAAGTAGGGGATCCTGTTTGGATGTTTTTCCTCTGAACCCTAAAAATCATTTGGGGGCATGTTTAGAGACATGCTATAGTTTTCTTTTTCTTTTTTGAGACTTTGAGACATGCTAGAGTTGCTCTAAAGGGTCTCTTTAATTTGCAGAATCAAACATCAACACATAAAGGGTATATGATTGTATTGTCGTGTCCATAGAAATCATAGATAATTAATTTGTGTAAAAATTTGCTTGATTGCACGATACAGAAAAAAAAAGATCATCCATATACAATTTCTTTAAAAATGTATAGTGCAAAAATCCGCAAGATATAATCCAACAAATCAAACAACCCAAGTGGAAATAATTCTATGAAAATCATTTAAATCAAAGGTTTCAAGATACAACCATTATCTTAAAAAAAATGAAAAATACAGCTACGGATTGGGGTTCTTCGTTACTTGAGCAAAAATAGCATCTTCACTCATTCACATCTCATATTATCTAGACAATTGCTATCTTATACTATGACACGGTTACATACTGCTCTTGCCTATCTATTTCCTTGAAATGTACATACATGCATAATAAGAATGAGGATATCTCAAAGTACAGAAGCCTGTTTGATCAACCAAAAAATGTAGCATCGTTCCAATTCCTTCTAGAATCAACCTGACAGAAGCCGTCTCAGATACTCGGTTCCATCATCGTAAGCAGGAGCAGGTTACCCTCTTTCGCATCAAAGTCTCGACGGAAATGAGCATCCTCTTGTGCCTGCCTGGACGAGGTCGTGGTTGCTCATCAGCATCCGCAAAATTGACCTGCAAAGGTTTGTTGGAAAGCTGTGACTATCCTAGTGAAAATAGATGTTCCTTATAGCAAAGGCATGGCTACAGAGGTAAACTATGTGACATGGTCTTCAGGGAGTAGTTCTTTTGTGATTACCTCAACATGCACGTGAGCACTAGGTTCATTTCTCATCATTGTCACTTGCATGTTATGCTTTGTATGGAAACAGAGAATGCGCATGTGAAGGGGCTACTCCGCTCATGAACTTCCTTAATGTGCTTGTCCAAATTGGATTCCTGAAATTCAAAATGTGGAGCATGAAAAACAGAGCAGTTTTGCGATTTATTGCAGACAGCAACAAATCCATGAAAAAGAGTCAGACATGTGAGATTGCAAATCACACCTTTGAAAATGAGCACTTGCAGTCCTCAATGTGGCATTTAATTCTCAGTGACAAATATATATTTTTTGAAATGTGGGCAAAAGCTTTGCCCGTTCCATTAATTAAGAAGAAGATTGATGCTCAGTTAATTACGGAAAATTGGGCAAAAACAGATACAACAAGGGCTAAGCCCACTTCCAAACATCGATACTCACAGCACGAAGCCCACTCTCGCCAATGACATGCCGAGCGTAACAACAGGTGCCAAACAGGCAAACACACACCAACAGGAGGCCCCGCTCAGCCAACACGCCAGCCTATCTACCCTCACCGGATAGAAGACGCCGTGACTGCTATGGGAGCAGCAGACCCAGGACTCACCTGCAAAGGTGAAAAGGCATGCACTCCACAGGAACCTGAGTGAAAAATGAACCTTCATGCATTTGCTGATGACGCTTGAAGTTCTTCTTTAGCTGCTTAGTGCAATAGGCATCACTGAACATATCGGTGACAACAGCATAGAAATGTTTCTTTCATAACCATGGGCGGAACTAAATGATAGATGAATGATGCCTTCGAGTAGACATAGACTTCTGCTACCAAATCGTTAAATCCAAACTTGCACTTGTTGCATACAACATGAATTTGGGTGGATGCTAAGCTAGGTATGCAACTGAACCCAGGTTTCTATGTAGCCAAAGTTTCAGTAACATACAAGAATGAAGCTTGTTTCAGAGCCTATTCAACCAAGAACCAAGAACCAAGAATGAGCAAGAATGGTTCTCCTTCAACTATTTTCGAACAACGCTAGGTAGAAAGAAGCTGAGATCTGAACAAGAGGAAGTCGAGCAAGAAGGATGTGTATGGTGGAGGAACTCAAAGTTGTCCTCGCCGTGTAAGTGTGTGCATCCAGGGGAGTACCTGAAGCAGAGAAGTAAGTGTGGTGCATTGATGCAGTTGAGGACCAAGAAATGAACAGAGAAGGTAAAGGTTGCAGCATGGATTCTTGGAAACTTTATTGTTGCGGGGCAGTACGGAGAACAGACGGCACCAGAACTGGAGAGGAATGCACACCACAGTGTAAGAGAGCAAGAAGTTTTCATCAAGCAAATGCTCTGATTCCTTCTGTCACGTGAGGTAGTGTTAGTGTCCTCCACACTGAAGCGAAAGCTCACACCGGGGAATTCTTGGCCATACCTTTATGTACATCATGAGGAAACATAGTTGAATCTTCGATGAAGTAAAGTAGAAAGAAATCACACTGGAAATAATTTTCTCACCTGTATGTGACGAGCTCCCACCAGTGCAACTGACAGCAGCATAGAGTGTAGGAGAGTCCAGCATGAGCTTGTATATTTATCCGCTAATTGGATATAACATGAGCAACCTCAAACATCAGTTCGTCCAGGACCTTTTTGCCCCGAAAAATAAACAAAATTCTCAAACTAGAACTAAAACAACCCTTGAGATAGCAGATCACTGACAATGACATTGCTAACAAATGCATTCATATGAAGGAAAGTGACTGCTTTAGAGAGTTTATAAAAGCTCAGGTGGCTGGTACAAATCATACTAGAAAAGATTGTATTTTTAATGCTTCTTGTGGAAGATTATATATGTATACCACCCATTTCTAAACCAAGGGTGCAGAATATATTGTAACCTCGGATATTATTCTCTGGAAAAAGAACTACACGCACCTTCATATAGCATTAGATCTAAGGAGGTAAGTTGTGCAAGAAGACTAACACTTATTATGAAAGGCAGTAGAACCACAAGCTACTTGCAGGGAATACCATTACTGAGATAGCAAGCCGCCATGGTTCTTCTTCTTCAGCTTCTTTTCACCTGAGAAAGTTACAAGCCCCCACCAAAACGAAGCATATGAATTAATAAATTGTATCTTTCCCAATCACCATCAGAAGTAATTACCCCTAAAATTACAGGTGGCTAGTAGAAAAAGATTGTGTATCTTTCCCAATCGCCATCAGAAGTAATTACTCCTAAAATTGTAACCAATCGTGTTAGACTAATTGTCTACCTTTCCTCGCCCATCAAAGATTAAAAGATTCATAGACATGTCACTTTCATGTGATCCGCACACACCACAAAATGAACTCACTATACAAGTAGGCAGTTTGGTTTCTTATACAGTTGTTCTGGCAGGAGAGCTTTCGCAAGCAATAACATAACTGTGCTTTCCGATGAGTTAGTCTCATATGCAGCATATCAACTAGTCAACCAAACCCATCGAAAAATTGATACTTTGCAGGGAGCAACTTAATATCCTCCTGATGTTTCCCTTTCCTTGAAAAGAGAGACAACATCAATGAGGCAGTTGAAGCTTCAAGTGAGATACTCTTCCCATCAACTTTAGACAAATAATTTCCAGCCTTGGCTATCTCACCTTTTTCCAACAACATTCTGATGATATCATTTATAAGAAGGGAACTGGGAACGATACCACTGTTGTCCATTGATGAAAACATATTGTCAGCATCTTCCACTGCTCCGTCTTTTAGAAGATTTTTTATCATTACCTTATAAGTAGATTCATTGGGCACCAAGCCACTGTGTGATATTGCAGCAAACAAATCCTTAGCTTCTTCTCTTCTCCCAACCTTGTACATTGCATTAATCATGGTATTGAGTATTGCAATATCAAACTTTACATTCATTGTTCCTAATTTCTGGAACAGGGTGATAGCTTCGTCTGCACAATTATTTCTACAAAGACCTCTAAGTATTATACTGTATGTAGAAATACTCACTGTTATTCCATTTTCCGTCATCTCATGGAACATTTTTCTTGCGGCAACAGTTCTCCCAGCACGAAACAACCCATTCATTATTATGCAATATGAAACAGTGTCAGGTTTAATTCTCTTACGCGGCATCTCTCTGAACAGAGTCAAACTATCATCGATCCTTCCATTTCTACAATAGCCATTAACAAGTGTATTGTATGTAATAACATTAGGCTCAACACCAACTGATTCCATGACATCAAGTACTTTTAATGCTTTATCCATATTGCCGACTAAGCAATATCCGTCAATCAGTGAACTGAATGTAATGGCATCAGGCCTCTCACCTGTGTCTATAACCAAGTCAAAGATATCATGTGCATCCATAACCCTTCCTTCTTTGCACAGACTGTTTATTACTGAATTGAAGAACACAATGTTAGGACAAGGAATACCTTTGTTCATCATTTCAGAAACCAGCTCCTTGGCTTTAACCAAATCACCATCGATGCAAAAACCCTGAATCAGGGACTGATAAACAGGTATGCTTGGCTGTACTCCCATTGCAATCATCTCATCGAATTTGTCCATAGCATCGGTCAACCTACCCATTCTGGAAAGTGCGGCTATTACAGTGGTATAGGTGACTACATCAGGACTCACTCCTTTTTCCCGCATTTCAGTAAATATCAGCACAGCTTCATCCATCATTCCACGTTTAGCATATCCATTAATTAATATGTTGAAAACACGGCAGTCGGCTGCAATACCGTTGCTTTTCATTGAATTAAAGAGATCAATCATATCACCAAAGCATCCTTTATTGCCATACCCATGAAGCAAAATACAGTACGAGACAACATTAGCTCTGTGGCCTTTGGCAGTCATGGCATAAAAAATTTCTGCAGCTTCTTTGCTTCTTCGATGCTTGCAAAGGGAAGTCATTAACGAGCTGCAAGTAAAGTTATCTGGTATAAGACCCTGACTTGTCATTTCTCTGAACATTTTAGCAGCCTCTTTCAACTGCCCTGATGTGGAATATCCATGGATCATGCAATTATATGTCACTTCATTGGGTTGAGCACCATTAGCAACCATCTGCCGAAGGACTAGCTCTGCCTTGTCCATTGCTCTGGCCTTGCACAACGCATCAATGCTCGAGGTATATGTCACCACATTGGGCTCAATCCCTTGCTGCTTCATTTCATGGAATAGATTGCATGCCTTGCCTGTTTCGCCTTCCTTAAAGAGGCCATGGATGACCGTGGTATATGTCACCACGTTGGGGGAGCAGGCACCTCCTTCTTTCGCCATCATCTGGAGCAGGTCGAGTGCCCGCTGACTCATGCTATTGTCGCATAAGCTCTTCAGAACAATGGAGTATGAGAAGGCATCAGGCACACAGCCGAGCTCGGACATCCTATGAAGCAGCACGTTCACAGCTTCATCCGTCCGTTTTGCGTAACAGAGGCACTTAAGGAAGGTGTTGACGGCGATCTGGTTTGTCTTGATGCCCGTCCTGTGGAGGCGACCGAATAAGGCAAGCCCTAGGTCCGGGCGATGCCCACGGCAGCAGCAGCCCATGAGGATGCCGTAGGTGTGGACTGTGAGAGGCACCACCCGCGCGCCGGCTTCATCACGACAGACGCGATTGAAGAGGGCGAGGGCGAGGGCGGGCCCATCTCTGCAGACTTCGGAGGCCGGCGCACGGGCGAGGGCGGCAAGGAAGCCGTTGAGGGAGCGCCAGGGGACCGGGGTGGCCTGCCGCAGCAATTCGTCGAACAGGTGGTGTGCATCGTCTTGGCTGAGCGCCCCAGCGCGGACGCGCTCTGTTGCCGCGGCAAAGGCGGCGCGGGGCGACCAGGAACGCAAGGGCCGCGAGGTGGAGGAGTAGAGGCAGCGGTGGAGGTGGATGCGGGACATCGGCGTGGTGGTGGTGCGGTACCGGTGGAGGCGGAGGAGGGGAGCCGCAGAGATAAAGCTGGAGGAGTGGCGGAGAGGGAGGCGGAGGCCGGACTCCGGCTAGGTGCAGGAGGGGGAGGGGCGACTACGGAGGCGGGTGCGGAATCGGATGCGGCGGCGCATCGGCGTCGGGAATGGCCGTCGACTGGAGTTCGTACGGAGTGGAGACAGCTTTTTTTTCCTTCGATGGCAGGAGTGGAGATAGTCGTGCAGTCACACAACTGAGACGAGCGTTCGCTAATTTCTGTCGATTGGCATGGGTCCCATCTCCCTATCACAGAGTTTTCATGCTCAACTTCTGCGTCATGCTTAATTATGATACTAGTAAAAAGGCCCATACGTTGCAATGAAAAAAAAAACTTCACGCGGGCCTATAATAACCATATAAGCATTGCTCAAGTCCTCCCCCCTCCTGTCCATGTTCTCTATTTTAACATGACATCTCACCCATGTCATCACTTGTCGTCTTTCCGCCTTCGCAAACGATGACCCCGGTGTTCACCTAATCTATTTTTTTATCGGCGGTGTTCACCAAATCACAATGAGCCCGAGCATGGTCAATCCCAATGCGATGTCCTCGCAAAACAAAATTCTCAATGCGATGAACTCAGCCAACGCACGTCACATTGTACCATGCCAGCGCAAGGGAACGTTAAAAACTCAACCTGTGCACCTGTACAGGCTAGGATTTAAGTAGTAAACATTCATTTTTTTTTAAATTCATAGGATTTTTTTATGAAAAAAATGTGCACCAAAATCACATCATAGTATCATTATGTGATAGTTTTTTTGTTGTTGTTGCTTTTTTTCACAATGTGATTGTTCCCGAAGATACAGGAGCGAACCATAAGCTAACTTCACCTGAGATACAATTGGACTTGTGCAAAGCTTGTGCAAAAGAGACGACCAAAACCATTGTTGATGAAATTGGAGATAGTAAATTTCCCTTACTTGTGGATGAGTCCAGAGATGCATCTATTAAGGAGCAAATGGCTATGTGTTTGAGGTCAGTGTCGTCGTGTGTATTGTACATGTGTCTTGTTGTGCATATATTTTCTCAAAGTTATTATATACTAATCATGCAATTGTGTCTTATGTAGGCATCTCAGCAGCCGAGGGGAGGTGATTGAGAGGTTTATTGCAATCAAGCATGTTCCTGACACGCGGGCAACTTCACTCAAGGTAGTTTTGGATGGTATATTTGCTACTCAGGGCTTGTCTATGTCTAATTTGAGAGGGCAAGGTTATGATGGGGCTTCAAATATGAGAGGGGAATTTCGTGGTTTGCAAAGATTGATCTTGGAGGAAAATCCATATGCTCATTATATACACTGCTTTGCCCATCAATTGCAATTAGTTGTTGTTGCTGTTGCAAAGTGTTGTTCATAGTAAGAGATTTTTTTGAATACACTAGCATGGTTGTCAACATTGTTAATGCTTCATGTAAAAGACATGATCAGTTAGCCCAAGAGCAACATAATGAATTTGTGCGCCAAGTGGAAGTCGGGGAACTTCCTGGGGAGAAAGGAAAAAACCAATTAACTAACCTTGCAAGACCCGGTGATACACGGTGGGGGTCACATCATAGGACCTTGTGTCGACTTATTTCTATATGGAAACCAGTTCTGAAGGTATTAGAAAATTTGTACGATGATGCTGATAATGTTGCACAAAGAACCTCAGCCGGTGGGTTGATAAAGCACATGGAAACATTTGAATTTGTTCTCATATTGCATCTTATGATTAGACTATTGGGCAAGACTAATGATCTATCACAGTGCTTGCAACAGAAAAAACAGCATATTGTTCGTGCCGTGAGATTGATTAAAACCACAATGGACAAAATGCAAGAGATAAGGCAAAATGGTTGGGATGAGCTCTTCCAAGAGGTAACTAACTTCTGTCTCAAATACAATATTGTAGTGCCAAATATGGAAGATACAAGACCGGCTAATGGTCGTTCAAGAACTTGGGGTGGCCAATTGGTAACTTACCACCATCATTTCAGAAATGAAATATTCAATGTGGTGCATGATCAAATTATTGTGGAATTAAACAACCGCTTTACTGAAAGATCTACTCAATTGTTAAGATGCATTGCTTGTCTTGATCCGAAGAATTCTTTTGCCAATTATGATGAAGACAAGCTTGTTGACCTTGCTAGTATGTATGCTGCTGACTTCTCTGCATATGAAGTTAGTTTTGTCCTTAGAAATCAATTGGACTCGTTCATTCATGAAGCAAGAGTTGATCCACATTTGATGAATTGTAATGACCTTGGTCATCTTGCCATGAAGATGGTTTTGAGTAATATGCACACAACATTTCCGTTGGTTTACCGCCTTGTTGAGTTAGCATTAATATTACCTGTTGCAACCGCAACAGTAGAAATGGCCTTCTCAGCAATGAGCATTATCAAGACCGATTTGAGGAACAGGATGGGTGATGATTGGTTGAATCACAGAATGGTATGTTACATTGAGCGAGATGTATTTGTTAGTATTGAAGAGTCAAAGATCATTGAGCGATTTCAGGGTTATTGCACACGCAAAGGCATTTTACCTCGTCCTAGAGGTAATGTTTCATATTTTGCATCCAGTAGTAATTTTTTACTTGTTTTCTATGCACTGACTTGCATACCGAATTTTCTACTTGAAGGTGAATCATCTGTTACTATTGAAGATGTAATCGCGGGAAGCTAAAATCAAACAGCCTTTTGATTTGGTACCCTCTTTTGTATTATTTATCCTTTATATTGTTTTTTGTTATGTGTTACATTATCAGATGAAGCACTATTACATATTGTTTCTAGATTCTTATCAGTTGCAAATGAACATTACTTTTGGTATGCCTTAAAATTGTGGTAGTTTTTGAGAAAAAAAATTGGCTCTTCATTTTGGCCCGGGGCGTCGGCCATTCCTGGCTACGCCGTTGCATATATGTCACACCAACTTTATGTTGCCGTTGTTGCTTTTTTCATGATGAAATTAAAAAAATATCTTATAGAAAAAGATTACAAAATTATGTCTTTCTAAGAAATATATGAGGTATTTATGGGTGCGTTGTTCTTGGGTGTGTTCTGAAACCAAATGATAACCTAATGTGAAGAACAATTTGTTGATAAATTAAAAAAAATTAAGTCAAACAATTACAGAATAATAACCCAAAAAGGTGTAAGAGTTAAGACGCTCGTACACACCATGCAAAGGCACCATCCCCTTTTTTAGGGTAACACAGTTTAATTTATTTATTCAAAGCTCTAAGTTATCTCTGAGGAAATGATGCTATTCCTAGAAATCACGTAAGCATATTCTTGCATCACCATTGAGCAAGGTGACCGTTTCATTGCTCTGCCCTTCATGGAAGTTGGCTCCATGATATTCAGCGTCTTCGTCACCGTCTCATGGTTGCCAACCATGTCCTTGCGTCCTCATCGGCATCTCCCCGACATGGTCTCCGGCCATGTCCTTGCGTCCTCATCGCCGTCTGCTGCTGCTAGCAGGGTGATATGGTTACCAGTCGTGTCCTTGTTCCCTCGTGTTTCCACCCAGCCCTCCTTGTCCACGTCTGATACATGCTTTTTCTTCTCTCTCCCTTCACAGGGCCCTTCCAAGTTCTCTTCTCACATTATCTCTCTGTATCAAGTCTCGAGGCTGCTTGTTGACTTGTTTAACTCCCACGTATTTAAATTGGTGAGAATTAGTGCAAAGAAGTGAGGTGGGACTAATTATTTGAGAAGGAACATTGGTTTTCAACACAAGCGTAATGGAGTTCAGTTGGTTGTGTTCTTCTTGATGGAACAGGAGGTCCCTGTCTTCGAATCCCACATGAGCACCTTCTTTTCGCCTTTTTATATTTTTATTAAGCGGATCATGGAAGCCCACTGAGCATAAAGGCCCAGCAAAGCGAGGACCAGGTTGCATGGGAAACCAAAGAAGCACGTTTAGGGTTTTTTAGTCTTTACATTTTTTAGGGAATAGTCTTTACTACAGTAGGTTGGGCTTTGCAATTGCTTAATAATAACCTCATTTATAGTACCTTGTTCGAAGCTTTCTTTTTTAATAATCCTAATATTTCAGTAGGTCCAAGCATATGTGGTATCATGTCGGATGATGAATTCGTACAAACCACATGACCATTAGGGGAGCGGATATGTCTCGCTTTATACCAGGCAGTGTAATGACTCAGGATAAATATATCATAGATTGATAGCTACTTGATACAAGATATAAGGTTTCAGAAAGAGATATGAGCTAGAGGAGAAGAACACGAGGAGATTGGGAACAGAGAGAAACATGGAGGGGGAATAGCATCAGCCGATTCTAATTTCTTCGATGCCTTCTTTGTTGCCCCCCTGGCCACGTATAAGGTTGATATGGTGGCTTCTTGAGACTTGCATTGTTTATGTTTTAGAGAATACTAAATAAATATATTATGAAAGAACAATTTTGTTAAACTGTTCATGCAGCGTAAAAAGATATTCGTCGAATTTTATCAAATGTTTGTATCATTCAAAAAATGTATGTAACATTTAAAAAATGTTCACATGTTTCAATAAATATGTGACACGTTTTTGAAAAAATTATACAATGTAGAAAAATGTTCATGTAATTAAAACAATTCACACCATTAATAAGAAGTATGTTACATTTAGACAAATGGTCACATGTAAAAACTAGATGATGCACACGCTTTGCTGCGAGAATCCTATTAAAATAATTATATTAATATTAATGCAAAAAAATGACAACCTATGATTGACATGCATAGGTGTTTATGTGTCATGGTTGCATGCTTAGAAAAGTTAGATAGTGGTTGCATAAAAAAATGTAACTTGTGGTTTTTGATTGACATGCAAATGCGCTGATGTGGCATGGCTGCATGCTTAGAAAACATACTCCCTATGAACGAGTGCTCTAAGTATCTGATACATATACCATATATAGAAGTACAAAAATATATTCAAACAATATAACTTATGAGTGGCATGCATGGCTTGCTAATGTAGTATGTCTGCATGGCTAAATTAATGCATAATTAAAAAGCACAACTTATGATTGATAAGCATAGGTGTCGATGTGTCATGGTTGCACACTTAGAGAAGTTTTTTTTTGGTTCTGACTTAGAGAAGTTAGATAGTGTGCAGCATGAAAAAAATAACTTGTGATTTATGATTGACATGCATAGGTATTGGTGGGCAGCATGAAAAAAATAACTTGTGATTTATGATTGACATGCATAGGTATTGGTGTGGCATGGTTGCATGTTTAGAAAACTTAGGCCTCTCCTAATGTGCATGTGCATAGATGAGGTGCTACGTACGTTAAAAAGTTCAGCAACTAAAGTTCTTAATTCATAAGTGCTTAAGTTTTTGTACCTAAGCTTCTTCGTTTAACTATTTAGCAACTAAACCCTTCCGTGAATCGATGAGATTCCTTCATTTAAATGTTTAGCCTAGCTTGTTCTTGGCACTGTTTCTTCCTATGTCACCAAAGTGCTTTCTCTCCTCCTTAATTGCTTTGCCATGTCATTTTTCCGTTTATGTGGAATGCTTAGCACATGTACATTGTGTAGCACTAGAAAGATCCTTGGGTAGTGGGTTGTACCAATTTAGGAATAGAGGATACATTTGTGACAATTTAAAAAAATTGTTTATACAATGTAAAAAATGTATCACATCATTCAAAAAAAATGTTTCAAGGTGTATTTGAAAATTTATTTTATGGAACATGACAAGTTTACTCATGGAACATGGTAATTTATTTTTTGGACCATGGCCAATTTACTTCATGAACCATGGCAATTTTCATTTTTGTATCATATCAAAATTTTACTACATGGACCACAAACAACTTATTTTTTGGTATCATGTCAAATTTACTTCAAGGATTATGACAAATTTACTGAAGAATCCTTGGTATTTTGTTTTTGTTTTTCTATCATGGAAAAATTATTTTTTGCACCAAGGTAAGTTTACTTTTTTCTGGAAAATTTATTTGTACACACCAAGGCAATTTTCATCGTGCATCCCATGATGAATTTTGTTTTTGGTAAATCATATTAGAACATGTCAAAATTTTCAAACAGATTGTGGTCATCTTTTGTACACCATGGCAAGTTATACTTAAACATGACATGGCAAATTTTGTTTTCTTGGTACTAGTTCACAATTTTTCTTTGGGCGACGCTACGCGTCCACCGGCTGATCTATCTGAAAGATCAGCCGGGTCGCGAGCCGTTAGATGTAGCTATCGAGCGGCCAAGCGACGCCTCCATCATTGCAACAGAAGTCTTGTTGCAGATTTTTTTTTGCAACAGAGGTCTTGTTGCAGAATTTTTTTTGCAACAGAAGTCTTGTTACAATTTTTTCTGCAATAGAGGTCTTGTTGCAGAATTTTCCTTTTGCAACAGAAGTCTTGTTACAGTTTGTTTTTGCAACAGAGGTATTGTTACAGAATTTTTTGCAACAAAGATGTTGTTGCGGATTTTTTTATCTTCACTTTTTTGCAACACAGGAGTTGTTGCGGGAAGAACTTCTGCAACACACGTGATGTTGCAGAAAATTTGCAATGGAAATCATGTGGCAGAAACACCACGTCGCCGTCGTTCGCCTCCGTATTTTTCAGCTTTGTCGTTGCAATTGCAATAGGGGGGGTTGGTGATGGTCGGGGCGATGGGAGGAGGTCGTCGGCAGTCGTGCCAAGCAGAGCCGGATGCTCCATGGTGGCCGACGGACATGCGACGACTGATGGCCATGGTGGAGGCAGCAGATGACCATGATCTATAGTTGCAAGCACTGTTGCCCCTGCCGCAAGCCGGGAGCACCCCGCCGCTGCTGCTATAGACCCACCATGTGTTGCGGCTTGCAAGCTCACCATCAGATTTGCGCCAAACCGTGGCAAAGGAGCTGCAAGACATGAATGGACATAGTTGATGGCTACCTTGTTGTGCAGTCAGATGTAGGTGGGCGAGAGGTAGAAGGTTGCAGCCTGGCAGGTGGGCAAGAGAATGCTCAGTATAAGGAATAAGTGGTTGAGGTTGGATAAGGTAGAGGGAGCCATGGGCACCACGTCACGTGGACAGGTGTCACACGAGCGAAGCGGCGGATGAACCCAGAAATCAGCTGATTGATTAGAAGAGTTTTCCTTTTTCTTTAAATCCTTTTTGCCATCATCTTATGAAACAATGGCAATTAGGTTCAGACGTGTTTGTTTTTAAGTTTTCTTGTATGTGTTTTAAGTTGTTGCAAATTTAGCTTCTCATGCACATCAATTATAAAACTTCTTGTAAGGCATTTTTAACTACAGACATAATTGTAAGTGCATCTAGCGCCACCCCTAGTTGGTTTTGGAGTATTGACGACAAACCTGGTTGAGGGACTAATGTGTTTGTGAGAATTGCAGGATAACACAGGTAGAAGTCCCTCATTGATTCGGTATTCCTACCGGAGATAACCCCTAAAAATGTATGAAGACATTGAAGTCAAAGGTGGTATGTGAAGACATTCACATTGAAGACTATGACAAGAGAAGACATCGCGTGAAGACTATGGAGCGCGAAGACTTAGTTGTTTCGTCGTTTTTCTTCTTCTTTGTTGAGTCATAGGAACCACCGTACTGTTAAGTGGGGTCCAAGTGAACCAGTCAGAATGACTGAAGTGATGCTTAACCAAAATCATATGTCTTCGAGCGAAGACAATGAGAGCAAATCTTATCCAGAGCTGGATAAGTCAGCTTTGCTTGTAGCTCAAGTAAAGTTGCCGTGTGTGTTTGAAATCTGACCGTTGGAACACGTGTCAGTTCCTTAGTGACCCAGGGTCATTTCAGACAAATCAGGTCGGTTTGCCTAGTGGATATAAATAGCCCACCCCTACACCATAAATTGGTTGGCTGCTCAGAGTTAGTGCACGGCTTTTGTCGTTTGAGAGCAACCCACCTCGAAGCCTTTGAGAGAGAAATCCTTGCGAGGACAAAGCCCTAAACACCCAGAGCCAAAGAGTGTTAGGCATCACTTAAGTCTTCTTGTCTGTGTGATCTGAAGACTTATTACATTTGAGGACTGTGAATCCTCCAACCGGTTAGGCGTCGCGTTCTGAGCATCCAAGAGTCATTGTGGATCGCCGGTGAACGAAGTCTGCGAAGGTTTGGAAGTCTACCTTGAAGACTTACCAGAGTAATTGGGCGAGGACTGGGTGTCCTTAGCTCAAGGGGAATAAGGTGAAGACGCGGTCTTCTGAGTTGAATCTCAGCCTCCCTAACCAGACGTACGGTTGTCACAGAAACTGGAACTGGTCCAACAAATCATTGTCTTCAACGAGCCACTGGTTCTATCCTTTCCATCTCTTTATTTACTGTTAGTCCTTGTGAAGTCATTGCCTGTTTGCATTATCTTTTGTCTTCACTGAGTGACTGCTTGTTCTGATTGGCTTCATACTATCTTCCATTCTGATCTATACTGCCTAGCTGCTATTAGTCTTTGTGCCTTCATTTTATTGAATACTTGACTATGGCTTGCTTAGTGTAGTCTACCTTCCGCTGCATGGTAATAGGTTTATTTCTATCGTTTGTCTTCGAAACTTCCATGTTTTGAAGACTTTCATAAAAATTGCCTATTCACCCCCCTCTAGTCGATCACTAGCACTTTCAATTGGTATCAGAGCAAGGTACTCCCTTGTTCTGTGTGATTCAGTTTAACCACCTGGAGTTTTAGCTATGTCGACTGCAGGGGTAATCAAAGTCTCCGCTGCATGCCCCGTCTTCGATGGAACTGAATATCCCTACTGGAAGAATAAGATGCGCATGCATCTTGAAGCCATTGATGTTGACCTCTGGTATGTCGTCAAGAATGGCGTCCCCAAGGCTGGTGAAGGTGTCACCGCTGCTGATGTCAAGAAGTTCATTCAACTGGACTCCACTGCCAAGAACATCATCTGTGGTCATCTGACCAAAGGGCAGTATGGCCGTGTGAGTGCTCTAGAAACATCTAAGCTAGTCTGGGACTGGCTCTCCAAGGTCAACGAAGGCGTCTCAACCCAGAGAGATCAAAGAATCAGTGTCCTTCGCAACCGCTTCAAGAGAAACGACAATGAGAATGTTCAGCTCACGTTTGATCGACTCACTGACATCACAAATGAGCTTCAAGCTCTCGGCGCTACTGAGATCACCAAGCATGAAATCGTCAAGATACTCCTGAGATCACTTGACAACTCGTTTGACACCCTAGCCCTGATGATTCAAGAACACCCTGACTTCAAGACACTCGATCCGTCTGACATACTTGAAAGGCTCAACACACATGAGTTTCAGCTTACTGAGAAAAGAGACATCTACGGTCCCAACTATGGGCGAACTCGTGCTTTGAAGGCAAAAGCTGTTTCCTCATCTGAAGAAGAATCTGACTGCAGTTCTGATGATTCTGAAGACATTGGAAAGGAGCTTGCTATGCTTATGAAGAAGTTCCAGAAATTCACCAAGAAGAAAGGCTTCAGAAAGTCCTCACGATCCAGCTCAAGGAATGATGAAGCTTCTGCTAATGACTACAAGAAGAGAACATGCCACAAGTGCAAGAAACCTGGTCACTACATCTCTGAGTGTCCGTAGTGGGACAATGAGAACAACAACAAGAAGAAGAGCAAGGAATATGATTCTGACGACAAGAAGAAGAAGAAATACTCAAAGTCTTCTTCCAAATCTTTCTCAAAGTCTTCATCACACAAGAAGAGCTCATCTGGCAAGGCTCGTGCGTTTGTTGGCAAGGAAATGGATTCAGAGGAGGAGTCCGCTTCTGAGGAGGCGGAGGTGGAGTCTGAGGAGGAGTCCGATTCTGGCGTTGCAAGTCTGGCTACAGCCTACGTTGCCAAGTCCATCTTCAACACTGAAGACAATGACTTCATCACCGACGCTGATGCTAATGACAAGGACAACTCCGCTCCCACCTACTGCTTCATGGCACGCGGTGCCAAGGTAAACTCACGCACTACTCACTATCAAACATCCAGTGAAAATGACTCTGATTGTGGTTCCAAACCCAGCTACAAAACACTTGCTAAAATTGCAAGTGAACAACAGAAAGCTATGGAACATATTCAAAAACTGTTAGACAAAAGCGATGACCTGTTAGACGCTGAAATGACTCGATCTCAGTCCTTAATTAAAGACATAAAAAATCTTCATGTTAAGTATGAGGAACTTGAAAGTCGTCATGAAACGCTCTCAACAACTCATGAAAAGCTTTCCTATGATTATCTTCAAAGGAAGCAAGATCTTGAGAAATTGAGAGCGGCTCATGAAGATCTTCAAAAGGAAAACGAGTCACTTCGCGCCAAACAGATCAGTTCCGCTCAGGAAGGATTTGAACCACCATGTATTAAATGCATTGAGCGTGACAATGCTACTTCTGTTGCTGGATGTTCTTGTTGGGGAACGTAGTAATTTCAAAAATTTCCTACACACACGCAAGATCATGGTGATGCATAGCAACGAGAGGGGAGAGTGTTGTCCACGTACCCTCGTAGGCCGAAAGCGAAAGCGTTAGCACACCGCGGTTGATGTAGTCGTACGTCTTCACGATCCGACCGATCAAGTACCGAACGCACGACACCTCCGAATTCTGGACACGTTCAACTCGATGATGTCCCTTGAACTCCGATCCAGCCGAGTGTTGAGGGAGAGTTTCGTCAGCACGACGGCGTGGTGACGATGATGATGTTCTACCGACGCAGGGCTTCGCCTAAGCACCGCTATGATATGATCGAGGTGGATTATGGTGGAGGGGGGCACAACACACGGCTAAGAGATCCAAGGGATAAATTGTTGTGTCTTTGGGGTGCCCCTGCCCCCGTATATAAAGGAGTGGAGGAGGGGGAGGGCCGGCCCTCTCTATGGTGCGCCCTAGGGGAGTCCTACTCCCAACGGGAGTAGGATTCCCCCTTTCCTAGTAGAACTAGGAGCCCTTCCAAGTAGTAGGAGTAGGAGGGAAGGAAAGGGAAGGGAAAAGGAGAAGGAAGGAAGGGGGCGCCCCCCTGCCTAGTCCAATTCGGAACAGCCCATGGGGAGGGGTGCGGCCACCCTTTGAGGCCTTTCTCTCCTTTCCCGTATGGCCCATTAAGGCCCAATACGAATTCCCGTAACTCCCCGGTACTCCCGAAAATACCCGACTCACTCGGAACCTTTCCGATGTCCGAATATAGTCGTCCAATATATCGATCTTTATGTCTCGAACATTTCGAGACTCCTCGTCATGTCCCCGATCTCATCCGGGACTCCGAACTCCTTTGGTACATCAAAACACATAAACTCATAATATAACCATCATCGAACTTTAAGGGTGCGGATCCTACGGGTTCGAGAACTATGTAGACATGACCAAGACACGTCTCCGGTCAATAACCAATAGCGGAACTTGGATGCTCATATTGGCTCCTACATATTCTACGAAGATCTTTATCGGTCAAACCACATAACAACATACGTTGTTCCCTTTGTCATCGGTATGTTACTTGCCTGAGATTCGATCGTCGGTATCTCAATACCTAGTTCAATCTCGTTACCGGCAAGTCTCTTTACTCGTTCCGTAATACATCATCCTGCAACTAACTCATTAGTTGCAATGCTTGCAAGGCTGTAACATCCCAAATTTTCAATTTGGAATGTTATACATTAGATCATCATGCATATCATATTTTATTTTGCTTTTGGTTTTGATCCTAGAAAATCCTAAGCAACTCAAGGACCCACGGAGAGAGTTGGGGATTTCGTTATTTACATATTTGAGTTTTCTCAAATTATGTAAACAGGATCATTTGATTTTATTTATTTTATCATCTATTATTTCTATTACAAAATATGAGAGAGGGAATAAAATGACTTTCCCAAAATATAGAAATATTGAGGATTTAATAAAAAATCAAATAAGTTTTATTTTGGAGTTTTTCGGTATTTTTATTTGAATTTAGGAAAAATGCGCGTTTTTCAAAGTTGTAGTTTGGGCCCAGATAAATGTTCACTTTATCGGGCTTGATTTTAGAAACCCGGGAAAATTTATTTTGTGGTTTTTGGAGTCCGTTTAGTATTTCTTTTTATTTTACTTCCGAGCAAAATTATATAAAAAAAACGCGGAACCGACTATGGGCCGTACTCGGCCAGGACACCGCCGGCGGAGGCTTTATAAGCAAAGCCGCCGCCCCGGCCCGAGAGAGCCCAGCCGCCAGCCCTGAAACCCTAACCCTAGCTAGCCGCCGCCGCCGCCAGGAGCCGCGCGCCGCCCGAGGTTCGCCGCCGCCTCGACTTCCGTGCCTTTAAAAAAAATTCTGTTCGTCGTTTTTCTTTTTCGTCGGATTTTCCGCGGTTATTTTCTGATCGCGATTTCTGATCCGATTTTCGTTTTAGTATAACTTTTCGCTCGTTTATCAGAATCAGGCGATTCAAGCGCCTGGAGTTTCGTCTCGAAACCCTCTTTCCGAATAATCAACTTAAACAAGTTTTTGCTACTATAAAATTTGCCCTAGATCCAGATTACTAGAACGAAGTTGTTTTCTTTCGCCGTTTGACTTCTTTTGCTTCGTTCGATTTGATTCTTTTTGCAAACCAGGGTTCTTAAGTTGAACTTTCTGGTTAGATCTCTATTTGAGTTTTACCTGTGCATTAGATGAGTACTTATTGTATGCTTGTTGTTTGTCTGCGATAGAATACCCGGAGTGCGCCGCCTGTTACTTCGAATCTCTAGGTTTCGCGGATCATCAGCAAGGCAAGTAACACTTTGATCATACCTTTTTCTACAACCCAGTTTTATTGCATTAGATCAATCTTCACACATTGCATGATTAGGATCTAATTAAACTGTGGGATGGGAAGTAGATGAGGTAGTACCTATTACCTGTTTATTATCAAACCTTTGGGAGTTACTTCTACGTTTGCTTATTATGCCATGCTATGCTAGTAGACGTGGATTGGGTGAGTGATATCCATGACAGATGTGAGATTGTTAATTAAGGGTTTATCTAAGGTGGCAACCTAACACACATCTGGG
Organism: Triticum urartu; assembly: GCF_056163025.1. NCBI lineage: Eukaryota > Viridiplantae > Streptophyta > Magnoliopsida > Poales > Poaceae > Triticum > Triticum urartu. The sequence continues at coordinate 45,670,281 of NC_141873.1, read as the reverse complement.
TGGATTGAGGCACCTGGGATTCCAGGACTTGCCTGTTTTTATTTTTGGACCGCCACCCAGGCTCAAAGGGATCATGAGATTATTCATACTAGAAACTTCCGTGTGCAGCCACAAGCCATTATGGGCTCTGGCATAGTTGATTAAGTTGTGCGAACTCTTACAGTGGTAGACTAGCAGATGTAGGGGATGTAGGTGGTACGGTCTACCCGATCGTAAGGTGCTAGCGCTTCTGAAAGACTATGTCTCGGTCATCCGTTTCTCAAACACCGTGTAGTGCGAGAAATCCAACGGAGGCGATCGAGTCTTGTGGGGAAAAGTGCGCAAACCTCTGCATAGTGTAATAAACTAATCATGGTTAGCCGTGTCCCCGGTTATGGACATCTTGAGTATCTAGTACCTGGATTATCATGTGAATCTCAACATGTTACTCAAAAATTAATTTTGTTGGGTTTTAATGATGTTACTTAATTGGGATTGAGAATGCTGTCAACCATTCTCAATGTTTAACAACCACCATGATAGTAATTAAATTATTCCTTTGAAGTAGGGAAAAATTGGCTTTACACAAAAACTGTAACCATAGAGCTTTCCACCAGCCAAATATGCATATAGTATAGCTGTTGCACACCATTACTCTCTATGTGTTATCTTGCCAGCATATTCCATGTGCTGACCCATTTTCGGGCTGCATTGTTAATGTTGCAGACTTTTCAGACGACGATTGAGGAGTTTAGGTCGTGGTTCTACACTCAGTGATGCCGTTGGAGTTGATGGACTCACTTATCTTCCAAGCCTTCCGCTGTTATCGTTATTAGATGGCCTTAAGCCATATTTATTGTACTAAGTTCTCTTTTGAGACACTCGATGTAATAAGTGTGTGATTGCTACTCTGCTATAAACCCTTTGAGTACTGTGTGGTGTCAGCATTACTGATCCAGGGATGACACCGGAGCACAAAGATCAGACTGTTTGAGGTCTGGTCACTACAGAGATGGTATCAGAGCACACGCTGACTGTAGGACACGACCACTAAGCTAAAGACCTAGATCACTATTCACTCTCTTCTCTTCTGACTTCTCATCTTTTCTACTCTTTAGGATGGCGGATGCAAGGAACAAGTTCACCCAACCAGATGAAGATACACCCTTTGGACGCCACTTGAAGGAAATCACTAGATACCTGAACATAGGAATACCAAGCTTCACGGGAACCTACAACGCCACTTTACCTGAAGAAGAGCGCTGGATGATTCAAGTTCAAGTTCCAGGAAGGACGTTCATGCCAGTCACTGAGCCCATAGAGTTTTCTTTTGATGCACCAACTTGGAGTCTAGGAAAGAGTATGGCAGCTCACATCGCCATGGGACGCATTGGAGAAGTCTACCGCAAGGATCTCAAGGATACTATCTACCAGATTTGTGGGCGCCGAGATGAACACTGGGAGATGATCAGCACCAGGAAAGATAGATCAATTGTAGTTTTTATTCAGGAGTTAAACCAGCACATTCGACGACAGGAGAATCAGATGTGCGCCGACATGATAGATCTGAAGAAGGCTAAGACTAAAATCAAGGGACTGGAGGAAGAACTCAAGGCTACACGTGAAGATTATGAATAGAAATTGAAGTATTGGTGGAGAAGAATGACGACCTGATCAAGAAGATTGGAATATTTATGGGAGGCCCGACACCAGTAGATGAAGACGAAGAACCCAAGGAGATTAGCCCGGAAGACTACATCATCATTGACTGCACCGACTCGGAACAAGATAGTAGCAATGATGACTATGTTGATGAAGCAGGAGCAGATATCATGGAGTCTACAACCGTAGAATATTTCTAGTAGACCACCTCATCAGTAGTAGTAGTCCACCATGTAAATATAGTAGTCCGAGCACTTTTGCGATAGTTAGATCGATTGTATGCCCTTGTTTGTTTGATTGGAGTGAATTGTTTGCTTTTGCCTCATGTGCATATGGGTAGTGTTTTCTCTTTAGACCCCCTCTCTTCTTATATCTCATCTTTTCTAAACCCTCAGATGCCTCCGAGACGTGACCCCGGATTTGCCTTTCCGCCGGAGCTCATCCAGTTGATCCAGCAGTAGAACACCCTGATGCAGTTGCTAGTTCAGAATCAGAATCAGGGGAACAACAACAACAACCCACCACCACCTGTTGACCACTTAGCCCGTTTTCTTAGGCTGAATCCGCCGGTGTTTTCCAGTAGCACCGAGCCGATTGTAGCAGATGATTGGCTCCGCAAGACAGCTAGGGAGTTGACCACAGCAGGATGCACAGATGCGGAGAAGGTGAAGTTTGCTGCACATCAGTTAGAAGGACCCACAGCATCTTGGTGGGAGAATTTCACAGCCACCTTCCCAGTCGACACTGTCACATGGGACCAGTTTCAGCAGGCTTTTCGTACTGCGCATGTTTCAGCAGGAGCAATGGCCATGAAGAAACGTGAGTTTCGTAACTTGCGCCAAGGAGGACGGACAGTTGGCCAGTATGTGGAGGAGTTTAGTAAGCTAGCACGATATGCCCCAGATGACGTTGCTACGGATGCAGCTAAGCAGGAGAAATTCCTGGAAGGATTGAATGATGAGTTGAGTATGCAGTTGATGGTAGCCACCTTCAACAACTACCAGGAGTTGGTAGATCGTGCTCTTATGATTGAAGGGAAGCAGCAGCAAATTGAGAACCGCAAGAGGAAGTATGGACAAGGAAAGTATAATTCAGGAGCTCAGCAGAAGCCTCGCTTCACCCCTAGACCGGGAGGATATTTTCAGCATACCCATGGAGTAGGTAGCTCGCACAATCACAATGGCACCAAAAATGGTAATGGGAATGGAGGAAGCAATGGCCATAACCGCAGCACCCCATCAACCCCAGCCAAGAAGGACTTGAGCCACGTCACTTGCTATAAGTGTTCGAAGCCAGGACATTATGCAAATGAATGTCCTGAAGGCCAAAACGGCAATGGAAGCCCTGGAAAGAAGCCGAACCCTTTCAACAGGAGACAGGTGAACCACGTTAATGTGGAGGAGGTTGAAGCTCAGCCCGATGCAGTAATAGGTAAGTTTTTGGTTAAGTCGTTTACTGCACTCGTTCTTTTTGATACTGGAGCATTGCATTCATACATATCAAGGGGATTTGTGGATAAGTATAACCTACCAACCCAAGCCCTTAGGTCACCCATGTTAGTAACCTCGCCAGGAGCAGAGTATGTGGCAAGTCTATGGTGTGATCGGTTACCATTAAGGATTGGTAACTATGTTTTTCCCTCAGACCTAATAGTATTGGAATCTTAAGGATTGGATGTGATATTAGGAATGGATTGGTTATCAAAGTATGAAGGTAATATTGAGTGTGCTAGTAAGTCAATTTTGCTTACCACACCAGAAGGGAGAAGGATCAAGTATGTATCCTGGCATGTGCCAAACAGGACACAAGTAAATTCCTTATCAGGAGTTGTGCAGGAGGAAGTACCAGTGGTAAAGGATTTTCCTGATGTATTTCCCGAAGAGTTGCCAGGCATGCCACCGGATAGAGACATTGAGTTTTTGATTGATCTTTTGCCAGGCACTGGGCCAATATCGAAGCGACCATATAGGATGCCAGCAAAAGATTTGGTGGAAATTAAGAAGCAGATTAAGGAGTTACTGGATAAGGGATATATTCACCCAAGTTCTTCGCCTTGGGGATCACCAGTACTTCTAGTGGAGAAGAAGGATGGATCGTTAAGGATGGTTGTTGACTATCGAGGATTGAACGAAGTAACAATCAAGAACAAGTACCCGCTACCAATGATCAACAATCTGTTTGATCGATTGCAAGGAGCTAAAGTATTTTCCAAGATCGATTTGCAATCAGGATACCATCAGTTGAAGATTCGAGAACAGGATATTTCGAAGACAGCTTTCACCACAAGATATGGGCTGTATGAGTATACCGTTATGTCATTTGGACTGACTAACGCGCCTGCCTATTTTATGAACATGATGAACAAAGTGTTTATGGAGTTTTTGGATAATTTCATCGTAGTGTTCATTGATGATATCCTGGTATATTCGAAGAATGAAGAGGAGCATAAGGAGCATTTGCGTTTGGTACTTGGAAAGCTCAGAGAACACCAATTATATGCCAAGTTCAGCAAATGTGAGTTTTGGTTGAAGGAAGTAGGATTCCTTGGACACGTTATATCCGGAGAAGGTATAGCAGTAGATCCCGCTAAAGTTGAAACCGTGACCAAGTGGGAAGCACCAACAACAGTTGGAGAGATCCGGAGTTTTCTTGGACTCGCAGGATACTACCGTAGGTTTATTGAGAATTTCTCAAAGATCGCAAAGCCTATGACGGAGTTGCTGAAGAAGGATACTAAGTTCAAATGGACTGAGGAGTGTGAGGCTAGTTTCCAGGAGTTGAAGAAATGTTTGGTTACCTCACCAGTGTTGATTTTGCCAGATCAAACCAAGAATTATGAGGTGTATTGCGACACTTCACGTCGAGGACTTGGAGTAGTGCTTATGCAGGAAGGGAGAGTTTTTTCGTATGCTTCAAGACAACTGAAGCCTCACGAATTGAATTACGCTACGCATGATTTGGAGTTAGCAGCCGTAGTGCATGCATTGAAGACATGGAGACATTTCCTCATCGGAAATCATTGTGAGGTGTACACGGATCACAAGAGTTTGAAGTACATTTTCACGCAGAAGGAGTTGAACCTCAGACAAAGAAGATGGTTGGAGCTCATCAAGGATTATGATATGAGATTGCATTATCATCCCGGGAAGGCTAATGTAGTAGCTGATGCATTAAGCCGCAAGGGCCATGTCAATACGTTAATGACAGGAGAAATACCCAAGGTGTTAGCAGAAAATCTTCATGAACTATGTTTAGAAATAGTTCCGAGAGGCTATGTGGCAGCATTGGAGATTCAGTCAACTTTGATGGACAGAATCAGAGAAGCTCAGAAAACTGACAAAGAGATTGCTTCTATAAAGGAGAAAATGAGCCAAGGAAAAGTTAAAGGATTTCGTGAGGATGAGCACGACACCCTATGGTTTGAAGACCGTGTTTATGTACCCAATGACCCGGAGATCAGAAAGTTGATTCTGCAAGAGGCACATGATTCACCGTATTCGATTCACCCAGGAAATACCAAGATGTATTTGGATTTGAAGGATATTTTCTGGTGGACCGGAATGAAGAAGGATATTGCGGAGTATGTAGCAGTTCGTGACGTATGTCAGAGAGTAAAGGCAGAGCATCAGAAGCCAGCATGATTGTTGCAACCATTGCCGATACCCGAATGGAAGTGGGATAAACTAGGCATGGATTTTATCACGGGATTACCAAGGACTCGTTCAGGCTATGACTCGATTTGGGTCGTAGTTGATCGATTGACGAAGGTAGCTCATTTCATCCCAGTAAAGACCACTTACACCAGTGCTAAGTTGGCAAAGATACACATGACCAGGATCGTATGTTTGCATGGAGTTCCGAGGAGCATCATATCAGATAGAGGAACCCAGTTTACCTCAAAGTTCTGGAAGCAGTTGCATGAGACTTTGGGTACTAGGCTAGAATTTAGTACAGCTTTTCATCCGCAGACAGATGGACAGACTGAGAGAGTCAATCAGATTTTGGAGGATATGCTGAGAGCTTGTGCGCTAGATTATGGATCTAGTTGGGACGATAATTTGCCATATGCAGAGTTCTCTTACAATAATAGCTATCAGACCAGTTTGAAGATGGCACCTTTCGAAGCTTTATACGGAAGGAGGTGCAGGACACCGTTGTCATGGGACGAAGTTGGAGACCGCCAGTTGTTTGGACCAGATCTGATTAAGGAGTCTGAACAGAAGGTGAAGTTGATTCGCGATAGGCTCAAGGTAGCCCAGTCCAGGCAGAAGAGCTACGTAGATTCTAAACGCAAAGAGACAGTTTACGAAGTCGGAGACAGAGCTTATCTTCGAGTATCCCCACTTCGAGGGATTAAGCACTTTGGAGTTAAGGGGAAGTTAGCGCCACGATTTGTAGGACCATATCGAGTTTTGGAGCGTATGGGAGAAGTGGCCTACAAGTTGGAATTGCCAGAAGGATTAACAGGAGTTCATGATGTGTTCCACGTTTCTCTATTGAAGAAGTGTCACGCGGAGATGGCTGACATACCTTTAAGAGACACAGTGCCATTGGAAGTAATTCAGTTGGATAACAATTTGACTTATGAGGAGAAACCAGTCAAGATTCTTGAGTTTGCCAGCCGAGTTACTCGTAGCAAGGTTATCAAGTTTTGCAAAGTTCAGTGGAGCCACCACACGGAGGATGAAGCCACCTGGGAGCGAGAGGAAGATTTGCTCAAGGACCACCCTCACCTATTTTCTAGCCAACCCGAATCTCGAGGGCGAGATTCATCTTAAGGGGGGTAGGTTTGTAACATCCCAAATTTTCAATTTGGAATGTTATACATTAGATCATCATGCATATCATATTTTATTTTGCTTTTGATTTTGATCCTAGAAAATCCTAAGCAACTCAAGGACCCACGGAGAGAGTTGGGGATTTCATTATTTACATATTTGAGTTTTCTCAAATTATGTAAACATGATCATTTGATTTTATTTATTTTATCATCTATTATTTCTATTACAAAATATGAGAGAGGGAATAAAATGACTTTCCCAAAATATAGAAATATTGAGGATTTAATAAAAAAATCAAATAAGTTTTATTTTGGAGTTTTTCGGTATTTTTATTTGAATTTAGGAAAAATGCGCGTTTTTCAAAGTTGTAGTTTGGGCCCAGATAAATGTTCACTTTATCGGGCTTGATTTTAGAAGCCCGGGAAAATTTATTTCGTGGTTTTTGGAGTCCGTTTAGTATTTCTTTTTATTTTTCTTCCGAGCGAAATTATATAAAAAAATGCGGAACCGACTATGGGCCGTACTCGGCCAGGACACCGCCGGCGGAGGCTTTATAAGCAAAGCCGCCGCCCCGGCCCGAGAGAGCCCAGCCGCCAGCCCCGAAACCCTAACCCTAGCTAGCCGCCGCCGCCGCCAGGAGCCGCGCGCCGCCCGAGGTTCGCCGCCGCCTCGACTTCCGTGCCTTTAAAAAATAATTCTGTTCGTCGTTTTTCTTTTTCGTCGGATTTTCCGCGGTTATTTTCTGATCGCGATTTCTGATCCGATTTTCGTTTTAGTATAACTTTTCGCTCGTTTATCGGAATCAGGCGATTCAAGCGCCTGGAGTTTCGTCTCAAAACCCTCTTTCCGAATAATCAACTTAAACAAGTTTTTGCTACTGTAAAATTTGCCCTAGATCCAGATTACTAGAACGAAGTTGTTTTCTTTCGCCGTTTGACTTCTTTTGCTTCGTTCGATTTGATTCTTTTTGCAAACCAGGGTTCTTAAGTTGAACTTTCTGGTTAGATCTCTATTTGAGTTTTACCTGTGCATTAGATGAGTACTTATTGTATGCTTGTTGTTTGTCTGCGATAGAATACCCGGAGTGCGCCGCCTGTTACTTCGAATCTCTAGGTTTCGCGGATCATCAGCAAGGCAAGTAACACTTTGATCATACCTTTTTCTACAACCCAGTTTTATTGCATTAGATCAATCTTCACACATTGCATGATTAGGATCTAATTAAACTGTGGGATGGGAAGTAGATGAGGTAGTACCTATTACCTGTTTATTATCAAACCTTTGGGAGTTACTTCTACGTTTGCTTATTATGCCATGCTATGCTAGTAGACGTGGATTGGGTGAGTGATATCCATGACAGATGTGAGATTGTTAATTAAGGGTTTATCTAAGGTGGCAACCTAACACACATCTGGGTGGATTGAGGCACCTGGGTATCCCAGGACTTGCCTGTTTTTATTTTTGGACCGCCACCCAGGCTCAAAGGGATCATGAGATTATTCATACTAGAAACTTCCGTGTGCAGCCACAAGCCATTATGGGCTCTGGCATAGTTGATTAAGTTGTGCGAACTCTTACAGTGGTAGACTAGCAGATGTAGGGGATGTAGGTGGTACGGTCTACCCGATCGTAAGGTGCTAGCGCTTCTGAAAGACTATGTCTCGGTCATCCGTTTCTCAAACACCGTGTAGTGCGAGAAATCCAACGGAGGCGATCGAGTCTTGTGGGGAAAAGTGCGCAAACCTCTGCAGAGTGTAATAAACTAATCATGGTTAGCCGTGTTCCCGGTTATGGACATCTTGAGTATCTAGTACCTGGATTATCATGTGAATCTCAACATGTTACTCAAAAATTAATTTTGTTGGGTTTTAATGATGTTACTTAATTGGGATTGAGAATGCTGTCAACCATTCTCAATGTTTAACAACCACCATGATAGTAATTAAATTATTCCTTTGAAGTAGGGAAAAATTGGCTTTACGCAAAAACTGTAACCATAGAGCTTTCCACCAGCCAAATATGCATATAGTATAGCTGTTGCACACCATTACTCTCTATGTGTTATCTTGCCAGCATATTCCATGTGCTGACCCGTTTTTGGGCTGCAACGTTAATGTTGCAGACTTTTCAGACCACGATTGAGGAGTTTTAGGTCATGGTTCTATACTCAGTGATGCCGTTGGAGTTGATGGACTCACTTATCTTCCAAGCCTTCCGCTGTTATCGTTATTAGATGGCCTTAAGCCATATTTATTGTACTAAGTTCTCTTTTGAGACACTCGATGTAATAAGTGTGTGATTGCTACTCTGCTATAAACCCTTCGAGTACTGTGTGGTGTCAGCATTACTGATCTAGGGATGACACCGGAGCACAGAGATCAGACTGTTTGAGGTCTGGTTGCTACAAAGGCTTATAGTGATGTGCATTACCGAGTGGGCCCAGAGATACCTCTCCGACAATCGGAGTGACAAATCCTAATCTCGAAATACGCCAACCCAACAAGTACCTTCGGAGACACCTGTAGAGCATCTTTATAATCACCCAGTTACGTTGTGACGTTTGGTGGCACACAAAGTGTTCCTCCGGTAAACGGGAGTTGCATAATCTCATAGTCATAGGAACATGTATAAGTCATGAAGAAAAGCAATAGCAACAAACTAAACGATCAAGTGCTAAGCTAACGGAATGGGTCAAGTCAATCACATCATTCTCCTAATGATGTGATCCCATTAATCAAATGACAACTCTTTGTCTATGGCTAGGAAACATAACCATCTTTGATCAACGAGCTAGTCAAGTAGAGGCATACTAGTGACACTCTGTTTGTCTATGTATTCACACATGTATCATGTTTCCGGTTAATACAATTCTAGCATGAATAATAAACATTTATAATGATATAAGGAAATAAATAATAACTTTATTATTGCCTCTAGGGCATATTTCCTTCAGTCTCCCACTTGCACTATAGTCAATAATCTAGATCACATCGCCATGTGATTTAACATCAATAGTTCACATCTTTATGTGGTTAACACCCATAGTTCACATCGACATGTGACCAAAACGCAAAGGGTTTACTAGAGTCATTAATCTAGTTCACATCTCTATGTGATTAATACCCAAAGAGTACTTAGGTATGATCATGATTTGCTTGTGAGAGAAGTTTAGTCAACGGGTCTGCCACATTCAGATCCGTATGTATTTTACAAATTTCTATGTCAACAATGCTCTGCACGGAGCTACTCTAGCTAATTACTCCCACTTTCAATATGCATCCAGATTGAGACTTAGAGTCATCTGGATCAGTGTCAAAATTTGCATCGATGCAACCCTTTACGGAGAACCTTTTGTCACCTCCACAATCGAGAAATATATACTTATGCCAGTAAGGATAATTTTGACCACTGTCCAGTGATCTACTCCTAGATCACTATTGTACTCCCTTGCTAAACACACTGTAGGGTATACAATAGATCTGGTACACAGCATGGCATACTTTATAGAACCTATGGCTGAGGCATAGGGAATGACTTTCATTCTCTTTCTATCTTCTGCCGTGGTCGGGCTTTGAGTCTTACTCAATTTCAAACCTTGTAACATAGGCAAGAACTCTTTCTTTGACTGTTCCATTTTGAACTACTTCAAAATCTTGTCAAGGTATGTACTCATTGGAAAAACTTTCAAGCGTCTTGATCTATCTCTATAGATCTTGATGCTCAATATGTAAGCTACTTCACCGAGGTCTTTCTTTGAAAAACTCCTCTCAAATACTCCTTTATGCTTTCAAGAAAATTCTAAATTATTTCTGATCAACAATATGTCACTCACATATACTTATCAGAAATGCTGTAGTGCTCCCACTCACTTTCTTGTAAATACATGCTTCACCGTAAGTCTGTATAAAACTATATGCTTTGATCAACTCATCAAAGCGTATATTCCAACTCCGAGATGCTTGCACCAGTCCATAGATGGATCGCTGGAGCTTGCATATTTTGTTAGCACCTTTAGGATTGACAAAACCTTCTGGTTGCATCATATACAACTCTTCTTTAATAAATCCGTTAAAGAATGTAGTTTTGTTTATCCATTTGCCAGATTTCATAAAATGCGGCAATTGCCAACATGATTCGAACAGACTTAAGCATAGATATGACTGAGAAACTCTCATCGTAGTCAACACGTTGAACTTGTCAAAAACCTTTTGCGACAATTCTAGATTTGTAGATAGTAACACTACTATCAGCATCCGTCTTCCTCTTGAAGATCCATTTAATCTTAATGGCTCACCAATCATCGGGCAAGTCAATCAAAGTCCATACTTTGTTCTTATACATGGATCCCATATCAGATTTCATGGCCTTAAACCATTTTGCGGAATCTGGGCTCGTCGTCGCTTCCTCATAGTTCGTAGGTTCGTCATGGTCAAGTAACATGACCTCCAGAACAGGATTACCGTACCACTCTGGTGCGGATCTCACTCTGGTTGAGCTACGAAGTTTTGTAGTAACTTGATCTGAAGTTTCATGATCATCATCATTAACTTCCTCTCTTGTTGGTGTAGACATCACTGGAACTGATTTCTGTGATGAACTATTTTCCAATTCGGGAGAAGGTACAATTACCTTGTCAAGTTCCACTTTCCTCCCACTCACTTCTTTCGAGAGAAACTCCTTCTCTAGAAAGGATCCATTCTCAGCAACGAAGGTGTATCCAACAGTTTCTTTTGGGTATCCTATGAAGATTTACTTCTCCAATTTGGGTTCAAGGTTATCATGTTGAAACTTTTTCACATAAGCATCGCAGTCCCAAACTTTAAGAAACGGCAACTTAGGTTTCTCGCCAAACCACGGTTCATACGGTGTCATCTCCACGAATTTAGATGGTGCCCTATTTAACGTGAATGTAGCTGTCTCTAATGCATAACCCCAAAACGATAGTGGTAGATCGATAAGAGACATCATAGATTGCACTATATCTAATAAAGTACGGTTATGACGTTCGGACACACCATTACACTGTGGTGTTCCAGGTGGCGTGAGTAGTGAAACTATTTCACATTGTTTTAACTGAAGGCCAAACTCGTTAACTCAAATATTTTACTTCTGCGATCATATCGTAGAAACTTTTATTTTCTTGTTACGATGATTCTCCACTTTACTCTGAAATACTTTGAACTTTTCAAATGTTTCAGACTTGTGTTTCATCAAGTAGATATACCCATATCTGCTCAAGTCATCTGTGAAGGTCAGAAAATAATGATATCTACCGTGAGCCTCAACACTCATCGGACCACATACATCAGTATGTATTATTTCCAATAAGTCAATTGCTCGCTCCATTGTTCCGGAGAACGGAGTTTTAGTCATCTTGCCCATGAGGCATGGTTCGCAAGCATCAAGTGATTCATAATCAAGTGATTCCAAAATCCCATCAGCATGGAGTTTCTTCATGCGCTTTACACCAATATGACCTAAACGGAAGTGCCACAAATAAGTTGCACTATCATTATTAACTTTGCATCTTTTGACTTCAATATTATGAATATGTGTATCACTACGACCGAGATCCAACAAACCATTTTCATTGGGTGTATGACCATAGAAGGTTTTATTCATGTAAACAGAACAACAATTATTCTCTAGTTTACATGAATAATCGTATTGCAATAAACATGACCCAATCATATTCATGCTCAACGCAAACACTAAATAACATTTATCTTAGGTTCAACACTAATCCCGAAAGTATAGGTAGTGTGCGATGATGATCATATCAATCTTGGAACCACTTCCAATACACATCGTCACTTCACCATTAACTAGTCTCTGTTCATTCTGCAACTCCCGTTTTGAGTTACTACTCTTAGCAATTGAACTAGTATCAAATACTGAGGGGTTTCTATAAACACTAGTAAAGTACACATCAATAACATGTATATCAAATATACCTTTGTTCACTTTGCCATCCTTCTTATCCGCCAAATACTTGGGGCAGTTCTGCTTCCAGTGACCAGTCCCTTTGCAGTAGAAGCACTTAGTCTCAGGCTTAGGTCTATACTTGGGCTTCTTCACTTGAGCAGCAACTTGCTTGCTGTTCTTCTTGAAGTTCCCCTTCTTCCCTTTGCCCTTTTCTTGAAACTAGTGGTCTTGTCAACCATCAACACTTGATGATTTTCTTGATTTCTACCTTCGTCAATTTCAGTATCACGAAGAGCCTGGGAATCGTTTCCGTTATCACTTGCATATTATAGTTCATCACGAAGTTCTAGTAACTTGGTGATAGTGACTAGAGAACTCTGTCAATCACTATCTTATCTGGAAGATTAACTCCCACTTGATTCAAGCAATTGTAGTACCCAGACAATCTGAGCACATGCTCACTGGTTGAGCTATTCTCCTCCATCTTGCAGGAAAAATACTGCCAGAGGTCTCATACCTCTCGACATGGGCATGAGTATGAAATATCAATTTCAACTCTTGGAACATCTTATATGTTCTGTGGCGTTCAAAACATTTTTGAAGTCTCAGTTCTAAGCCGTAAAGCATGGTGCACTAAACTATCAAGTAGTCATCATACCGAGCTTTTGTCAAAAACATTCATAATGTCCGCATCTGCTCCTGCAATAGGTCTGTCACCTAGCGGTGCATCAAGGACACAATTCTTCTGTGCAGCAATGAGGATAATCCTCAGATCACGGATCCAATCCGCATCATTGCTACTAACATCTTTCAACTTATTTTTCTCTAGGAACATATCAAAAATAAACGGGGAACAACATCACGAGCTATTGATCTACAACATAGATATGCAGATACTATCAGGACAAAGTTCATGATAAATTAAAGTTCAATTAATCATATTACTTAAGAACTCCCACTTAGATAGACATCCCTCTAATAATCTAAGTGATTACGTGATCCAAATCAACTAAACCATGTCCGATCATCACGTGAGATGGAGTAGTTTCAATGGTGAACATCACTATGTTGATCATATCTACTATATGATTCATGCTCGACCTTTCGGTCTCCGTGTTCCGAGGCCATATCTGTTATATGCTAGGCTTGTCAAGTTTAACCTGAGTATTCCGCGTGTGCAACTATCTGCACCCGTTGTATTTGAACATAGAGCCTATCACACCCGATCATCATGTGGTGTCTCAGCACGAAGAACTTTCGCAACGGCGCATACTCAGGGAGAACACTTATACCTTGATAATTTAGTGAGAGATCATCTTATAATGCTACCGTCAATAAAAGCAAGATAAGATGTATAAAAGATAAACATCACGTGCAATCAAAAATATGTGACATGATATGGCCATCATCATCTTGTGCCTTTGATCTCCATCTCCAAAGCATCGTCATGATTTCCATCGTCACCGACATGACACCATGATCTCCATCATCTTGATCTATATCAATGTGTCGTCACATGGTCGTCTCGCCAACTATTGCTCTTGCAACTATGGCTATCGCATAGCGATAAAGTAAAGCAATTATTTGGCGCTTGCATCTTATGCAATACAGAGACAACCATAAGGCTTCTGCCAGTTGCCGATAACTTCAACAAAACATGATCATCTTATACAACAGCTTATATCTCATCACATCTTGACCATATCACATCACAACATGCCCTGCAAAAACAAGTTAGACGTCCTCTACTTTGTTGTTGCAAGTTTTACGTGGCTGCTATGGGCTGAGCAAGAACCGTTCTTACCTATGCATCAAAACCACAACGATAGTTCGTCAAGTTAGTGTTGTTTTAACCTTCTCAAGGACCGGGCGTAGCCACACTCGGTTCAACTAAAGTTGGAGAAACTGACACCCGCCAGCCACCTGTGTGTTGGGGATCGTAGCAGAAATTTAAAATTTTCTACGCATCACCAAGATCAATCTATGGAGTAATCTAGCAACGAGGGGAAGCAGAGTGCATCTACATACCCTTGTAGATCGCTAAGGGGAAGCGTTGCAAGAACGTGGATGAAGGAGTCGTACTCGTAGCGATTCAGATCGCGGTTGATTCCGATCTAAGCGCCGAACAACGGCGCCTCCGCGTTCAACACGCGTGCTGCCCGGTGACGTCTCCTATGCCTTGATCCAGCAAGGGGAGAAGGAGATGTTGGGGAAGACTCCGTCCAGCAGTAGCACGACGGCGTGGTGGTGGTGGAGGAGCGCGGGACTCCAGCAGGGCTTCGCCAAGCACTACGAGAGATGAGGAGGGAGAGAGGTAGGGCTGCGCCAACAGGGGAAGAACTTCGTGTGTTGGGCTGCCCCTTTGCCTCCACTATATATAGGGGGAGAGGGAGGGCTGCGCCCCTACCTAGGGTTCCCACCCCAAGGGGTGCGGCAGCCCTAGATCCCATCTAGGGTGGCGGCCACAAGGGGGAGAGGGGGAGGCGCACCTGGGGTGGGCCTTAGGGCCCATCTGCCCTAGGGTTTGCCCCCTTCCCCTCTTGGAGGCGCCTTGGGCCTTGGTGGGAGGCGCCCCAGCCCACCTAGGGGCTGGTCCCTTCCCACTATTGGCCCATGTAGGCCTCCGAGGCCCATGGCCCCTCCCGGTGGACCCCCGGACCCCTCCGGTGGTCTCGGTACACTGCCGGTGATGCCTGAAACACTTCCGGTGGCCCAAACCATACTTCCTATATATCAATATTTACCTCCGGACCATTCCGGAACTCCTCGTGACGTCCGGGATCTCATCCGGGACTCCGAACAACATTCGGTAACCGCGTACATACTTTCCCTATAACCCTAGCGTCATCGAACCTTAAGTGTGTAGACCCTACGGGTTCGGGAGTCATGCAGACATGGCCGAGACAACTCTATGGTCAATAACCAACAGCGGGATCTGGATACCCATATTGGCTCCCACATGCTCCACGATGATCTCATCGGATGAACGACGATGTCAAGGATTCAATCAATCCCGTATACAATTCCCTTTGTCTATCGGTACGATACTTGCCCGAGATTCGATCGTCGGTATCCCGGTACCTTGTTCAATCTCGTTACCGGCAAGTCTCTTTACTCGTTCCGTAACACATCATCCCGTGATCAACTCCTTGGTCACATTGTGCACATTATGATGATGTCCTACCGAGTGGGCCCAGAGATACCTCTCCGTTACACGGAGTGACAAATCCCAGTCTCGATTCGTGCCAACCCAACAGACACTTTCGGAGATACCCGTAGTGCACCTTTATAGCCACCCAGTTACGTTGTGATGTTTGGCACACCCAAAGCACTCCTACGGTATCCGGGAGTTGCACAATCTCATGGCCTAAGGAAATGATACTTGACATTAGAAAAGCTTTAGCATACGAACTACACGATCTTGTGCTAGGCTTAGGATTGGGTCTTGTCCATCACATCATTCTCCTAATGATGTGATCCCGTTATCAACGACATCCAATGTCCATGGTCAGGAAACCATAACCATCTATTGATCAACGAGCTAGTCAACTAGAGGCTTACTAGGGACATGGTGTTGTCTATGTATCCACACATGTATCTGAGTTTCCTATCAATACAATTCTAGCATGGATAATAAACGATTATCATGAACAAGGAAATATAATAATAACCAATTTATTATTGCCTCTAGGGCATATTTCCAACAGTCTCCCACTTGCACTAGAGTCAATAATCTAGTTCACATCACCATGTGATTAACACTCACAGGTCACATCGCCATGTGACCAACATCCAAGAGTCTACTAGACTCAATGATCTAGTTCACATCACTATGTGATAAACACTCAAAGAGTTCTGGGTTTGATCATGTTATGCTTGTGAGAGAGGTTGTAGTCAACGGGTCTTGCCATATTCAGATCCCTATGTATTTCGCAAAACTTTATGTCATATCATAGATGCTGCTACCACGTTCCACTTGGAGTTATTCCAAATTGTTGCTCCATTATACGTATCCGGTATCTCTACTCAGAGCTATCCGGATAGGTGTTAAGCTTGCATCGACGTAACTCTTTATGTCGAACTCTTTATCACATCCATAACCGAGAAACATTTCCTTATTCCTCTAAGGATAATTTTGACCGCTATCTGGGGATCCACTCCTAGATCACCTTTGTACCCTCTTGCCAGACATGTGGCAAGGCACACATCTGGTGTGGTACTCAGCATGGCATACCGTATAGAGCCTATGGAAAAGCATAGGGGACGACCTTCGTCCTTCCTATTTCTTCTGCCGTGGTCAATCTTCGAGTCTTACTCAACTTCACACCTTACAACTCAGGTAAGAACCCCTTCTTTGACTGATCTATTTTGAACTCCTTCAAAAACATGTCAAGGTGTGCGTTCTTTGAAAGTATCATCAGGCGTTTTGATCTATCTCTATAGATCTTCATGCCCAATATGTAAGCAGCTTTATCCAGGTCTTCCTTTGAAAATCACTCTTCAAACAACCGTTTATGCTTTCCAGAAATTCTACATCATTTCGAATCAACAATATGTCATCCACATATACTTATCAGAAATGTTGTAGTGACCCCACTCACTTTCTTGTAAATACAAGTTTCTAGCAAACATTGTATAAACCTAAAAGCTTTGATCACTCCATCAAAGCATATATTCCGACTCCGAGATGCTTGCTCTAGTCCATAGTAGGATTGCTGGAGCCAACATACCTTTTAGCATCTTTAGGATCGACAAAACCTTTTATTGTATCACATACAACCTTTTCTTACGGAAACTGGTAAGAGAACTCGTTTTGACATCCATCTGTCAGATTTCATAATCGAAAAATACAGCTAATGCTAACATGATTCCAACGGACTTAAGCATTGCTACAGGTGAGAAATTCTCATCGTAGTCAACTCCTTGAACTTGTGAAAAGACTCTTTCCCACAAGTCGAGCTTCATAGATGGTAACATTACCGCCCACGTCCGTCTTCTTCTTAAAGATCCATTTATCTCAATGGCTTGCCGATCATTGGGCAAGTCCACCAAAGTCCATACTTTGTTCTAATACATGGATCCTATCTCGGATTTCATGGATTCTAACCATTTGTTGGAATACGGGCCCACCATCGCTTCTCCATAGCTCGTAGGTTCATTGTTGTCTAACAACATGATATCTAAGACAGGATTACCGTACCACTCAGGAGTAGTACATATCCTTGTCGACCTATGAGGTTCGATAGCAACTTGATCCGAAGATTCATGATCACTATCATTAACTTCCTCTTCAACAGACGTAGGCGCCACAGAAAACATCTTTCCGTGTTGCATCACTCTCTGGTTGAAATGAAGGTTCGACAACCTCATCAAGTTCTATCTTCCTCCCACTCAATTCTTTCGAGAGAAACTCCTTCTCGAGAAAGGACCCGTTCTTAGCGACAAACAATTTGCCCTCGGATCTGAGATAGAAGGTATACCCAACTGTCACCTTTGGGTATCCTATGAAGATGTGTTTGTCCGCTTTTGGGTTCGAGCTTCTCCGGCTGAAGCCTTAAGCATCGCAGCCCCAAACATTAAGAAATGACAGCTTTGGTTTCTTGCCAAACCAATGTTCATACGACGTCGTCTCAATGGACTTATATGGTGTCCTATCTAAAGTGAATGCAATTGTCTCTAATGCATAACCTCAAAATAATAGCGGTAGATCGGTAAGAGACATCATAGATCGCACCATATCTCATAAGGTTCGATTACGACGTCCGTACACACCATTACGCTGTGGTGTTCCAGGTGGCTTCAACTATGAAACAATTCCACAATGTCTTAAGTGATTGCCAAACTCATAACTCAGAAATTCTCATCGATCAGATCGTAGGAATTTGATCTTCTTGTTATGATGGTTCTTAACTTCACTCTGAAACCGCTTGAACTTTTCAAATGTTTCAAACTTGTGCTTCATTAAGTAAATATACCTATATCTACTCAAATCGTCTGTGAAGATGAGAAAATAGTGATATCCACCGCACGCTTCTATTCTCATTGGATCACACGCATCAGCATGTATGATTTCCAACAAGTCACTTGCCCGTTTCATTGTACCTGAAAACGGGGTCTTAGTCATCCTGCCCATGAGGCATGGCTCGCATGTGTCAAGCGATTCAAAATCAAGTGACTCCAAACATCCATCGACGCGGAGTTTCTTCATGCATCTTACGCCAATATGACCTAAGCGGCAGTGCCATAAGAAAGTGGTACTATCTACATCTTTTGGCATGAACATGTGTATTACCATGACCGAGATTCACTGAACCATTCACATAGGGTGCATGACCATGAAAGGTATTATTCATGTAAACAGAATAACCATTATTCTCTAACTTAAATGAATAACCGTATTGCAATGAACATGATCTAATCATATTCATGCTCAACGTAGACACCTGATAACATTTATCTAGGTTCAATACTAATCCCGAAGGCAGATGGAGCGTGCGATGGTGATCTCATCAACTTTGGAAACACTTCCAACACACATCGTCACCTCACCCTTAGCCAGTCTCCGTTTAGTCCGTAGCTTTTGCTTCAAGTCACCAATAATAGCAACTGAACTGGTATCCAATACCCAGGTGCTACCAGGAGTACTAGTGAGGTACACATTAGTAAGACGTATATACTTTGTTGAAGTTGCCAGCCTTCTTATCTACCATGCATTTGGGGTAATTCCGCTACCAGTGACCGTTCCCCTTAAAATAGAAGCACTTAGTCTCGGGTTTGGGTTCAACCTTGGGTTCCTTCACTGGAGCGGCAACTGGTTTGCCATCCATGAAGTTTCCCTTCTAGCCCTTGCCCTTCTTGAAACCAGTGGTCTTGTTCAACCATCAGTACTTGATGTTCCTTCTTGATTTCTACCTTTTGCGGTCTTAAGCACCGCGAACAGCTCTGGGATCACGAAGATCTAGTAGCTTAGTGATAGTGGCTAGAGAACTCTATCAATCACTATCTTATCTGTAAGTTTAACTCCCACTTGATTTAAGTGATTGTAGCACCCAGACATTCTGAGCACATGCTCACTAGCTGAGCTATTCTCCTCCATCTTGTTGGCAAAAGAACTTGTCAGAGGTCTCATACCTCTCAACACAGGCATGAGGCCGAAATCCCAATTTCAGCTCTTGGAACATCTCATATGTCTTATGGCATTCAAAACGTCATTGGAATCCTGATTCTAAGCCGTAAAGTATGGTGCACTAAACTATCAAGTAGTCATCAGGATGTGTCTGTCAGGTGTTCACAACATCCACAGACGACGTAGTAGGGGTTTGCACATCGAGCGGTGCATCAAAGACGTAAGCCTTCTGTGTAGCAATGAGGACACTCCTCGGACTACGAACCCAGTCCGCATCATTGCTTACAATATCTTTCAACTTGGTCTTTCTCTAGGAATGTATTGAAACAGGGAGCTACAACGTGAGCTATTTATCTACAACATATTAGCAAAGACAATTTAGACTATGTTCATGATAATTAAGTTCATCTAATCTAATTATTTAATGAACTCCCACTCAGATAGACATCCCTCTAGTCATCTAAGTGAAACATGATCCGAGTCAACTAGGCCGTGTCCGATCATCACGTGAGACGGACTAGTCAACATCGGTGAACATCTTCATGTTGACCGTATCTTCTATACGACTCATGCTCGACCTTTCGGTCTTCCGTGTTCTGAGGCCATGTCTGTACATGCTAGGCTCGTCAAGTCAACCTAAGTGTATTGCGTGTGTAAATCTGGCTTACACCCGTTGTATTCGAACATTAGAATCTATCACACCCGATCATCACGTGGTGCTTCGAAACAACGAACCTTCGCAACGGTGCACAGTTAGGGGGAACACTTTCTTGAAATTATTGCGAGGGATCATCTTATTTAAGCTACCGCCGTTCTAAGCAAATAAGATGTAAAACATGACAAACATCACATGCAATCAAATAGTGACATGATATGGCCAATATCATTTGCTCCTTTTGATCTCCATCTTCGGGGCTCCATGATCATCGTTGTCACCGGCATGACACCATGATCACCATCATCATGATCTCCATCATCGTGTCTTCTTGAAGTTGTCTCGTCATCTATTACTTCTACTACTATGGCTAACGCTTTAGCAATAAAGTAAAGTAATTACATGACGTTTATGTTGACACGCAGGTCATAAATAAATTAAGACAACTCCTATGGCTCCTGCCGGTTGTCATACTCATCGACATGCAAGTCGTGATTCCTATTACAAGAACATGATCAATCTCATACATCACATATATCATTCATCACATCCTTTTGGCCATATCACATCACACGGCACATGCTGCAAAAACAAGTTAGACGTCCTCTAATTGTTGCTGCAAGTTTTTACGTGGCTGCTATAGGTTTCTAGCAAGAACGTTTCTTACCTATGCCAAAACCACAACGTGATATGCCAATTTCTATTTACCCTTCATAAGGACCCTTTTCATCGAATCCGATCCGACTAAAGTGGGAGAGACAGACACCCACTAGCCACCTTATGCAACTAGTGCATGTCAGTCGGTGGAACCAGTCTCACGTAAGCGTACGTGTAAGGTCGGTCCGGGCCGCTTCATCCCATGATGCCGTCGAATCAAGATAAGACTAGTAACGGCAAGTAAATTGACAATATCGACGCCCACAACTGCTTTGTGTTCTACTCGTGCATAGAAACTACGCATAGACCTAGCTCATGATGCCACTGTTGGGGATCGTAGCAGAAATTTAAAATTTTCTACGCATCACCAAGATCAATCTATGGAGTAATCTAGCAACGAGGGGAAGCAGAGTGCATCTAGATACCCTTGTAGATCGCTAAGCGGAAGCGTTGCAAGAACGCGGATGAAGGAGTCGTACTCGTAGAGATTCAGATCACGGTTGATTCCGATCTAAGCGCCGAACAACGGCGCCTCCGCGTTCAACACACGTGCAGCCCGGTGACGTCTCCTACGCCTTGATCCAGCAAGGGGAGAAGGAGAGGTTGGGGAAGACTCCGTCCAGCAGCAGCACGACGGCGTGGTGGTGGTGGAGGAGCGCGGGACTCCAGCAGGGCTTCGCCAAGCACTATGAGAGATTAGGAGGGAGAGAGGTAGGGCTGCGCCAACAGGGGAAGAACTTCGTGTGTTGGGCTGCCCCTTTGCCTCCACTATATATAGGGGGAGAGGGAGGGCTGCGCCCCTACCTAGGGTTCCCACCCCAAGGGGTGCGGCAGCCCAAGATCCCATCTAGGGTGGAGGCCACAAGGGGGAGAGGGGGAGGCGCACCTAGGGTGGGTGTCGGTGTCAAAACCGGCGGATCTCGGGTAGGGGGTCCCGAACTATGTGTCTAGGCGGATGGTAACAGGAGGCAGGGGACACAATGTTTTACCTAGGTTCGGGCCCTCTTGATGGAGGTAAAACCCTACGTCCTGCTTGATTAATATTGATGATATGGGTATTATAAGAGTAGATCTACCACGAGATCAGAGAGGCTAAACCCTAGAAGCTAGCCTATGGTATCATTGTTGTTCGTCCTACGGACTAAAACCCTCTAGTTTATATAGACACCGGAGAGGGCTAGGGTTACACAGAGTCGGTTACAATGGTAGGAGATCTACATATCCGTGTCGCCAAGCTTTCCTTCCACGCCAAGGAAAGTCCCTTCCGGACATGGGACGAAGTCTTCAATCTTGTATCTTCATAGTCCAGGAGTCCGGCCGAAGGTATAGTCCGGCTATCCAGACACCCCCTAATCCATGACTCCCTCAGTAGCCCCTGAACCAGGCTTCAATGACGACGAGTCCGGCGCGCAGATTGTCTTCGGCATTGCAAGGCGGGTTCCTCCTCCAAGTACTTCATAGAAGATTTTGAACACAAAGGTAGTGTCCAGCTCTGCAAAATAAGTTTCCACATATTGCCATAGAGAGAATAATATTTACACAAATCTAATCTGCTGACGTATTCCGTAGCATGACATCACACTACGGCCAAGTCTTTATTCGAATCATTTTACTGTCCCACCTCAGTGCGTTTAGCGAGGCGGTTTCCTTGGCACGTCTTGTTAAAGTAGAGATCGTGTCCCCTTATTCCGGGATTCTCATCAATACGGGCATGGGTAACCCAACTGTACCTGTTGGTATGTTTTCTCGATCAAAGGCGAGTCCCAAACGGTCACGGGGAGGACCCTTGGTATTCAACCTCTTATAAAGAGACCAAGGCCTTACTCCTTTCTTTCAATCTCAAACGAGTTCGCCCTTCGCCTCGAGTTCCAACACCCAAGGCTCTAGATTTTAGGCGCTTCGGACCTTCGACAATGTCCGGTTCCGACCTTCGAGGCCGATGGATGCCCTCCTCCATCACGGAGGAGGACGTGCTGAAGTTGAGAGAGGCCAGGTTCTTGACCGGCAAAATCTGGCATAGGCTGCTTGCTCAAGGGCAGGTCATTCCCACTCCCAAGCCTGGTGAGAGTGTGGTTTTCATGTCTCACTTCCTTCGGGGGCTAGGCTTCCCGACGGATCCCTTCGTGAGGGGGCTCATGTATTATTATGGGCTGGAATTTCACGACTTAGCCCCAGAGTCCATCCTCCATATTTCCTCATTCATCGTCATGTGTGAAGCCTTCCTCCGTATTACTCCTCACTTCGGACTATGGCTCAAGACCTTCAAAGTAGAGCCGAAGATGAACGAGGGACGGACGGCATGCGGAGTGCGAGGTGCTTTTATAAGCAAGAATGCTGGTGCTGAAGGAAATATGCCCTAGAGGCAATAATAATGTTATTATTTTATTTCCTTATATCATGATAAATGTTTATTATTCATGCTAGAATTGTATTATCTGGAAACATAATACTTGTGTGAATATGTAGACAAACCAAACGTCACTAGTATGCCTCTACTTGACTAGCTCGTTAATCGAAGATGGTTATGTTTCCTAACCATAGACATGTGTTGTCATTTGATTAATGGGATCACATCATTAGGAGAATGATCTGATTGACATGACCCATTCCATTAGCTTAGCACCCGATCGTTTAGTATGTTGCTATTGCTTTCTGCATGACTTATACATGTTCCTATGACTATGAGATTATGCAACTCCCGTTTACCGGAGGAACACTTTGTGTGCTACCAAACGTCACAATGTAACTGGGTGATTATAAAGGAGCTCTACAGGTGTCTCCAAAGGTGAATGTTGGGTTGGCGTATTTCGAGATTAGGATTTGTCACTCCGATTGTCGAAGAGGTATCTCTGGGCCCTCTCGGTAATGCACATCACATAAGCCTTGCAAGCATTACAACTAATGAGTTAGTTGCAAGATGATGTATTACGAAATGAGTAAAGAGACTTGCCGGTAACGAGATTGAACTAGGTATTGAGATACCGACGATCGAATCTCGGGCAAGTAACATACCGATGACAAAGGGAACAACATTGTTGTTATGCGGTCTGACCGATAAAAGATCTTCGTAGAATATGTAGGAGTCAATATGAGCATCCAGGTTCCGCTATTGGTTATTGACCAGAGACGTGTCTTGGTCATGTCTACATTGTTCTCGAACCCGTAGGGTCCGCACGCTTAAGGTTTCGATGACAGTTATATTATGAGTTTATGAGTTTTGATGTACCGAAATTAGTTCGGAGTCCCGGATGTGATCACGGACATGACAAGGAGTCTCGAAATGGCCGAGACATAAAGATTGATATATTGGACGGCTATATTCGGACACCGGAAGTGTTCCGGATGATTTCGGAGAAAACCGGAGAGCCGGAGGGTTACCGGAACCCTACCGGGAGTAGTAATGGGCCATATGGGCCTTAGTGGAGAGAGAGAAGGGCGCCAGGGTGGGCCGCGCGCCTCCTCCCCCCCTTGGTCCGAATTGGACTAGGAGAGGGGGGTAGCGCCCCCCTTTCCTTCTCCCTCCCCACTTCTTTCCCCCTCCTAGTAGGAGTCCTACTCCTACTAGGAGGAGGACTCCTCCTGGCGCGCCTATAGGGGCCGGCCGGCCTCCTCCCCTTGATCCTTTATATACGGGGGCAGGGGGCACCCCTAGACACACAAGTTGATCCACGTGATCATATTCTTAGCAGTGTGCGGTGCCCCCTTCCACCATAATCCTCGATAATATTGTAGCGGTGCTTAGGCGAAGCCCTGCGACGGTAGTACATCAAGATCGTCACCACGCCGTCGTGCTGACGGAACTCTTCCCCGACACTTTGCTGGATCAGAGTCCGGGGATCGTCATCGAGCTAAACGTGTGCTAGAACTCGGAGGTGCCATAGTTTCGGTGCTTGATCGGTCGGGCCGTGAAGACGTACGACTACATCAACCGCGTTGTGCTAACGCTTCCGCTATCGGTCTACAAGGGTACGTAGGTCACACTCTTCCCTCATTGCTATGCATCACCATGATCTTGCGTGTGCGTAGGAATTTTTTTGAAATTACTACGTTCCCCAACAGTGGTATCCGAGCCTAGGTTTTATGTGTTGATGTTATATGCACGACTAGAACACAAGTGAGTTGTGGGCGATATAAGTCATACTGCTTACCAGCATGTCATACTTTGGTTCGGTGGTATTGTTGGATGAAGCGGCCCGGACCAACATTACGCGTACGCTTACGCGAGACCGGTTCTCCCGACGTGCTTTGCACAAAGGTAGCTAGCGGGTGTCAGTTTCTCCAACTTTAGTTGAACCAAGTGTGGCTACGCCCGGTCCTTGCGAAGGTTAAAACAACACCAACTTGACAAACTATCGTTGTGGTTTTGATGCGTAGGTAAGATTGGTTCTTGCTTAAGCCCGTAGCAGCCACGTAAAACTTGCAACAACAAAGTAGAGGACGTCTAACTTGTTTTTGCAGGGCATGTTGTGATGTGATATGGTCAAGACATGATGCTGAATTTTATTGTATGAGATGATCATGTTTTGTAACCAAGTTATCGGCAACTGGCAGGAGCCATATGGTTGTCGCTTTATTGTATGCAATGCAATTGCGCTGTAATGCTTTACTTTATCACTAAATGGTAGCGATAGTCGTGGAAGCATAAGATTGGCGAGACGACAACGATGCTACGATGGTGATCAAGGTGTCGCGCCAGTGACGATGGTGATCATGACGGTGCTTCGAAGATTGAGATCACAAGCACAAGATGATGATGGCCATATCATATCACTTATATTGATTGCATGTGATGTTTATCTTTTATGCATCTTATCTTGCTTTGATTGACGGTAGAATTTTAAGATGATCTCTCACTAATTATCAAGAAGTGTTCTCCCTGAGTATGCACCGTTGCGAAAGTTCTTCGTGCTGAGACACCACGTGATGATCGGGTGTGATAGGCTCTACGTTCAAATACAACGGGTGCAAAACAGTAGCACACGCAGAATACTCAGGTTATACTTGACGAGCCAAGCATATACAGATATGGCCTCGGAACACGGAGACCGAAAGGTCGAGCGTGAATCATATAGTAGATATGATCAACATAGCGATGTTCACCAATGAAACTACTCCATCTCACGTGATGATCGGACATGGTTTAGTTGATTTGGATCACGTAATCACTTAGAGGATTAGAGGGATGTCTATCTAAGTGGGAGTTCTTTAGTAATATGATTAATTGAACCTAAATTTATCATGAACTTAGTACCTGATAGTATCTTGCTTGTCTATGTTTGATTGTAGATAGATGGCCCGTGCTATTGTTCCGTTGAATTTTAATGCGTTCCTTGGGAAAGCAAAGTTGAAAGATGATGGTAGCAATTACACTGACTGGGTCCGTAACTTGAGGATCATCCTCATTGCTGCACAGAAGAATTACATCCTGGAAGCACCGCTGGGTGCCAGGCCTGCTGCTGGAGCAACACCAGATGTTATGAACATCAGACAGAGCAAAGCTGATGACTACTCGATAGTTCAGTGTGCCATGCTTTACGGCTTAGAATCGGGACTTCAACGACGTTTTGAACGTCATGGAGCCTATGAGATGTTCCAGGAGTTGAAGTTAATATTTCAAGCAATGCCCGGATTGAGAGATATGAAGTCTCCAATAAGTTCTATAGCTGCAAGATGGAGGAGAACAATTCTGTCAGTGAGCATATACTCAAAATGTCTGGGTATAATAATCACTTGATTCAATTGGGAGTTAATCTTCCAGATGATTGCGTCATTGACAGAATTCTCCAATCACTGCCACCAAGCTACAAGAGCTTCGTGATGAACTATAATATGCAAGGGATGAATCAGACTATTCCCGAGCTCTTCGCAATGCTGAAAGCTGCGGAGGTAGAAATCAAGAAGGAGTATCAAGTGTTGATGGTCAATAAGACCACTAGTTTCAAGAAAAAGGGCAAAGGGAAGAAGAAGGGGAACTTCAAAAAGAACAGCAAGCAAGTTGCTACTCAAGAGAAGAAACCCAAACCTGGACCTAAGCCTGAAACTGAGTGCTTCTACTGCAAGCAGACTGGTCACTGGAAGCGGAACTGCCCCAAGTATTTGGCAGATAAGAAGGATGGCAAGGTGAACAAAGGTATATGTGATATACATGTTATTGATGTGTACCTTACTAATGCTCGCAGTAGCACCTGGGTATTTGATACTGGTTCTGTTGCTAATATTTGCAACTCGAAACAGGGACTATGGATTAAGCGAAGATTGGCTAAGGACGAGGTGACGATGCGCGTGGGAAATGGTTCCAAAGTCGATGTGATCGCGGTCGGCACGCTACCTCTACATCTACCTTCGGGATTAGTATTAGACCTAAATAATTGTTATTTGGTGCCAGCGTTAAGCATGAACATTATATCTGGATCTTGTTTGATGCGAGACGGTTATTCATTTAAATCAGAGAATAATGGTTGTTCTATTTATATGAGTAATATCTTTTATGGTCATGCACCCTTAAAGAGTGGTCTATTCTTATTAAATCTCAATAGTAGTGACACACATATTCATAATGTTGAAGCCAAAAGATGCAGAGTTGATAATGATAGTGCAACTTATTTGTGGCACTTCCGTTTGGGTCATATCGGTGTAAAGCGCATGAAGAAACTCCATACTGATGGGCTTTTGGAACCACTTGATTATGAATCACTTGGTACTTGCGAACCGTGCCTTATGGGTAATATGACAAAAACACCATTCTCCGGTACTATGGAGAGAGCAACAGATTTGTTGGAAATCATACATACAGATGTATGTGGTCCGATGAATGTTGAGGCTCGTGGCGGATATCGTTATTTTCTCACCTTCACAGATGACTTAAGCAGATATGGGTATATCTACTTAATGAAACATAAGTCTGAAACGTTTGAAAAGTTCAAAGAATTTCAGAGTGAAGTTGAAAATCATTGTAACAAGAAAATAAAATTCCTACGATCTGATCGTGGAGGAGAATATTTGAGTTACGAGTTTGGTGTACATTTGAAACAATGTGGAATAGTTTCGCAACTCACGCCACCCGGAACACCATAGCGTAATGGTGTGTCCGAACGTCGTAATCGTACTTTACTAGATATGGTGCGATCTATGATGTCTCTTACTGATTTACCGCTATCGTTTTGGGGATACGCTCTAGAGACGGCCGCATTCACATTAAATAGGGCACCATCAAAATCCGTTGAGACGACGCCTTATGAACTGTGGTTTGGCAAGAAACCAAAGTTGTCGTTTCTGAAAGTTTGGGGCTGCGATGCTTATGTGAAAAAGCTTCAACCTGATAAGCTCGAACCCAAATCGGAGAAATGTGTCTTCATAGGATATCCAAAGGAAGCTATTGGATACACCTTCTATCACAGATCCGAAGGCAAGACTTTTGTTGCTAAATTCGGAAACTTTCTAGAGAAGGAGTTTCTCTCGAAAGAAGTGAGTGGGAGGAAAGTAGAACTTGACGTGGTAACTGTACCTGCTCCCTTATTGGAAAGTAGTACATCACAGAAACCTGTTTCTGTGACACCTACACCAATTAGTGAGGAAGCTAATGATAATGATCATGAAACTTCAGAACAAGATACTACTGAACCTCGTAGATCAACCAGAGTAAGATCCGCGCCAGAGTGGTACGGTAATCCTGTTCTGGAAGTCATGCTACTAGATCATGATGAACCTACGAACTATGAAGAAGCGATGGTGAGCCCAGATTCCGCAAAATGGTTTGAAGCCATGAAATCTGAGATGGGATCCATGTATGAGAACAAAGTATGGACTTTGGTTGACTTGCCCAATGATCGGCAAGCAATTGAGAATAAATGGATCTTCAAGAAGAAGACTGACGCTGACGGTAATATTACTGTCTACAAAGCTTGACTTGTCGCAAAAGGTTTTCGGCAAGTTCAAGGGATTGACTACGATGAGACCTTCTCACCCATAGCGATGCTTAAGTTTGTCCGAATCATGTTAGCAATTGCCGCATTTTATGATTATGAAATTTGGCAAATGGATGTCAAAACTGCATTCCTGAATGGATTTCTGCAAGAAGAGTTGTATATGATGCAGCCGGAAGGTTTTGTCGATCCAAAGGGAGCTAACAAAGTGTGCAAGCTCCAGCGATCCATTTATGGACTGGTGCAAGCCTCTCGGAGTTGGAATAAACGCTTTGATAGTGTGATCAAAGCATTTCGTTTTATACAGACTTTTGGAGAAGCCTGTATTTACAAGAAAGTGAGTGGGAGCTCTGTAGCATTTCTGGTATTATATGTAGATGACATATTACTAATCGGAAATGATATAGAATTTCTGGATAGCATAAAAGGATACTTGAATAAAAGTTTTTCAATGAAAGACCTCGGTGAAGCTGCCTACATATTGGGCATCAAGATCTATAGAGACAGATCAAGACGCTTAATTGGACTTTCACAAAGCACATACCTTGACAAATTTTTGAAAAAGTTCAAAATGGATCAAGCAAAGAAAGGATTCTTGCCTGTGTTACAAGGTGTGAAATTGAGTAAGACTCAAAGTCCGACCAATGCAGAAGATAGAGAGAAAATGAAAGATGTTCCCTATGCTTCAGCCATAGGCTCTATCATGTATGCAATGCTGTGTACCAGACCTGATGTGTGTCTTGCTATAAATCTAGCAGGGAGGTACCAAAGTAATCCAGGAGTGGATCATTGGACAGCGGTCAAGAACATCCTGAAATACCTGAAAAGAACTAAGGATATGTTTCTCATATATGGAGGTGACAAAGAGCTCATCGTAAATGGTTACGTTGATGCAAGCTTTGACACTGATCCGGACGATTCTAAATCGCAAACCGGATACGTGTTTACATTAAACGGCGGAGCTGTTAGTTGGAGCAGCTCTAAACAAAGCGTTGTGGCGGGATCTATATGTGAAGCGGAGTACATAGCTGCTTCGAAAGCAGCAAACAAAGGAGTCTGGATGAAGGAGTTCATATCCGATCTAGGTGTCATACCTAGTGCATCGGGTCCAATGAAAATATTTTGTGACAATACTGCTGCAATTGCCTTGGCAAAGGAATCCAGATTTCACAAAAGAACCAAGCACATCAAGAGATGCTTCAATTCTATCCGCGATCTAGTCCAGGTGGGAGACATAGAGATTTGCAAGATACATACGGATCTGAATGTAGCAGACCCGTTGACTAAGCCTCTTCCACGAGCAAAACATGATCAGCACCAAAGCTCCATGGGTGTTAGAATCATTACTGTGTAATCTAGATTATTGACTCTAGTGCAAGTGGGAGACTGAAGGAAATATGCCCTAGAGGCAATAATAATGTTATTATTTTATTTCCTTATATCATGATAAATGTTTATTATTCATGCTAGAATTGTATTATCCGGAAACATAATACTTGTGTGAATATATAGACAAACCAAACGTCACTAGTATGCCTCTACTTGACTAGCTCGTTAATCGAAGATGGTTATGTTTCCTAACCATAGACATGTGTTGTCATTTGATTAATGGGATCACATCATTAGGAGAATGATGTGATTGACATGACCCATTCCATTAGCTTAGCACCCGATCGTTTAGTATGTTGCTATTGCTTTCTTCATGACTTATACATGTTCCTATGACTATGAGATTATGCAACTCCCGTTTACCGGAGGAACACTTTGTGTGCTACCAAACGTCACAACGTAACTGGGTGATTATAAAGGAGCTCTACAGGTGTCTCCAAAGGTGAATGTTGGGTTGGCGTATTTTGAGATTAGGATTTGTCACTCCGATTGTCGGAGAGGTATCTCAGGGCCCTCTCGGTAATGCACATCACATAAGCCTTGCAAGCATTACAACTAATGAGTTAGTTGCAAGATGATGTATTACGAAACGAGTAAAGAGACTTGCCGGTAACGAGATTGAACTAGGTATTGAGATACCGACGATCGAATCTCGGGCAAGTAACATACCGATGACAAAGGGAACAACGTATGTTGTTATGCGGTCTAACCGATAAAAGATCTTCGTAGAATATGTAGGAGCCAATATGAGCATCCAGGTTCCGCTATTGGTTATTGACCGGAGACGTGTCTCGGTCATGTCTACATTGTTCTCGAACCCGTAGGGTCCGCACGCTTAAGGTTTCGATGATAGTTATATTATGAGTTTATGAGTTTTGATGTACCGAAATTAGTTCGGAGTCTCGGATGTGATCACGGACATGACGAGGAGTCTCGAAATGGTCGAGACATAAAGATTGATATATTGGACGGCTATATTCGGACACCGGAAGTGTTCCGGATGATTTCGGAGAAAACCGGAGAGCCGGAGGGTTACCGGAACCCTACCGGGAGTAGTAATGGGCCATATGGGCCTTAGTGGAGAGAGAGAAGGGCGCCAGGGTGGGCCGCGCGCCTCCTCCCCCCTTGGTCCGAATTGGACTAGGAGAGGAGGGGCGGCACCCCCCTTTCCTTCTCCCTCCCCACTTCTTTCCCCCTCCTAGTAGGAGTCCTACTCCTACTAGGAGGAGGACTCCTCCTGGCGCGCCTATAGGGGCCGGCTGGCCTCCTCCCCTTGATCCTTTATATACGGGGGCAGGGGGCACCCCTAGACACACAAGTTGATCCACGTGATCATATTCTTAGCAGTGTGCGGTGCCCCCTTCCACCATAATCCTCGATAATATTGTAGCGGTGCTTAGGCAAAGCCCTGCGATGGTAGTACATCAAGATCGTCACCACGCCGTCGTGCTGATGGAACTCTTCCCCGACACTTTGCTGGATCGGAGTCCGGGGATCATCATCGAGCTGAACGTGTGCTAGAACTCGGAGGTGCCGTAGTTTCGGTGCTTGATCGGTCGGGCCGTGAAGACGTACGACTACATCAACCGCGTTGTGCTAACGCTTCCGCTGTCGGTCTACAAGGGTATGTAGATCACACTCTTCCCTTGTTGCTATGCATCACCATGATCTTGCGTGTGCGTAGGAAATTTTTTGAAATTACTACGTTCCCCAACAGGTGCTCCATGGCCCGAGGGCTCTTTTCAAGAGGAGTCCAGCCTATGGCAACGAGAGTGGTTTTATATCACCGCTCCCAGGAGCACCAAGTGGGTGGCGCCACCTGCCTTTCGCTCAGGTCCCCCACCACAGCTAGTGTCATGGGTCAATAAAGGGCTGGACTGGGGTCCGTCCAAGGACGTGCCCTTGTTGCAGGGCCGCATTCGAGATCTCCTAGAAAGAGATATCAGTCTGGTCGCGGTGACACAAGTTATGCTGATTCGCCGAGCTTTGCCCTGCAAACGTCGCCCCCTCCGCTTGTGGGAGTTCAATCCGGAGGGACCACGAGCTCTCCAACATTTTATGGGCGCGACGCCCGTGGAGATGTACAAATTGTTCTTCGGATCACAAGCAATGTGTCCGGACTTGACCGAGGACGCAGGTCTGAGCTGCAACCGCCCGGATACTCAAGTAAGTAGCCCTGTGCCCGGACTCGCAATCCACATATTTTTAAAATTGCCCTTAAAAGAGATGTCCTTTAAACAGGAGTGGATAACGAAAGCAAAGCTAATTAGGTGTCCGACCCCCCTCCCCGAGACCACGTCGGGTCCCATGCTAGTCAGGATGTTGGAGGTTGTGCTTTCGGAGGAAAGCGAGGGAGGGGACAAGGAAGCTACGGCCTCCTCGAAGGAGGCTGTTTGGAAGGGAGGAATCGAAAATTCCTCTCCTCAGGGGAAGAAGAGGACCGCCTCTGAAGACCCGGAGACCATGGCCTCAAAGCGGGGAAGAAATCTTCGCCAGAGGGTCCTGTGCTGGGGGATACTTCGGCCGAATTATGCCCTCAAGGGGATCAGCCCTCCATCGAGCCGTAAGTAGAGAGGAGTTTTCTTTTTAGGAAATGAGAGAAATCCCTGCTTTATATCTGAGAAAAGTAATCGAAAATTTACCTTGTAGCTCGGACCTTAGCCCTTCTCAGCAGAGCTCGTCTTCGGGGGATCTTCTTCTAGAGATGATGGAGAGCGGAACGCCTCCCCCTGTCATACCGCCTTGCGAGGCGGGCGACCCTGAGGTATCGTCGCGAAGGGTTTCTCCGAATCCGGCAGGGCCAGAAGGTAGTCATATGGCCCCCCAAAGCCCTTCGCGTCCGGCCTTCGAAAAGGGCCATCGGATGAGTCCAGCACCGTCTGGTGCACGGTCGGAGGAGCTGAAGGATCTGCTAGGGAGAGCATCTATCTCAGAGGAGCACCGTGCATTGATGGGTACGGTGATTGAGAGGATTTCATCCGCGGAGAGCGGAGTGCACGCGGCCGTGAGGAGTTTACTGACGGGTTTTGAGGTACGTGAGATGATGTACCCTTTTTGGACAGTTGCGCATAAATAAGATGCGCCCTGTGTAGATAGTAGCCCCTGAGACTCTACGCGTTGTCAAAGGTGACGGCGCGCAAAGGATCATAATCCCAGGTCTAATATGCCGCCTTCATACGTAGGTGGCGAAGTGTCGGGTGGCCAGCCGGACTGATGAATTTGCCGAGCTAAAGCGGCAACTTGACGTGGCAGATGCCGACATCGCGCTTGTCAACAAGCGGCTTGACGAGGCACAAGGTATGTAATTACTCCAGCGGCACCTGGTAAGAGGAGCTTTATGCCAATATCTTACAATGTGTGCGCTTGATGCAGATGGTGCTGCTGCCATGGAGAATCTTCGGGCGGAACTTGCCCGAGCCAAGGAGCAAGCCAGAAAAAGTGATGCGGCTACCAGAAAGGCAATTGAAGAGCTGAAAGCCGAACAGGCTGCTCACTGCCGAAGCAAGAAGGAAATGGCCGAGATGGCTGTGAAGCTAAAGAGCGCTACTGACCGTTGCAAGCTTCTTGAAAAAGAAGATCAGGCAGAACAGATGGACCTGGAGAAGGCCGTTGCCGATGCCAAGGATGCTCGCTCTACGATGAGAGCTATGAAGGAGGAGCTGCGTCAGGCCGGAGAGATCACGCCTGGAAAGCCCTTTATGCTGCGGAGGAAGTTCTGTGATCCTAAACATGCTCCGTTAAACCGGATGTGGAGTACGGTGGACACCTATCTGGATTTGGCAGTGAGTGCCGCAGATGCGGCCGAACACTTCCGAGATCAAGAAGATCGCGAAGTGGAAAAGCTCTTTTGGTCGCAGTTCCACAATCCAGAGCATCCACTGTCATTAGCCGATCGTTTGGCCGAATGGGCCGAGCTGAATAGGTTGTCCGGACTCGCCATGAAGTATGTCATGAGTCATCTGTGGCCAAAGAGGCCAGAGCCGAAAAGTTATTTCAACTTGGTGCAACAGTTCCTTGGTGCGGTGCCGCATATCGATGCGATGAAGAGGTCAACGTGCATAGAGGGTGCGCGGATGGCTCTTGCCCATGTCAAGACATACTGGGCGGAAATAGAGGCCACCGTTGTTGCATCCCCAGACTCGGATGGAAGCCGAGTACCTGCCGAGCACTATTTTCAGGAAGTTCTGCAAGGCGCTCGTTTAATAGAGACGCAGTGCTCGAAGGATACTATATTCGAATAGCATATATTATTGTAAAATAATATTTTGATAAATTGTAGAAGCTTTTTATACTTGTGCCTGCAAGTATTATAATACCTCCTGTGCGGCCGTTTAACATATATGTATATATAATCTGAAAGATGGCAGTCGTCGGCTTCAGCCCCCATGCACATAATGCGGGGGTGTTCGCAGAAGGCGCATGTTCACACTTGATCCAACGTCTTGGTCCTACAAAGGAGGTGATAGCGCAGTGAACTAGGCAATCGGACTATGATGCTTTATCACTTTCACTTAGCCATATGAGTTTGACAGTGAGGCTACTTATATAGCCCTTGGTGGCGCCTGCGCTCGCCCGAACTCGGGGCGCGTATGTGCCTGGCCGGGAAACGGCCCTTCGTTAATGCGGAGGAATCCTAAAGATTCCGGTAAGTCATCGAGTGGTTGACCAGTCTCACGCTATATCATGACAGTCAGTTTTTGGCTTTCTCTACTGAGGTGCTCGCCTGGCCGAACCGGGGCACAATTGCATTAGTTCTCCTGGTGCCGCCTTACCCGATAGAGCGAAACGTAAGGCAGCAAAACACAGGAGCCGGGCAAACCCAACATTTGACCAAAGACATGATTCGGAGCTGATGCATATAAGGCCAAACTCGCGACGCCGAACACTCCCTAAGGTATTCGGTCTTTATGAGGACGGGCGGGATAACGCCCTTAGTAATAAGCCCCTAGTGTCCAGGTACGCACAAAACTCTAACGTGGCCACATGCCAAAACGCCAGCCTCCTCCTTGGTTATACCAAGAAACTAGGGGATGTGTATCAACAAGAGACAGTAAAAAAGGTTTATGCAAGGTCTTAATCTAAAAAGAATCCTTGGAACGGGTCCCTGCTGCACGTCTGCGCCTGTGTCTCTGTTGTGCCGTATCCTGGACGGCCGTAGCACGGTGTTCATCTGTAAAAGAGAGGAACTTAGTTGAAGAAAGATCATGCCGAACATAAGTTATACTAAATAAACAAAGTATAAATCGAAATGGGTAAAATTGAGCTTTATTGTCTCTTGTTTTATATGCGCGGAGCCCCTAGTACAGGGGTATACGGCTATTAAGCCTTTATCAATTGTATGTTTATGCCGGACTCGTCTAGCCGTGTCCATGGTCTTGATGACCTGTTTAGGTGCTTTGGCTGGTGAAGTCGCTTTATTGTGGGGCTATCAAGGCAGCCGCACTGTCTTCCGTGCGAGAGGAACACTCAATGTTTTCCCTTTAATGAGATGATGCCTCGTGGACCGGGCATCTTAAGCATAAGAGATGCATAATGCGGTATTGCATTAAAGCGGGCGAAAGCTTCGCGTCCCAGCAGTGCTTGATAGCTACTTGAGAATGGGGTGATGTGGAAAGTTAGCCGTTCGTGACGGAAGTTATCGGGGGAGCCGAACATAACTTCTAGCCAGAGAGAACCCATACAGCGGGCATCCAGGCCTGGCGTTACCCCTTGAAAGGAGGTTTTGCTATGGCGAATTTTTGTTGGGTCTATCCCCATGTTGCGGATTGTGTCCTGGTATAACAGGTTTAGACCACTGCCGCCGTCCATCAGGACATTTGTAAAGTGGAGTCCACCGATTATTGGATCTAATACCAAGGCAGTCCAGCCTGCGTTCCGGATACTTCTAGAGTAATCCTGATGGTCGAAGGTGATCGGTTTTAACAACCATTGGCGAGACTCCTTTGGGATAGGCCGTATGGCGCGTATCTCTGGTGGCGCCGTTCTGTTCGTCACGTGAAGTAAGTTTACTGTTTTGACTTCTTTTGGGAAATCCTTGTGTTTCCTGGTGCTCTGCTTGTGGGGTTCGTCGTCGTCCTCACTTGGTGTGTCGAGCCCCTTGTGTTCGGCGTTGAGTTTGTCGGCTTGCTTGAAAACCCAACAATCTCTGTGGGTATGGTTCGCAGGCTTCCCGGGAGTACTGTGTATTTGACATATCTTGTCCAAGATTTTGTTTAAGTTGGATAGCTCGTCCCTGTTATCCTTCAGGGGCGGCTTTCTCTGATTCTGCCGCGAGCTTTTGAATCCGGCGTTGACCGCCATGCTCTTTGGGTTGTTTCCCTTATTCCGGCGCTGGTCCTTGCTGCGTCAGGGTTTTCCGTTTCCATCCCTAACTTCGGATGTACTTGGGTTGCTGGTGCTACATCTTGCCAACCAGCTGTCCTCTCCTGCGCAAAAGCGGGTCATGAGGCTTGTTAATGCGGCCATTGTTCTTGGCTTTTCTTGGCCGAGGTGTCTGGTGAGCCATTCGTCTCGAACGTTATGCTTAAAAGCTGCTAGGGCTTCGGCGTCCGGAGAGTCGACTATCTGATTCTTTTTAGTAAGAAATTTGTTCCAGAATTTCCTGGCTGACTCTCCGGGCTGTTGAGTTATGTGACTGAGATCATCTGCATCCGGAGGGCGGACATAGGTCCCTTGAAAATTTGCCCGGAAAGCATCCTCAAGCTCTTCCCAACTTCCAATGGTGTTTTCGGGAAGGCTTTTGAGCCAATGCCGGGCTGGCCCTTTAAGCTTGAGGGGTAAGTATTCTATGGCATGGAGGTCATCTCCTCTGGCCATGTGTATGTGGAGGATATAATCCTCGATCCAGACCCCAGGGTCTGTTGTTCCGTCATACGCCTCTATGTTTACGGGCTTGAATCCCGCTGGAAATTCATGGTCCAGCACCTAATCAGTGAAACATAGGGGGTGTGCAGCACCCCTGTATTTGGGTGTGCCGTGATGTTTGGATATTTGTTGTGTTGCATTGCTTACTAGAGCTTGCTTTTTTGGCCCGTATATAGATCTGGCTGGGCCGTCTTTTTGATGCGGATCCTTTGGTGGATCGCGTGCCGGCTTGTGTGCGGCGCCGCTTGCCGCTCCATGCTGGCCATGTGGTCGTCCATCCGACTGGATGGCTTTCCTATTTTTTTACTGCGAGGGCTCTAAGGCCTCCTCGTCAAATTCAGGCAGTAGCTTTCACTTTGGATAGCTTTTTGTGCGGCGATTGCCGCCATATTTGTTTGCGGTGTTGCGTACTTTGCTCCATCTGATTCTGAGTGCATCTTCCGCAGTTTTGAGCTTCCGCTTCTGCTTTTTCAGGCTATGTGCAGTGGCGACGAGCCTTTTGTGGAGGTTCTTCTGCTCCATGAGTTTATCCGGCGTAAGGTCGTCCGGACTGTTGTTTTCGCCAGGGACGGGGTGTTCGGTTTGTTTATCCAAGTTGCCCTGTTCGGACGCTTGCTCGAAGGCATGTTCGTCGTCCGCCGGCTCGTCCTACTCTATGGCTGGGTCTGTATGGCTGTTGTCTCTGTCGAGGCGGTGCTTGGAGCGGCGCTTACGTCGCCGCTTTGATTGCTTTTCGAGTGAACGATCCCTCGTTGCATCCCTGTGTTCCTCGTTGTCGCTTCATTTGGGTGTGTCCACCATGTATACATCATGAGATGAGGTGGCTGTCCAGTGCCTTATAGGCGTTGGTTCATGTTCATCTCCTACATCGTCGTCCATATCGTCGATGTCTTCGGAGTCGAAGTCGAGCACGTTGTTTAAATTATCGACAGTGGCTACGAAGTGGGTGGTGGGTGGGCATCGAATTTCTTCGTCGTCCACATCCCAATCCTGCCGGTCATAGTCCGGCCAGGGCTCTCCTGACAAAGAGAGAGACCTGAGTGAATTCAGAATGTCGCCGAAGGGCGGGTGTTGAAAGATGTCTGCGGCGGTGAACTCCATGATCGGCGCCCAATCGGATTCGATCGGTAGGGGCGCGGAGGGCTCGGAGTCCGGCACCTTGGAGTCACGGGCTTCGCAGAGGACAAGGCTAGTGTTCGGCTTGATCGCCATAGAGATTGCAGCCCCCGAGGCGGTGTCTAACCACCCATCCTCGATTGGTGTGATCGGCTCCGAGCTAGGGGTCGGAGCGGACACAGATGCGGCCTCCAGGGCACTATTCGGCGGCAGAGCTAGATCATGCCCATCGTGACAGTGCGGTGCGCTCGGCTGTGGCTCGAATCCGTCGAAGATCAAGTCTCCGCGGATGTCGGCCGTGTAGTTCAAACTTCCAAATCTGACCTGATGGCCAGGGGCGTAGCTTTCGATCTGCTCCAGATGACCAAGCGAATTGGCCCGCAGTGCAAAGCCGCCGAATACGAAGATCTGTCCGGGGAGAAAAGTCTCACCCTGGATCGCATCGCTGTTGATGATCGGAGAAGCCATCGGGCCTAAAAGTGACGACACAGAGGAACTCTCAATGAAAGCACCAATGTCGGTGTCAAAACTGGTGGATCTCGGGTAGGGGGTCTCGAACTGTGCGTCTAGGCGGATGGTAACAGGAGGCAGGGGACACAATGTTTTACCCAGGTTCGGGCCCTCTTGATGGAGGTAAAACCCTACGTCATGCTTGATTAATATTGATGATATGGGTAGTACAAGAGTAGATCTACCACGAGATCAGAGAGGCTAAACCCTAGAAGCTAGCCTATGGTATCATTGTTGTTCGTCCTACGGACTAAAACCCTCCGGTTTATATAGACACCGGAGAGGGCTAGGGTTACACAGAGTCGGTTACAATGGTAGGAGATCTACATATCCGTATCGCCAAGCTTGCCTTCCACTCCAAGGAAAGTCCCTTCCGGACATGGGACGAAGTCTTCAATCTTGTATCTTCATAGTCCAGGAGTCCGGCCGAAGGTATAGTCCGGCTATTCGGACACCCCCTAATCCAGGACTCCCTCAGTGGGCCTTAGGGCCCATCTGCCCTAGGGTTTGCCCCCTTCCCCTCTTGGAGGCGCCTTGGGCCTTGGTGGGAGGCGCCCCATCCCACCTAGGGGCTGGTCCCTTCCCACTATTGGCCCATGTAGGCCTCCGGGGCCCATGGCCCCTCCTGGTGGACCCCCGGACCCCTCCGGTGGTCCCAGTACACTACCGGTGATGCCCGAAACACTTCCGGTGGCCAAAACCATACTTCCTATATATCAATCTTTACCTCCGGACCATTCCGGAACTCCTCGTGACGTCCGGGATCTCATCCGGTACTCCGAACAACATTCGGTAACCGCGTACATACTATCCCTATAACCCTAGCATCATCGAACCTTAAGTGTGTAGACCCTATGGGTTCGGGAGTCATGCAGACATGGCCGAGACAACTCTCTGGTCAATAAACAACAACGGGATCTGGATACCCATATTGGCTCCCACATGCTCCACGATGATCTCATCGGATGAACCACGATGTCAAGGATTCAATCAATCCCGTATACAATTCCCTTTGTCTATCGGTACGATACTTGCCCGAGATTCGATCATCGGTATCCCGATACCTTGTTCAATCTCGTTACCGGCAAGTCTCTTTACTCGTTCCGTAACACATCATCCCGTGATCAACTCCTTGGTCACATTGTGCACATTATGATGATGTCCTACCGAGTGGGCCCTAAGATACCTCTCCGTTACATGGAGTGACAAATCCCAGTCTCGATTCGTGCCAACCCAACAGACACTTTCGGAGATACCCGTAGTGCACCTTTATAGCCACCCAGTTACGTTGTGACGTTTGGCACACCCAAAGCACTCCTACGGTATCCGGGAGTTGCACAATCTCATGGTCTAAGGAAATGATACTTGACATTAGAAAAGCTTTAGCATACGAACTACACGATCTTGTGCTAGGCTTAGGATTGGGTCTTGTCCATCACATCATTCTCCTAATGATGTGATCCCGTTATCAACGACATCCAATGTCCATGGTCAGGAAACCGTAACCATCTATTGATCAACGAGCTAGTCAACTAGAGGCTTACTAGGGACATGGTGTTGTCTATGTATCCACACATGTATCTGAGTTTCCTATCAATACAATTCTAGCATGGATAATAAACGATTATCATGAACAAGGAAATATAATAATAACCAATTTATTATTGCCTCTAGGGCATATTTCCAACACTGTGTGCAAAGCACGTCGGTAGAACCAGTCTCACGTAAGCGTACGCGTAATGTCGGTCCGGGCCGCTTCATCCAACAATACCGCCGAACCAAAGTGTGACATGCTGGTTAGCAGTATGACTTGTATCACCCACAACTCACTTGTGTTCTACTCGTGCACATAACATCAACGCATAAAACCTGGCTCGGATGCCACTGTTGGGGAACGTAGTAATTTCAAAAATTTCCTACGCACATGCAAGATCATGGTGATGCATAGCAACGAGAGGGGAGAGTGTTGTCCACGTACCCTCGTAGACCGAAAGAGAAAGCGTTAGCACAACGCGGTTGATGTAGTCGTACGTCTTCATGATCCGACCGATCAAGTACCGAACGCACGGCACCTCCGAGTTCTGCACACGTTCAACTCGATGACGTCCCTCGAACTCCGATCCAGCCGAGTGTTGAGGGAGAGTTTCGTTAGCATGACGGCATGGTGACGATGATGATGTTCTACCGACGCAGGGCTTCGCCTAAACACCGCTACGATATGATCGAGGTGGATTATGGTGGAGGGGGCACCGCACATGGCTAAGAGATCCAAGGGATTAATTGTTGTGTCTTTGGGGTGCCCCCTGCCCTCGTATATAAAGGAGTGGAGGAGGGGGAGGGCCGGCCCTCTCTATGGCGCGCCCTAGGGGAGTCCTACTCCCAACGGGAGTAGGATTCCCACTTTCCTAGTAGAACTAGGAGCCCTTCCAAGTAGTAGGAGTAGGAGGGAAGGAAAGGGAAGGGAAAAGGAGAAGGAAGGAAGGGGGCGCCCCCCCTCCCTAGTCCAATTCGGACCAGC
Organism: Triticum urartu; assembly: GCF_056163025.1. Taxonomy (NCBI): domain Eukaryota; kingdom Viridiplantae; phylum Streptophyta; class Magnoliopsida; order Poales; family Poaceae; genus Triticum; species Triticum urartu. Next base: position 45,629,177 of record NC_141873.1, on the reverse strand, counting down.
CCATGGGGAGGGGAGGGGCCACCCTTTGAGGCCTTTCTCTCCTTTCCCGTATGGCCCATTAAGGCCCAATACGAATTCCCGTAACTCCCCGGTACTCCCAAAAATACTCGAATCACTCGGAACCTTTCCGATGTCCGAATATAGTCGTCCAATATATCGATCTTTACATCTCGACCATTTTGAGACTCCTCATCATGTCCCCGATCTCATCCGGGACTCCGAACTCCTTCGATACATCAAAACACATAAACTCATAATATAACTGTCATTGAACTTTAAGCGTACGGACCCTACGGGTTCGAGAACTATGTAGACATGACCGAGACACGTCTCCAGTCAATAACCAATAGTGGAACCTGGATGCTCATATTGGCTCCTACATATTCTACGAAGATCTTTATCAGTCAAACCGCATAACAACATACGTTGTTCCCTTTGTCATCGGTATGTTACTTGCCCAAGATTCGATCGTCAGTATCTCAATACCTAGTTCAATCTCGTTACTGGCAAGTCTCTTTACTCGTTCTGTAATACATCATCCCGCAACTAACTCATTAGTTGCAATGCTTGCAAGGCTTATAGTGATGTGCATTACCGAGTGGGCCCAGAGATACCTCTCCGACAATCAGAGTGACAAATCCTAATCTCGAAATACGCCAACCCAACAAGTACCTTCAGAGACACCTATAGAGCATATTTATAATCACCCAGTTACGTTGTGACGTTTGGTGGAACACAAAGTGTTCCTCCGGTAAACGGGAGTTGCATAATCTCATAGTCATAGGAACATGTATAAGTCATGAAGAAAGCAATAGCAACAAACTAAATGATCAAGTGCTAAGCTAACGGAATGGGTCAAGTCAATCACATTATTCTCCTAATGATGTGATCCCGTTAATCAAATTACAACTCTTTGTCTATGGCTAGGAAACATAACCATCTTTGATCAACGAGCTAGTCAAGTAGAGGCATACTAGTGACACTCTGTTTGTCTATGTATTCACACATGTATCATCTTTCCGGTTAATACAATTCTAGCATGAATAATAAACATTTATCATGATATAAGGAAATAAATAATAACTTTATTATTGCCTCTAGGGCATATTTCCTTCAGTTCTACTGGTGCTACTATTGCAATATCTTCAACTGTTGATGTGGTAACTAACCCCTCTGCTGAGGATACCACTGCTATTGCTGATGAAAATGCTAGGTTGAAGACATTGTTTGAAACAGGGATGTACAAAAGTCTCAAAGGGCATCAGACACTATGTGATGTCCTCAAAAGGCAGATCCTGAACCGAAACCCTAGGAAAGAGGGTGTTGGATTCGAAAGGAAAATGAATGCTGATGGCTTTGACTGGAAACCTGAGCAGTTCCTCAAAACCACATGGGTTGCTGCAAAGGAACCTTCAGTGGATCCATCCACCCTATCTGGCTTCACTTGTACTAATCCCATTGTCATTGATGAATCCTTTGATGCAAACTATAAACTGTTTAAGAATCAGAATGGTGAAGTGTTTGCCAGGTATATTGGTACTAACTGCAGGAGTGGGCCACCTATGAAGAAAGTCTGGGTACCGAAAAAGTGTCTGGAGAATCTTCCTGTGAATGTCGTCATGACACCACAAGTGAAGAAGACAAACCCCAGACCACAGGCTTCATATGGTTCAAAGGCTTCATACAGATAGAGAACTCACCTGAGTCACACCAACGCAAATGTTTTGCAGGGAAACCATACTCAGGCCTATGAATATGAGCGCGTTTCATCAAACCGCCATGTTCATAAGAGCAAGAACTACTCTGCTTATTCTCATGAGTAGTATTGTCCACCAGCAAGACTATTAGCTAGGGCTCCAAAGCCAAAGTTCTCATATGCTGCACTTAGACTCATTGCTCCGAAGCCACCCTTGAAGATGTGGGTAGCTAAGAAAGCTTAACTCTTTTTGCAGGGAAGGGTCTCCAGCCGAAAATCAAATGTGTCTGAAGCTATTGCTGGGGACCTTAAACATCTTGTAGGGCGCAAGATCAAAAGCCCAAATGGTCTTATTATGTATTTTGTTCCTGAGTCGCTTGCTACTTGCCCTATCAGTCCTAACCTCGATCTAAGCTTTCATAATCCACTTGATCGTCAAATGTTTATGCTTCACAATTCTCTTCGTGAAGCCTATCCCCCTAACCGCACTGTAGGGTATGACACCAGCTCCTTCAAAATGGATTATTGACAGTGGATGTACTAATCACATGACTGGCAAGCGAAGTCTTCTCATGGACTTGATACGTCTCCGCAAACAAACAGATACGGACTTGATACGTCTCATGAATTATTGACAGTGGATGTACTCCTTCCTCCTATATATACCTACGTACCCCCAAACGAACAGATACGAAGCCAAAAACCTAATTCCACCGCCGCAACTTTCTGTATCCACGAGATCCCATCTTGGGGCCTGTTCCGGAGCTCCGTCAGAAGAGGGCCGTCATCACGGAGGGCTTCTACATCATCATAGCCTCTCCGATGAAGTGTGAGTAGTTTACCTCAGACCTTCGGGTCCATAGTTAGTAGCTGGATGGCTTCTTCTCTCTCTTTGAATCTCAATACAAAGTTCTCACCCTCTCTTGTGGAGATCTATTCGATGTAATCTTCTTTTTGCGGTATGTTTGTTGAGACCGATGAATTGTTGGTTTATGATCAAGTCTATCTATGAATAATATTTGAATCTTCTTTGAATTCTTTTATGTATGATTGGTTATCTTTGCAAGTCTCTTCGAATTATCCGTTTGGTTTGGCCGACTAGATTGGTAGTTCTTGCCATGGGAGAAGTGCTTAGCTTTGGGTTCGATCTTGCGGTGTCCTTTCCCAGTGACAGAAGGGGCAGGAAGGCACGTATTGCATTGTTGCCATCGAGGATAACAAGATGGGGTTTATTTCATATTGCATGAATTTATCTCTCTACATCATGTCATCTTGCTTAAAGCGTTACTCTGTTTTTAACTTAATACTCAAGATGCATGCTGGATAGCGGTCGATGAGTGGAGTAATAGTAGTAGATGCAGAATTGTTTCGGTCTACTTGTCACGGACATGATGCCTATATACATGATCATGCCTTGATATTCTCATAACTATGCTCAATTCTGTCAATTGCTCAACAGTAATTTGTTCACCCACCGTAGAATACTTATGCTCTTGAGAGAAGCCACTAGTGAAACCTATGCCCCCCGGGTCTATTCTCATCATATTAATCTCCATCACTATAATCTTGCTTTGCTTTTTTTACTTTGACTTTTACTTTTACTTTGCATATTTATACCAAAAATACCAAAAATATTATATCTATCAGATCTCACTCTCGTAAGTGACCGTGAAGGGATTGACAACCCCTAATCGCGTTGGTTGCGAGTAGCTATCGTTTTGTGCAGGTACGAGGGACTTGAGCGTGGCCTCCTACTGGATTGATACCTTGGTTCTCAAAAACTGAGGGAAATACTTACGCTACTCTGCTGCATCATCCCTTCCTCTTCGGGGAAAACCAACGCAAGCTCAAGACGTAGCAAGAAGGATTTCTGGCGCCGTTGCCGGGGAGTCTACGCAAAAAGTCAACATACCAAGTACCCATCACAATCCCTATCTCTCGCATTACATTATTTGCCATTTGCCTCTCGTTTTCCTCTCCCCCACTTCACCATTGACATTTTATTCGCCATCTCTCTCTCTATCCTCCCTCTCTATTTGTCTCTTTTGCCCGTTTTCCCTTGTTTGCTCGTGTGCTAGTTTGTTTGCTTGTTTGTCGCGATGGCTCAAGATACTACCAAATTGTGTGACTTCACCAATACCAATAATAATGATTTCCTTAGCACTCCGATTGCTCCTCTTGCTAATACTGAATCTTGTGAAATCAATGCTGCTTTTTGAATCTTGTTATGAAAGATCAATTCGCCGGCCTTCCTAGTGAAGATGCAGCTACTCATCTGAATAGCTTCATTGATTTATGTGATATGCAAAAGAAAAGGGATGTCGATAATGATGTCGTTAAATTGAAGCTATTTCCTTTTTCGGTTAGAGATCGTGCTAAAGCTTGGTTTTCGTCTTTGCCTAAAAATAGTATCGATTCTTGGAACAAGTGCAAAGATGATTTTATCTCTAAGTATTTCCCTCCCGCTAAGATCATCTCTCTTAGAAACGATATTATGAACTTTAAACAACTTGATCATGAACATGTTGCACAAGCTTGGGAGAGAATGAAATTAATGATACGTAATTGCCCTACTCATGGTTTGAATTTGTGGATGATTATACAAATTTTTTATGCCGGATTGAATTTTGCTTCTAGAAATCTTTTAGATTCGGCCGCGGGAGGCACTTTTATGGAAATCACTTTAGGAGATGCTACTAAACTCCTAGATAATATTATGGTTAATTATTCTCAATGGCATACTGAAAGAACTTCTAATAAAAAAGTGCATGCGATAGAAGAAATCAATGTGTTGAGTGGAAAGATGGATGAACTTACGAAATTATTTGCTACTAAGAGTGTTTCTTCTGATCTTAATGATATGCCTTTGTCTACTTTGATTGAGAATAACAATGAATCTATGGATGTGAATTTTGTTGGTAGGAATAATTTTGGTAACAACGCTTATAGAGGGAATTTTAATCCTAGGCCATATCCTAGTAATCCTTCTAATAATTATGGGAATTCCTACAACAACTCTTATGGAAATTATAATAAGATGCCCTCTGAATTTGAGAATAGTGTTAAAGAGTTTATGAATTCACAAAAGAATTTTAATACTTTGCTTGAAGAGAAATTGCTTAAAATTGATGATTTGACTAGGAACGTTGATAGAATTTCTCTTGAGGTTGATTCTTTAAAGCTTAGATCTATTCCCCCTAAGCATGATATCAATGAGTCTCTCAAAGCCATGAGAATTTCCATTGATGAGTGCAAGGAAAGAACCGCTAGGATGCGTGTCTCCAAAGATGCCTTTATTAAAGCGTGTTCTTCCAATTCCTATGAAAATCAAGATGAAGATCTAAAAGTTCTTGATGTGTCTCCTATTAAATCTTTGTTTTGCAATATGAATCTTGATAAATGAATATGATCTTCCTTTACCTAGAAGGCATTCTAAAAATTCGGAGTATTTAGATCTTTATGATGAAATTGATGAAAGTGGGATTGAAAGAAATAAAAATCTAGATGTTGCTAAACCCACTATATTGGATTTCAAGGAATTTAATTATGAAAGTTGCTCTTTAATTTATTGTATTTCCTTGTTGCAATCCATGCTAAATTCTCCACATGCTTATAGTCAAAATAAAGCCTTCACCGAACATATTGTTGATGCCTTGATGAAATCTTATGAAGAAAAACTTGAGTTGAAAGTTTCTATCCCTAGAAAACTCTATGATGAGTGGGAACCAACTACTAAAATTAAAATTAAAGATCATGATTTTTATGCTTTGTGCGATTTGGGTGCTAGTGTCTCCACTATCCCCAAAACTTTGTGTGATTTACTAGATTTCCGCGATTTTGATGATTGCTCTCTAATCTTGCATCTTGCGGATTCTACTATTAAGAAACCTATGGAAAGAATTAATGATGTTCTTATTGTTGCATATAGGAATTATGTGCCCATAGATTTCATTTTTCTTGATATAGATTGCAATCCTTCTTGCCCTATTATTCTTGGTAGACCTTTCCTTAGAACGGTTGGTGCGATTATTGATATGAGGGAAGGGAATATTAGATTTAAATTTCCATTAAAAAAGGGCATGGAACACTTTCCAAGAAATAAAATAAAATTGCCATATGAAACTATCATGAGATCCACTTATGGATTGCCTACCAAAGATGGCAATACCTAGATCTATCTTTGCTTGTTATGCCTAGCTAGGGGCGTTAAACGATAGCGCTTGTTGGGAGGCAACCCAATTTTATTTTTATTCCTTGATTTTTGCTCCTGTTTAGTAATAAATAAATTATCTAGCCTATGTTTTGGTTGTGTTTTTTTGTGTTTAATTAGTGTTTGTGCCAAGTAGAACCGTTGGGAAGACTTGGGGAAAGTCTTGTTGAACTTGCTGTAAAAAACAGAAACTTTAGCGCTCACGAGAACTGCTGTCATTTTTATTTGGAGAGTTCTATTTAGTTAATTCTCTTTGAAGATGATTAATAGATAAATTACTCACGTCCATCAATTTATTTTAGAATTTTTGGGGTTCCAGATCTTGCGCTAGCTACAGATTACTACAGACTGTTCTGTTTTGACAGATTCTGTTTTTCGTGTGTTGTTTGCTTATTTTGATGAATCTATGGTTAGTAAAATAGTTTATAATCCATAGAGAAGTTGGAATACAGTAGGTTTAACACCAATATAAATAAATAATGAGTTCATTACAGTACCTTGAAGTGGTCTTTTGTTTTCTTTTGCTAACGGAGCTCACGAGTTTTCTGTCTTAAGTTTTGTGTTGTGAAGTTTTCAAGTTTTGGGTAAGGATTTGATGGATTATGGAACAAGGAGTGGCAAGAGCCTAAGATTGGGGATGCCCATGGAACACCCAAGATAATCTAAGTACACCTAAAATCCAGAGCTTGGGGATGCCCCGGAAGGCATCCCCTCTTTCGTCTACTTTTATCGGTAACTTTACTTGGAGCTATATTTTTATTCACCAACATGATATGTGTTTTGCTTGGAGCGTCTTGTATTATTTGTGTCTTTGTTTGTTAGTGTGCCACAATCATCCTTGCTGTACACACCTTTTGAGAGAGCCATACATGAATTAAAATTTGATAGAATGCTCTATGTGCTTCACTTATATCTTTTGAGTGTTATAGTTTTGCTCTATGTGATTCACTTATATCTTTTGAGCGTTATAATTTTGCTCTATGTGCTTCACTTATATCTTTTGAGCTATGTAATTTTGCTCTATATGGTTCACTTAGATCTTTTAGAGCACGGTGGTGGAATTGTTTTAAATAAACTATTGATCTCTCATGCTTCACTTAAATTATTTTGAGAGTCTCTTAATAGCATGGTAATTTGCTTAATAATAATATGCTTGGTATTCAAGATTTGTGAAACTTTCTTTTGAGTGTGTTGAATACTAAGAAAATATTGAAGCATGATAATTGTTTTGAGATATGGAGGTGATAATATTAAAGTCATGCTAGTTGAGTAGTTGTGAATTTAAAGAATACTTGTGTTGAAGCTTGTGATTCCCGTAGCATGCACGTATGGTGAACTGTTATGTGATGAAGTCGGAGCATAATTTATTTATTGATTGTCTTCCTTATGAGTGGCAGTCGGGGACGAGCGATGGTCTTTTCCTACCAATCTATCCCCCTAGGAGCATGCGCGTAATACTTTGCTTTGATAACTTCTAGATTTTTGCAATAAGTATATGAGTTCTTTATGACTAATGTTGAGTCCATGGATTATACGCACTCTCACCCTTCCACCTTTGCTAGCCTCTCTAATACCGCGCACCTTTCGCCGGTATCATACACCCACCATATACCTTCCTCAAAACAGCCACCATACCTACCTATTATGGCATTTTCATAGCCATTCCGAGATATATTGCCATGCAACTTTCCACTGTTCCATTTATTATGACACACTCCATCATTGTCATATTGCTAGCATGATCATGTAGTTGACATCGTATTTGTGGCAAAGCCACCGTTCATAATTCTTTCATACATGTCACTCTTGATTCATTGCATATCCCGGTACACCGTCAGAGGCATTCATATAGAGTCATATTTTGTTCTAAGTATCGAGATGTAATTGTTGAGTTGTAAGAAAAATAAAAGTGTGATGATCATCATTATTAGAGCATTGTCCCAGTGAGGAAAGAATGATGAAGACTATGATTCCCCCACAAGTCGGGATGAGACTCCGGACGAAAAATAAATAAAAGAGGCCAAAGAAGCCCAAATAAAAAAATAGGCCATAAAAAAGAAGAGAAAAGGCCCAAATAAAAAAATAAAAATAAAAAAATGAGAGAAAAAGAGAGAAGGGACAATGTTACTACCCTTTTACCACACTTGTGCTTCAAAGTAGCACCATGATCTTCATAGTAGAGAGCCTCTCATGTTATCACTTTCATATACTAGTGGGAATCTTTCATTATAGAACTTGGCTTGTATATTCCAATGATGGGCTTCCTCAAATTGCCCTAGGTCTTCATGAGCAAGCAAGTTGGATGCACACCCACTTAGTTTCTTTTTTGAGCTTTCATATACTTATAGCTCTAGTGCATCCGTTGCATGGCAATCCCTACTCACTCACATTGATATCTATTGATGGGCATCTCCATAGCCCGTTGATACGCCTAGTTGATGTGAGACTATCTTCTCCCTTTTTGTCTTCTCCACAACCACCATTCTATTCCACCTATAGTGCTATGTCCATGGCTCACGCTCATGTATTGCGTGAAGATTGAAAAAGTTCTGAAAAAGTTAGAGTATGAAACAATTGCTTGGCTTGTCATCGGGGTTGTGCATGATTTAAATATTTTGTGTGGTGAAGATAGAGCATAGCCAGACTATATGATTTTGTAGGGATAACTTTCTTTGGCCATGTTATTTTGAGAAGACATAATTACTTTGTTAGTATGCTTGAAGTATTATTATTTTTATGTCAATATAAACTTTTGTCTTGAATCTTTCTAATCTGAATATTCATATCACAATTAAGAAGATTTGCATTGAAATTATGCCAAGTAGCACTCCGCATCAAAAAATCTCTTTTTATAATTTACCTACTCGAGGACGAGCAGGAATTAAGCTTGGGGATGCCTGATACGTCTCCAACGTATCTATAATTTTTGATTGCTCCATGCTATATTATCTACTGTTTTGTACTATATTGGGCTTTATTTTCCACTTTTATATTACTTTTGGGACTAACCTATTAACTGGAGGCCCTGCCCAGAATTGTTGTTTTTGCCTATTTCAGTGTTTCGAAGAAACGGAATATCAAATGGAGTCCAAACAGAATAAAACCTTCGGGAACGTGATTTTCTCACCGAACATGATCTAGGAGACTTGGACCCTGCTCCAAGGAACAAAAGAGGCGGTCACGAGGGTGGGGGCCCCCCTAGGGCGCGCCCCCTGCCTCGTGGGACCCTCGGAGCTCCACCGACGTACTCCTTCCTCCTATATATACCCACGTACCCCAAACGAACAGATACGGAGCCAAAAACCTAATTCCACCGCCGCAACTTTCTGTATCCACGAGATCCTATCTTGGGGCCTGTTCCGGAGCTCCGTCGAAAGAGGGTCGTCATCACGGAGGGCTTCTACATCATCATAGCCTCTCCGATGAAGTGTGAGTAGTTTACCTCACACCTTCGGGTTCATAGTTAGTAGCTGGATGGCTTCTTCTCTCTCTTTGAATCTCAATACAAAGTTCTCACCCTCTCTTGTGGAGATCTATTCGATGGAATCTTCTTTTTGCGGTGTGTTTGTTGAGACCGATGAATTGTGGGTTTATGATCAAGTCTATCTATGAATAATATTTGAATCTTTTCTGAATTCTTTTATGTATGATTGGTTATCTTTGCAAGTCTCTTCGAATTATCCGTTTGGTTTGGCCGGCTAGATTGGTAGTTCTTGCCATGGGAGAAGTGCTTAGCTTTGGGTTCGATCTTGCGGTGTCCTTTCCCAGTGACAGAAGGGGCAGGAAGGCACGTATTGCATCGTTGCCATCGAGGATAACAAGATGGGGTTTATTTCATATTGCATGAATTTATCTCTCTACATCATGTCATCTTGCTTAAAGCGTTACTCTGTTTTAACTTAATACTCTAGATGCATGCTGGATAGCGGTCGATGAGTGGAGTAATAGTAGTAGATGCAGAATCGTTTCAGTCTACTTGTCACGGACGTGATGCCTATATACATGATCATGCCTAGATATTCTCATAACTATGCTCAATTCTGTCAATTGCTCAACAGTAATTTGTTCACCCACCGTAGAATACTTATGCTCTTGAGAGAAGCCACTAGTGAAACCTATGGCCCCCGGGTCTATTCTCATCATATTAATCTCCATCACTTTAATCTTGCTTTGCTTTTTTACTTTGCCTTTTACTTTTACTTTGCATATTTATACCAAAAATATCAAAAATATTATATCTATCAGATCTCACTCTCGTAAGTGACCGTGAAGGGATTGACAACCCCTAATCGCGTTGGTTGCAAGTAGCTATCGTTTTGTGCAGGAACGAGGGACTTGAGCGTGGCCTCCTACTAGATTGATACCTTGGTTCTCAAAAACTGAGGGAAATACTTACGCTACTCTGCTGCATCATCCCTTCCTCTTCGGGGAAAACCAACGCAAGCTCAAGACGTAGCAGGACTCAACCTTACGTCCATCTGACAAGAGTCACATCACATTTGCTGATACTGGTAAAAGCAAGGTATTGGGTCTAGGTAGAGTTGCAATCTCAAGGGATCAGCACATGGATAAAGTGATGCTTGTTGAATCCCTTGGTTTTAACTTAATATCTGTCTCAATGCTTTGCGATTTGAATATGATTGTGATGTTTGGAAAATATCGTTGCCTTGTTCTAATGGAATCTGACAAGTCTCTAGTCTTTGAAGGGTATCGGAAAGATGATTTGTACATGGTAGATTTCTCAGCAGGACCACAGCTCGCCGTATGTCTTCTTGCAAAAGGTTCAGAATGCTGGCTCTGGCATCGGAGGCTAGGGCATGCTAGCATGAGGAACTTGCATACTCTTGCAAAGAAGAAGCACGTCATAGGCATCGAGGGCGTCAAGTTCAAGAAGGATCATTTATGCGGTGCCTGCGAAGCAGGAAAGATGACGAGGGCCAAGCATCCCTCGAAGACAATCATGACAACGACTCAACCCTTCGAACTGCTACACATGGACCTCTTCGGTCCCACTCACTACTCAACTCTTACTACTACTGCTTGTCTCTATGGCTTCGTCATTGTTGATGATTATTCAAGATATACATGGGTGCATATAATCCTCTCCAAGACTGAATTGCAGGATGTCTTCAGACGCTTCGCCAATCGAGCCATGAACAACTATGGTGTCAAGATCAAGCACATCAGAAGTGACAATGGCACTAAATTCAAGAACATCGGCCTCGACACTTATCTTGATACTTTGGGCATCACTCATGAGTTCTCAGCTCCGTACACGTTGCAGTAGAATGGCATCGTGGAACGCAAGAACAGAACACTCATTGAGATGGCCCGGACGATGCTCGATGAATACAAGACTCCAAGAAAGTTCTGGCCTGAAGCCATTGATACTGCATGCCATGTCATCAACCGTGTTTATCTTCACAAGCTTCTGAACCAAACATCCTATGAGCTCCTCACTGGTAAGAAGCCAAATGTCAGTTACTTCAGAGTATTTGGTGCCAGGTGCTGGATCAAGGATCCATATCACACTTCAAAATTTGCACCGAAAGCACATGAAGGTTTTATACTTGGTTACGGAAAGGATTCACACTCCTACAGAGTCTTCAACCTCTTTCACTATAAAGTGGTTGAAACTGTGGATGTGCGGTTCGATGAGACTAACGGCTCGCAAAGAGAGCACCCGTCAAATGTGCTAGATGAAGTTCCATCCAGTGAATCCATCAAGCTTATGGGAACTGGAGAAATCATACCGTCTGAAACACAGCCTGAAGAGGAACTTATCATCTTTGCACCTGATCAACCTGAAGACAATGCTCAGCCTGAAGACAATCCTTCAAATGATGACAATGATCAGCAAGAGCAAAATCTTTGTCCTGTTCATCCTCGTGTTGCAAATGAAGTACAGATTGAGAAAATAATTGATAGCATCAATGCACCTGGTCCACTCACTCGTTCAAGGGCAACACAACTAGCAAATTTCTGTGGGCACTTTGCATTCATCTCAATATCTGAACCCAAGAAAGTTGATGAAGCCTTCATGGAATCTGAATGGATTCAAGCTATGCAAAAAGAGCTTCAACAGTTTGAGATGAATAATGTATGGGAACTGGTCAAGCGTCCTGATCCTCGTAAACACAATATCATAGGCACTAAATGGATATATCGCAACAAGCAAGATGAGCATGGTCAAGTTGTCAGAAACAAGGCTCGTCTCATTTCTCAAGGATATACTCAAGTTGAAGGAATTGACTTCGATGAAACATTTGCTCCTGTGGCTAGGCTTGAAGCCATACGCATACTGCTAGCCTATGCAAATCATCATAACATCCTTTTGTATCAAATGGATGTGAAGAGTGCTTTTCTCAATGGCAAGATTGAAGAAGAAGTGTATGTTGCACAACCGCCTGGCTTTGAAGATCCAAAACATCCTGACATGGTTTACAAGCTCAACAAGGCACTGTATGGCCTCAAACAAGCCCCTCGTGCTTGGTATGACACACTCAAGGACTTTCTGAAGAGCAAAGGCTTCAAACCTGGTTCCCTGGATCCCACGCTCTTCACGAAGACATATGATGGTGAACTGTTTGTGTGCCAAATATATGTGGATGACATTATCTTCGGCTGCACTAATCAGAAATATAGTGATGAGTTTGGATACATGATGCAAGAGCAATATCAGATGTCCATGATGGGTGAGCTGAAGTTCTTCCTTGGTCTTCAAATATGACAGCAACGCAACGACATCTTCATATCTCAAGAGAAATACCTCAAGGATTGCCCGGAGAAGTTTGGAATGCAAGACTGCAAAGGTTACACGATGCCAATGCCTACCAAGAGTCATCTAGATTCTGACGCCAATGATAAAGAGTTCGATCAAAAGGTATACCACTCCATGGTTGGTTCCTTGCTTTACTTATGTGCATCTAGGCCAGATATCATGCTTAGTGTTTGCATGTGTGCCCGATTCCAAGCGGCACCAAAGGAATCGCATCACTTAACTATGAAGCGAATTCTTTGATATTTGGCTCACACCCCAACACTAGGATTATGGTATCCAAAGGGCTCAGAGTTTGATCTAGTTGGATTCTCGGATGCTGATTATGCTGGTGACAAGGTGGATCGCAAGTCTAAATCAGGCACATGTCACTTTCTGGGACGATCACTTGTGTGTTGGTCTTCAAAGAAGCAGAACTGTGTATATCTCTCCACTGCTGAATCTGAATACATTGTTGCTGGATCTTGCTGTGCTCAACTTCTATGGATGAAGCAAACACTCAAAGACTATGGCATTTATCTGAAGCAAGTGCCACTCTATAGCGACAATGAAAGCGCCATCAAGATCGCCAACAACCCAGTTCAGCACTCAAAGACAAAGCACATTCAGATCCGTCATCACTTTCTCAGAGATCATGTAATGAAGGAAGATATTGATATCATTCACGTCAGCACTGAAGAGCAACTGGCAGATATCTTCACAAAGCCATTGGATGAGAAAAGGTTTGCAAGTTGCCGTGTGAGCTAAATATCTTGGAATCCTCAAATGTCCTGTGATCATGCACACATCCTAACACTTATGCATGTTGATGACTTAGATGTGCAAACACACGAAGTAACGTATATCTTCAATAAATGAAGACTTACACTCTAAGTGTGAATACATTAACGCGGAATTTGACTTCGGAGCGCCATGATAATTGTGCGCCGTGTCTGGGTCTAATACTTCCTATACGGTGGGTAACGCCACCATCAAACTTTTGTTTGCAATAATTTCTGTTGGCGTTGCATTTGCAAAGTCTTCACATTTGGTTTGTCTTCATTGTTAACATGGCTTCATGTTTATCTTCAATATACTGATTTGGTTTCTGTCCTCTACAACATTCACTTGTAGCTATGTCTTCTAGTTGAATCTTTTGAACTAAGTGAATGTGATCGGACCCTGACCTTTCTATGCTCCCATCTTAAGTCTATCTATCCAAATCATATGCATTCTATTGAAACTGTCGAATGTCTTCGCCGCGTCCTTGTCAGCAGAAGATACAGAGACAAACATTAAATCTGTTTTAAATGCTCAATCCTTTTTACCTGAAACCTGGAGAAGCGGGAACGACCACCCGACAATCCAGGCATGCGTGGGAACGTGGAACAACCTCCAATGTGTTGCATGATCGCCACGTGTCCTTCAGATGTGAACCGCCAGGGGCACCTGTGTAATAACATTGTGCCGTCCCTGTCCCTATAAATACACGCCTCACCCCAGTCATTATCTCTTCTTCCACTCTCGCACAAACCCTAGCACCACCGCTAGCCCTCGACGACGCCGGCGACGAAGCGCTTAGCTGTCGTGACCTCACCGACGCCGTCATCACGCCGGCCGCGGACATCTTCTTCTCCGACGTCGCTGTAGGTGTCCTCCGTCACCAAGTTAGGGCACGAAAGATCGAACTGCTCGGCCTCCTCTCCCGCTCCATCTAGTAGTTCCTCGTGTGGTAAATAAAACCTCTTTTTACAGTCTTTTTGATCCGATAGATTCATCCTTTCCAACCACAAGTGGTTTCTGTTGCTACAAAATTGGATCTATCCTGTTCTGCATCTCATAGCATGCCTAGTATGTTCACTTATGCTTCACAAAGTAGTTAGATTCCTCACTTGTACTTATTTGTGGGTTCGTACAAATCTGGAACCAACTCACTACATATGAGTGAATGTCTTCGCACTATGAGGTCAATGTCTTCTAAACTGATTTATCTTTAAAATCTTCTAAGAGTGCATATGACCTCTTCCCCTTCCCTCGCATCTCTAATGTTGTCATAGGTACATGTCCGTGGGAGAATCCATTGGTTCTCATAGTCTGCATTCATTTGCAGAGTTCTTATAGCATCACATAAATTCTCCTGAAGCCAGTTCCTGTTTGACCAGTAGACGGAAGACTTCGACAGTGTTGAAGCCTTTCAGTCTAAACTTCATGACAACTCAAAAATCAGTCAGGAAGGGCGGCAGACAACGCCGTGGAAACACTGCTAAGGACCTGCCACCGGATCTCTATGAGTTATACAAGTCAGATCCAGAAGAAACCTATGGAGAACGCAAGAACCGAATCCAATGGATTCAAAGACATTGGGCAGAGGAATGGTTCAAGTACAGATTCGTCACCAAGGAGTATGCTGAGAAGAATGCCTTAAAGGGCCCCTGGGGAGATATAATATACAAAGGTCTTCAGCCCAAGTCAAAGTCCGAAGCTATTGCTCAAGGCTTTTACCCCTACATGATTCGTGGACCTCAGCCTGCTAATGCCGACCCATCCTCTCTGTTATGGTGTCGTGAAGATAATCTGTTCAAGCGCAACTATCAGGCTGCAAAGAACTCGGCCAAGGAAAACAAGAAGTCTTTGGGATTAGACTTCAACCCAGGCCCCTCTGCACCACGAGCTGACGGCACACGCGAAGCTAAACCCAATCTTATTGGGCCCTTCTACAACTTAGAAGGTCTCATCACTCACATTCAGGTTCAAGGAGCAGCCGTGGACCACTCTGCAGATGACACTGATTCTGACGAAGCACCTGCACCACCGAAGCCTGTGAAGCAAAAAAAACCAAAGGCTTCAAAGCCCTCTTCTGCACCAAAGGTCTCACGGGCGAAGCCTCTGGCCACTGCACCTCCTGAGGTCAGTGTGCAGTCTGAAGATCTCTCACGCATCTCCAAGTCTGACAAGTTGAAAAAGCCCATGCAACCCACTGGTCAAGCACCGACTCCTGCTGCTGTTTTGAGAAACGAGAATGACTCCATTGATCTGTCAAGCGATGACGATCTTGGCGATGATGCTCTAGAGCAATTGATAAAGAGCAAGCAAGAGGCGGAAATCTTCAATGATCTTCCTCTCTTTGATGTGGAGATCCTGTACAAGTTTATTGATGAGTGGTTTGACATCCCAGATGTTAGTTTTGATGATCTTTAGCTTCCAATTGGCCTCAGCGTCTCCTTCCACGGAGCCATTGCTCCTGAGTTGGCTCTTGCTCAGAAAATTGTTGAGCTGAAGCATAAGATCGATTATGAAAAGGCTCAGTTCAAGAAGCACATGGCCAAGCTCAATGTTGAAGACATTCAGAACTTCAAGGTCATGATGCATGAGCTCAAGGAGGCATTCCACAAGAAACGAGAAGAAGCAAAAGGTTCTCATGACCGCATGAAGAATCTTACTGCCAAATGTGTTCAAGACTACAATGAAGCTGAAAAGCGCAAGGCTTTGGGGCGACCAGACATCGACCCCAGAATGGTTGCCAAGAAGAAGAAGAAGCCAGCTGTGGCCGAACCAGAAGCATCAAGGCCGGAAGAACCTCGCATTGTCTTCCAGCCAGTATGACAGGCTCGAAGCCTAAGGTCCCCATAGTGGCTTCAGAATTCAAGAAAACTAGAGCAGCTGAAGCCGAAGCCAGAAAGCGCAAGACCAAAGCCACCACTGATGATGCTCCCCAACCAAGAAAAGAAAAACAAAGAAGAGAGACCGGGCTGCTTCCACAGAGCCCCTTGTTGTCGAGCCAATTTATGTTGCTCATCCTTCCTCTGCACATCGAGAACGTCGTTTGGTAGTTCAAGAGCCTGCTTTCACAGAGGCTCCTGAAGCTGAAGAGAATCCAGCTGTTGACCCCACCAAAGCTGAAGACATTGGTCCTCACGACAATGTTGAAGATGATGAAGTCCTTTCTCAGATCGAGCACAATTTGATATCATCGCCTGTTCTCACAAATAGCGAACTCATCAGCATTGGTCGTCCATTGACGCCAATTGCTCAGGATGACTCATGGGCTGATCACCCTCAAGAATCCCCTCGTGCTGAAGAAACATCAACCACTCCCCCACCACAGGTCACCACTCCTGTGATTGACAGTGAAGACTTTGAGGCCCAACCAACTCCATCTCCACAGGCGTCGTCAGCATTTCGCAGGCTTCGCAAAGGACCTAGGCCACAGGTCACATTGTCAAGTGTTCCCGAAGGAGAAGAGCGCCAATCCATCTCACGCGAAGTCTTTCCTGAAGCCTCTCCTACTGTGAACATTCCTGAATCTAAAGCCAAAGCGGCTGAAGATATTCCGGCTGCATCAGCCGATGAAGAAGAAGAACCACGTGATGAAGAAAGAGTTGCTACACCCCCGCCCAACCCTGAAGTTGTTCTCGAGGAGAACGTGTCTGACCCTCCAGCTCCTGAAGTGGAGGTTACCAATACTGAGGCGGGCACCAACATCAACACTGAAGCCAATGACGTTGTCATGGCTGAAGCTAATGTGGCGCCTGAAGCTAATGTGGTGCCAGATGATGCTGCACCTGAAGCCAATGCAGCACCAGAAGCAAATCCGCTGCCTGAAGCCAATGCCTCTGCTCCTGTACCTCCTCCAAGGCCACACACCATCGAGCAAGCATATGATCATGGACAGCTTGTTACCGTCCGCTGGCCAATCCTGGTTCCTCCGCCTGCTCCCGGACCTCAGTTTGCCTATCATGTGGAGCACAGGCCTCGGGTCCAGAAGCCAAAGCCAAGGCTACCATGGTTTCCAGGTACTGTAACTTCACCAGGATCATTTAATCTGAATGGATTCAAGGCACACAACACATTCTTCAACAATGTCAAGAACCCCTACACAAGGCCAAGAATCTCTTCGGGCCGATTCTGGAGTTATCAGCAGCGAAGCTATTATTCATGCATCTTGTACAATCAGGGACGCATCTTCCCTCACATGCATCTTGACTGTGAAGCCATTGCTGGACTGCCATGCCTTAAAGAAGCCCTTGACTGCTTCCGTGATGCAGGTCTGCTTAATTTTATTACTGCAAAGGAACACTAGAATGAAGAACTTCTAATTCAATTCTATGCTACCCTCCACATTCATGGATACAACAGGGATCCGAAGACTTGGATCCTTGAGTGGATGACAGGAGATGTTCATCATGAAGCTAAAGCTCAAGACATCATTGAGCTCACAGCCCTGCCCACTCCTGGTGAATACTATGAACCAGGTTGTCAACAACATCAGAATGCTTTGGAGAGCATTTTCCAGAAGCCAGAACCTAGCATGAGTCAAATGCTGAGCATGATGAAGCCTTTGCCACGCGACACTGAATACCCAACCGAATTCTTTGTTGAAGACCTAGAGTATCTGCCCTACACCATTTATCATATCATCAGAAAGACTCTATGGCATGTCAAAGGACATTCATCTACAGCAAAGCTTGAAGGAGCAATGAAGACTTTGGTTTTCTATATCTTCAATGGCATAAGCTTCAATGCTCAAGACTTCTTCATCAGGCAGTTGGCTGCATCTGGCTCCTACATTTTTGGTCTGAAGTTCTATGCTCCGTGGGTAATGCGCCTTATCAAGCTTCACTTTGCTTTCAACTATCAGCCATCTGCGCGTAATCATCTTGTATTCTTGCCAGAGGTTGATCTATCTATTGAAGCTATTTACCCAGAGCCTGCTAAGGATCCAATCTATCTTCACAATGTTGATCGTCAAAGCTTCACACAGCCCATTGAAGGAGTTCAGGCAGTCTCTCGTGTTTATCCCTTGGCTGGTAACACACGTGCCCCTCGCGCCCAAACTGACGCCACTGGAAGCACCATTGCCCAAAGGCCTCGGAAGCGATCTCATTTTCTCAATGACCGAGAGCTTCTCGTCGCGCTACATCAGAAACAGGATAAGCATCATGACTGGCTTAAGCGTCAGATGCAAAGCCTCTTGGTGGACGTCAATCGCATTCGCAATCTTGCCACCAAGAATGCCTTTGTTACACATGAAACCTATCGAAGGTCCTGGAAGAGTTTGACTTTGCTCACTGCTGAAGAAGATCTTCAAGATGATGGCTTCACAGAAAGATTCAAGTTTGACTCCACTCCTCCAAGGAATGCTCACTTGCGTCGGACTCCCTCCCTTGAAGACTCTGACTATTCTTTCTCAGCTGTCACGGTGAATGCCAGAGTTATCGATGATCAAGATGATGCCACTTCACCACCTCCACCTTCAGCGCGTCTCGACACTGCACCAAGTTCTTCTGCACCACCGGACCTCAACGAAGACCCAGCTGCTTCGCCTGCACCTCATGGGAACGAGTAGAAGCTCTATGTCTTTAAACCTTTTTGGTCATTACTGACAAAAGGGGGAGAAGCATATGAGTTGATAGTCTTCAAGCGGGTCCATATGGGTGGTTGCTTTACTTTTTGCTACTTTTGCCAAGTGCTTACAACTCTCGCTTTTGAAACATTTGGTTCATTTTGAGTTGTAACACTTAAACTTGATGGTCGTCTGCTACCTTTTTCGACACTATGTGATGCGATGATAAATTCCACATGTGCGACGATAAATTCCGCACGAAGTCATTTTGCAGATGTCCATTTTTCATTATGCATGTCATTATCTTCATTATATCATTTCATGCATGATGAATTGTCTTCATAAGTAGAAGAGGAGTTCCGCAAGTACAACCTGCCATGTGCATTTGCATTCAAAAGCAAAATACTTATATGCACATCTTCAGGGGGAGCCTATCTGCTACTTACGAAGACAATACTTAAAACCTTTACAATTTCACATATTTCTATCCCCGTTGAAAACTTCAACCAGTTTGTCATCAATCACCAAAAAGGGGGAGATTGTAAGTGCATCTAGTGCCACCCCTAGTTGGTTTTGGAGTATTGACGACAAACCTGATTGAGGGACTAATGTGTTTGTGAGAATTGCAGGATAACACAGGTAGAAGTCCCTCATTGATTCGGTTTTCCTACCGGAGATGACCCCTAAAAATGTATGAAGACATTGAAGTCAAAGGTGGTATGTGAAGACATTCACATTGAAGACTATGACAAGAGAAGATATCGTGTGAAGACTATGGAGCGCGAAGACTTAGTTGTTTCGTCGTTCTTTTTCTTCTTTGTTGAGTCATAGGAACCACCGTACTGTTAAGTGGGGTCCAAGTGAACCAGTCAGAATGACTGAAGTGATGCTTAACCAAAATCCTATGTCTTCGAGCGAAGACAATGAGAGCAAATCTTATCCAAAGCTGGATAAGTCAGCTTTGCTTGTAGCTCAAGTAAAGTTGTCGTGTGTATTTGAAATTTGACCGTTGAAACATGTGTCAGTTCCTTAGTGACTCAGGGTCATTTCGAACAAATCAGATCGGGTTGTCTAGTGGCTATAAATAGCACACCCCCTACACCATAAATTGGTTGGCTGCTCAGAGTCAGTGCACGGCTTTTGTCGTTTGAGAACAACCCACCTCGAAGCCTTTGAGAGAGAAATCCTTACGAGGGCAAAGCTCTAAACACTCAGAGCCAAAGAGTGTTAGGCATCACTTAAGTCTTCTTGTCTGTGTGATCTGAAGACTTATTACACTTGAGGACTGTGAATCCTCCAGCCGGTTAGGCGTTGCATTCTGAGCATCCAAGGGCCAGTTCTTTTCGGCGATTCTCCCAGAATCGCCCCCCTCTCCAGCTTCTCCCAGAATCGTCACTCCATATTTTTTTACAATCCTATCTAGTTAAGGTCTAATTAGCTAGGATTGTAAAAAAAATATATGGAGTGGTGATTCTGGGAGAAGTTGGGGAGGGGGGCGATTCTGGTAGAATCGCCCAAAAGAACTGGCCCCAAGAGTCATTATGGATCGCCGGTGAACAAAGTCTGTGAAGATTTGGAAGTCTACCTTGAAGACTTATCAGAGTAATTGGGCGAGGACTGGGTGTCCTTAGCTCAAGGGAATAAAGTGAAGACGCGGTCTTCTGAGTTGAATCTCAGTCTCCCTAACCAGACGTACGGTTGTCACAGCAACTGAAACTGGTCCAACAAATCATTTTCTTCAACGAGCCACTGGTTCTATCCTTTCCATCTCTTTATTTACTGTTAGTCCTTGTGAAGTCATTGCCTGTTTGCATTATCTTTTGTCTTCATTGAGTGACTGCTTGTTCTGATTGGCTTCATACTATATTCCATCCTGATCTATACTGCCTAGCTGCTATTAGTCTTTGTGCCTTCATTTCATTGAATACTTGACTATAGCTTGCTTAGTGTAGTCTACCTTCCGCTGCATGGTAATAGATTTATTTCTATCGTTTGTCTTCGAAACTTCCATGTTTTGAAGACTTTCATAAAAATCGCCTATTCACCCCCCCTCTAATCGATCACTAGCACTTTCAATAATGTCTACTTTTTTGTGCATAAGATTTAAAAAAAATAGATATGGCAAAATTTTGTACAAACATACCCCACAGACCCCCAATAGCTGGTTGCCTGGTTGTTTGTATTCTTAAGGGATTGCAACAAAAAAAGGCATGTTTTGATCTGGTTTGTTTGAACATGATGGCAGTCTTTATATATATCATGGTAATTTGTTTTATTTTGTTTAGACATTCAAAGTCATGTCTAAATATCAGTTTATTAAGCTTGGTAGTAGTCACTAAGAAACCCTCAGGCAAGCTTACATTTCATGCATATCTCCGGCGCGAGTAGCCGCATAAAGAATCTCGCCAACCAAACGCTCCACAGCGAGATCATCCGAGACAACACCGAGGTGAGATGTATTGGCAATCTTGACGGAATCATAGTACTCCAGTCTCGGGTCTCCACCGATCACTGTGTCAAGCGCAAGTTTGCTCGCCAAGTTCACGACCCGTCGCCGTCACCATAAACCACCTCTGAGGCCGTCACGGGCACCACCGGTGGTCCGATGCTCAGGGCCGCGTCGAGACCGCCGCCAGGGTAGATGAGCTTCTCGGTGGTCGGCACGCCCACGCCGTTGACACACGTCACGGGCACCACCGGCGGTCCGATGCTTAGGGCTGCTGGGAGGGCCCGTGACTCGTAGAGCCGCACACGGCGCGTGGCGGCAGCCCTGCCGCCGCTAGAAACGCTGGCATGTCATGCACAATGCAGCTCTTATTTCCCATGACCGCCAGCGGCGTGTCATCAACGAAAGCGACGGGAGAAGGCACCGTGGTGAATACGGAGCAACCTGTGGAGGCGAATTGCTGCATAGAAACCACGAAGCCGCCGACGCCCATGGAGGCCATGACGAAGTGGTTTTCTAAGTTTTGTTAAGGTTTGTGCTATGTTTAAAAAGACGAGGCGGCAGTGGTTTATTGAAGACGGTATAAGGTCCTCCCCGCCTAGCCACATCCCGGTAATGTTTCAAGCGTTGTCAGAAGGCATGTGGAGGTTTGTCTCGAACGGATCTTGTGGGATCTGATCGGCGTTTGTCTTTGGTGGATCCGGCTGGATCATGTTCATCTACATCTGTGTGTCTGCAGATTGGATCATTTCGATCTATGCTTCTCTTCATCGACGGCGGTTGTTGTTCTGGTGCGCTGGTCATATGGGCCTTAGCACGACAATTTCCCGACTATCTACTACGACAATGTTTGCACACCTCCGTCAAGGGAGGGACGATGACAACGGCGCGCCTTCAGCTTGCTATAGGGCTTGTATTCGTCATTAGATGGCCTACGGATCTGAATGTAAATTTTACTTCTAGTGTTTTTTGTACTACCTTGACAATTAATGAATAGATAGGAAGTTTTCTTGAAAAAAAAGAGAAACTTAATCAAGGAGGGCCTTCCTGCATGGCCTAAAACAGTACACTAGGACATTGTTGGTGTGTCCAAAAGACGACAAGAGACACGTGAGACACGAGAAGCACGCACGTGTCCAACGTTTGTGAGGCAATGAGTAACCCCATTGACGAGTGGGCACGTCCTGAACGCAGGGGCATCTGCACCCACTTTTAGAAAAAATGCATTTTAAGCATGTTTTAAAATGTCAAAAAATATAAAAAAAATTTGCATGCATACATGTTCACAAATGAGTGTGCGCGACACAAAGTTTTGTGAAAAAATGTCTTTTTGGTTTGCCTCCGCAAGAAAAATCAAATTTCAATGCTTTTAAATAGCGTTTGACGATACAATTTGTCTTTCTTGCATAGGCCACAAAAAAAGTTATTTTTTCCGTAAAACTTTATGCATGCACATAGAACATGGATATGTACCTGTGCAACGTTTTAAAAAAAGCATTTAAAATGTGTTTTTTTAAGTGGATTCATATATACCGGGGTTCATCCATGCATTTCCCCCCTATTATCGAGCTAGTTTTATGGGAACAAACTCTCTTAACAGCAGCTAGACTCTGAGTCCCCGAGACCAGCTGACTATATGCTGATTTAGCTAGGCCATTGTCTGCCAAGCAAAGCTAAAGCGACTGAAGAACTTTCACCATAAAACGTTATCTCCACGGTGGTCGTTTCCAGCTGGGTGGGCTCTATGCACAGATAATTAAAACACCATTAAGATGGTGTTGTGTACCATGCCATGCGATTTGAAGCTCCAACACACACACCGAGAAGAAAGATTAAATTCTACACCTTAACCCGTAGAACTGTCACCATAAAATTCAATAATTTTAGATTGAATCTGGCTCGAAATTTCAGGGTTACAAGCATTTCAGACCCCACTGAAATATGTGAAATCTCAAAAATTTCATTGAAATTTTGAACCCTGGCCGTAGCTCACCAACTTCAACGGTCTCAATTTTGGAAGTGTGTGAGCGAGATGAGACTTTGGCAGATCTAGCCGACACAATACAAAGACGAGAGTTGTAGATAAATCCCGGGGCAAATAATCTTTTTATGGCATATGCAAAACAGAACTAAAATTTTGTGGGAAAACAGAAATTCCATCTTCATAATGTTTGCACAGGCACAACCAGTCCTCTTTGATTCCATAATCTCAAGTTAACCTTCGGTAATGCCTTCTCAAGAGGGTCAGAGTGACTTCAAATGAAACACATATGGACTAAATCGAAGAAACACATGCCCGAAGTAACTCCGTTATATACATCTGAGATCGAATATACATCGTGCCGGATTGAATGCATAAGATGGCGTGTCCGCAGATCGTCAAACCCCGGATCATATGAGTGTAGCTAGCTATACAAAAAAACTATTACTCCCAGAACACAGCACCCAAACTAAACGCCCAAGGACCCCAAGGAAATTCAACCAAACCAGACCTGTGCTTTCATCAGAACTGCCTCAGCCTCAAAAATGGATTAGCGAGACGGTTAGACGATTGTATCCTGCTCGAACGTTCACAGGGCGACCATACGCGTGTTCTATTCCATAATCCCAAGCATGATACCGAACTCGAGAGCATGGTCCTGAAGGGGAGATCCTCGCCTAAGTGCCAAGGTAATGAATCACCTCCATCATGCGCACCAAAAATGAATATCCATGTCCAGGGAGCGAGGCAATGAGCTTCTATTACCCATTGCAAGCATTTACTCCTCCGTGTCTTGTGCAATTTCCGTAACTGATAAGATGTCGTCGCGGGGATGAACCATTTCCACAACGACACTCGCTTCATCTCCCAGTTTCCCGGCTGCAACCACGGTTGTGACCTGAATCCCGACCTGTCGGTGTCACCAGAAAAAAGGGATTAGAATAAGGAGCTCAAAATATCAAGACAGGGAGAGCGGTTATCTATATATCATAGAAACAGTAACTCAATATGCAATCTTGAAAAAAAATCAAATTGGCAGGCCCCGGTTGACAATAGCAGGAGGTTGGCTTTCCCTTGTTTACATGATTTTGTCAGTTTAGAACTTTGGAGTCGTTTGGCTGCATACCAGGTGTTGTTCTTTTTCTAAAGAATAGCAAGTTCAGTTGTGGTTTTAAATGAGCAGCTAAACAAATTGATTAGCATATATCATCCCATTTACGGGTCTACCCATTCCACAGCATGAAGGATTTGGTTGACTGTAGTCAAAAGTTAGAACCAGAAAGAATAAAGGGAAGAAAGATGGAACCGGGCCAAAATTACTGATCTGCCTGAACTTAGCCAGGAACCTGGTGGTTCTCGGAATCTATGGTGAATCAATGAAGGAAAATTGGTTGATGCCCAGGGGAGCTAGTTCTGACCGGTGAACTTGCACACACGATCTTCAAACTTAACAAGACCAGACTAGTACCCATACCGGGTTTCCTCAGTCGAACTGGCAGACCGATCCAGTTTTTAAACAAGGGGCAGGACAACTAAAGTTCTCGCTCATGATCCCAGCAAAAGTAAAAAAAGTACTCCCTCCGATCCATATTACGAAGTAATATAATATGGATTGGAGGGAGTACTACTATGGAGATACTGCATCAATAAATAGATAAATTATTGGATGAAGCATGTTGACTTACATCCACCAAAAGCAATGTTGCCATGCGATCCTTGATGAACTTAAGTATGAGTGCTCTATACTTCCTCCCCTTTGGCTGCCTCCTTAAGTACTCCAGCAACCAGTAACGTAAGCTGTTGCTATGGAGCTTCCTAGCTACTTTAACATGCATGCTCGCAATAAATGTCATCCCTTCCAGATCACCAGCTGAATATGGTGGAGATTCACCTCTAAGAAAAGCCTTTACCTGCAATTTTTCAATGTATAAAATTAAGTAGACCATATTTATATCATTCAGATAAAGCTACAAGAGCATGGTTAATAATATAGCCAGCTGATGGCTATAAGACTAGTCACAATGGGAGTAACTTAACTAGTAACATCACACATTTCAATACAAGATTGCTTATGTGGCAGCTAATTAATGAGGAGAGAGGGGTTTGTGGTAACTTAGCTAGTTACTGTAACATCACACATTTCAATGCATAATGAGTCTATAGCCTAATAAATGAACTCTTTCATGATATCACTTATATGTTACTACCCACTATGAAGGTAGTAACATAGACTAGTAACATCGGCAAGTTACTACTCTATATTACTCCCCTCTGTGAGCAGACTAAGGAACTGCCAAGTCATCTATAGTCATCATCTATAGGCACTCGTACAATAATGTGGGCTATAAGGTTGGCTATTACATTAATACTTTTTTTCTATCTTCTCTCTATCTCTTTCTTCACATTTATTGTATTTACCTACAAATGCGTATATAGCTAGGCTCTTGAATGAGAGCCCACTTCCCTTTTTCACATCTCTCTCCTCCACATAGGCAAAAGTGCCATGTAAGCTCGCTATAAGCCCACTATTGTACTTGCTCCAATGGTGTGGATAAAACTACACTCCATTCATAACACAAGAAAAAAAATCGGCAATTCAAAAGGACAGTTATTTAACTACCAAAGTTCCTCCAAACTGTATCATGTCCCTGTTCATATGATTAATAGGTGCATAAAAATACCTGATAATGAGCAAGCAGGTCGACATATCTTCGAATAGGGGAGGTGAACTGTACATAGCCAGGAATTCCGAGGACACCGTGTGCTACAGGTTTCCGAAAATCCATTTCTGCAGCACGAAGCACACTGATATTGGCAACGCTCCTGGCAGGCCCTTCAGGTAGATAGGCAAATGCTGACACAGCTGTATTAGACTGGGGATGCCCTCTGTATGGCAAAGGAATGTTGTTGTCAGAACCAAACGCAGCCACCGCCTCCCCACACAGTATCATCATCTCAGATACAAGCTGCATTGCTGGGTTGGTTTGATCTTCAACATATAAATTAATGTTTGGTTCAGGATCATCAGGATTTGCCACCTTGATACGAGGTTCTATCATAGCAGTGTCGATTGAACCCTGCAAACTTCAGAGTGTCAATGGTATCAAGTAAAAGTAACAAATGCATCTAAAATATTCAGTTGGTTAGGTACACGCTTAAATTTTCAGAAAATCTCCAGAGATACAGACTTGTTCTAAGTGGTATCAGGACTGCAAGATGTCCAGCCAACGGTTCAACATTAAATTTGTAGTCTATCTTATTATCTAAAAAGTGTAATCTCGGTTACTAATGAAAGGATGATGTATAGACCAGCAACCGCAAAGGCCTGCATAGCTCTTACCTGGCTACGACGCCATTGTGCACGAATTGAAGCAGCTTCTTGAAGAATCCTCAGGTCTTCCTCTTCTTCCAGATTCATGTACAGCAATTCAGTTGCACCCTCATATGTTAACATGTAGGTAGGTTTGATTACTGAGTTCTCTATCGAATATTCTGCAATACTATCACACACAAATGGATGCATTCATTACACTTATTATAAAAGAAACATACAGTATCTCCCAAAGACAGAAAAAATACAGCTTGCTAGAGAATATTAAAGGAGTTGTAGAAAGTTACCTTCCATCTGGATGCAAAATCACAGATACGCTTACAGATCTACAATCTGTACCCTGTTGCAAACTCATAGCATTCATGGCAAGCCTCTCTGGGAACATCGGAAAGGTGGCAGTTGGTAAAAATATGGAGGTTCCTCTGTGCATTGCTTCCCTGTAGGCAAAATGTCATTTTTTTCAAATAATAATATAAGATGCTATTGACAGAAAAGCTAGACCCGCTGAGCAGGAGAAGCAAAAATAACCTGTCAAGGATGCTCCGGGGTTGAAGAAAGCATGTTGGGTCAGCTACATGTATCCAGACCTTTATCCTACCATCAGGTAGTCTAGTTGCACTTAATGCATCATCAAGCTGAGTTACCAAAAAATAGTATTCAACAGATTTGTCCGTGAGCAGCGAATTTATATAATTCAGTTTCTTACGAAAGATGTGTGGGCAGCAATAATAGAAACATACTTCATCAGCCTCATCCACATCAATGGCATACACTCTCAAATTTGAAAGATCCTTCCTGACATGCTGAAAGAGAACCCAAGGTATTTTAAACTATATAGATATTAGTCATTCGGAATTCGACAGTAACTACATACCTTATCTGAATCAGGACAATCCACCAGAAGCTCCTCAGCAACAGACAAAACTTTCTCGGTATACGTGGTTTGAACATCATACCTGAAAAGATCAAGATTGACATGCACGGGGAAGTAACCCACATTTATAAGGAGCTTTAGGGCAGCTGATGACGTCCGTGCAAAACCCATAGCCTTCAGAATCTGTCATTACATTCAGTCATATAGGCAAGGATCAGCAAGATGGGGAAGTCAAACATTTTCCTCAATAAAGCATGATATAAGGCTAAAGAATATCTTTTAGCACAGAAATATTAGACAAAAGATTGGTAGTGGAATAGGATATGTTACATTTCCCGCCATTCTTCTTTGTTCATCATTACACGCATCAACTGCATATGCCTGAAGAGACTCGATTTTTTGTTTCACTTTCTCTTCCATCAACCATGAATTTTTTGGAGGCTTAGAGCCTAGAGGCAATGCTTTAGCGGACTTGAGTAGGTGGACAAATTCTTCCAGTTCCTTATCGGCGGCCTCTTTAGCAAGCTTCCGTCGTAAAAGTTCATCCACCTACTACCAGATGATAAACATAAGTCTACCAATGAACACCACAAAGCAGAAACAATTTTGCAGAGAATGAAGCAACTAGAGCAATTTAGGGAATCACACACTTGATAAATACACTCAAATCAAACATCTGGCTGACTAATCATGTCAGATTAGCAGTCAAATTTCTATAACATCCATTAAAACCCTATAGCAGTAGCAGTAGGGTTTTGCTTGCTCTCTTTCTGTTTTGTTTTGGCTTTGTTCCCTGTGTAGGATAGTTTATAGGTTTGGCTAGCCTTGGTTTCCTTTCTTTTTTTTCCTGCGCCTTCTCGGTGTTCTTCTAATACAAAATGACACAGTTTCATCGGTGTTAAAAAAACACCCATTTGGCATATCAGAGGAAAAAGGTAAACATGATGATTTGTATGGCCTCCCGCCATGCAAAACTATGCTCTTCAATAGACTAAAACCATGGGCACACCGGCACAAAGACAACTGCTAGGCTTACAAGAGGCAAAATGGAACTGAATTGTGATTACAGTTGAAGGATTAGTCAGTTCAGGCTAGCGTTCTAAAGGAAATATCATGACCTTACATTCTTCTCAAAAGGAATTGTTGCAACATTAATGAGTTTGCCAAACTAATTCAGGGTGTGTAACACACGATATATATATCACACATATATTTAGAAAATATACCTGAGCAGATGGGCGAGGCTGGTATATGGAAGAACCTCTGCTCTCCACCTTCACAAAATACACAATATCCCGTGACAACAAAAAGTGTGCACAGTAGCTTTCCAGAGACTCCTTGCTGCCATAAACTATCTGAGAAAATCACAAGTGTCACATTTGATGATTTGAACAGAGAAAGACACAGAATAACAAATCTAATGAACCTCTTACATCAGCAAACTCCTCAACAGTTACTGATTTGTCCTTCTCAGAAAGCTCCATCCAGGCACATTCCAAGATAGTAGGGTCCTGTAGCAACTCATATTATCAGTCATGATGCACATTATATGTAGTACACTTACAAATCATGCAACGTTTCTCACCAAGAGATCTTGCGCTTTCTCGAGAAATTCAGCTATTCTTGAACAATCAAAATCCATGGTACCAGGTACAACATATGTCACCTGCTGGGGCTTTATAGAAGATAAGATACCATTCTGCACAACAAATCAGCAGCTAAATCACAAGAGAATCTTGGGAGCGGCGATTTGGTGCCGGGGCTCTACTGTGATTTGAAATAGAAAAAAGTTCAAAAAATTCCCTTTTTTTTGTGGTGCAAGATGCTCCTGTGCGTGAACTCTGTGCAAAGTTTGGACATTCTAGGAGCTCATGGCAAAAAAGACAAATTTCGGATGTCTGAGAAACTTTTGAAAATCGCACTGTTCATGCCTGATTTTGTCTTTTTTGCCACAAAGCTTCTCGAATGTCCAAACTTCACAAAATTTTGCACGAAGTTCACGCACAGAAGCATCTTGCACCACAAAAAAATTGGAATTTTTTGAACTTTTTTTCTGTTTCAAATCGAGGTACTGTTCACTGGGCTCATCTGAGCCCGGGTTCTAGGTTGAATTATCGATCCGTAATGTCTTTTCATCTGTGAAAAGTGTACAAATATATCCATGGAAATGAATTCACCAGGCACCGAGTATTCTATTGGACAGGCTAGTTATCCCTCTTTAAATACCTGGTCAGTGACTACCCAGTTTTTCTTCCCATCAGGCCTTTCGACAACAGCGAGCAAGGATCTCTCAGAATCTTTGTGAAATTCAAGCAGCAATCCTTTTTGTATTGTTCTCTTCTCTATCTTACTATCCGACAGTTCCTTTGTGCCCTGCAATCCTATCCTGAAGAACAACAAGACAGAATCCCAACTGTAAGCTTAATTGCTGTCTTTTTTTTAATCCAGCATATATTAATCATGGACGTAAGTAATCACAATCATGTTTGATCGACTCCAATACACAGGAGGGAGCCGACCCAATACAGTACACCCACAACCTCTGTCTCTCTTAAAGGACTGGGCAAGACTATCTGAAGCCCAGTAGTAAGCTTCATTGCATTGACCTATGCAATTATCATCAAAACAACAAAGCCTTTTGTCCCAAGCAAGTTGGGGTAGGCTAGAGATGAAACCCAACATAAACCTGTGAGAACCTAAAATTGAAAGGTGCGTGCAAATTCCTTGGCTTCATCAAGCCTACAGTGATTTCCCGCTCTGTCGCTGTGGCGCGAGATGGGAACTGTTGGGTGAGAGACCTGTGTGGCCGCCTTGCTGTTCAGGCGGTGCTACAATTGCTGCGTGGCCGCCTTGACCATTTCCATCAGACAGCATGACAGTGCATTTCCCACACGAAATGGTTTTGGAGACCACTACACTGTCCTACTACAATTCCACGACTAAATCTCCTTATGTAATGTACTGCAGAACAAATTGCATGAAGCAAATGTACCTAGAATTGCTGCAAACCGGGTTCATCTTACTCACAAGCCATCATTACCGTCCGCACTAGGGTGCAGCCGTTGTTCGAACTATGATCACGAGAGCGAGATTAAATTTCGTTACATTGATTCTATGTTCGATTTGCTGCAGGCAGGGAACACGCAAAACTGCAGCGGGCAGTGGCAGCATAGCACAGGCATCGGCACACGAGCGGCTCGCAGCGGCTGGGCGGGACGGAGCAGCGTGGAGGAGGCGCAAAGGTAGGCGTACGTACGTCCGCGGAGGGATTGCTAGGAACGGGCGACGGCGGCGAGGCAGGAGGGCAGACAGCTGAGCTCTTACAATGCGTAAGGGGGCATTACCTTGCGGAGACCCGGACCCGCCTGCGGGACCGGAGCTCCTGGAGGACGGAGTCGACGAGGCGGCCCCGGCAGGCGGCAGTGGCGCCGAACGCGGAGCGGCCCGCGGGGGCCAGGCGGGCGGCGCGGGCGAGCGGGCGGAGGCGGAAGAAGGCCAGCGCCGCCGAGGAGCACCCGCTCGCCGCCCTCGCCGCCATGGGCGATGGCCGCATATGCGCGCGCGCCCGCGGTCGAGGGAGGGAGGGAGGGAGGGGGGCGCCGGTGAGCCTCGCTCGCCGCTGCCGCTGCTCCGGCCGGGGATTTTGGCGATAAGAGAGGAGAGAGCGGTTCCGCACGCGAGTGGAGGGAGGAAGGCGAGGGCGAGGCTGCTGCTGTGGCGGACTGGGCCTGGGCCTCTCGTGGCGGGGATGCATGGGCCGGCACTGGTTAGTGGGTGATGATTTCGAGCGCAGCGCAGCGTTTCGGCCCGATCCGTCAAGGCTGGTGACCAAGCGATTATTAAGGCCGAGAGTACTCACTTTGAAATTTTGTTACTGGGAGAGAAAAAAAATCCGTCGTAGTCTAGGTGGTTAGGATACTCGGGCGACGGAATTTTTTGGCCTTTTTGTCACCCACCCTGTTTGCTTCCTGTCTCTGAAATTGCACGTCACTGCAAACTTTTTTTTTGAAGTTACGTCACTGCAAACTTAACGATCGATCAATGAATTAAGGGGGGAAGACACCACAGATTCAGTTCTCCTTTTCTATTACAACGGGGCCTCGAAGTGATTTATAATCTTGCGATGCTCTCCGGTGATTGTTGAGCCAAGACTCGTTTAAGCATGTGATGGTATAGTCGGGATCTAGAGTCGATTCGCGGTGATTCTAGCCGACTGTTTCACAAGACATTTAGAGTCGGTTTGGTTTCATTTTAAAATTGTAGCCGACTGCTTCCATAAGGCCTTCAGATCTGGTTGGTTTCATTCCAACACTGCCCACGTGATGCTAATATAGTAGCGCACACTTTGCATCGACAAGCTTATGATTCGAATTCTTATTTGCGTTAGGAGGGCAGCCCTTCTCAAAATGCCAACAAGCTTATGATTCGAATCTCCGAGCACGGATGGCGTGGCACTCTCAGGCAAGAAGCATTCATCCAGGTGCATGTTACGCGTGCCGCGATCTGACCCATTCATCTCGCACATGCTCACGTCATCCATTCCTTTTCTATTACAACGGGGCCTCGAAGTGATTTATAATCTTGGGATGCTCTCCGGTGATTGTTGAGCCAAGACTCGGTTGAGCATGCGATGGTATAGTGGGGATCTAGAGTCGATTCGCGGTGATTCTAGCCGACTGTTTCACAAGACATTTAGAGTTGGTTTGGTTTCATTTTAAATTTGTAGCCGACTGCTTTCATAAGGCCTTCAGATCTGGTTGGTTTCATTCCAACACTGCCCACGTGATGCTAATATAGTAGCGCACACTTTGCATCGACAAGCTTATGATTCGAATTCTTATTTGCGTTAGGAGGGCAGCCCTTCTCAAAAATGCCAACAAGCTTATGATTCGAATCTCCGAGCACGGATGGCGTGGCACTCTCAGGCAAGAAGCATTCATCCAGGTGCATGTTACGCGTGCCGCGATATGACCCACTCATCTCGCACGTGCTCACGTCATCCATTCCTTTTCTCCTTACCCCAATAGACCAAAAGAAAGATGCAGAGCGAAGCGACAACTACACATATCCATTTCTACCCTTCTTCTATGCCGCTGAGCTCCTCCTTCTAAGACCTCCGGATCCGCCGTGATGTAGGGATCAAAGATGCCCGAGATGTTGACTAGAGGGTGAGTTCATTTATTTTTCTTAGTTGTTTTTAGAGACTACCGCAAATACGCAGCCGACGTTGCCCTTTTTTGGGATGCCCAAAAACGTTTTGCAAAATTTTGCAGCAAGGGCAGTTGTTGGAGCGGATCCAAAAGCCCAATAAATGGTTATGCCCTAAAATAGGGTTGATGTTGGAGATGCTCTTATCATCTACCAACTTATTTTCTACAACAATTGATCTCCCTTTTTTGTGCCTTCTTGTTCAAATCATGTAAAATGGCGGAGGTTTTTAATTGGTTGTGCTCTTCTTTTTTGTGGGAGCAGTAGGTTGTTCCATTGTTGTCCACTGTTAGTTTTGTGCAGGTTTTGCCATACCTGAAATTTTATGAAATACTTCCTCCGTCCCATAATATAAGAACGACCGTTTTTTACACTACACTAGTGTAAAAAAAACACTTTTATCTACTACCCCTATAAAAGCACGAGAGGGCGGAGAACCAATACATCTCAACCGTCTAATGGAGAGATCTGACGATCAAAATCATCTCAATGTTTAATGTTTAGCATCAACCACGCGGTTAGTGTACGGTTAAACCACTAAACTTTCCTCCACGCAGCAACCCACGCCCTCCGCTTAATCCTCCTCTGTCGGAGTAAATAGCCATGGGTAGCCTAGCCGGCCTCCCCTGGCACTTTTGAAAAAATTACGAGCCCGCCTGGCTCTCAAGAATCCAAGACACGGAGCCGCCTTCCCCTAGCTGGCTGCGATCAAGGCCGGCTTTCGGAAGGCGGTCCGGCTCTAGCCCTCATAAGAAGGCCGACTCCAAGAAGCCGGCTATGAGAAGGCCGACTCCAAGAAGCCGGCTCCTCGTAAAGCAGTCAAGACCGTACCCACAAAGTTTGCACCCACCTAACGGCGGTGCGACGGGGCGTGGCTACAGAAGAGCCTGCCACCCTCGAATCCCGGGGCACGCCTGGCACAGTGCGCCGTATGGGGTAGGCATGACCCGTCCGGCGCAGCACTGTTGCCATGTTGACCCTGGCCTCACCCACGACGGGCTGCCAGCGCGGCCCACAGGCGGTGGGCCCCTTTGCGCAGAGAGACGGCCGAAGGCGGCCACGCTTCCAACCAGCCGACCCAAGACAGAGCCGGCTCCCCGCAGCCGGCTTGCTGCCTCCCTCGAAGAAGACGCCCCATTAAGGAGACAAGACGCGGTAAGGCTACAGCGATCGTCCGACAGACGGCGGTACTGTAGCCGCGCTTACCACGATGAAGCTCACGTCAACAAGATGAAGCCACAGTGACCAGCCGCTGACCTGGCCCCGGACAGTGGGGCCTGCCTGTCGACCAAGGAGTTGGCAGCCGGCGGGACCCATCAGTCGGCGGGCCCCAGCAGCCGGCGCAGAAGCCGGCGAGCGCAGTCACAGACGGCTGGGCCCCGCGCCCAGCCGGATTACCATTGTACCCCCGGGGGGTAGGCCTATATAAACCCCCCGGAGCACCCATGCAAAGGGTTGGA
The DNA here is from genome assembly GCF_056163025.1 of Triticum urartu. Lineage (NCBI taxonomy): Eukaryota > Viridiplantae > Streptophyta > Magnoliopsida > Poales > Poaceae > Triticum > Triticum urartu. Next base: position 45,594,871 of record NC_141873.1, on the reverse strand, counting down.
CCCCCTGCTAGTTCTAGACTCCACACAAGGAGAAGAAGCAGGCTAGCCGTGCCCTTTCTTCCTCCTCCCCCCAAAAACAGCTCAAGGAGCGTTGTGTAGCTACTTGATTCATCGAGTGAGCATGCGGAGACCCCGCAGAGCAGCAGTAGGGGTGTTATCTCCTCGGAGAGCCCCGAAGCTGGGTAAGATCCGCCGGCGTGCATGTCTTCGCCTCATCCCGCTTCCAGGCACCGGCGATGTCTTACTGGTTCCCACAAAGATAAGCCACCCGTTGGCATATGTCGCACCCACCACCCGACATTTGGCGCCCACCGTGGGGCCAGGCGCACCGTCGTCCAGAGACCTGTTCTGGACGGGAACCCTCTTCCTCCCCAGCGAGCGTAGCCAGCCCGGCACGCCCGATGGCGCTTGCCACGACGCGCTGCAAGGCGTCACCAGCATCTGCGCGGCAAGCGGCCTCGCCGATCTCCCCGAAGAGACCTTCATCTCCGACGAGCTCGCCTCTGATGCGGGCACTGACCGCCTCGCCAACCTTCTCGGCCAGCTCCATGTCTCCAGCGAGCCCGCTGCGGACCTGGAGTCGGTTGGCTCCACCGACCCGATGCCTGTCGACTCCGACACGGCCTCCTACGACGCCTTCCCCACCAACATCGCGATCTACAACGACCCGCTTCCTCGAGCCGACGGCTGCGATGCTGTCACCGCCGAAGTGATGGTTGTCGGCCACGGCGGCCTGGCCGACGAGAGCGCCCGCGACACCCCGCGCGCGGCGGCCCACGACTTGTCCGCTCCTCTCCCGGCCGACGCCGACGATGAAGCACTGGAGGCACGCCGCCTCGCTCTCCTCGCAGAGGGCCGGAGGCTGGCCTCCGTAAGACGCCTCACTGAGGCCTACCAGCGCGAGGCTGACCGCGCCGCCTTCGGCACGCCGGCCCCAGGCGGGCCAAGCCGGGCCGGCCTTGTCAAGCAACGCGGCGCCGTCATCGCCGACACGCTGGGAGTCGACCGCCCGGTCTATGCCACTTCGCTCGAGAACTTGCGTGCCACCTAGGCGGCCGTAGACGAGCTGGACGGCCTGGAGGCCGAAGACCTTCCCCACATGACCCGGCGCATCCAGCAATTGATTGACGCCGCCGCGAAGCGGCACGAAGCCGACGCTCGCGCGGAAAGCCTTCCCCCGCGCCGAGGACACGGCGCGACGTCCCGGACGCCGACTACGAGCAATACCCGCGCGCGAGGCGAGAAGGAGCCGGCTACCAGCCGCAGCCGGACCCGGATCTCCATCGAGCGGGACGCGGACGGTCATCCCCGAGCCATGGAGTGGCGGGGCGACCCGCCTCCGCCTCCGCCCCGTGGAGAGAGATATCCCGCCTCACCGCCAGTGGCGCACCCGACTCTCAGCGGCCGGCTGGGCCGCCGCGAAGGAATCGGCGAGAACGACGCCCGTCATCGGATCGACCGCCTGGCGCGATCCCTGGCATTGGAAGAAGAAGACGATGTCGGCCCGCCTTGCTTTGGCCCCCACATCCGCGACGAGCCCTTTCCCAAAGGGTTCTCGCTCCCAAGAGACACGCCCAAGTACAACGGCTCCGTGAAGCCGGAAGATTGGTTGATCGAATACTCCACCGCAGTTAGCATAGCCAACGGCAATCGGCGCGTCGCCATGAAGTACGTGCCCCTCATGCTGTAGGGCACGGCGCGGACCTGGCTCAACAGCCTCAAGCCGCGTAGCATCAACAGCTGGCTAGACTTCACAGAAGCCTTCATCCGCAACTTCACCAGCACCTACAAGCGGGCTCCCAAGCCCAGACAGCTCTCCTTGTGCGTACAAGGCCCCACCGAGTCCACTCGCGATTACCTCACGCGTTGGGCTGAGCTCCGCAACTCCTGTGAAGGGGTGCACGAGGTGTAAGCCATAGAATACTTCACAGCCGGATGCCGAGAAGGCACCCTCCTCAAGCACAAGCTCCTCTGCGATGAGCCGGCTACCCTCGACAAGCTTCTGGACATAGCGGACAAGTACGCCACCGCCGACTCCTCAATGAAGACCGAGCTTCGGGTAGACGCGTCCGGAAAGGTGCTCAACCCGGCGCCCAAGATGCCGGCTGGAGAACCCGGCCGACACCCCAACTCGAACGACAACAAGCGCAAGGGCCCCGCGCCGCCTCCCGCCAGCCGGCAGGTGGCCACAGTCGAAGATGCACCGCCTGAAGAACGACCGGCGCCCAAGAAGCCCAAGGGCGGTAGGCCGGCTTGGCAGCCCGCCTTCTCCTACGAGCAAACCCTCGACGCCCCTTGCAAGTTCCACAGCGGCGCGAAGCCGTCCAACCACACGACCCGGAAGTGCAACTGGCTCACCCGAATCTCTAAGGGCGAGGGGCTCTTGCCACCTCCGCCTGCCGGCCCGCCGCCTCCGCCTCCGCCGCCTCCGGCCGCTCGGCCCGCAGTCGGAGCCATGCATGACGAGTTCCCTGATGAGCAAGCAACCTACATCGTCTTTACAAGCCAGCCCGAAGACCGGCGCAGCAAACGCCAAGAGCGCCACGAAGTTGGCGTGGTCGCTGCCAACCCCGCTGGACACATGCATTGGTCAGAAAAGCCCATCAGCTGGAGCCGGGCCGACCATCCGGAGGTGATGCCGTCTCCCGGCTCTTATGCTCTAGTCCTGGAAGCCACCCTTGCGACGGACAGACGCGCCGCCCGCTTCTCCCATGTGTTGATAGACGGCAGGAGCAGCATCAACATCCTGTATCGTGACACCCTGGAGAAGCTGAACGTCAAGACAAAACAGCTCACGCCTACTCGGACAGTGTTCCACGGCATCGTACCCGGCCTGTCCTGCGCCCCCATTGGCAAAATCAAGATTGATGTACTTTTTGGGGACAAGGAGCATTTCCGCCGGGAGGCGATCTGGTTTGAAGTGGTGGACCTGGAGAGCCCTTACCATGCATTGCTGGGCCGACGTGCCTTGGCCAAATTCATGGCGGTCCCCCACTATGCATACCTCAAGATGAAGATACCAAGCACCAAAGGCGTCATCACCGTAGCCGGTGACTACAAGAAGTCCTCTGAGTGCGCAGCAGCCAGCAGCCGGCTGGCCGAGTCCCTTGTGATCGCCGAAGAGAAGAAGATGCTGGACCGAGTCGTGGCCATAGCCAGCAAGCAGTCGGCCGTGTCCCCCGACCCCAAGGAGCATGATGCTCAAGGATCTTTCTAGCCGGCCAAGGAGACGAAGAAGATACCCCTTGACCCCGAGCATCCAGAGAGGTTTGCCGTCATCGAGGCAAACCTGGACAACAAATAGGAAGGCGAGCTCGCCGATTTCCTCCGTGAGAATCAGGACATCTTTGCGTGGTCCCCCAAGGACATGCCGGGTGTTCCGAGGAAATTCGCCGAGCACAAACTACATGTTTGAGAAGGCGCAAAGCCAGTCAGACAACCCCTTCGCCGACTGTCGGAGGAGAAACGCAGGATTGTAGGGGAGGAGATAGCCCGGCTCTTGGCGGCCGGCTTTATCATGAAAGTTTTCTTTCCAGAGTGGCTCGCCAACCCGGTCCTTGTGCTAAAGAAGAATAACAAGTGGCGCATGTGTATAGACTACACAAGTCTCAACAAGGCTTGCCCCAAAGATACTTTTGCCCTGCCAAGGATTGACCAAGTGATAGACTCCACGACCGGATGCGAGCTGTTGAGTTTTTTGGATGCTTACTCCGGATATCACCAGATAAAGCTAGACCCGGACGACCGCCTGAAGACCGCCTTCATCACGCCGTTCGGAGCCTTCTGTTACCTGACTATGACATTCGGCTTGAGAAATGCTGGTGCCACCTTTCAGCGTTGCATGCAGAAGTGCCTCCTCAAGTAGCTCGGCAGGAATGCTCACGTTTACGTGGACGACATCGTGGTGAAGACGGAGAAGCGTGGCACCTGCTGGAAGACCTTAAGGAAACATTTGAGAACCTGCGCCGGTTCCAAATCAAGCTTAACCCCGAGAAATGCGTGTTCGGGGTGCCAGCCGGCCAGCTCCTAGGCTTCCTGGTCTCCGAACGCGGCATCGATGCAACCCGGCGAAGATCAAGGCCATCGAGAGAATGGCGATCCCTACCAAGCTTCGAGACATTCAGAAGTTCACCGGGTGCTTGGCCTCCTTGAACCGCTTCATGAGCCGGCTCGGAGAGAAAGCTCTCCCCCTCTACCGCCTCATGAAGAAGAGCACTCACTTCGAGTGGAACGACCAGGCCGACCAAGCTTTTCACGAGCTGAAGAAGATGCTGGCCACGCCGCCTGTCCTCGCGGCGCTGACCGAGAAAGAGCCCATGCTCCTTTACATCGCTGCAACCAGCCGGGTGGTCAGCACCGTCATCGTAGTCCAGCGCCCGGAAGAAGGCCGAGCCCAGCCGGTCCAGAGGCCGGTGTATTATTTGAGCGAGGTGCTGTCCGCCTCAAAGCAGAACTACCCGCACTACCAAAAGATGTGTTACGGCGTGTACTTCACCGCCAAGAAGCTGAAGCCCTACTTTGAAGAGCATCCCGTCACGGTCGTATGCACTGCCCCGCTAGCCAAGATCATAGGCAGCCGGGATGCATCCGGCCGGGTGGCGAAATGGGCCATCGAGCTGGCCCCGTACACGATCTTCTACCAGCCCCGCACTGCCATCAAGTCCCAAGCACTGGCCGACTTCCTCGTCGACTGGGCCGAGACCCAGTACCTGCCGCCGGCTCCCGACTCCACCCATTGGCGCATGCACTTCGACGGGTCCAAGATGCGCACCGGCTTGGGAGCCGGCATCGTCCTTACCTCTCCCAAAGGCGACAAGCTCAGATACACGCTACAAATCCACTTTGCCGCCTCCAACAATGTGGCCGAGTATGAGGCGCTCATACATGGGCTCCGGCTTGCCAAAGAACTTGGCATTCGCCGGATCCTATGTTATGGTGACTCGGACCTGGTAGTCCAGCAATCATCCGGTGACTGGGACGCCAAGGACGCGAATATGGCGAGCTACCGTTTCCTGGTCCAACAACTCAGCGGATACTTTGAAGGATGCGAGTTCCTCCACGTACCACGAGCCGACAACGAGCCAGCCGATGCCCTGGCTCGAATAGGCTCCACTCGGCAAGCAATTCCAACCGGTGTCGCTCTACAACGCCTCCTCAAGCCGTCTATCAAGCCGTCTCCGGAATCCGATTCCATCTTCGTGCCGCCTGACCCCGATGCGGCCGGGTCCGGCTCGAAGAATCAAGTAGCCGACCCCAAGACCCCCGTAGCCGGCTCGGGGACTTTGGCAGCCGGCTTGGGGACTGCGGCAGCCGGCCCGGGGACTGCACCAGCACTACAGCCGGCGGCTGACTCCAGCACCTCACCGCCCAGCCCGCCCACCCGGGTGGCGGTAGCCACTTTGGCAGTAGAAGAAGTCGCGGCTCCATCATGGGCTCAGTCCATCCTCAATTCCTAGTAAACCAAGACCTGCCGGCTGACGAAACAGAAGCAAGACAAGTCCAGCGTCGGGCCGGAGCGTACACAATCGTCAACAGAGAACTACTCAAGCGCAGCGTCACTGGAATCCTCCAACGGTGCGTCGAGCAAGAGAAGGGCATTGCAATCCTCGCAGACATTCACCAAGGAGAATGCGGCCACCATGCGGCCTCAAGATCACTTGTCGCCAAAGCCTTCCGTCATGGTTTCTTTTGGCCGACTGCTTTGGACGACGCCAAAGAATTAGTCAAGCATTACAAGGGATGCCAACTCTTCAGCTCCAAGCAACACATGACGGCTTCGGCACTCAAGACAATTCCCCTCACTTGGCCCTTTGCCGTTTGGGGACCGGACATGGTGGGCCCATTCAAGACGGCGCGCGGCGGCATGACGCATTTGCTCGTCGCCGTGGACAAATTCACCAAGTGGGTTGAGGCGAAGCCGATCAAGAAGCTGAATGGGCCGACTGCCGTGATGTTCATCGCGGACATAACAACTCGGTACGGCGTGCCGCACAGCATCATCACCGACAATGGCACGAATTTCGCCAAAGGAGCCTTGGCACGTTTCTGCGCAGCCCAAGGTATCCGGCTGGACTTAGCATCCGTCGCCCACCCGCAGTCAAACGGCCAGGTCGAGCGAGCCAACGGCCTCATCCTCTCCGGCATCAAGCCCCGACTGGTTGTACCTCTAGAGTGCTCAGCCGGCTGTTGGCTCGATGAGCTGCCGGCTGTCCTCTGGAGTCTGCGCACTACACCAAACAAGTCAACCGGCTTCACCCCTTTCTTCCTTGTGTATGGTTCCGAGGCGGTCATCCCAACTGACATCGAATTCGACTCACCTCGAATAACCATGTACACGGAAGCGGAGGCCAAGGAAGCACGAGAAGACGGCATCGACCTGCTGGAAGAAAGCCGGCTGTTAGCTCTCAGCCGGTCTGCAATTTACCAGCAGGGTTTGCGCCGCTACCACAGCCGGAAGGTCAGGCCAAGATCTTTCCAAGAGGGCGACCTTGTGCTCCGGCTGATTCAGCGAACAGCCGGCCAGCACAAGCTCTCAGCCCCTTGGGAAGGCCCTTTCGTCATCAGCAGAGCTCTAGGCAACGACTCCTACTACCTGATCGACGCACAGAAGCCGAAGGCACGCAAGAGAGACGACTCCGGCAAGGAGTCGGAACGGCCATGGAACGCCAACCTCCTTCAAAGATTTTACAGTTGAAAGGCAGTATGTATCACGCTAACTTTTGTATTAAGTACAAGACAATAGGCTCCCCGAGGAGGGCTCGGGGACTGCCATCCCTTATTTATAAATGAAAAATATCATGCTTATGACCTTGTCGTATCATTTACTTATTCCGTCCGGCACCGAGTTCGACTAGTCGGCTCGGGGACTGGCCGACTGAAGTTATGTTAGAAGTCCTACCCGCAGTCAGACAAGTAGTGTGCCGGCTCTCAAGCCTTCTCTTGCCAAAGTCGCAGTTCGAAGAATCGGCTGTCCGGCCGGCAAGAGTTAAAGGTAGGAACGACCGCCCACACGAAAAACGGCTAGGGACTAATGGACTAACATAACAAAAGCCGGTTTTTCTCACACCGCCGACTGGCTACCAGAGTAGCCGGCCGGCCGGTTTCCATTCACTTTACTTTAATCCAAGAAAGCTCAAGTACTTGCCTCCCCAAAGAGGGAAGGCGGCAAAGGAAAAAGCCTAAGGATAAACAAGCATACGCGAATGGAAACCAAACATGCACATGATAATATTTACATAAAAAGACCTCCAAGAGGCCAGCATTCAACATAGTTTGGATACACCCCCAGTGGGTGGAACTGCGAAAACTTAACAAAAGATTGTTCAAAGACAACAAAGCAGGAAAGATAAAGACGGCAGGTCAAGCTGGCGGAGCGGCCGACAAGCCAGACTGGTTGGCGGAGACGGTCGTGCCGGCTGAAGGAGCGGCCGGCTGACGAACTTCGGCTTGGTCGCCGCCTCCCGCAGAGGGCGCGTTTCCACGCGCCTCGTTGCTGGAGGCACGGTCGGCCTGAGGTCGGCTGGTTGTTCCACCAGCCGGCTCGACGTCTCCGCCGTCCTCGTCTTCGTCATCTTCGCCCTCGTCGCTGGAGGCAATCTCCTCCTCCGAGTCCTCGCCCACCGCCGGGTTCAGCCCGAACCACTCCTCCGGCTGAGCGACACCGTCATCATCGATTTCGGGTGCGAAAACGCTGATGTCGGTGTACTCAGCGATCGTTGAAGCCCGCTGGGCGATAGCCGGCCTCACCGCCTCCAGCTCCGCGTCGGCCTCCATCCGCCAAGTGCGCAGCTGGTCCAGGCTCAGCCCTGGGTACCAAGCCCGAACGAATTCCAACGCCCGCCCGGCTCCGAGGCGGGCCGCTGATGCTTTCCAAGCCTCGAAGCGACCAACTACGACTTCCAGCCAGTCGGCAGTTCGGCTTGGAGTGCGAGGGATCGTCTCGCCGGGCCAGAGGGCGGCCAGCACTTGCGCCCCGGCACGTTGGAGCCGGTGAAGCATCCGATGAGCCGGCTGCAACCGTGCCTGGACAGCCAGGAGCTGCTCCTCAAGGGTCCGGTTTGCATCCGGCGCGATGTCGGCCCCCGCTTGCCGGCGCGCCTCACGATGGGCCTCAATGCTTTGGGCGGCGAAGGCGGAGTAGCCCGGGAAGTAATCTGCAAGAAACAACAAGCAACAGCTCAAGATTAGTCAAAAGACCCAGGCGGCAAGGGGCAGGAGAAGGGCCGAGGAAGGCAACTTACCGTCGATCAAGTCCTCGATCCGGCCGAAGCCTTCGTCCAGGGCTCGCCGGGTCGAGGACCAGTTCGCCGCCTCCATCTCATACTCCGCCAGCAAGGTGGCTTCACTTTCCCGCGCCGCCTGCAGGGCCGCTTTATGGCTTTCCTCTTGGTCGGCCAGCTTCTTGGCCAGGCGATCCCGTTCCTGGACCAAGGCAGCGCACTCGGCCTCTTTGGTGTAAAGGGCGGCTTTCGCTTCGCCAAGCTCCTTCCTCAAGTCGGCGTTGGCCCCTGAAGACAAAGAAAAAGAAAATCAATAAGAAAAGAGTCGTCAAGAAAGGTTCGACCCGACTGCGCAGCAGTCGGCCCGAATCTCGGGGACTACACCCAGTGGGTGCGCTGACGCGCCCCCACAGGAGACAGACAAAACCAAGTACTTACTTCGGCTGTCGGCCAGGTCGTCGGTCCGCCGGCTCAACTCTCGAGCCTGGGAGTCGAAGGCGGCAGCACGAAGGTTGTGGTATTCCTGAAAGTTTAGAAAGAAAGCAAAGTAAGGTGGCCGTCGAGAAAGATCCGACCCGACTGCGCAGCAGTCGGCCCGAATCTCGGGGACTACACCCAGTGGGTGCGCTGACGCGCCCCCACGGAAGAAATCAAGAAAGCAAAGCAGCCAAGAGCGAAGGACTCACCCGGATAGTGGTTCGCGTTGACAAGAACTCTTGGTTGAGCTGTTGCAGCAGGGCGGCTTGAGCTCGTAGCCGGCTCCGGACCCCTTGAGCTGCCGCATCCAGCTCGCCAGTCCCCCCGCTGGGAGTCCACTCGGACACGGCGGTGCTGGTCGCCTCCAGATCTTCCGCCGGCTGGCCTGCGCCCGCGGCTCGGCGCAACTCCGGCGGAGCGGCGCCTCTCCCAGCGCGCCGACCCGTCGCCAGCTGCACCTCGAGGCCGGCTCTGCTCTCCGGTTCACCGCCGGCCGGCTCCTCTGGCGCTGCTGACGATTGACCGCCTTGGCCCGCTCCGGTTAGCGCCACAGGCGGCGCTCTCCCCGCCAAGGCCACGGGGTCCTCCTCCCTCTCCAACGGCGGCGGGTCTTGGATGATCTCCTCCGCCAAGGGCAACGGGGTGTCGGGGGCTACGGCTCGGAGAGGAACGGCGAGCAGTGGAGGCTGGCTGCGCGAGCTTTCCGCCTCCGTCTCCGCGGTAGCCGCCTCCCTCTGGGCCTTGGCTACCACTCCGGCCTGCTCCTGCGCCGCCTGGGCGGCCGCCTTCTCCGCCGCCTCGCGCTCCTCCTGCGCTTCGCGGGTGTTCCGCTCTGTGGCCTCCCTAAGATCGGCGCAGGGGTCCACGCGGCGGGAGCTTGAAGACCCTCCAGTCGGCCCCACGACGGAGCCGCGCGGGCCCCGCTCAAGGGAAAGCGGCGCCCTGTCCAGCAAGCGAGGAAAAGTTAAGAAGAAATTCGAAGAAAAGAGAACAACGACGAATGCGGCAAAGCAATTGAAGACTTACGCCGAGACCGCCTGGGGCTGTTTCACAGCCTTGCGGAAGCGGGCCGCCTTCGCGGCCGCCTCATCTCGCTTTGTCGCCGCGGCGGAAGGCTTGGACTTCTTCGGCCGACTGCCGAAGAGGCCTAGAGCGGCCTGGCGCTTCTGCGCGCCGCCGGCAGCCGGCGCGACAGACAAGCCCGCGCCCTGTTGGTCGGCCGTCGGCTGGCGACGCGGAGCGACTTCGGCTTCGAAATCGTCCGGCCAGTCCTCGAAGCTCGCGGTGAACCTTGAGCCTCCGGGCTCGGCACTGTCCCCCACGACGGCGTCTTCCATGGCAGCCGCCCCCAAGTCCGGGTCGTCAATGTCATCCACCGTGCGGTCGGGGGCGTACTGGCGTTCAATCCCTGCCACCCCGGCCGGCGGCGCAAGAAGAGGGTTCTGCTCAAAGAACCGACTGGTCAGAAGCCGGCCGTCACGAAGCCGGCTGACGACGAAAAAGAAGATAAATAGAGAAACTTACCACGGGTGGAGGATTTGCGTGAGAATACGGCGCCTTGCCGTATTGCCAGTCCCCGCCGAGCTTGCAGTTGGCAATGTAATTGACCATGAGCGCCACCTCCGCATGGGGCATCTCCCATGTGCTCAGCCGGCTTGGGTCGAAGCGGCCGCTCATCTGACACATCATATGGGGCCGGCTTTGGAGAGGAAGGATCCGGCGCTCCACGAAGGCGGCCACCAAGTCGGCCCCGCGCAAGCCTTCCGACTGAATCAGCACTCGAAGCCGGGAGATGGCGGCGTTCCCGGCCGGAGACAACGACCGGGACCGGAAGCTCCACGAGGGCTGCCTCCCAGCCGGCGGGCCGGCTACGTAAGCCGGCAGGTTGATGTAGTCTTCTTGCTCGGCGACGTTCTTCACATAGAAATAAGATCTCTGTCAGACCTTTACCGACTGGATCAGGGGGATGGGCGGGAACGGATTGTTCTCGCTCGCCCTCCTCATGGCGATGAAGGCTCCGCAGGGGGCGGGCACGCCGGCGACGACTGTGCCGAGCTTGCTCTGGAAGAACTCTCCCCAGAGCTCCAGCGTGGGGAGCAGCCCCAAGAAGCCTTCGCAGAGGGAGACGAAGGCCGACAGCAGCATCACCGCATTGGGCGTGAGGTGATGCGGCTGGAGGTTGTAGAAGTCGAGGAAGGAGCGCAGAAACCCGCTCGCCGGGAGGCCGAAGCCGCGCAGGCAGTGCGAGCGGAAGACGACCCACTCGCCCTCCTCCGGCGCCGGCGAGATCTCCCTCGCGGGCGCCAGGCGGACCTGTACGCGGTCGGCGCCGGGTAGGCGCCGGGTCTGGCGAAGGAACTCCACGTGGTCTTCATGCACGTTGGAGCCGTCCCAGGAGCTTGACAACGCCATGGGAGCGAGGTGGCGTGGAGACGCGACGGCGCTGAGACGGGAGGCTGCGGCGGCGGCGAAAGGAAGAAGACGAGGGTTAGGAGGGACGGAGTGGGAGGGAGCGCGCGAACCTCTGTCGCTCCCCCTCCTCCCCCTACTTATAGGCTCACGTGGCGGAGCCGAGGAGGCGTGGCGTGGGGAAGCGTGGGGATCGATCGTGCCCACTCCCCACGCCCCGCGATTATCGATCCTTAATGGCGAGACGAAAACTGCCTTGAGAAGGCGAGCGGCCCTGTGGGCCATGGGAGATCCGCGCCCGGACCGAGGCTCGCGAGTGGCAGGCCCGGGCCTGCGGCGGCGTCCCGTCGCGCGCGTGCGCTCGCAGGATCCTGCCGCCACGTGGCCGTGAGAGGGCCCATGGTCAGCACACAGGTCCCCTCTCCTCCCGCCTACGCGGGGCTATCTGAAGTCGGCGTACGCCCGCGAAGCCGGCTCTTCAGGATAGGAAGCTGACCAAGCTTCTCGTCCCCACTGCTCACCTCGGAGCTCAATCAGCTTCGGGGACTACTGTCGGAGTAAATAGCCATGGGTAGCCTAGCCGGCCTCCCTTGGCACTTTTGAAAAAATTACGAGCCCGCCTGGCTCTCAAGAATCCAAGACGCGGGGCCGCCTTCCCCTAGCTGGCTGCGATCAAGGCCGGCTTTCGGAAGGTGGTCCGGCTCTAGCCCTCATAAGAAGGCCGACTCCAAGAAGCCGGCTATGAGAAGGCCGACTCCAAGAAGCCGGCTCCTCGTAAAGCAGTCAAGACCGTACCCACAAAGTTTGCACCCACCTAACGGCGGTGCGACGGGGCGTGGCTACAGAAGAGCCTGCCACCCTCGAATCCCGGGGCACGCCTGGCACAGTGCGCCGTACGGGGTAGGCATGACCCGTCCGGCGCAGCACTGTTGCCATGTTGACCCTGGCCTCACCCACGATGGGCTGCCAGCGCGGCCCACAGGCGGTGGGCCCCTTTGCGCAGAGAGACGGCCGAAGGCGGCCACGCTTCCAACCAGCCGGCCCAAGACAGAGCCGGCTCCCCGCAGCCGGCTTGCCGCCTCCCTCGAAGAAGACGCCCCATTAAGGAGACAAGACGCGGTAAGGCTACAGCGATCGTCCGACAGACGGCGGTACTGTAGCCGCGCTTACCACGATGAAGCTCACGTCAACAAGATGAAGCCACAGTGACCAGCCGCTGACCTGGCCCCGGACAGTGGGGCCTGCCTGTCGACCAAGGAGTTGGCAGCCAGCGGGACCCACCCGTCGGCGGGCCCCAGCAGCCGGCGCAGAAGCCGGCGAGCGCAGTCACAGACGGCTGGGCCCCGCGCCCAGCCGGATTACCATTGTACCCCCGGGGGGTAGGCCTATATAAACCCCCCGGAGCACCCATGCAAAGGGTTGGACCCCCTGCTAGTTCTAGACTCCACACAAGGAGAAGAAGCAGGCTAGCCGTGCCCTTTCTTCCTCCTCCCCCCAAAAACAGCTCAAGGAGTGTTGTGTAGCTACTTGATTCATCGAGTGAGCATGCGGAGACCCCGCAGAGCAGCCGTAGGGGTGTTATCTCCTCGGAGAGCCCCGAAGCTGGGTAAGATCCGCCGGCGTGCATGTCTTCGCCTCATCCCGCTTCCAGGCACCGGCGATGTCTTACTGGTTCCCACAAAGATAAGCCACCCGTTGGCATATGTCGCACCCACCACCCGACATCCTCTGCCCCGCTGCATCCGACGCGCCCAGCCGCCCCTCCGCCCCACTCCTGGCTCCGCGCTCGGTCGCCCCTGCTCCCCGTCCGCCCTTGCTCCTCTACCACAGCCAACACTCCTCCACCAGTGCCCGCCGCGCCCGGCCTCCCCCGGCGTCCGCGCCCGTCCGGCCGCCCCTACTCCCCCGCCAGTCCCCGTCCCAGACGCCGCCTTGCGCGCCCCCGCGCCCGGCCGCCCCCAGCGCGCGTCCGCTCCACGCCTACCCGCGCACGTCGCCGACGGCCCTCCATGCCTCCCACGACATGCCCATGGAGCTCTTTCTGCAAAAAATCCCTCACCAATTGGAGCGCCAAGGAAACCCATATACTTTCTCGTAAGTAATCATCATCAATAAGGAGCGAGTATTTATGCTCAATTATGTGCATGTACTGATTTCTTCACTTCCCCATGGATTTACCTTCACACAGATGAATAATCATCATCCACCTGCATCTCCATTACGATCAGAAGAATGTTCTCCATTTAAGGACCTGACAATCACGCCTAATCATGGGAATGCAAATGCCCTAGGTGAAAAATCTGCGAGAACAACTGAATTGGGGTCAAAATTGGGATGCCCAAGTGTCTGATGAGAAGATAATGGAATACAACAGGAAGCGACCTACAACCCTCTCCATTGCCCAAAGTAATGTAAGCTAGAGGAATTCTTATTAATGCTTTAGTCCATTTTAGAATCTGGTAAGGGAAAGGATACAATGTGCATGCATGTGAGTTGTATACATTGCATTCCACATGACAATTTCATTTGGCCTACTTACATGCCGTCAGAAGCTGGACATGGACTCCATGCAAATATATAGGCCTGCAAATAATTAACAAAACGATATACTAAGACATATCCATATCACTAACAAAGAGTGTAACTGATTTTCCCTTGATCTATTCAACCCATGTCTTGTTAGCTCGAATCTTTATTTTGGGCATATGTTTCGTGTTCTACAGAGCATTCACCATTTTCTTTTTCTTTGTGGCCGTATATATTTTTGAAAAAAAATTATGATCTTGTTCTGGATTGATGGTACTACCAATAGCATACATGTATTTTTTACTTTCTCATGTTTTTAATTTTAGCTCGGCCATCGTTTGTAATGCGGCGATGCCGTATTTGTTAGAAGGTTGGTTTTAGTTTCTTGTTCATAGTTAATAATCATGACATATGGTAAGATGTCTTTATGGGCTCATACTCTATGAAAATGTTACATGAAAAGCATTGCTAGGAATTTGAAATTGGGATGTGTACTGCTTATTATTTCCAATTTTGCACTATAAACTCACAATCCTATGATTAATCTTTTTGGTTGACTAGCACAACATTTTTTGATTGTGACCTCATTTTTAAATAGTTAAATTTGGCAGGTTGCAGAAATTCAAATTCACTATCTCTTCAGAATCAATGCAAATTCACTGAATGCTTCATAGCTTCGTGGAATGTTGCCGCTTACATTGCAAATACTTGATCCTTGATAGCTATGCTATGTTGATCATGCCAATAAATGTTTGGAGATAGGAAACATCATGTACAAGTTATAATATATAGAAAATATTTTTTACGCACCACTAGCTCCAAGGAATTGTTTCCTCTACTTGAAACATAGAGGTGAGTGTTTGATACTCCTTTAATCATGTATCTCCTTACTGAAACTGAATGCAGTTTTTGTTGGCTTGGAGGAATGTCTGCACCAATCCACCACACTCGAATTAGGGGATCACATACAACGTGGTGGCAAAAATTGAGGTGATGATCCATCAGGTTCGCCTCATATTTGTTTTTGGGAATGACTTAATTGGTCCCAGACACTTTTTGTGGCCTAGAAAATATCGTAAATGTTCACCGGTCAGCCGCCTCCTCCGGATTGACTCCCTGCAGTTATTGACCCAACACGTTGATTGCTCTACCCCACATACCCACTTCATTCTTGCCCTAATATATTAACCTACTGTCACGTTGATCCATTTATCTATTTTGAGCATATGTGGCATGGTCTACAAGGTATTCAGTTTAGATTTTTCTTATCATGGATTCAGTTTTTTATTGTAGTTTGTGGGGTTATTTTAGTTACTAGCTTGCAACGATTCAGTTTATCCACTGCTGCTCCTAGAGGGTGCATTTGAATGATGAGAAGGTGGAAGTTAATAACTTCATATGGTTATCTGATTTCTCTACGAGTGATTTCCTTCTGTTTTGTTCGGGCAAGCTTGATTTATATGCGCTCACATGGTTAATGCTCTCTTGCAGTATATGCATGCAAGGCACTGTTTGAGTTGGCTTGCATTTATGGGTATGCGATAAATCTGAAAGAAACTTATGCCATGTATATCATGTACTACCTGAAGTTTTTGCAGCCGTTGAATGTAGAACCCTTGAAATTTTTTCTTATGTACTTCTAATTTTCTCCGAGCAAAGACGTTTAACCTACTTAAGGACAAACATACATATATTTCCACAAATTATTTTATGATCCATGTCGTAAGAGTCTTTCTATCTACCAAACTATATACTTGTCATGAACTGGAGTTTTTTGGTTTTCCTTTTGTGTACATATTGTGTATGAAATTGTTCTTTTAGAGAAAGGAAAATTTTAGTATGCTAAATACTTGTCATGAACTGGAGTTTTTTGGTTTTCCTTTTGTGTACATATTGTGTATGAAATTGTTCTTTTAGAGAAAGGAAAATTTAGTATGCTAAATAAGAGGACAGACTTAGAAAATGTTACATTAATTTGTTTACATTATAGCTTTTGTTCAATTGATCGAGTTTCACGGTGCATGTGGATAAACTGAATCGTTGGCAATAGTTGAAGGAAGATTCAGGGGTTGAGCATTAGGTACGCTGCAATCATGTTGATGCTCCTCAAGATCATGCCGCCATTATTGTTATCCTTCAGAGGGAACTTGACCTACTAATCAGCAATGAATTTTATTGGTAATAAACCAACATCCTACAGTTCTACAATCAAATTTTAGTTGACTGTTGTCTTACTATATATTGTAGGTAATTTTTGTTCTTATATTTTTATGGGCCTTAAGATTAACTTATCATTATTCCATTTCACAATCCCAAAGCATGTAAAAATATTACTTCCTCCGTCCCATAATTCTTGTCGTGGATTTAGTTCAGTTGAAAGATTCATTGTGGATTCACTAGATTCATGGTATCATTTTAAGACAGATTTATGGCTATGTCATACAATACGTAGGTAGGCGTGTATGATTCTTTTTCAGTAAAAAGTATTGGTGCAGAGCTAGAAGAAAACCTTGAGATGGTCCAACTTTTTGTAAGTGTGCTATTGTTAGATAGTGATTTGCATGGTATCTCGTATTTTTCTATGATTATACGTGTGTTACACGTGCACGCTTACTAGTATTATGGGACGGAGGGAGTAGTTCTCTTGTGAATTAAATGACCGACACTACATTTCATCCCTACTAGTAGATTATGTTTATTTCCATTAAAGATGTGTTTATTGTTAGAAAAACCATGTTAGCAAATGCCATCCTTCAAATCTCAAAATAAGGTTTCCAACATCAAGACATCAAATACTCCAAAAAAAAAAATCAAGATCGACATCAAACAAAAAGACATGGGAAAAGTTGTAGGCCTAGCTATTTCTTCAACAGAAACTCTTTCAACATAGAGACTAATGGCTAATGAAAACGATATTACAAATCTGCTAAATTTTGAGGTGATTGAGGTACTTGCACCAGCAGCTAGCGCAGCGGGTGGAATCTAGTAAGCAAAACAAAGAATTAATACACTTCTTTCAGCAACAAAATGATGGATGAACGATGAATGAATAAGGCAACTAAAATTAATTAATAGTGCAAGGAAAGCTGGCGCTGGAGCTTCTTGCTGCTGTTCCTTCTCTCAGGCTGAGACAAGCTATTGAAGCCGGACGCCCTCCTGCCACCGCCGGCGCTTCTGGCGCTGCCGCAGCTGACCGGGGAGCCGGACAAGGAGGCCGATTCCTCGAGCCAGCTTCCTTGGCTGTGCGGAGTAGGGTAGTCGTCGACCTCCTGGTCGTCGACGAGATCACGCTTGTCGTCGGCGGTGTAGGCGTCGAACTTCTTGTCATGGCGGTAGTCGACGTTGGGGCCGCAGAGGCAGACGAAGGTGGGGCTATCGGAGTAGTGCGGCGAGGAGGAGGCGAAGGACCAGGTGCCGCGGGAGGCCCGGGAGGAGCCCGAGGAGGCGACGGAGGAGGTGGGGCTGCCGGCGCCGCCGTCGTGGGAGAAGGACAGGGAGCGGACCCTCTGGCGCGCGTCCTTGAGGCGGTCGGCGTCGGTGAGGAGGCCGACGACGCTGTCGGCGCGGCGCTGCATGGAGGCGCCCCAGTCGAAGCCCTTGTCGTCGGTGTAGGTGAAGCCGCGGAGGTCGCGCAGGGCCTGCATGTCCGGGAGGAAGTCCCCGGGGAGCTCCTCGGGGCCGTGGGTGAGGAGGAACTCGAGGACGACGAGCGCCTTGTAGACCGGCCGCCACTCCTTCCAGTCGTGGACGCAGCCGAGGCGGCGGTGGAGCACGTTGGCGATCCGCCAGTAGTCGTCGATGTCGAAGGCCGCCTCCGCGATGGACGCCAGCGTCTTGGCGTCCGGGACGCACGCGTCGTCGTTGGTCGCCTCCTGCACAGCCCTACGGCCGAATTCATGCATTCACCATGAGTTGAGTTATACATAGATGCAAATGCAATTATGCAATGCGAATGAATAAACTTACAGCTCTGCCGGAGTTACGTCGCCGAGGGCCAGCCTCGCCTGCTTGTACTTGTCCTGCAGGTACCCGGACGCCTGACGCCCTAGCTTCGCCGTGAACAACGCGGCCATCGCCTTCGCCGGACTGCTGCCTAGCTCGGTCACCTAGCAGACCACTCCTTGATTGATTGTACAAGAGAGAGAGGGAAATGGCGGAAGAATGAGAGGTGGAGAGGATTGTACTGGTGAATGGTTGGCGGAGAGGAACAAGCGGAGAGAGGAGGCGTGGCTCGTCGTTCTCGCGGCCGGGGTTTTTGCACAGCCCTCCATCTCCACCTCAATCCTACCGTCTGCATGCATGCTTACCAAACTGCAGAATGTACTGGATCGATTACCCAAGGGAAAAGCTGTGGTCAAATTCTGCGTGCTTGCCAACAATAGCCATATTTAGTACTGTACCTCACTTTAATCGGTTCAGCCGGCATATTTTTGTTTCTTCAGTGCACTGTGCCTGAGAAAAACATTTGTTCCGTTTCCTACAGTTTAGGCGAATTCATGACTCAGATAGCGAATTCAAGTAAGCGTCGCTTTTTTTTCAAAAAAGAATTGAATACCACCTCATATATTAATTAACCAATTGAGTTATCACAATCGTTCATTACCAAATTCACCAAGCCGGGCGGAACATGGTTAGCTTTTTTTTTTTTGAGATTTGGCAACCTTTATTAAACAATAATCATATCAGTTACAAGGAAGGGGAGCAAGAAATCAGGAGGTTTATCTCGCCACTCTTCAGAAAAATTTCCTCTGTAACTAGCCCGAGCAAGCCCATGTGCTGCCGCATTACCTTCCCGAGCATAATGAACAACAGTCGCCCTGGCGAACGCAGTCAATAACTTTCGACAGTCATCAGTAACAACCGCTGCTGAAGCACGGTAATCTGATGGGTCAAGGATAGCTTGGACAATCTCTAGTGAGTCAGACTCTACTACCAGAGTTGAAATGCCCAGATTGTCAGCTAGGCGTAAGCCATCAAGTAGAGCAAGAGCCTCCATGGATGGTGCATGTTTATAATAACAACATCCTGCAATAAAAGCGCCCGTACAATCCCGAATTACTGCTCCCGTTGCTCCTGATCCTTCATCAGCATGGTAACTTGCATCCACATTAAGCTTTAAGGCCCCCATAGTAGGCCTCTCCCACCTCACTTTTCTGTCCTTTACCCCTGGTTTCATAGCGAGAGCATTAGCAACGATGCCCCGTATACTCATTGATGTACGGACCGGGGTGCCACACTTCTCGTCGTGGCTAATTTTCCGACGATCCCACCAAAGATACCAAGCTGCTACCATAATCATCTCAACTCCATTTGCAATCGGGATCCTTGCTTCTCCCTCGAGGTCCGAACAGAGAAGCTTTTCTAAAATA
Source organism: Triticum urartu (assembly GCF_056163025.1). Lineage (NCBI taxonomy): Eukaryota > Viridiplantae > Streptophyta > Magnoliopsida > Poales > Poaceae > Triticum > Triticum urartu. The sequence continues at coordinate 45,575,871 of NC_141873.1, read as the reverse complement.
ACTGAACCTGACCTCTCTTGTGCTACAACATTTTCAATGGTAGGTTTCAAACCGAGTTCCTCCCACACCTTCTTGGATCTGTCACATGTAAACAACATATGGCGGAGATCCTCAGGGGTAGTTCGACAAACTGGGCATATTACAGGGGACTTCATATGACGATCTGTTAATGTGCAGTAGCACGGAACGATCCCATGTAACACCCGCCAGTTGAACACATGTACTTTAGGAGGGACAGTTCTTCCCCAAAGAGACTTCCACACAGGATGTGGATCAATTCTGCCTCCTCCCGAGTCCAACCGAGCTCGTGTCCTATATTCATTTTTCCATGTAATATGATACGCTGAGCGGACAGTAAAGCAACCTGACTTCGTAAAAATGCCATGAGATGAAGTCTGATTGTCCATGAGATGACAACGGAATTTGCAATATCCTCTCTGCATCAACCGGCCAGAAGTTTTCACGCACGAGCTGCTCATCCCAATTTCCAGAAATTGGATCAATCAAGTCCTGGACTTTCTGTAACAAACATAGCTTCCTAGGGGTCATTACCTTGCGGTCATGGCTTGTGGTATCCACTGGTCAGACCAAATATCAATTGAAGCACCATTCCCTGGTCGCCAAATCGCCCCTAGCTTGAAGGTTTTCATACACGCCATGATACTCTGCCAAGTATACGATGAACCTTTTTTTTCAAAGATGCATTCATCAAGTCCCCATCCGGATAATATTTCGTCCGTAGTACTTGGGCACATAGAGAGACTGGATCGGATAGTAGCCTCCAACACTGCTTCGCTAGCATAGCTTTGTTAAAACAATGTAAATCACGAAAGCCCATACCTCCCTCTTTCTTAGGAATGCACATCTTCCACCACGCCTTCCAGTGGATCTTCTTTTTTTCTTGCGTGTTACCCCACCAATATCTAGCAATAGCATCACAGATAGCCTTACAAAAATTCTTCAGGATATTAAAAACCGACATGGCATAAACCGGGGTAGCCTATGCCACCGCCTTCAAAAGAGTTTCTTTCCCGCTGATTGATAACATTTTTGAGATCCACCCATTAATAAGTACACAAACTCTATCAACTAGATGTTGAAAATTGTCACTTCGGTCAATTCCAACTTTTGACGGTAACCCCAAGTACTTATCCGAAATCGCCTCTGAGACAATATTAAGTTGTGAACAGATATCCGCTCGCACTTCCACTGAAGTATTGGGACTGAAGAACACACTGGATTTTGCATCGCTAACCAGTTGTCCTGAGCTAGCACAGTACATGTCTAGAGCATTTCTGAGTGACGTGGCATTCAACGTATCCGCCCTCATCAGAATAAGGGAATCATCAACAAATAACAAGGGTGAAACTGATGGTGCACTACGGCACACCCTAATCCCTTGGATACCACCGATCAACTCTCCGTGCGCTAATAGACTGGATAACCCATCAGCACAGATTAAGAATAAATAAGGAGACAAGGGGTCTCCCTGCCTGAGCCCCCTTGTAGGAGTGAATGCCTCTGTTTCATCTCCATTGAACCACATTATGTAATTAACAGAAGTAACACAAGCCATAATCATCTCCACCCATGAACTATGGAAGCCCAATCTGGTCATCATATCTCGGAGAAAATTCCATTCGACGCGATCATAGGCCATATGCATATCGAGCTTCACCGCACACAAGCCACTCTTTCCTTGTCTCTTTTTCTTAATCACGTGGAAACACTCATAAGCCACTAGTACATTATCTGTAATCAATCTCCCCGGCACAAAGGCACTTTGGGTCGGAGAGATAATATCTGGTAGTAATACTTTCAATCTATTAGATAGCACATTAGAGATTACCTTATAGACGACGTTACAAAGACTTATTGGCCTAAACTGGGAAATAAGTTCAGGGCAATCAACTTTTGGTATCAACACCACTCCTGTATCATTCCACCCCTCCGGTATAACACGGCTATTGAGGGCGTTCAGAACCTCTTCTGTCACCTTATCACCCACGATAGACCAAAACTTTTTATAAAAAACTGCATGCAGCCCGTCAGTACCTGGGGCCTTGAAATCGCCAATACTAAACATAGCCTTTCGAACTTCCTCTGCCGTATATGGTTTGAGCAAAGTATCATTCATCACCTGAGTGACCCGTGGTGTAACTCTTTCTAGCAAGGTTTCATCGGTCCCCAAGACCTCTGATGTGAAGAGTTCGTTAAAATAAGATTGTATCAGAGGCTTGATCTCCTCATTTCCTTCTCTAAGAACGCCAGTTGCATCTTTTAGCTTCACAATTATATTTTTCTTGCGCCTAGTTGATGCACTGTGCTGGAAATACGCTGTATTGCGGTCCCCATACTTAAGGAAATCACTCCTACTCCGCTGCATATAGTACACTTCTTCCTGTTCCAACGCAAGTTCCAACTGCGTTGTTATTTCATGTTGGCGCTGAGTAGTATGCTCATCCATCGGTCCAGCTAATATACGGTCAACCTATTTCGTCAGGTCCCTGATTCTCTTACGAGGAGCCTTGAGTACATTTTTGTCCCACTCATGCAGCTCATCATGTACTGCTGCAAGTCTTGCCAAGATCGGTGTATTTGGGGGTGAGTGTTCCCATGCCGTTGCCACCAAATCACCCACTGTTTCCTCCCTTAGCCATTTGCCTTCAAAGCGTTTTCGCCGTCTGCTAGTGCCGCTAGTAGGCAAAGTATACGTAGATGTGTCGATCATAATCGGCCTGTGATCCGAACCACCCATAGTAAGGTGGTGCACAACTGCATCAGGAAACATACCAGCCCATGCCATGTTCCCCACAGCTCTATCCAGTCTCTCTCTGATTCTCCCCCTCTTCCAAGTGAATTTGTTGCCAATATAACCAAGGTCTTCTAGCGAACAATCAGCCAAACAATCCCTAAACGCGGACATATATGATAAGGATCTCGCATTACCTCCCTCTTTCTCTGATGAATACAAAATCTCATTTAGATCCCCTATCACAACCCAAGGCAGATTACCCTTGGCATGTAGATCACGGAAACGTTTCCATGTACGATGCTTATGTCTCCAAACCGGCTCACCATACATACCCGTTAACCTCCAGTCTGTACTAGGATCCGCTCCTTTGACCACAACATCAATGAAGTTGTCGTGATAATAATTCAGCTGCATATTAACATTGTTCTTGCACATCATGATCAAACCTCCACCCCTTCCATCGCTCGGTGAAACAAACTTACTATCAAAGCCAAGCTTCACACGCAATCTTTCCCCGCTCGAATCATTCAAGTGAGTCTCCGAGAGGAAAAGAACATCAAGACTATGCTGCCGTAGTAATTCCGACAGCTGTTGGAACCAACACGAGGCTACACACGCGAGCTCGGTGGAGAGGAACGAAGGAGGGAGGAAGACGAACACAGGAATTTTCGAGGCCCAACTGCTTGCCTCTTTTCTTGCTTTCTTCTCTCCTTATTCACCTCGGGAGCCAAGCTCACCGTTACATGCATAACAAACCCACCTAGCGCAGCTCGATCTGATCGTGCCATCCCACGATCCGAGTCTGGCGGGTGACCAAAACAACCATCAGAAAAGATGCCTCGACGTGAACTCGCACGTCTCAGGCTACATGCAAACAGACCTCAACATGCATGACTCTACTTGAGCACTATGACCCAACATGCACACGTCCATCCCCATGCGCAGCTAGCCCACTAGTACTTTGCTAGCTTACTTCCATGCTAAACGTAACACCAGGTGCATGACACAACTAAACAAACCACTGACTAAACCTACGACAAGATTAGAACTAACATTCACCTCCCTAATCTTGTTACTCAACTTGCTTTCTTACGCAATGATCTTCATGGCTCGGCGTCGGAGGCGCTGTCTCGTGCTGGATGAGTCTCCACGCCTGGTCTTTGTTTCATCCGCCACCATGGGAGCTCCTTCATGCAGCTTCTCCATATTACACAACAGGCTCATGGATTTCTTCAGATTCAGAGGATAGAGCCGATTCTTGGATCTTGGTGCTCTGGCTACTAGCTCTCGGGAGCCATCAAACACGCTCAAGATCCCTCGGTGTAGTACTGACTTGTACCCTTCTTCATCAAGCTGGCCCAGACTTACTATATTGCTTCTGAGCTTTGGAATGAAATACACATTCTTGAGCACATGTTGCTTGCCAGCACAACAACTGAACAAAACACTTCCACGGCCACAAACTTCAACAATAGACCCATCTCCGAACCGCACAGTCCCCTTAATGCCAGTGTCAAGATAGCTGAACATCTTCACATTACCAGACATGTGATTACTTCCACCTGTGTCAAGATACCAAAGCTCACCGCTGTACTCCTCTCGGGCACCTAGTTTAGGACTGATTTTTTCTTCATTCAGCTCGACGACACCGGTGTGGTTCTCCTTGCAGTTCAATGATGGCAGCTTCACGGCCAGTTTTCCCACATCCGGCGACTTCACGTCTGTCGTCGCAGCTACCGGCGCCGTTGCCGCTGTCACTGCACTGGCTTGCATGGTTCCTGTCGTTGCCTTCTTCATGAGATCACGCAATCCGCTGTTCTCTTCGCGGAGCACACACTGCACCTCCAGCAGCTTTGCATTGTCCTCATGTGCTAGCTTGGCAGCCTCCTCTGACACACGCATATTCTCAAGCAGGAGCACGTCACCACTTGCAGTTGATCTCTCCTCCGCCTCTGTCATGTACTGGCCGGACACGGCACGCAGCTTTCCATTGGCCGCAGCTAGCTCGCTGCGCAGCCGCTCAACCTCCGCCTTTGCAGCTTCAAAGTCAGCCTCGACGGCAAAGGGACGAAGCACCTCCTTCACCTCCATATCTTCTGCGGCGCGCTCCACCATTGGCGGGAGCTCACATGCCACAGCCATCAGCAGCCCCGGCTCGTCGTCAAAATCGGCAGCAGCTAGGAGTGCCTTCTCTTTCTTCAGCACCTCGCACTCGGACTTGAAGTGGCCTTTCTCCCCGCACTTGAAACAGGTAATCTTCGACTTGTCGAACTTGCGACGCTCCTTCTTCTTGCCGTCATCTTGGCCACGGCCAGTGCCATGCCCGTCGCCGTCCTGCTTGCTGCTGCTAGAGCCCTCTCCCTTCTTCTTCTCTTTCAGGATCAGTGCCTCCAGCTGTGCTCGCGAGACCAGCAACAGCTTCTCACCATCATCGCCACGGTCCTGGCGCCGACCAGACTCATTCTCCTCGAACGCACGCAGGCAGCCCACGGCTTCAGCCATGGACATGGTCTTCATGTCCCCCCACTGCTCGATGGTCCCAATTATCTGGGAGAAGCGATCTGGAATAGCGGCGAACAGCCGCTTGACAACCGCCTTCTCCTTCAAGTCTTCACCAAGCGCCCGGATCTCGCCGACAAGTGCTGTCAGCCGGCGAGAGAATCTGGCGATCGTCTCGCTGTCCTCCATGAGCATGCGACCGAACCGCCGCATCAGCTGGTTTATGCGTGCCTCCGTAACACGCGCCTCGCCAACCCACATTGTGCGGATCGCAGACCAAGCCTCCCTCGCCGTGTCGTACTCGACGATGGCCATCATCACATCATCCGGCACAGCTTGCGAGATCGCCATCATGGCGCCTTGGTCTTTCTCTTCGTCGAACTCGGCGTTTCCATCAACCGCCGACCACACACCGAGGGGGCGCATGATGATCTTCATCTTCGCTGCCCAAAGATGATAGTTCGTCTCCGTCAGCTGCGGGTACTGGACAGGGACGACTGCCCTCGACGTGGTCCTCACCACGACGGTGCCCTCGTCAGAGACGCCGGCTCCGAGCCTCTTGCTCGGCGGCGTGTACTTTCTGCCGCCGTTGCCATCGCCCTTGCCCGCATCGCTGCTCTTCGTGGGCGACTTGTCCCCCATCTCGCCGCTTCCAAACGCCTCGCGACCTAGCTCTGTATACCAATTGTTGGAACCAACACGAGGCTACACACGCGAGCTCGGTGGAGAGGAACGAAGGAGGGAGGAAGACGAACACAGGAATTTTCGAGGCCCAACTGCTTGCCTCTTTTCTTGCTTTCTTCTCTCCTTATTCACTTCGGGAGCCAAGCTCACCGTTACATGCATAACAAACCCACCTAGCGCAGCTCGATCTGATCGTGCCATCCCACGATCCGAGTCTGGCGGGTGACCAAAACAACCATCAGAAAAGATGCCTCGACGTGAACTCGCACGTCTCAGGCTACATGCAAACAGACCTCAACATGCATGACTCTACTTGAGCACTATGACCCAACATGCACACGTCCATCCCCATGCGCAGCTAGCCCACTAGTACTTTGCTAACTTACTTCCATGCTAAACGTAACACCAGGTGCATGACACAACTAAACAAACCGCTGACTAAACCTACGACAAGATTAGAACTAACAACAGCGACCGAATTGCCGAGGGCGTCCCCAAACCTCGGCAATTCCAGCTTAAGATTTTCATTGGTCCTGGCGGTCGCCCTCTCGGGCCGCCGCCGATCCAGACAGATCATCTTCCATCTCAACTGTACCATCATCTCTTCTGTGACGTTTTTTCTCTTGGATCTTCAGAGGTGAGCTAGCATCAGTACTAGTAGTAGCCCTGGACTCAAAAGAACCCACTATATCTGAAACCTTCTCTCCTCCCATAAGGAGCAACTGCCCGCCAGGGGCCTTCTCATTTGAAACTGCCAATCTCTTCCTAGCCATTCTCTCCGATGTTTCTCCTAAATTCTCACTGTTTTTTCCTTTGGCACATATACAGCGCCATTCCCCACTTGAGTATTGGGGACTTTTCTATCAGCATCCCCAGCTTGATGTTCTCCTCTGTTACCTTGGCCCACTCCAGTACCATTACGTGCGCCCCTTCCACGCATAGAACTTGCACCAGGGGTGGCCACAAATTCACGGCGTGGTTGGAACCAGAACTCCTCTTGTGGCACCATCATAAAATCCCCATACTGGAACTTCAAGGGATCGTGCAGCCCATCTCCACACTGCTCTACGATATGTCCAATTGTCCCGCATTGAGCACAGAAACGGGGCATTTTTTCATACAACACTCGAAATTTCTGGGCAGGTTTCCTTGCCTCCACATTCCCTGAGACAAACCGCAGCAAAGGCTTCTCAATCTTGATTTTTATTCTCACTCTGACGAATTTCCCATACTCAACACCATTAAATCCTAGTTCAACCTCCAAGACCTCTCCCATCTTTGATGCTAGCATCTTCGCTACAGGCTCATTCCGAAGTAAATCTGGGAGACCCATAATTCTGATCCAAACACGAAGAGAGTCCAGATGGAGACTCTTAGTATTCGTTAGGCCATCATATTCCTCTATTATCACTGCTTGGTTTCGAAATAGCCAAGGACCTCCATGCATCGCCATATTCCAATCTCCAAAGCACTGAAACTCAGTTGTGAACGTGTAATCATCAAGCGGCTTGAACTTCACTTCCTTTGCACACACCCAGGCCACCTGCATAGCTGTGTAGAAAGCAGTATGGCTAAACGGGGTCTTGACGCAAACCCTAAGAATCAGCGCCCATCTCGTCTCCCGAGCTGGGGCACCGATCAAACCCGACAAATCCACAGCGTCGTCTTCCTCCTCCGTAATCTCCAGTCTGTTCAAGAGATCATCCAAATTCCCCACAGGATCAGGTGCCCTTGCTTCCCCTGACGCCTCTGTTGCTGTTGATCCATTGATATTCGTTGCCCCCGCCGCCTGTGAGGTCATGCTTACCCCAAGCTCCGGTGGCCAGATGCCACCCGCTAGGAAACCTTGCCGACGAAGGAGATGGCTAGAGGCCCTCTTCCTAGGTCGGCCACGGTGATTCCTGAGGAGTCGCCGCCGGACGAGAAAACCCTAGAGGTCTAGGGAAAAAAAAACTTGCGATGCTTTGTAATCATATGGGCCACCACATTGGCTGAATACCATCCAATCTATTATCAAAACTAAACTTAGTGATCATATGGGCCACCACATTGGCTGAACCCTTGATCCAGAAATCTTAAGATTAGATATAAGCTTGAAGATACTCATCCCTTCCTTCTTCAAATCCATCAGTGGTGACCTGTCAAATTTTTCATTTGCAAGGGTCGCAACCACAAATGCGCAGTTAGTCTTTAAAATTATATGATTTTGAAGAGTGATACCTATATAAAGACCGGCAAGACAAGCCCGAAGCTCCACCCCCTCCACGCTTTTACAAAGCCCAAGAAATCCCAAGAGGAGATGATGGCCCTCCTAGATGAGTCCCTGGCCACCACCCCCACACTCGCCGCACTAATGCTTCCCACAGAACTTGCATCGACATTGATCTTTATGTAGTTCGAAGGAGAGGGGGGTTGCCATATCGCCTGATCTTCCAAAGGCTTAGGAGTAGTACTTAAACCAGACATCAAACTTTTACCTTTATTTTTCGAGTCCATCTCTGGATAAGAATGATAGGCGACGAAGGATGACCAATAATTTTGTACAAAGTTTGTCGAGGCTGACACGGATTCTTTCCCCTTACCAAAAATCAGGTCATTTCTCAAATGTCAGGCTCCCAGAATATGAATATAATTTGTTCACGCATAGTATAGGTCTTAATTGATCCAAAAGAATAAGAAACCAATCAGCTCGGGTGTACTTAAAAAGCATCCTCCGCAGGGAAAACCCAAATATCTCTCATGGCCATGCACAGCGCAAGCCTATAGGGCACATGACTAGCGCATGAAAAGCGCTTTCATCTTTCACTCCACAAATAGAACATGTACAAAGAGTGGTTTCGTGGTGTAACTCTGTTTACCTGGACAACCAAGCTATTTGTAGCAACACGCCACACAAAAATACGGATTCTCTGAGGAACATTAGCCTTCCAAATAATATTCCAAATTTTCCTTTCCCCAACATTGCACCACTATATTGCCACTCATCTTCTTTACGATCCTTTAGATTAAGTGCAAACTTGTGTGCGCTTTTAACCGAGAACAAGCCATTGTTCTCAAAGTGCCAGGCAACAAAATCATCATCCCCTAGCGACTGAAATCGCAAACTTAGGATCTCCTCCGCATCATGTGGATAAAATAGGTGCCTAATCAAATTCCCAATCCATCTCCTCAGTCCACTCAAAATCAGGTTAGATACCCATTTGATCCTGGTCCTATTCTTCGTTGCAATAACTTCAAGGCCTAAGGCTCTCGGGAGCCAATTATCTCTCCAAATATTAATATTAGCTCCATCACACACTCTCCAAATAACTCCAGCTTTAAGCAGATCCAATCCATGTAAGATACCCTACCAAGTGAGTGACGCCGATTGAGGAAAAGCAATACCAAGAATAAATCCCTGGGGGTAATATTTTGCCTTCATCACCTTGGCGCATAAGGAATCTAGGTTAACCACCAATCTCCATGCCTGCTTAGCGTCGATTCAGCATCCCTACTAGGTAAAATGTATGGCATGCTTGATGAACATGCATATCTATATGCCCTTTTGGACACCGATTTAGTCTTCATAAGGGTTGTTGTTGTGTAAATAGGAGGTTAAACCCTTCGTCAGGTGTTGCTTTTCTCATACACAATTTAAACTCTTTATAAACCCATTACTAACCTGAAGTATGCCAAGTGCAGTTTTTATTCCTTGTCTACTAAAATCTCCAAGAGTGCAACACTTGAATAAGCAGACTCGTGTGGTACTCTACTTGAATAAAGGATTATCATAGATTCTCTATTTTTTGTCGATTAGTATCTTAATTAGATATGTTTACTACACTCATGGGTGGCATTATACAAATGTAATGTGCATATTTACCACCAAAGTAAAAAATGCTTCTTACTCATCCCATTTTGGTTATGTTTGTTATGTTCCGCTATCATTCTGAACATGCCTTGAGTAATAATGGTTGATGATGCATTGGTTTTGCTAAAAAGTCATATGTGATAATAAGTGTTGAACCGGCTCTGCTTGTATGTTTATTTCCAGCATTTGGTCTACTTTTTATAAAGATTTATACCCCAACGCATGCAGTTGTTGGGAACGTGGAAAAGTGATGGCGACAACATATGATTGACTTCATGTTGGTGGTGCTTTAATTTTTTCCATTATTTGCATCTACAATGTTTTTGTCCCCTAAACAATTGCCTATACTATGTAATGGCAATTTCATCTTTGTCATCTATTGTCCCCGGTTTCCTCAAAGAAAGGGCCATTCATGATTTTCTTGGGTGGGCTTTTGAGTACCTTCATCAATGTAAAACCTCAAGGGAGGAAGTGGTGGTTCTTAAGTCCGATTTTGAGAAGGCCTTTGACACGATTGAGCACAAGACCATTTTAGAAATCCTAAGGGCAAAAGGTTTTGGCAAGAAATGGATTGGCTGGATACATGCATAGCTAAGTTATGTTCTTCCTTTGTGATGCTTAATGGGGTGCTTGGGAAAAGGTTTAACTGTAGAAGTAGTGTGAGACAGGGAGATCCTCTTTCTCCTCTGTTGTTTGTGTTAGCTGCTGACATGCTTTAGTCCTTCCTTAATAAGGCCATGACCCAAGCTCTCATTGCTCCAGCTCTTCTTGTACAGTCATGTCCTAATTTGCCTATCGCGCAATATGCTGGTAACACCTTGGTTCTGATGAAGGCTGATGCTAGCCAACTTTTTTTGCCTTAAAGCTCTTTTGAATACTTCTGCTTCTGCAACTGGGCTCAAAGTTAACTACAATAAGTCAAATCGCGTTCCTATTAATATTGTTGAAGAAAGAGTGGAATTGTTCATCAATATCCTAAACTACAAACGAGGTCACTTTCCTCTTACTTACCTGGGGATGTCCCTTGGACTGACCAAACCTACTGTTGAGCAGTGCCTCCCTCTGGTGAATAGAGTGGCCAAGAAACTAGTGGGCACTGCTTCTTTCATGGCTATGGCTGGAAGATTGCTCCTGGTAAAATCAGTTCTTGCTTCATTCACAATATTTTTCATGGGTTGCATTCATGTTCATGTGACAATTAAACATCAGCAGGTTATCAAATATCTGAGGCATTGTCTTTGGAGAGGCCCTGACCTAGAAGACCATAAACCTGTCATGGTGGCTTGGAAAACGGTTTGTGGACCAAAGGATCAGGGGGCTTAGGTGTGTTGGACATGTTTGTACGGAATAAAGCTTTGCTCATGAAGAATCTGCATAAATTCTATAACAGAGATAATATCCCCTGGGTCTACTTAATTTGGGAATCCTATACAGTAATGGAAGGCTCCCTGGAACTCATGTGGAAGGATCTTTTTGGTGGAAGGCAAATTTGGGCCTGGTTGATAACTTTAAATCCCTTGCCAGGTGTCATGTGGGGAATGGAAGGAGTGTGTTCTTTTGGTCTGACCCTTGGCATACTGGGTGTCTTCAAGTTATTTTCCCTCATCTATTTTCTTTTGCCGATGATCGATGGCTCACAGACCATAAGGTGCTTCAACATGAGTATCTGGAAGATCTTTTTCATTTACCACTTTCTACTCAAGTTTTTGGTGAATTTACTCAAATGGAAGACTTGTGTGACTCCCTCTAAAATTCAGAGCTTAGGGAGAACACATATATGTGGAGCTATATCTGGGGCAGTGGGGTGTTTTATGTTGCCCAAGCATATAGAGTGATGTTGCTTTGCAAGTAGTACCTCCTCAATTTAAATTGATTTGGAAGTGCTCCAAACAGTCCAAACATAAGGTTTTCTTTTGGATGCTCCTGGATGATAGATTAAATACCAGGAATTTTCTTTGAAGGAAAACTTTTCACCTAGATTCATATAATTGTGCCACACTTTCTTGTATGCAAGAGGAGACACTACAACATCTGTTTTGGACCTGCCCCTTTCTTGACCAGTGTTTGGATTATGCTTGCCGTACTAGATCTCATAACATGTTTGTCCTTGAAGAAATTGCAGATGTGAAGAAAAATATTCAGGTGACATTTTTCATGGAAGTCGTCATCCCGGCTTCTTGGTCTTTATGGATCACCAGGAGATACTTATCTCTATGAGCTCAATCTCTTAAAACATAGGATTAAGAGGAAATTTGATGTGTTGTTCAATGCTTGGTTTGCACAATTGATGTATTTTTTTTCTTTTCTTTTTCTTTTAGGTGTATCCTTTCTTTTTTGTTTTTTCTTTCTTTCTCTGGCCCAGCTCAACATTTTAGACTTTTTGTGCTGCTTTATTTAATTAATTAATAAAAATTGCTATGGGGGTTTACCCTATTGTGCATAGTCAAAAAATGGCAAATGTGTACCTTCTTGATAAACATTGATGTCAAGTTTTTATTTTCTTGTATTTTATAAAGAGGAACATGACAAGTTATTTTTTTCCCTGAAATTGCCATGTGGTTTCCCCCTCATTGGAAGTCTTGTTTCGTTATGTTCATGTCAAATGTGCCTTGTTGGGGAACGTAGCATGTAATTAGTTTCAAAAATTTCCTACACTCACGCAAGATCTATCTAGGAGATGCATAGCAACGAGAGGGGGAGAGTGTGTCCACGTACCCTCGTAGACCGAAAGAGGAAGCGCTAGCTTAATGCGATTGATGTAGTCGAACGTCTTTTTGATTCAGCCGATCAAGCATCGAACGTACGACACCTCCGAGTTTGGCACACGTTCAGCTCGATGACGTCCCTTGAACTCTTGATCCAGCAAAGTGTTGAGGGAGAGTTTCGTCAGCACGACGGCGTGGTGATGGTGATGGTGAAGTGATCCGCGCAGGGCTTTGCCTAAGCACTACAACGATATGACCGAAGGAGTAAACAGTGGAGGGGGCGCCGCACACGGCTAAGAACAATTGGTGTGTCCTAGAGGCGCCCCCTTCCCCCGTATATAAAGGAGGGAGAGGGGAGGAGGCCGGCCTAGGGGCGCCCTGATACGTCTCCAACGTATCTATAATTTTTGATTGTTCCATGCTATTATATTATACATCTAGGATGTTTTATATGCATTTATATGCCATTTTATATAATTTTGGGACTAACCTATTAACCTAGAACCCAGTGCCAGTTTCTGTTTTTTCCTTGTTTTTGAGTTTTACAGAAAAGGAATACCAAACGGAGTCCAATTGACGTGCCAATTTTTGATGATTTTTATGGACCAAAAGAAGCACCTAGAGTAAAAGAGTAGGGCCAGAAGAGTCCTGAGCCATCCACGAGGGTGGGGGGTGCACCCTACCCCCCTGGGCGCGTTCCCCTATCTCGTGGATGACTCGGTGACCCCCCTGACATGAGACCTACGCCAAAAAATCCTATAAATACAGAAACCTCCAGAAAATAACCTAGATAGGGAGTTCCACCGCAAGCCTCTGTAGCCACCAAAAACCAATCGGGGCCCTGTTGCGGCACCCTGCTGGAGGGGGATCCATCACCGGTGGCCATCTTCATCATCTCGGCACTCTTCATGACGAGGAGGGAGTAGTTCACCCTCGGGGCTGAGGGTATGTACCAGTAGCTATGTGTTTGATCTCTCTCTCTCTCTCTCTCTTTATTGTGTTCTTGTTATGGCACGATCTTGATGTACCGTGAGCTTTACTATTATAGTTGGATCTTATGATGTTTCTCCCCCTCTATCTCCTTGTGATGAATTGGGTTTTTCCCTTTGAAGTTATCTTATCAGATTGAGTCTTTAAGGATTTGAGAACACTTGATGTATGTCTTGCATGTGCTTATCTATGGTGACAATGGGATATTCACGTGATCCACTTGATGTACGTTTTGGTGATCAACTTGCAAGTTCTGTGACCTTGTGAACTCTCCGGTAGAAACTTTGGGGCACTCTTTGAAGTTCTTTGTGTTGGTTGAATAGATGACTGAGATTGTGTGATGCATATCGTATAATCATACCCGCGGATACTTGAGGTGACATTGGAGTATCTAGATGACATTAGGGTTTTGGTTGATTTGTGTCTTAAGGTGTTATTTTACTACGAACTCTAGGGTTGTTTGTGACACTTATAGGAATAGCCCAATAGATTGATCGAAAAGAATAACTTTGAGGTGGTTTCGTACCCTATAATAATCTCTTCGTTTGTTCTCCGCTATTAGTGACTTTGTAGTGACTCTTTGTTGCATGTTGAGGGATTGTTATATGATCCAATTATGTTATTATTGTTGAGAGAACTTGCACTAGTGAAAGTATGAACCCTAGGCCTTGTTTCGAAACATTGCAATACCATTTATGCTCACTTCTATCATTAGTTACCTTGCTGTTTTTATATTTTTCAGATTACAAAAACCTATATCTACCATCCATATTGCACTTGTATCACCATGTCTTCGCCGAACTAGTGCACCTATACAATTTACCATTGTATTGGGTGCGTTGGGGACACAAGAGACTCTTTGCTATTTGGTTGCAGGGTTGTTTGAGAGAGATCATCTTCATCCTACGCCTCCCACGGATTGGTAAACATGAGGTCATCCACTTGAGGAAAATTTGCTACTGTCCTACAAACCTCTCCACTTGGAGGCCCAACAACGTCTACAAGAAGAAGGTTGTGTAGTAGACATCAAGCTCATTTCTAGCGCCATTGTCAGGGAGGTTAGCGCTTGAAGGTATATCTTTAGATCTTGCAATCGAATCTTTTTGTTTCTTGTTTTATCACTAGTTTAGTCTATAAAAGAAAACTACAAAAAATGGAATTGAGGTTGCCTCATATGCTTCATCTTTTTAATATCTTTCATGAAAATAAGGATTCCGATAATTGTGCCAAAGTGCTAGAAGAAGAATGCATTAAAATGCTTGGCACTAAATCTTTGGATGATGAGCATGATTGCAATGTTGTTAGTATAAATTCTTTGAATATCCATGATGCTAATGATATGCAAAGCCACAAGATTGGGGATGCTATGTTTGATGAAGATGATATTTTTTGTCCCCCAAATTTTGATGAGCAAATTTATTATGATGAAAGCATCCCTCCTATCTATGATGATTATTGTGATGACACATATGCTATAAAGAACAATGATATCCATGAAACTTATCATCATGATTTTAACTTTCAATTGGATTATGCCTCACATGATAGTTATTTTGTTGAGTTTGCTCCCACTACTAGAGAAAAATTTTGCTTATGTGGAGAGTAATAAAAATTCTATGCTTGTAGATCATGAAAAGAATGCTTTATGTGATGTTTATATTGTTGAATTCATTCATGATGCTACTGAAAATTATTATGAGAGAGGAACATATGCTTTTACATATTGCAATAATATCAAGTTTCCTCTCTATGTGTTGAAAATCTTGAAGTTATGCTTGCTTTACCTTCCTATGCAAGTTGATTCTTGTTCCCATAAGTTGTTTGCTCACAAAATCCCTATGCATAGGAAGTGTGTTAGACTTAAATGTGCTTGTCATATGATCATGATGCTCCCATTATGTTTCAATTCTTATCTTTTATGTGAGCATCATTGAAATCATCATGCCTAGCTAAAAAGGAAATAAAGAAAAGCGCTTGTTGGGAGACAACCCAACATTTATACCTACTATTTTTGTGTGTGTCACATGATTATGCTACTGTAGTAATCATGTTTTATAGCTTTTGTTTCAATAAAGTGCCAAGTAAGACCTTTGGGATGGCTTACGGTTATAGTTGATTTGATCCTGCTGAAAAACAGAAACTTTTGCACCCAGAAGATTAGTTTTCATTTTTAACACAAGCGCGATAAAATACTGATTATTTTTGCACAGGATTAATAAAAAAATATCTTAGGATTTCCTAATTTATCAGGATTTTTGGAGTTACATAAGTATTCGGGAGTTACATATTACTACAGACTCTTCTGTTTTTGACAGATTCTGTTTTTCGTGTGTTGTTTGCTTATTTTGATGAATCTATGAGTAGTATTGGGGGGTATGAACCATAGAGAAGTTGGAATACAGTAGGTTTTACACCAATATGAATTTAGAATGATTTCACAACAGTACCAAAGGTGGTGATTTATTTTCTTATACTAACGGAGCTTACGGATTTTCTGTTGAGTTTTGTGTTGTGAAGTTTTCAAGTTTTGGGTAAAGATTCGATGGACTATGGAATAAGGAGTGGCAAGAGCCTAAGCTTGGGGATGCCCAAGGCACCCCAAGGTAATATTCAAGGACAACCAAGAGCCTAAGATTGGGGATGCCTCGGAAGGCGAGGCATCCCCTCTTTCGTCTTCGTCTATCAGTAACTTCACTTGAGGCTATATTTTTATTCACCACATGTATGTGTTTTGCTTGGAGCGTCATTTTATTTTATTTTTTTCCTTGCTGTTTGAATAATATCCCAAGATATGAAATTCTTAAATGTTAGAGAGTCTTCACATAGTTACATAATTATTCAACTACTCATTGATCTTCACTTATATCTTTCGAAGTAGTTTGTCGTTTGCTCTAGTGCTTCACTTATATCTTTTTAGAGCACGGCAGTGGTTTTATTTTGAAGAAATAGATGAACTCTCATGCTTCACTTATATTATTTTGAGAGTATTTTAGAACAACATGGTAATTTTCTTTGGTTATAAAATTAGTCCTAATATGATGGGCATCCAAGATGGATATAATAAAAACTTTCATATAAAGTGCATTGAATAGTAGGAGAAGTTTGATACTTGATGATTGTTTTTGAGACATGAGGATGGTGATATTAGAGTCATGCTAGTTGAGTAATTTTGAATTTGAGAAATACTTGTGTTGAGGTTTGCAAGTCTCGTAGCATGCACGTATGGTAACCGTTGTGTAACAAACTTGAAGCATGAGGTATTTCTTTGATTTGTCTTCCTTATGAGTGGCGGTCGGGGACGAGCGATGATCTTTTCCTACCAATCTATCCCCCTAGGAGCATGCACGTAGTGCTTGGTTTTTGATGACTTGTAGATTTTTGCAATAAGTATGTGAGTTCTTTATGACTAATGTTGGGTCCAGGGATTATACGCACTCTCACCCTTCCACCGTTGCTAGCCTCTCTAGTACCTTGCAACTTTCGCCGGTACCATAAACCCACCATTTACCTTCCTCAAAACAGTTCTTTATGACTATTATGGCATTTCCATATCCATTCGGAGATATATTGCCATGCAACTTTCCACCATTCCGTCTATTATGACACGCTCCATCGTTGTCATATTGCCTTGCATGATCATGTAGTTGACATCGTATTTGTGGCAAAGCCACAATTCATAATTTTTTCATACATGTCACTCTTGATTCATTGCACATCCCGGTACACCGCCGGAGGCACACATATAGAGTCATATTTTGTTCTAAGTATTGAGTTGTAATCCTTGAGTTGTAAATAAATAGAAGTGTGATGATCATCATTATTAGAGCATTGTCCTATGTGAGGAAAAAAAGAAAGGCCAAAGAAGCCAATGAAAAAAGAGGCCAAAGAAGCCAAACAATAAAAAGAGAAAAAGAGAGAAGGGAAAATGTTACTATCCTTTTTCCACACTTGTGCTTCAAAGTAGCACCATGATTTTCATGGTAGAGAGTCTCTTATTTTGTCACTTTCATATACTAGTGGGAAATTTTCATTATAGAACTTGGGTTGTATATTCAAACGATGGGCTTCCTCAAATGCCCTAGGTCTTCGTGAGCAAGCAAGTTTGGTGCACACCCACTTAGTTTCTTTTGCCGAGTTTTTCATACATTTATAGCTCTAGTGCATCCGTTGCATGGCAATCCCTACTCACTCACATTGATATCTATTGATGGGCATCTTGATAGGTGGGAACCCGATGAACGAGTTCACACCCGAGGGTGGCCCGATATTCATGTCATAGGATCGAATCGGGAGGGATAACTAGCTGCAAGCAGCCGGGATAACTAGCTTTATACCTGCCAAGGTTGGATGCAACCCGTACGTTGGGGATGGCTGATCGAAGCTACAAGAACTCCAACCCGCTGTCCGAACAATCGCAGAACCATAAACCGGGACTAATCCACATAAAACGGCCGGAACCGTAGAACACGAACTAGGGGGAACTAGAGGCTCCTTCTCGCGAATCCGAATAAACTCACACAAGAGCAAAGGTAGCAAGATCTCTCGGATCTCTCTAGCAGTCTTGCTGCATAAGCTTGTAGCTGAATGGTTTCACCAAAAGCTCATCTAGAGGATGGGGGAGATGGGGTTTTATAGCAGGGACAACCCCCCTTAGCTAGGTGTGAAAATGGTTTCAAAAGTAAGCAGGTTTGCATGGCTTTCTTGGGTGAATAAGCATTCAACTTTGGGATTTGTTGCAGAGCTCCTCGGAAATTCGCGAAGTCTTGACAGCCTAGACACCTTCCACGAGAATGACTAGAACTTTTGACTCACAACTCCAAATGATGTGAGGTTTTTTGCATTGGAAAGATAATTTGATGTAGCTTCTGTTGATGTACCCATATGGCCCCTTCTCTCCATCACATGGGTGTGCCACACCAAAACATCAGAGGTAAAAACTTGACAGCATCAGCTTCACTTGCAACTTGTTTTCTCCAAACTTGTTCCTCCAAAGCAGTTGCTTCAAGATCTCATAGGTTGTTGGATTGCTTCCATGTTATACCTAAGTTCAACCAACAACAATGGAGATGAAAGCATAGTTGTGTCATCAAGGTTACAAGGTAAACTTAAGCTAGCGTTCACTTGGTCACTTATTTGTTTGGCGCGACTTCTTGTGATTGGACCTATAATTGTTGGAGACTTGTCGATGGTTGTGGTGTCCTCATCATCCTCTCCCTCTTGAGGAGGAGTCGTCCTCGACTCTGATGGTCCAAAGTATGGAGAGAGGTCGGACACATTGAAAGTTGGACTAACACCATAATCCATCAGAAGGTCAATCTTGTAGGCATTGTCATTGATCTTCGCAAGAACTTTGAATGGACCATCTCCATGTGGCTGCAACTTGCATTTGCGTTGATCTGGGAAACGATCCTTCCACAGGTGTACCCACACAAGATCACCTTCTTAAGAAAAAACACCTTCTTTCTTCCCTTGTTTGCTCGTTTTGCATATTGTTCAGTCATCTTCTCAATATTTTCCTTGGTCTTCTCATAAACTTTCTTCACGAAGTCAGCACACTTACTTGCATCAAGATTGGTTCGCTCCTGCAATGGTAAAGGCAAAAGATCTATGGGAGCAGCAGGTTTGAAACCATAAACAATTTCAAAAGGACAAAATTTAGTGGTCGAATGTACTGCCCTGTTGTATGCAAACTCCACGTGGGGGAGACATTCTTCCCACATCTTCAAAATTTTCTTTAAAACTGCTCTCAGCATCATGGATAGCGTGCGGTTGACAACTTCAGTTTGTCCATTCGTTTGTGGGTGGCATGTAGTGGAAAAGAGAAGCTTTGTCCCTAGCTTTGCCCACAACGTTTTCCAAAAATAGCTCAAAAACTTGGTGTCACGATCTGAAACAACAGTGTGTGGTACTCCATGTAGCCGCATGATTTCCCTGAAAAACAAATCAGCAATGTGTGAAGCATCATCGCTCTTATGACACGGGATAAAATGAGCCATCTTGCTAAACCTATCAACCACCACAAAAACTGAATCACTCCCCCTCTTAGTGCGTGGTAATCCAAGAACAAAATCCATATAAATATCTTCCCAAGGTGTACTAGGAATGGATAAGGGAGTATAAAGTCCATGAGGGTTTAAACGTGACTTAGCTTTGCGGCAAATCTCACAACGTAGTATGTAGTGCTCAACATCACGCCTCATCCTTGGCCAAAAGAAATGGTCAATCAACACACTCTCAGTTTTCTTTGCTCCAAAATGTCCCATGAGACCACCAGCATGAGCCTCCTGCAAAAGCAACAAACGAATAGAGCAATTTGGGATGCACAATTTGTTAGCTCGAAACAAGAATCCATCATGCAAGTGAAACTTTTCCCAACCTTTCCCCTCACTACACTTCGAGTGTGGTTCAGCAAAATATGGGTCATTGGCATACAATTCTTTGATGCTTTGCAGCCCAAGAATTTTAGTATCAAGTTGTGAGAGTAAAATATGGCGTCTAGACAAAGCATCAGCAACAACATTATCTTTTCCTTTCTTGTACTTGACAATATAGGGAAAAGATTCTACGAATTCACTCCATTTTGCACATCTACGGTTCAGTTTTTGTTGACCCCTAAGGTGCTTTAAAGATTCATGGTCGGAATGTATCACAAATTCTTTAGGCCACAAATAATGTTGCCATGTTTCCAAAGATCTCACAAGTGCATATAATTCTTTGTCATAAACTGAATAATTTAGAGTTGGACCACTTAGCTTCTCACTAAAATATGCAATAGGCCTGCCTTCTTGCATTAGTACGCCTCCAATACCAACACCACTTGCATCACATTCAATTTCAAAAGTCTTACCAAAGCTGGGTAGTGCAAGCAATGGTGCAGATGTCAATTTTTCTTTCAGCTCTTCGAAGGCCTTCTCTTGTGCATTTGCCCACTTGAAGGGAACATCTTTCTTGGTTAGCTCATTCATTGGGGCAGCAATGGTGCTGAAGTCCTTCACAAACCGACGGTAGAAACCAGCAAGGCCAAGAAAGCTTCGTACTTGGCTTACATTTTGTGGAGGCATCCACTCACGGATGTCCTTGACCTTCTCCTCATCTACCTCCACACCTTGACCTGAAACAACAAAGCCAAGAAACACAACTTTTTCTACGCAAAATGTGCACTTTTCCTTGTTAGCATATAATTTCTCCTCTCTTAGGACAGCAAGCACACACCGAATGTGTTCAACATGTTCGTCCAAAGTTTTGCTATAAATCAGGATGTCATCAAAGTAAACAACCACAAACTTGCCAATGAACATTCTAAGCACATGATTCATTAATCTCATGAAAGTACTAGGTGCATTTGTCAATCCAAATGGCATGACTAACCACTCATACAAACCAGATTTTGTTTTGAAAGCAGTTTTCCATTCATCACCCTCTCTCATTCTAATTTGATGGTAGCCACTTCGCAAGTCAATTTTAGAAAAGATGGTGGCGCCACTAAGTTTATCAAGCATATCATCAAGCCTAGGTATGGGGTGCCTATACCTCACGGTGATGTTGTTAATAGGCCTACAATCACAACACATTCGGGAAGATCCATCTTTTTTTGGCACTAAAAGAACGGGTACAGCACAAGGAGAGAGACTTTCCCTTACATAACCTTTGTTTAGTAGGCCTTCAACTTGTCGCTGAATCTCCTTGGTTTCCTCCGGATTTGTGCGGTATGGTGGTCGGTTCGGCAATGGGGCTCCTGGAACCAAATCAATTTGGTGTTCAATGACTCTTTGTGGTGGCAGCCCTGGTGGTATCTCCTCGGGGAACACATCTTCATACCCCTGTGAAATTTCAACAACAACACTAGGAGTGGTGGAGGTTAATTCATTAGTAGAAAGAAAATTTTCCTTGTACAAAAGTACAAAGAACACGGAATTGGGTTCTCTCAACTTTCTCATGTCCCTTTTCCTAGCCATCATAACTAATCCCTGTTTTTCCCATGTCTTGGTCAATTTAAGCTGTGGGGTTTTATTTGGCTTTGGATTCTCTCGCTGACTATGTTGGTGGATGTCACTCAAGTGTTTCTCGCTCACTCTCTCTTTTTTAGATCATCCATCAATATTTCTTCGGGTGTCAAAGGGAGCAAAGATATGTGCTCTCCCTCGTATTGGAATGAGAGACGATTAGTACGGCCGCTGATTTGCACATCATGATCATACAACCAAGGTCTTCCCAACAGCAATTGGCATGCTTGCATTGGCACCATGTCACATTCCACTTGATCCCGGTACTTCCCAATGGAAAACTGAACGGTGGCAATGTTGCTTACTCGAAGTGTACCACAATCATTGAGCCATTGCATCTTATATGGACTTGGGTGCCTTCTTTGTTTCAGTCCCAACTTCTCTACCAAATCTGAACTTGCAATGTTATTGCAACTGCCATTGTCAACATTAATTCTGCAAACCCTGTCGTTGATGGTGCCACGGGTGTGAAAAATATTATGTCGCTGCCCTTTATCTTCTCTAGCTGCATTAACACTAAGCACACGACGAGAAACAAAGCAATCTCCCATGTCGGCCTGAATATCACAACCACTCTTCTCGCCCTCTTCATCCTCATGATCACCCGATGCTCCATTATCTTCATGCTCACTCTCAGATTCCCATTCACCTTGTTCATTCACAAAGAGAACTCTCTTGTTTCGACATTCAGAAGAAATGTGACCATGCCCTTTGCACTTCCAACACTCAATATATCGGCTTTGAGATGATGGTACAGCCGTGGGGTTAGTGGTACTTCCAGCAGCAGAAGGAGCATGCTTGTCCACATTCCTAGGGGATGGTGATGATGCCGATGAAGCCGCTGTTCGTAGGGTGGCAGTAGGGTGTGAAGTATGCTGAAAATGAGAACCACCATGAGAGGCACTTGGCTGCAACCTTTGCCATGGTGTGGTGGTGCGGTCATGAGATATCCGTCCATGACCACTCCGCTGCGCCTTCCTCTCCGTGCGCTTTGCTTGCTCCAAAATATCTTATAGAGTGTTATAGGGAAACATCTCCACAAAATCAGAAATTTCATTGTCGAGACCATGCAAAAATCTTGCCATCTTTGACTCCTCATCTTCATGAATACGAGCACGAACCAACAACAATTCCATCTCTTTATAGTACTCATCCACCATGCGCGTACCTTGGCTGAGACGCTGCAATCTGTTTCGGAGATCTCTTTGATATTGTGAAGGAACAAACCTTCGCCTCATGGCTTGTTTCATCTCTTCCCAAGTGTCAATGTGATCATGGCCTAGCAGCAGTTGATTTTCTTGTAGTTGATTCCACCAGGTGAGTGCATAACCAGAAAACTCAACACAAGCAAGGTTTACTCTCTTCGGATCTGCAAGGTTATGGATACGAAAAATCTGATCACACTGCTCTTCCCAATCAAAATATGCATCGGGGTCTTCCTTTCCTGTGAACTTGGGGATATGCAACTTGATTCTTGCTATGTCATCTCAACCATCTCGATCACGACGTTCTGCACGACGCCCATCTTCAGCAGCACGACGGTATGGGACACCATCATAATCATCAAAATCATCTCCATGACCACGAGCAACACGCTCATGAGGGTCATAGTAGTGCCCACGAGGACCATGCCCTCGCCCTCGAAGTTGTCCTCCTCGCTGCCCTCCATGAGCAGCAACACCACGCCCACGAGCAGCAGCCACATGTCCACCATGGTTGTTGTTATCATCCTCCAAGTCACCATCCACAGCAGCATGCACGGAATTTTCATCCCCAACTTCCTCAAGTGGGTCAATAGGGTGTTGTCGGTGTCGAACCCTATCGCCACCTGCTGGAGGTCGCTCGTGAAACATCCTTCCAAGGTCTCGAACCATGTTCTGTAATTCTTGAAAATCAGCACGTGTGACCGGGGCATCTTCTTCCCCATGGTTTTCTCCATGAACACTCGATCTAGATCCTGCCATGTTAGTAAGGCCAAAAGTGGAATATGATAATTTTGTGGAATCAGACAACCTCACCTCTTACTCACCAAAGTTCTTATGAGTTCACATCAGATTGTGCTTCTCCCGGATGTGTTAAAGTGATTGAAAGACAGGGATCAAAGAACTAGCTTCGGTTTTTGGTGGAGCTCGGTGGGGTAAACAAAAAGGGGCTTGTGCTGAAATCAAGTTGATGCAAACCAAGAAAAATATGTGGATGGATCTGCTGCACCTTTGCACCAAGATTGAAAAACACAACACACAAGCTTCTAAATTTTTTTCTATCAAGCTGAAACTTTTGGATCTTACACAAGACTTTCTTTTTCTCTCTTGACTTTTGTTCCACTCTTTTTTTCTCTCTTTGATTTTTTTGCCACTCTTTTTTTTCTCTCTTTTTCCAAAGCACAACAACCAAATCTGAAAGCAATTATGAAGATGAACTTGATGCAGATCTAAAAGCTGAAGAACATGCAAGGTATGCAACAACAAGATCTCAGCACTATCAAGGCTTGGATTTATTTTTGGTGGGGCTTTGGACTTCTAGGACAGAAAATATAGCATGAAAAACACTCGATCTAAATGGATGATAGCAAGATAAAGTTGGATAACATATCCTACCGTGTCAACGAAAGCTTTGATACCAGATGATAGGTGGGAACCCGATGAACGAGTTCACGCCCGAGGGTGGCCCGATCTTCACGTCGTAGGATCGAATCGGGAGGGATAACTAGCTGCAAGCAGCCGGGATAACTAGCTTTATACCTGCCAAGGTTGGATGCAACCCGTACATTGGGGATGGCTGACCGAAGCTACAAGAACTCCAACCCGCTGTCCGAACAATCGCAGAACCACAAACCGGGACTAATCCACACAAAACGGCCGGAACCGTAGAGCACGAACTAGGGGGAACCAGAGGCTCCTTCTCGCGAATCAGAATGAACTCACAAGAGCAAAGGTAGCAAGATCTCTCGGATCTCTCTAGCAGTCTTGCTGCATAAGCTTGTAGCTGAATGGTTTTACCAAAAGGTCCTCTAGAGGATGGGGGAGATGGGGTTTTATAGCAGGGACAACCCCCTTATCTAGGTGTGAAAATGGTTTTAAAAGTAAGCAGGTTTTCATGGCTTTCTTGGGTGAATAAGCATTCAACTTTGGGAGTTGTTGCAGAGCTCCTCGGAAATTCGCGAAGTCTTGACAGCCTGGACACCTTCCACGAGAATGACTAGAACTTTTGACTCACAACTCCAAATGATGTGAGGTTTTTTGCATTGGAAATATAATTTGATGTAGCTGATGTTGATGTACCCCTATGGCCCCGTCTCTCCATCACATGGGTGTGCCACACCAAAACATCAGAGGTAAAAACTTGACAGCATCAGCTTCACTTGCAACTTTTTTTCTCCAAACTTGTTCCTCCAAAGCGGTTGCTTCAAGAGCTCATAGGTTGTTGGATTGCTTCCATGTTATACCTAAGTTCAAACAACAACAATGGAGATGAAAGCATAGTTGTGTCATCAAGGTTACAAGGTAAATTTAAGTTAGCGTTTACCTGGTCACTTATTTGTTTGGCGCGACTTCTTGTGATTGGACCTATAATTGTTGGAGACTTGTCAATGGTTGTGGTGTCCTCATCACATCTCCATAGCCCTTCAATACGCCTAGTTGATGTGATACCAACTTCCTCCTTTTTGTCTTCTCCACAACCACCACTCTATTCCACCTATAGTGCTATGTCCATGGCTCACGCTCATGTATTGCGTGAAAGTTGAAAAAGTTTGAGAATACTAAAGTATGAAACAATTGCTTGGCTTGTCATCAGGGTTGTGCATGATTTGAATATTTTGTGTGACGAAGATGGAGCATAACGAAACTATATGATTTTGTAGGGATGAACTTTCTTTAGCCATGTTATTTTGAGAAGACATAATTACTTTGTTATTATGCTTGAAGTATTATTATTTTTATGTCAATATTAAACTTTTGTCTTGAATCATTCGGATCTGAACATTCATGCCACAATAAAGAAAATTATATTGATAATTATGTTAGGTAGCATGCCACTGTTTTTATCATTTACCTACTCGAGGACGAGCGGGAATTAAACTTGGGGATGCTTGATACGTCTCCAACGAATCTATAATTTTTGATTGTTCCATGCTATTATATTATCCATCTAGGATGTTTTATATGCATTTATATGCCATTTTATATGATTTTTGGGACTAACCTATTAACCTAGAGCCCAGTGCCAGTTTCTGTTTTTTCCTTGTTTTTGAGTTCTACAGAAAAGGAAGACCAAACGGAGTCCAATTGACGTGCCAATTTTTGATGATTTTTTATGGACCAAAATAAGCCCCCGGAGTAAAAGAGTTGGGCCAGAAGAGTCTTGAGACATCCACGAGGGTGGGGCGCGTGCCCTACCCCCTGGGCGCGTCCCCCTATCTCGTGGAATACTCAGAGACCCCCCTAACGTGAGGCCTACACCAAAAATTCCTATAAATACAGAAACCTCCAGAGAATAACCTAGATCAGGAGTTCCGCCGCCGCAAGCCTCTGTAGCCATGAAAAACCAATCGGGACCCTATTTCGGCACCGTGCCAGAGGGGGGATCCATCATCGGTGGCCATCTTCATCATCCCAGCGGTCTCCATGATGAGGAGGGAGTGGTTCACCCTCGGGGCTGAGGGTATGTACCAGTAGCTATGTGTTTGATATCTCTCTCTCTCATGTTCTTGATATGGCACGATCTTGATGTACCATGAGCTTTTCTATTATAGTTGGATCTTATGATGTTTCTCCCCCTCTATATCCTTGTGATGAATTGAGTTTCCCCTTTGAAGTTATCTTATCAGATTGAGTCTTTAAGGATTTGAGAACACTTGATGTATGTCTTGCATGTGCTTATCTGTGGTGACAATGGGATATTCATGTGATCCACTTGATGTATGTTTTGGTGATTGATACGTCCATTTTGCATCATGCTTTTATATCGATATTTATTGCATTATGGGCTGTTATTACACATTATGTCACAATACTTATGCCTATTCTCTCTTATTTACAAGGTTTACATGAAGAGGGGGAATGCCGGCAGCTGGAATTTTGGGCTAGAAAAGGAGAAAATATTACAGGCCTATTTTGCACAACTCCAAAAGTCCCAAAACTCCACGAAAGCCAGTTTTGGAATATATAAAAAATATTGGGCGAAGTAAGCACCGGAGGGGGGCCGGCCACCATCCACGAGGGTGGGGGGCGTGCCCTACCCCCGTGGGCGCACCCCCTGCCTCGTGGCCCCCCTGGCAGGCCTCCGGTGCCCATCTTTGGCTATATGAAGTCTTTTGCCCAGGAAAAAGTCATAAGCAAGCTCTCGGGACGAAACTCTGCCACCACGAGGCTGAACCAATCTAGGGCTCCGACGGAGCTGTTCTACCGGGGAAACATCACACCGGGAGGGGGAAATCATCACCATCGTCATCACCATCGATCCTCTCATCGGGAGGGGGTCAATCTCCATCAACATCTTCACTAGCACCATCTCATCTCAAACCCTAGTTCCTCTCTTGTATCCAATCTTTGTCCCAAAACCTTAGATTGGTACCAGTGGGTTGCTAGTAGTGTTGATTACTCCTTGTAGTTGATGCTAGTTGGTTTACTTGGTGGAAGATCATATGTTCAGATCCTTTATGCATATTAATACCCCTCTTATTATGAACATGAATATGACTTGTGAGTAGTTACATTTGTTCCTGAGGACATGGGAGAAGTCTTGCTATAAGTAGTCATGTGAATTTGGTATTCGTTCGATATTTTGATGAGATGTATGTTGTCTTTCCTCTAGTGGTGTCATGTGAACGACGACTACATGACACTTCACCATTGTTTGGGCCTAGGGGAAGACATTGGGAAGTAATTAGTAGATGATGGTTGCTAGAGTGACAGAAGCTTAAACCCTAGTTTATGCGTTGCTTCGTAAGGGGCTGATTTGGATCCATATGTTTCATGCTATGATTAGGTTTACCTTAATACTTGTTTTGTAGTTGTGGATGCTTGCAATAGGGGTTAATCATAAGTGGGATGCTTGTCCAAGGAAGGGCAGTACCCAAGCACCGGTCCACCCACATATCAAATTATCAAAGTAACGAACACGAATCATATGAGCGTGATGAAAACTAGCTTGACGATAATTCCCATGTGTCATCGGGAGCGCTTTCCTTTATATAAGAGTTTGTCCAGGCTTGACCTTTGCTACAAAAGGGATTGGGCCATCTTGCTGCACCTCATTTACTTTTATTACTTGTTACCCGTTGTCGGTGTCAAAACCGGCGGATCTCTGGTAGGGGGTCCCGAACTGTGCGTCTAAGGTCGATGGTAACAGGAGACAGGGGACACAATGTTTACCCAGGTTCGGGCCCTCTCGATGGAGGTAATACCTACTTCCTGCTTGATTGATCTTGATGATATGAGTATTACAAGAGTTGATCTACCACGAGATCGTAGAGGCTAAACCCTAGAAGCTAGCTTATGATTATGATTGTTGTCTCTGTATCGACTAGCCTGGCCCTGGTTTATATAATGCACCCGAGGACTAGGATAACAAGAGTCCTAGCCGAATACGCCGGTGGGGGAGGAGTCCTTGTCTTGACCACCAAGTCTTGTGGAATCTTCCTTGTATGCGGCAGCTGTCTGAACTGGCCCATGAGTATACGGCCATGGGGGTCCTCGGCCCAATCTAACTGACCGGGAGACGACGTGGTGAGTACCTCCTAGTCCAAGACACCGTCAGTAGCCCCCTGAACCGGTCTTCAAGTTGGGGACACTCCTCAATTCTTCCGAACTGTTCTTTGTCTTTGATCGCCGTCTTGAAAACTGGTTCAACAAATCTTCTCATCTTCGATCTTGAGGATCGCCGAAGTGCATTCGAGGAGTTTACACTGCGGGTATCCGAGGAGCCCCTTTAAGTTTCCAGCCTTTATCAATGCCTTGTTATTTTTATGCCACACCTCGGGTATTTAAGTTGTTCCCGGGAGGCAGTGTCCTCTTGCGTCCGAGCTCCAACGCCGGACTGCATTCGAGGTATCTTTTGCAGCCGAGCACTAATGCCGGACTGCTTCCAAGCTCCAACGCCGAAATGTATCCGAGCTCCAACGCCAGACTGTGTCCAAGCTCCAACGCCGGACTATATCCAAGATGTCATAGATCATCTTGGTCCAAAAAAGTTGAAGGAGTTTAGCCGAGCTTAATGCCGGAAATGCCCTCTATGGAGCTAGCCGCTAGCGCCCGAGCTTTATGCCGGACTACTTCCAAGGTGGCGCACCACCCCGACCGCGGGCTGATTTTTTGTTAATATTTTTGATTGGTGCAATTTATTCTCTGCCGAGATATATAGCCAGTAGCCCTAAAGGTGTGTATCGGTCTAAAACCCGAGATGCACCTGAAGGATGACATAAGACCACTGATCCCAGTAGCCGCTGAACTTAGGTTGATTTGCAAAATCGGCCTGAGGACCAAGTCCTAGCTCGACAGAATACTTCGGGACACAAAAAGCGGCGTGCTCAGTCCTTGAGACTCAGGTTGGGTGCAGCCGACCAACCTGAGGATCATAATCTCCTTGAAAACTATATTGCACATAAATTTTCTGCACTGGATTGCCAATGCAGTAGCCCTCGAGACACTGGTCGGGTGGCAACACCAGATTAGGGGATCGATACGCCCCTTTAATATTAGTAAATGATAAGCCCGAAGCCCAGTAGCCCCCGAGCCTTAATGCAGGCACGGGTGGCCGAATTAAGGATCGATATCCAGAGTAAAATCACAAATTATGTGTAATGATTCTATGTATCCAAGTACTTTACATCATTAATGCTTGGATCCGCATTGTACAAAACTTTGGTGACCGACCATCGGCTTCCACTTCCTCGGCCAGTAGCCGAGGAGTGTTTGTCCTACTTTATAAAGCCTTTATGAGGGCAAAGATTTACGACAAACAAGGCAATCTAGCCATACGGTTTTATAAACAAAGGTACGCAGAGAGATATGTTATATTACTGTTTAACATAAGAAATGTCTTCCAAAGAAAATAGTCCCGCTATCGGTTCCTTTCTTTGGGTTGTCATGCTAAGCATGATCATGAAGCCTCAGCCCTAATGTAAGAGCAAAATATTGAGGATTTAGTTTGGGAAGCCAGTTACTAGCCCCCGGTAGTGTTCGGCGACAGTCGAGGTCAAGCCGTAAACACTTCGGCCAATGTTATGAATGGCCCGTCATTTAACACAGTCATCGGATCGCTGACCAGTTTACGCTTATTGTGACAGTCAGTTTTCAGCTTTCTCCACTGAGGTGCTTAACCATGTGACCTGGAAGCACAATCGCAGTGGTTCTCCCTTTGCACACCTAGCCGAACAAAGCGGAATGTAGGAGGCAAGCGCAGGAGCCGGGCAACCCAACTATTGACCAAAGACACAATTCGAAACCGATGCATATATAGCAATATCCGAGAATGTTTTTGCCGAATCTCTAAAGGTGTCAGGCGTTGCACTGCGAGACTTGTGCTGAAAACACACAAATAGTTTAAAAGTGCCATAAGCTTGGAAAACCAAAAAAACGTCAGTAAAAACTTGACGTCTGAACAAGATCGAGTGCTCGGTGCCAATCCGAAAATTGGAAAAAAATTGTGCTTCTGTCATGCTTTAACATGACACATCTGATCTCAAGACTTCACGCGGGTCAGCCTACGGCTTCTATCCGGCTATTGACCATAAACTCGAGTCGAAAAAGGAGCGGTAGAAAAAGACTTTGCAACGACCAAGAAGAAAACACATTTACTATAAAATAGCTCATATAAATTTTAAGAGCCCCCAAGTGACTCGGGTAAAAGAATTTTATGTATAATGATTGTATGTACCGAAGTACTTATATCATATCTGTGTTCACCCGAACTTTAAACGCGTCTTAACCGACCGTCGGCTTCTCCCTCTTCGGCCAAGGGCCGAAAAGTGTCATGTACTCCACCTGTCGAGAGTATCGACGGTGTTTCCGATGACCAGGCAATCAGACCATAAGGCTGTAACAGACAAAGCGTGCTTAGGGAACGTATGCTATATTAATGACGAAGTGTAAGAAGCATCTTCGAAGAAAATAGTACCCCCACCAATACCTTTCTTCGGTGCTCATTATTATTATGAGACTTGTTCAATAGATTTTTTGTACTCATGAGTTCCGTTGTGTGCCGACCATTATTGAAAATAATAAGAGCGCTAGCTTTCGGCTTCACCCAGTCTGAGGTCAGAGCTCGGATGACCCGGTCGTGACAATCACAGAGGTGCTCCCTTTACTCCCTAGGCGAACAATCGGGAACGTAGGGGTAAGCACAGGAGCCAGGCAACCCAGCTTGCAAATCGCTTAAGTCGATATGGCGCATATTGTGGCGTAATACACAAACAAGGAACGAAGCCGTACAAATATAATCATATGCAAGAGGAAAAGCTCCATGAAGGAAGCCCCCAAGTAAACGAGGTATTTGAATTTGCTTGCAACAGACAAGGCTTTGACAAAGAATTTTGTCACAAACAACTTTTTGCCAAAAAGTATAATGCTTGGTTGAACCGAACAAAATTTAAAACTAAAAGTTTTTGAGCATGAAAGTGACTTAGCTGGTTAATGTGCTCGATGTTGATGACGCGGGCTGAGATTGTGGCGGGACGAGATCCCAGCCCCCAAGCTAGTCCCGAGATGTCCGAGTAAAGAGCTCGGCTTGATTAAGTGGTGACGCAGCATAGTCTATGGGCGAGGTGAAAACCCCAGTCCTACCGCGGCGACGGAGCAGGCCAGCAGTGTGACGCCGAAGCCCCCAGCATGTGTTAATGAAGTGATGACGAAGCCCCCGGCCAGCCGAGGTGATAGTGCTGCCCGGTCCGGATTATCTACCTATGCACAGAAAATAGTGCAAGCAAGAGATAATAGGAATAAAAAAACTTCTTGCATAATTAGTAATTTACGCAAAGTGAGTAATAAAAAAAATATAGCATGTGCGCCGAACACTCGATGAGGTAGAGCTCTATCGGCGATGCTGAAGTCCCTGAGGCAACCGAACATGTCGGTATGGCAACACGACGAACAAGGTGATCACGCGAGCCGATTTACGCCGATTGGGACGGCGGCGTCAGCTTGCCGAAGAGACCACGTGACGCAGTCGAAGTCGATCACCTACACACATAAAATAGTGCGGTCCAAAAAAGGATAATTGCTTTTCACAAAAAATAATTTATTGAAAGACATGTGGCCTGGCGTCAAAGTCATGTCGATGCAGGGCGTCGGCGTGACGCGGTGAAGGCGTGGCCAAGCCCGAATTCGCAGGCCGATGTGAGTTCCGGATGCGGCATTCGCCGAACTGTATACGGAAACTGACCAAACCGCTATGCCACCGTTGTTAATGCGGCCACCATTTGATAGACCTGTGTATAGATGATGAAACAAACCGGAGTAATAATTCCTTGGGAAAAATAAACCCAGGCAAGAAAAAAACTAGGATTAATAGCACCTGATTTGTCTGTTGTAGCAATCTGAAGAAAAGTTACTCCCAGACATGGGACTCGATCCGCACACCCATTGCCTGATGGGTGATGAAGTGGTGGCATGGCGATGCTGGCAAAGGTTGGCTCGCCGAGAAAAAGCCCGTGGTCCAGCTAATGTGATGAAGCTGGTCGGCTGGTGATGCCGAAGTCTCCGAAGTAAGTTGATGAAGAGATGGTGAAGCCCTCGATCTAGCCGAGAAGACGGAGCAGGTCGGTAAGGAGAAGTTGTAGCTGCCGTGTAAGCCGAGGTGTTGAAGCAGTTCGGCGTGATGGACAGGCTTGAAGAAGCAACAGTGCGGCCATGCCGACGCAGGTCGTAACTTGTGACGCGGTCAATGCCGGTTTGATGAAGTGACCATGCGCCGATGCATGTGTTCCCGCTCCGTGTAATCCGTGGGGCGGCGATGTTGGTGATGATTTATCCTTGGTGATTCTGAACTCTTGTTCGCTCGCCGAGATGATGATACGAAGAAGCTGAGCTCGGCTCAACAAAGTGACAACATGTCTAGCGCAGGTCGGCAGCCTTGGAGCAATATTGCCGGACTGGTTTGACACCAGCATGATGATCAAGATGACCTCAGGGGAGGCTTAAAATTTTACGGGCATGTGTTTAAAAACGACGTACAATACCCTAGGAGAAAATTCCTTCAAGAAGGTTGTCCTATATCACGTTCATAAAGAAACATGAATTCGGGTCGGATCCGTATTCGCGCAGAAAACAAACCCGAAAAGTGATGCACTAATCGAAAGGTTTCCGGAGTTTGGACGGTCGGATCGAGCTGAAATTTTGAGGGGTGTTAGATATAGGAATTCCGTAGCCGATCAACGGTTGGATCTTCCAAAGGACGTCCGAGATAGGTGCTGGAGACCACGCCCTAAACTCGACTAGATTCCCGTCTTGATTTGACAGGGCTCCGGCATATCATAGATTGCCAGAGATTCCTCCATCGGAACTCGATGAAATTTTGCATGGTTGTTGTATACTTAATTCCACACAATTCTACCAAAGGGATCGTCAATGTCAGGACCCCAATTCCAAGTCACATCGATCTAGCTGGTAACACCTCATATCACTTTGCGGCTTCACGCATGGTATTCTCACGGGTGTCGCCTTACCATGGCCCGGGACCGTTTGTGCCTTTTGGCTCACTTATATGATAGTATAGCTAGTATCCATATGATAGAGAACCCGGGCCGACATGGCTAGTCGTGAACCCAAAGTGGCACTAACCTATGGGGACAGGCATACATGAATCAC
The DNA here is from genome assembly GCF_056163025.1 of Triticum urartu. NCBI lineage: Eukaryota > Viridiplantae > Streptophyta > Magnoliopsida > Poales > Poaceae > Triticum > Triticum urartu. The sequence goes on along the minus strand of NC_141873.1, from coordinate 45,542,581 downwards.
ATCGAGTATGTCGGTCAGTAGCGTGTGAATCCGGGCTGTAGCACTGGGCTAACAGGACTCCGGGAACCCGGGCTATAGCAGGCTAGGCAGGACTCCGGATGTCACCGTGTGACATTTCCCCGAAGGGACAGATACAGGAACGAAGTGAAACACATGCCGGTCAGTCAAGTGTCCTGAACAGTAGTGCTGGGCTAGCAGGACTCCAGTGAACCGGGCTGTAGCGGACTACTATGGCTCATGGAAGCACTAGACTACATTTCCCCATACGAGAGGCTGCCAAGAATAAACAACTAGATTGTCGGATCCCACATATACCAAGCATTTCAATCATACACACAATATGCTCGATATGTGTAAATACAACATGGCATCACAACATAACTCTACGACTCAAATATTTATTCATTAGGCTCCGAGGAGCGAGATATTACAAACATGGGTCTCATGACCCAACAATCATAGAATACAAATCAAAGCACATGCGGAAGCTTAACATGTCTGAGTACAGACATCTACAAATGAAAAAGGCTAAGAAGCCTGACTATCTACTAGATCCTGCCGAGGGCATAAGATCGTAGCTGAGGTATCAAGCTAAATGTCGAAGTACACGTTGGAACTACTAGCGATACTGAAGTCTCTCTGCAAAACATAAATTAAGCAAACGTGAGTACAAATGTACCCAGCAAGACTTACATCAGAACTAACTACATATGCATCGGTATCAACAAAGGGGTAGTGGAGTTTAACTGCAGCAAGCCAGCTTTGACTCAGTGGTAACTTGAACTATGACTGCAAGCAACTCTTTTGAGGTGGCACACACGAGTCCACATATTCACCAATCAATACACCACTATGGATCCGCTCCCGTCTCCCTATGAGAACGCCATCCGTAGCACTCATGCTTATCTTGCGCATTTTAGAGTATCCACTTTCACTTGTCTATGAACTGTACAGGCAACCAAGAAGTCCTTTACCACGGACACGGCTATTCGAATAGATCATTTATAACCCTGCAGGGATGTACTTCTTCACACACGCTCTCGCCACTTACCAGCATGTACACGTCGTGTATCTCGGCAACCTTCAAGCGGAAGCCTGGCGAGGGAGTCGACCATGACCTGACTAACCACACAAGTCTCTAGTCCAGGTTTATCGCCTATTCGGGTTCCATCCGCGAGGAGATCCGGCCGGGGTTTCGCTCACAGCCCCAAACGATGTGTGCAGGGTTCCCGAGACACCAATCTGGCGCTCGGTACACCGGGCCACAGTGTATCTACCGCATCATAGCCCACCCCTAGGGTCAGCGCTACGCACGGCCACCAACACATATCCTACAAACACCATAAACTAGTTGCAACTCCTGGACAGAGGACAAGGGCGGTTAATAAGTCGAGAGGGTCAATTAAGGATCCCAATGAGTGGTATTAGTTGTTCATGGATCACAAACACAGAACTCAGTTCCTGAGGATGGCTTCAATGAGACAACCCACCATGTACTCCTACATGGCCTCTCACCGCTACCTTTACCAAGTCGTGTTCACACACTTAGCTCACACACAGTAGGACATGTTCATCACCATTCCAATTCATTCTCGATGAATCAGACCCGACTCAACTCTAAGCAGTAGCAGGCACGACAAACAAGCATGAATGAGTAGGCACATCAGGGCTCAAACAACTCCTACTCATGCTAGTGGGTTTCATCTATTTACTGTGGCAATGACAGGTCATGCAGAGGATAAGGGGTTCAACTACCGCATCAAGTAACAGATGAATCATTGTTGTCCTAATGCAGTAAAAGAGAGCAGGAGTGAGAGAGTGGGATTGTATCGGAATGAACAAGGGGGTTATGCTTGCCTGGCACTTCTGAAGATAGTATAACTATTCATCGGTGTCATCGAACTCGTCGTCGAAATCACGTCTATCGAGAGGGGACAAATACCGACAACAGAGAAGGGAAAACACAATCAATGCAATGCACAATATGATGCATGATCATGACATGTCAATATGTTGTGTTTTGAGATAATGCCATTTAATTGAATTGTCCTTAACAGCAACTTTAAGTTGTTCCAACATGCATGAAAATGGTACAGATGGATAGATTAGATTTCTCTGACCATTTTTCATATATAACTTGTTTCATTTGGAGCTATAGATTAGTTTCTATGAGTTTTCAAAGTTTTGGAAATTTTCTGAAATAAATAAATCATTTAAGATTTATTTAAATTCCAGAAAAGGATTACTGCGTTAGCCTGACATCATGATGACGTCAGCAGGTCAACGGTGCACGGTCCGGGTCAAACCTGACCAGTGGGTCTCGCGTGTCAGTGCCATTAGTCTAACTAATTTTTAGTTAGTCCTAATCCTAACTTAATTAGCAGGCGGGTCCCATTTGTCATAGACCCAGAGGGGTCAAACTGGGCCCATCTGGGGTCAACTTGGTCAGCGGGGTCAAACCCGCCGCCGACTCGACGCCGGCGAGGCCCGAGACGGCGGCGCGGCTCGGAAAACGCCCACAGGGCACGGACGAGGCTGTTCTTGGGCTCGTTGGAGAGCTCTTGCAGGCGCGCATCGGGTGATGGTGGAGGCCGGGCCTATGGTGGCCGGAGCCGACGACGGCGAGCTCGGTTGCGGCCGCCGGAGTTCGGGCGTGGGTGCGGGCAGCATTGCGGTGTGCGAGCAAGCGAGCTGAGGCGCTAGCGGTGGCCTATGTGATGCGGTGAGTACGTTGGTCGCATGCCCGAGACCAAATGGTCACCGGAGCATCACCGGTGACGAGCGCGGGCGGCGACGCATTCGGTTGTAGGCGAGGCGATGGCTACGGCACACGAGGGGAAAAATGGATAGGGGGAGCAGGAGCAGGGGCTCACGACGATGCGACAAGCTGCTCCGCGGGCTCGGGGAAGACCTGACGGTGACGAATCGATGGCGGCGGTCCTCGGTGGCCGAGGAGGGGAACGATGGAGCTGGCGACGTCCAGGGGCTTCCGACTCCTTACATCTTGGTGAGGAGGAAGAGGGGGACGAGGCGGAGCTTCTTGGCGCGTCGGCGAGGTGTGGGGTGGCCGGTGGCCGCGGTGGTGGCCGTTGGCGCGCTGCGAGGTGCTCGGCAGCAGCGGGAGAAGGAGAGCAGAGGTGAAAGGAGGCACGGGAGAGGACGAGGCGGTCCAGGGGAAAGCGTGGTGTTGTCCAGGGCGTCGAGGCAGCGGCGGAAGCAGGAGGTGGCTCGGGCGCGTGCCGGCGCGCGGCGTCCGACTGGCGGGAGCTGGACGACGACTGGCAGCGCCAGGTGGTGGCTGGGCCGCTTCTGCGAGGTAAGGCCCAGGTGAGGTGCACAGGTAACCTCTCTCTCTCCTTTTATTTCTGTTTTCTATTTTCTGTCTGTTTGTTGTGATTTAGTAGGGGGTACTAAACGAATTTATTTGCTTCTGTAAATTATTGTATGGACTAGAGATATTATTCTAGAGCCCCACAATAATTTCCAAAATTATTGGGCATCTATTTCTTTTATAACAGAAATAAAGCCAATTAAAATACATTATGATTTAATTCAAATGCCCAAAATAAATATTTCTATGACTCCAAAAATATGGGTTTGAATTTTACCTCCTACCAATATTTTCTCAGAGTAACAGGAACATTTCCTTGGACTCATTTGATGAGAATTAAATGTTGATTATTTTTGAACTGGTTTCTGAGGGTTTCAACAAACCTCAATTCAACTTTCAGAAATTTGGGCCATGATGCATGAGTGCAGATGCAACTATTCCACTCAGGTATTCTAGGGCTGTGACAATCAAAGTGATGCTCAAAGAGGTGGTGGCAGCGAATACAAGTTCGCTGTTCGGAAAAATAGCACGGTCGCCTGAGGGCAATGTTGACGATTAGCCCCCGAGCTCCATGGATGATTCCTTCATGATCTTGATAGAGATCGGAGTTGATGTTGATGAAGGTCCTCGTCCGAACATGACAATCGGAGGCAGGGCACAGTCCTCGGTCAAGCCAAGGTGACCAGTCGAGCCGGTGACGAAGATGTCAACGTCGCAGTTAATCTGCAGACGAGCCATCGATCCTTTTGCCAATCACACAACGGAACTCTCAATGAAAGCACAAATGTCGGTGTCAAAACCGGCGGATCTCGGGTAGGGGGTCCCAAACTGTGCGTCTAAGGTCGATGGTAACATGAGACAGGGGATACGATGTTTACCCAGGTTCGGGCCCTCTCGATGGAGGTAATACCCTACTTCCTGCTTGATTGATCTTGATGATATGCGTATTACAAGAGTTGATCTACCACGAGATCGTAGAGGCTAAGCCCTAGAAGCTATCCTATGCATCTGGTTCATCATGATCGTAATTATATATATAATTTTTGGCCACGCGAAGGAGAAATCATCGCTCAAGCTTGGGGGAGGTTTAATTCAATGTTATATTCATGCCCCAATCATGAGCTCTCAATAGAAGTTATTATTCAAAAAATTTATGCTTGGCTTTCTCTCAATAATTGGTCCATGCTCGATACTTATTGTACTGGATCTTTTATGATGAAGACTAATGAATTCAGATGGGATTTATTGAAAAGAATTAAATGTAACTCTGAAGATTGGGAACTCGACGAAGGTAAGGAGTCAGGTATAACAACTAAGTTTGATTGTGTTAAATCTTTTATGGATACCGATGCTTTTCGTGAATTTAGCACTAAATATGGACTTGACTCTGAGATAGTAGCTTCCTTTTGTGAATCCTTTACTACTCATGTTGATCTCCCTAAGGAGAAGCGGATTAAATATCATCCTCCCATTGAAGTAAAAGTAGTTGAACCTATTAAAGTTGAAGAAAAGATTATCATTCATAATGTTGATCCTATAGTTCCTACCGCTTATATTGAGAAACCACCTTTCCCTACTAGAATAAAGGATCATGCTAAAGCTTCAACTGTGGTTCATAAGAGTAATATTAGAGCACCTACACCCTCTGAGCAAATTAAAGTTGAACCTAGTATTGCTATGGTTAAAGATCTCTTGTCCGATAATATTGATTGGCATGTTATTTACTTTTTGATGAAGCTGCTAGAATTGCTAGACCCGATACTAAAAATAAACATAGACCTGTTGTAGGCATGCCTGTTATTTCTGTTAAAATAGGAGATCATTGCTATCATGGCTTATGTGATATGGGTGCTAGTGCTAGTGCAATACCTCATTCTTTATATGAAGAAATTATGCATGATATTGCACCTGCTGAGTTAGAAGGTATTGATGTTATAATTATGCTTGCCAATAGAGATACTATTTCTCTAGTTGGGATTGTTAGAGATGTTGAAGTCTTGTGTGGGAAAGTTAAATATCCTACTAATTTTCTTGTTCTTGGTTCCCCACAAGATGACTTTTGTCCCATTATATTTGGTAGACCCTTCTTGAATACTGTTAATGCTAAGATAGACTGCAAAAAGGATATTGTTTCTGTTGGTTTAGGGGATATGTCTCATGATTTTAATTTTGCTAAATTTCGTAGACAACCCCATGATAAAGAATTGCCTAATAAAGATGAAATTATTGGTCTTGCTTCTATTGCCGTGCCTCCTAATGATCCTTTAGAACAATATTTGCTAGACTATGAAAATGATATGTTTATGAATGAAAGAAGGGAAATAGATGAAGTATTCTTTAAACAGGGACCTATTTTGAAACACAACTTGCCTGTTGAAATTCTAGGGGATCCTCCTCCACCCAAGGGTGATCCCGTGTTTGAGCTTAAACCATTGTTTGATACTCTTAAATATGCTTATCTTGATGAAAAGAAGATATATCCTGTTATTATTAGCGCTGACCTTTCAGACCAGGAAGAAGAGAAATTATTGAAAACTCTGAAGAAGCACCGTGCTGCCATTGGATATACTCTTGATGATCTTAAGGGCATTAGTCCTACTCTATACCAGCACAAAATAAAATTGGAGAAAGACGCTAAACTGGTTGGTGATCGCCAACGATGGTTAAATCCTAAGATGAAAGAAGTGGTAAGAAAAGAAATACTAAAGCTTTTGGAGGCAGGTATAATTTATCCTGTTGCTGATAGTCAGTGGGTAAGTCATGTCCATTGTGTCCCAAGAAGGGAGGTATTACTGTTGTTCCAAATGATAAAGATGAATTGATCCCATGAAGAATTGTTATAGGTTATAGAATGGTAATTGATTTCCGCAAACTAAATAAAGCTACTAAAAAGGATCATTACCTGGATGATTATCCAAACATACACATTTTTGCTTTCTAGATGGTTATTCTGGTTTCTCTCAAATACCTGTGTCAAAAGAGGATCAAGAAAAGACAACTTTTACTTGCCCTTTCGGTACCTTTGCTTATAGACGTATGCCTTTTGGTTTATGCAATGCACCTGCTATCTTTCAAAGATGTATGGCTGCTATATTCTCTGACTTTTATGAAAAGATTGTTGAGGTTTTCATGGATGATTTCTCTGTATATGGAACTTCTTTTGATGATTGCTTAAGCAACCTTGATCGAGTTTTGCAGAGATGTGAAGAAACTAATCTTGTCTTGAATTGGGAGAAATGCCACTTTATGGTTAATGAAGGTATTGTCTTGGGGCATAAAATTTCTGAAAGAGGTATTGAAGTCGATAAAGCTAAAGTTGATGCTATTGAAAAGATGCCGTGTCCTAAGGACATTAAATGTATAAGAAGTTTCCTTGGTCATGTCAGTTTTTATAGGAGGTTCATTAAGGACTTCTCTAAAATTTCTAGGCCTCTAACTAATCTCTTACAAAAAGATGTTCCATTTGCCTTTGATGATGTTTGTGTAGAAGCATTTGAAATACTTAAGAAAGCCTTGATTTCTGCATCTATTGTTCAGCCACCTGATTGGAGGTTACCCTTTGAAATTATGTGTGATGCTAGTGATGATGCTATAGGGGCTGTTCTAGGACAAAGAGTTGATAAGAAATTAAATGTTATCCAATAAGCTAGTAAGACTCTGGACAGTGCCCAGAGAAATTATGCTACTACTAAAAAGGAATTTTTAGCAGTTGTGTTTGCTTGTGATAAGTTGAGACCTTATATTGTTGATTCTAAAGTAACTGTTCACACTGATCATGCTGTTATTAAATATCTTATGGAAAAGAAAGATGCTAAACCTAGACTTATTAGATGGGTTCTCTTGCTACAAGAATTTGATTTGCATATTATTGATAGAAAGGGAGCTGAGAACCCCATTGGAGACAACTTGTCTAGGTTAGAGAATGTTCTTGATGACCCACTACCTATTGATCATAGATTTCCTGATGAACAATTAGCTGTCATAAATTCGTCTCATACTGCTCCATTGTATGCTAATTATGCTAATTATATTGTTGCTAAATTTATACCACCTAGTTTCACATACCAGCAAAAGAAAAAGTTTTTCTATGATTTAAGGCATTACTTCTGGGATGACCCACACCTTTATAAAGAAGGAGTAGATGGTGTCATTAGACGTTGTGTACCTGAGCATGAACAGGAACAGATCCTACGCAAGTGTCACTCCGAGGCTTATGGAGGACACCATGCTGGAGACAAAACTGTTCATAAGGTATTGCAATCCAGTTTTTATTGGCCTGCTCTCTTCAAAGATGCTCGTAAGTTTGTCTTGTCTTGTGATGAATGTCAAAGAATTGGTAATATTAGTAGACGTCAAGAAATGCATATGAATTATTCACTTGTTATTGAACCATTTGATGTTTGGGGCTTTGATTATATGGGACCGTTTCCTTCCTCCAATGGGTATACACATATTTTAGTTGCTGTTGATTACGTTACTAAGTGGGTAGAAGCTATTCCAACTAGTAGTGCTGATCATAACACCTCTATTAAGATGGTTAAAGAAGTTATTTTTCCGAGGTTTGGAGTCCCTAGATACTTAGTGACTGATGGTGGTTCACATTTATTCATGGTGCTTTTCGTAAAATGCTTGCTAAGTATGATGTTAATCATAGAATTGCATCTCCATGTCATCCATAGTCTAGTGGTCAAGTAGAACTAAGTAATAGAGAGCTTAAATTAATTTTGCAAAAGACTGTTAATAGATCTAGAAAGAATTGGTCCAAGAAACTTGATGATGCATTATGGGCTTATAGAACTGCGTATAAAAATCCTATGGGCATGTCTCTGTATAAAATGGTTTATGGAAAAGCATGTCACTTACCTCTCGAACTAGAACATAAGGCATATTGGGCCATTAAAGAGCTCAATTATTATTTCAAACTTGCCGGTGAGAAGAGGCTTTCTGACATTAGCTCACTTGATGAATGGAGAACCCAGGCCTATGAGAATGCCAAACTATTTAAGGAAAAAGTTAAAAGATGGCAGGACAAAAGGATACAAAAACGTGAGTTTAATGTAGGTGATTATGTATTGCTATACAACTCTCGTTTAAGATTGTTTGCAGGAAAACTTCTCTCTAAATGGGAAGGTCCTTACGTCATTGAGGAGGTCTATTGTTCCGGTGCCATAAAAATCAACAACTTCAAAGGAACAAATCCGAGGGTGGTGAACGGTCAAAGAATCAAACATTATATCTCAGGTAATCCTATAAATGTTGAAACTAATGTTATCGAAACCGTAACCCCGGAGGAATACATAAAGGACACTTTTCAGAACGTTTCAGACTCCGAAAAGGAATAGGTATGAGGTACGGTAAGTAAACCAACTCCAAAAAAGTTATAATAGCATTTTTTCTCTGTTTTGGAATATTTAAGAAAATAGGAAAATAACAAGTAGTCCGGGATGGACACGAGGCATCCACGAGAGTGGAGGGCGCGCCCCCTGCCTCGTGGGCACCTCGTGTGCTCTTCGGACTCTGTTTTCTCTCAGGATACTTCTTTTGGTCGGTAAAAATTCATTATATAATCTCCCGAAAGTTTTGACCACCGTATCACACAAATATCTTTTGTCTTTGTTTTGAGCTGTTTTTCCGACAGATCTAGATCGCCATGGCGTCTTCAAGTGCCCCCAAGGACAAGTTCTTCGAGAAGGTCATCAACCCCTACCTCGCGGAGGTGCTGCAACACCCTCAAAACATTGAGATGCGTGAGGGGTTGCTGCACATCTGCGATGTTGAGGGACCAAGGAGGACCGGAAGCATGGAGGCAAGACTCAAAGCAATGGAGCAACAAGTTTTCAAGTGCCAGGAGATGGTGGAACGTGGACTCGACACCATCCACATAATGATCATGGAGTTCACCAACACCACCAAGCTAGATGCTAGGAACATCAGGGAGACCATCTTCAAGCTTCACGAGAAAATCGAGCATCTCCAAGCCCAGATCTATGACCTGCAAAACCAGAACTATGAGTATGAATATAGATTCAAGAGGATGAGTTTGGCTGCAGATTCGAGGATCCCAGAGACTCGATCACCCTTCTATGATGGTGAGCCTATGCCTTGGAAGATGGATGACAAGCCTACATCATCAACAACTCCATGATCACCACCTCCGAGGAAGGAGACATAAACACACGGGTATGGGCACTCCCCTTGGCAACTGCCAAGCTTGGGGGAGTGCCCCGGTATCGTATCACTATCACACTTTTATCTTTACCGTTTTTCTTAGTCCGATCCTTTTGGTAATATCTTGATCTAGTAGAATAAAGTTTTAGTATGATCTAGTTTTGAGTTTTGCTTTATGATCCTTCTATGTAATCGAGTCCGTGAGCTTTATATAATAAAGATTAGTGTTGAGCCAAGGGCTTTGCCATCTTGCCATGATCTGGAGGGAATAAAAAAAAAGAAAAGAGAAAGAATAAAAAGAAATAAAGAGATCATATGGATCTTACGGAGAGTAATGACTTCACATATAAAGAGTATGATGAATAAAAGTTGTTGAGAGTTGACAAACATAGTTTTGGTCATCGTTGCAATTAATAGCAAGTAATAAAGAAAGAGAGGTTTGCACATATAAATATACTATCTTGGACATCTTTTATGATTGTGAGCACTCATTAAAATATGACATGCTAAAGAGTTGATGTTGGACAAGGAAGACAACGCAATGGTTTAGGTTTTCTCACATCTGAAATAAATTATATTGTCATGGATCATCCAACATGTTGAGCTCACCTTTCACTCTCATGCTAGCCAAATTCTTTGCACCAAGTAGAGATACTACTTGTTCTTCCAAATATCCTTAAACCCAGTTTTGCCATGAGAGTCCATCATATCTACCTATGGATTGAGTAAGATCCTTCAAGTAAGTTGAAATTGTTGCAAGCAATAAAAATTGCTCTCTAAATATGTATGATTTATTAGTGTGGAGAAAATAAGCTTTATACGATCTTGTGATGTGGAAGAAATAAAATCGATGGACTACATAATAAAGGTCCATGTCACAAGTGGCAATATAAAGTGACGTTCTTTTGCATCAAGATTTCGTGCACCCAACCATCAAAGCACATGACAACCTCTACTTCCCTCTGCGAAGGGCCTATCTTTTATTCTTGCCTTATACTTCATACAAGAGTCATGCTGATCTTCACCCTTCCTTTTTTACATTTTATCCTTTGGAAAGCACTGTGTGTTGGAAAGATCCTGATATATATAGCTAATTGGATGTGAGTTTTCATGAACTATTATTGTTGACATTACCCTTGAGGTAAAAGGTTGGGAGGCAAAACTATAAGCCCCTATCTTTCTCTGTGTCCGATTAAAACTTCATACCCATAAGTATTACGTGAGTGTTAGCAATTGTGAAAGACTAAATGATAGTTGAGTATGTGGACTTGCTGAAAAGCTCTTATATTGACTCTAAACAATGTTATGATAAATTTCAATTGCTTCAATGACCGAGATTATAGTTTGTTAGTTTTCAATGAAGTTTATGATTCATACTTGAAACTGTGAATGAATTGTTACTTTAGCATAAGAAATCATGTGACAATCTATATATATGTTGTTGTTATAAGAATGATCATGATGCCCTCATGTCCGTGTTTTATTTTATCGACACCTCTATCTCTAAACATGTGGGCATATTTTTCAATTTCGGCTTCCGCTTGAGGACAAGCGAGGTCTAAGCTTGGGGGAGTTGATACGTCCATTTTGCATCATGCTTTTATATCGATGTTTATTGCATTATGGGATGTTATTACACATTACGTCACAATACTTATGCCTATTCTCTCTTATTTTGCAAGGTTTACATGAAGAGGGAGAATGCCGGCAGCTGGAATTCTGGGCTGGAAAAGGAGCAAATATTAGAGACCTATTCTACACAACTCCAAAAGTCCTGAAACTTCTCGGGAGCATGTTTCAGAATATATAAAAAAATATTGGGAGAAGGAAGTACCAAAGGGGGGCCACCCACCATCCATGAGGGTGGGGGCACGCCCCCTGCCTCGTGGGCCCCTGGCAGGCCTCCGATGGCCATCTTCTGCTATATGAGGTCTTTCGCACTGGAAAAAAAATCATAAGCAAGCTCACGGGACGAAACTCCGCCGCCACGAGGCAGAACCTTGGCGGAACCAATCTAGGGCTCCGGCGAAGCTGTTCTGTCGGGGAAACTTTCCGGGAGGGGGAAATCATCACCATCGTCATCACCATCGATCCTCTCATCGGGAGGGGGTCAATCTCCATCAACATCTTCACCAGCACCATCTCATCTCAAACCCTAGTTCGTCTCTTGTATCCAATCTTTGTCTTAAAACCTTAGATTTGTACCCGTGGGTTGCTAGTAGTGTTGATTACTCCTTGTAGTTGATGCTAGTTGGTTTATTTGGTGGAAGATCATATGTTCAGATCCTTTATGCATATTAATTCCCCCTGGTTATGAACATGAATATGATTTGTGAGTAGTTACGTTTGTTCCTGAGGACATGGGAGAAGTCTTGCTATAAGTAGTCATGTGAATTTGGTATTCGTTCGATATTTTGATGAGATGTATGTTGTCCCTCCTCTAGTGGTGTCATGTGAACGTCGACTACATGACACTTCACCATTGTTTGGGCCTAGAGGAAGGCATTGGGATGTAATACATAGATGATGAGTTGCTAGAGTGACAGAAGCTTAAACCATTGTTTATGAGTTGCTTCGTAAGGGGCTGATTTGGATCGATATGTTTCATGCTATGGTTAGGTTTACCTTAATACTTCTTTTGTAGTTGAGCATGCTTGCGAGAGGGGTTAATCATAAGTGGGATGCTTGTCCAAGGAAGGGGAGTATCCAAGCACCGGTCCACCCACGTATCAAATTATAAAAGTACCAAACATGAATCATATGAACATGATGAAAACTAGCTTGACGATAATTCCCATGTGTCCTCGGGAGCATTTTACTTTATATAAGAGTTTCTCCAGGCTTTTCCTTTGCCACAAAAAGGATTGGGCCATCTTGCTGCACCTTATTTACATTTATTACTTGTTACCCGTTACACATTACCTTATCACAAAACTATCTGTTACCGATAATTTCAGTGCTTGCAGAGAATACCTTACTGAAAACTGCTTATCATTTCCTTCCGCTCCTCGTTGGGTTCGACACTCTTACTTATCGAAAGGACTATGATAGATCCCTATACTTGTGGGTCATCATTATACAACTCTTGTTTAAGATTTTTTGCAGGAAAGCTCCTCTCTAAATGGGAAGGTCCTTATGTTATCGAGGAAGTCTACCATTCCAGTGCCATAAAAATCAACAACTTCGAAGGCACAAATCCGAGGGTGGTGAACGGTTAAAGAATCAAACATTATATCTCAGGTAATCCTATAAATGTTGAAACTAATGTTATTGAAACCATAACCTCGGAGGAGTATATAAGGGACACCTTCCAGAACGTTTCAGCCTCCGAAAAGGAAAAGGTATGTGGTACGGTAAGAAAACCGACTCCAAAATAGTTCTAATAGCAATTTTTCTCAGTTTTGGAATATTTAAGAAATAGGAAAATAAGAAGCAGTTCGGAAAGGACACGAGGCATCCACGTGGGTGGAGGGCGCGCCCCCTGCCTCGTGGGCACCTCGTGTGCCCTCCGGACTCCATTTTCTTGCACGATTCTTCTTTTGGTCGGTAAAAATTCATTATATAATCTCCCAAAGGTTTTGACCACCATACCACGCAAAATATCTCCTGTTTTTGTTTCGAGCTGTTTCTGCAGCAGATTTAGAGCAAGATGTCATCTCAAGACTCCGATGGAGAGAGCTATGTCTCACATCTCATTGGTGACCCAAAGACCTATGGGGACCTATCCCCTTGTGGTCGAACTACGGATGATGAGGAGGATGCGCATTTGAGGAGGATCAATGATTCAAGTTCGGAGGAAGAGGATGTTCCTCTACCTCAACCTAGGGATATGCACGTGAAGTTCAAGAAGTCTAGTATCCCTAAGAGGGCTAAACTATCTAACAACCGATCTATTCCTTCTCATTTTAGGCAGAAAAGCAAAGGAGATTTATGTAACAATATCTTGAAGCTGGAATCGGAGGTCGATGATTTAAAAGAGGAGATCGCTCTTCTCAATTACAATATGAAAAAGCTGAAGGCACAATTGTCATCATCATCATCACCATCTCCTTCACCTCCGAAGAAAGAGACATAAATACATGGGTATGGGCACTCCCCTTGGAAACTACCAAGATTGGGGGAGTGCCCCGGTATCGTATCACCATCACACTTTTATCTTTACCATTTTTCTTAGTTCGATCCTTTTGGTAATATCTTGATCTAGTAGAATAAAGTTTAGTATGATCTAGTTTTGTGTTTTGCTTTATGATCCTTCTATGTAATCGAGTTCGTGAGCTATATATAATAAAGATTAGTGTTGAGTCAAGGGCTTTGCTGCTATCTTACTATGATCTTGAGGGAATAAAAGTAAGAATAAAAAGAAATAAAGAGATCATATTGATCTTATGGCGAGTAATGACTTCACATATAAAGAGTATGATGAATAAAAGTTGTTGAGAGTTGACAACCATAGTTTTGGTCATCGTTGCAATTAATAGGAAGTAATAAAGAAAGAGAGGTTTTCACATATAAATATACTATCTTGGACATCTTTTATGATTGTGAGCACTCATTAAAATATGACATGCTAAAAAGTTCATGTTGGACAAGGAAGACAACGTAATGGGTTATGTTTTCTTACATCCTAAATAAATTATATTGTCATGGATCATCCAACATGTTCAACTTTCCTTTCCGTCTCATGCTAACCAAATTCTTTGCACCAAGTAGAGATACTACTTGTGCTTCTAAATATCCTTAAACCCAGTTTTGCCATGAGAGTCCACCATATCTACCTATGGATTGAGTAAGATCCTTCAAGTAAGTTGTCATTGTTGCAAGCAATAAAAATTGCTCTCTAATATGTATGATTTATTAGTGTGGAGAAAATAAGGTTTATACGATCTAGTGATGTGGAAGAAATAAAAGCGGCAGACTGCATAATAAAGGTCCATATCACAAGTGGAAATATAAAGTGACGTTCTTTTGCATTAAGATTTTGTGCATCCATCCATAAAAGCACATGACAACCTCTGCTTCCCTCTACGAAGGGCCTATCTTTTATTTTTGCCCTATACTTCATACAAGAGTCATGGTGATCTTCACCTTTCCTTTTACATTTTATCCTTTGGCAAGAACTGTGTGTTGGAAAGATCCTGATAGATGTAGCTAATTGGGTGTGAGTTTTCATGAACTATTATTGTTGACATTACCCTTGAGGTAAAAGGTTGGGAGGCAAAACTATAAGCCCCTATCTTTATCTGTGTCCGATTAAAACTTCATACCCATAAGTATTGCGTGAGTGTTAGCAATTGTGAAATACTAAATGATAGTTGAGTATGTGGACTTGCTGAAAAGCTCTTATATTAACTTTTTCCGATGTTATGATAAATTGCAATTGCTTCAATGACTGAGATTATAGTTTGTTAGTTTTCAATGAAGTTTCTGATTCATACTTGAAATTGTGAATGAATTGTTACTTTAGCATAAGAAATCGTATGAATATATATATATGTTGCTGTTATAAGAATGATCATCATGCCCTCATGTCTGTATTTTATTTTATCGACACCTCTATCTCTAAACATGTGGGCATATTTTTCAATATCGGCTTCCGCTTGAGGACAAGCGAGGTCTAAGCTTGGGGGAGTTGATACATCCATTTTGCATCATGCTTTTATATCGATATTTATTGTATTATGGGTTGTTATGACACATTATGTCACGATACTTATGCCTATTCTCTCTTATTTTACAAGGTTTACATGAAGAGGGAGAATGCCGACAACTGGAATTCTGGGCTGGAAAAGGAGCAAATATTACAGATCTATTCTGCACAACTCCAAAAGTCCCGAAACTCCAAGGAAGCCAGTTTTGGAATATATAAAAAATATTGGGCGAAGAAAGCATCAGAAGGGGGCCACCCACCATCCACGAGGGT
Organism: Triticum urartu; assembly: GCF_056163025.1. Classification (NCBI taxonomy): domain Eukaryota; kingdom Viridiplantae; phylum Streptophyta; class Magnoliopsida; order Poales; family Poaceae; genus Triticum; species Triticum urartu. The sequence goes on along the minus strand of NC_141873.1, from coordinate 45,527,162 downwards.
GGAGGTGCGTCGTACCCCCTAGGCGCGCCCCCAGCCTCGTGGGCCCCCTGGCAGGCCTTCGGTTCCCATCTTTGGCTATATGATGTCTTTTGCCCTGGAAAAAATCATAAGCAAGATCTTGGGACGAAACTCCGTCTCCACAAGGTGGAACCTTGGCGGAACCAATCTAGGGCTCCGGCGGAGCTGTTTTGCCGGGGAAACATCCCTCCGGGAGGGGGAAATCATCACCATCGTCATCACCATCGATCCTCTCATTGACAGGGGGTCAATCTCCATCAACATCTTCACCAGCACCATCTAATCTAAAATCATAGTTCATCTCTTGTATCCAATCTTTGTCCCAAAACCTCAGATTGGTACGTGTGGGTTGCTAGTAGTGTTGATTACTCCTTGTAGTTGATGCTAGTTGGTTTACTTGGTGGAAGATCATATGTTTAGATCCTTTATGCATATTAATACCCCTCTTATTATGAACATGAATATGATTTGTGAGTAGTTACATTTGTTCCTGAGGACACGGGAGAAGTCTTGCTATAAGTAGTCATGTGAATTTAGTATTCGTTCGATATTTTGATGAGATGTATGTTGTCTTTCCTCTAGTGGTGTCATGTGAACGACGACTACATGACACTTCACCATTGTTTGGGCCTAGGGGAAGGCATTGGGAAGTAATAAGTAGATGATGGGTTGCTAGAGTGACAGAAGCTTAAACCCTAGTTTATGTGTTGCTTCGTAAGGGGCTGATTTGGATCCACATGTTTCATGCTATGGTTAGGTTTACCTTAATACTTATTTTGTAGTTGTAGATGTTTGCAATAGGGGTTAATCATAAGTGGGATGCTTGTCCAAGGAAGGGCAGTACCCAAGCACCGGTCCACCCACATATCAAATTATCAAAGTAACAAACGCGAATCATATGAGCGTGATGAAAACTAGCTTGACGATAATTCCCATGTGTCATCGGGAGCGTTTTCCTTTATATAAGAGTTTGTCCAGGCTTGTCCTTTGCTACAAAAGGGTTTGGGCCATCTTGCTGTACCTTATTTACTTTTATTACTTGTTACCCGTTACAAATTACCTTATCACAAAACTATCTGTTACCGATAATTTCAGTGCTTGCAGAGAATACCTTACTGAAAACTGCTTATCATTTCCTTCTGCTCGTCATTGGGTTCGACACTCTTGCTTATCGAAAGGAGTACGATAGACCCCCTATACTTGTGGGTCATCAGTGATCAACTTGCGAGTTTTTTGACCTTGTGAACTTATGCATAGGGGTTGGCACACGTTTTCGTCTTGACTTTCCGGTAGAAACTTCGGGGCACTCTTTGAAGTTCTTTGTGTTGGTTGAATACATGAATCAGAGATTGTGTGATGCATATCATATAATCATACACGCGGATACTTGAGGTGACATTGGAGTATCTAGGTGACATTAGGGTTTTGGTTGATTTGTGTCTTAAGGTGTTATTTTACTACAAACTCTAGGGCTGTTTGTGACACTTATTGGAATAGCCCAATAGATTGATCGGAAAGAATAACTTTGAGGTGGTTTCGTACCCTACAATAATCTCTTCGTTTGTTCTCCGCTATTAGTGACTTTGGAGTGACTCTTTGTTGCATGTTGAGGGACTGTTATATGATCCAATTATGTTATTATTGTCGAGAGAACTTGCACTAGTGAAAGTATGAACCCTAGGCCTTGTTTCGAAGCATTGAATACCGTTTGTGCTTTTCGGATTTTGGGTTCCGGTAAAAACCCTTGAGGTTCGAACACTAGGGTGCGCACAAAGATCTCTCCCCCTCTCTAGCTCGCACACTCTACGATCTCACGGCCTAGCTCGACGAACCCAAAGAACATGAGACACAAGATTTATACTGGTTCGGGCTACAGTTGTGGTGTAATACCCTACTCAAGTGTGGTGTGGTGGATTGCATCTTGGGCTGAGGATGAATAGTTACAGAGGAAGAACAATCTCCCGAGGAGAGGTGTTCTTGTGCTTGGTGAACTTGTCTGGTGGCCTTGGTGGAATGGATCTAGTCCAAGATGAGATGCCTCCCTATGGTGGTAGCTAGTCCTATTTATAGAGGCCCTGGCCCTCTTCCCAAATATTAGGCGGGAAGGGATCCCACAATGGCCAAATTCAAAGGGAGACAACTAGTACAAGCTATCCTGACAAAAGTAGTCTTCGCCTGCCAAAGGCTCTGGTGGTGACATCGCCTTGGGCTCCACGGTGACCTCCGTCCTGCTGGTCTTGGTCTTGTTGCACCGATATGGAAACCTTTGCTTGATGCCTTGGGACTCCTCATCTGTGCTTGCCCCTTTAGCACCAAAGAGGAAACGAGTACACTGCGCGCGCTGGCGCCCGCCTGGTGCCCGCCTGGCTCCTGGCGTCATGGCTTGCGTCACAAAAACCTCGTGAGGTGCTCCTTGCCTTGATCTCTCTGCCCCTCGCGAGCCAGCCTGGTGAGGCCGCCCCTGAGGAGATCTTATGTCATCCACCTCGTGAGGCTTGGCCCCTCGCGAGGGTCTCGGATGCTTGCTGGTAAAGATGGGCCGTACAGGGCCGCTGGTGGAGCCACGCTGCAGGCCGTAGGCAGGCAAGTCTGGGGACCCCCATTCCCAGAACGCCGGCAGTGCTCACTTTTATCAGTAGTTACCTTGCTGTTTTTATATTTTCAGATTACAAAAACTTACATCTACCATCCATATTGCACTTGTATCACCACCTCTTCGCCGAACTAGTGCACCTATACAATTTACCATTGTATTGGGTGTGTTGGGGACACAACAGACTCACTACTGCAGGATGCTGCTAACGCGACACTACGATCAGAGACCCTTCGAGAAACTGTGTGCGATGCAATAATCGCAAACGATGCTGTATGAAAACCGCCAGAAATGTGTAAAATGTTTGCGATGATGGATGCATCAAACACGGTTCAGGTTTTATTTGCGTGTGCGATGAAGGGCATACGTTTCAGTTCAATGAACTATTTGCGATGAGGACGAACAAAAGAAACAGGCAGCCGGATGAAGGCGTGTGCAATACACAACATACGGTTCACTCAGATGAACTGTTTGTGATTAGGAAACACAAAAGAAATGGTCAGCCAGATCAAAGGTGTGTGGGATATACGGCATGTGGTTCACTCGGATGAACTATTTGCGTTCAGACATGAGAACAGAAATGGTTCAAGTGAACAAGATGTGTGTGATACGAGGCAAACAGGTCTATAATCGAAGACATGTGCGAAGACCGATAACAACACAGACGATTACTGCTAACAAGCCGTGTGTGTTGTGGGCAAACGATTGCTGGTATACAATCGTGAGTGATTGATGAAAACATCACCGACGGGTTCCTTTGTTTAGTCCATGTGCGATGTGATTTTCTTTGTCCGCACAACATCTACGCTCTATCTACATCATCAACATATATACTTAAAAATACAGCATTGCATAACCAAATTAAGCATACAATTACACAAGTGACTACACACATAACATTTCCACACACCAAAGAAAGCAATTACATGCATACTAAAGTAGGAGAAACGAGGATCTAATCATCTACTTATTGTTGCGACGATGCTTGCCATTGCTCTTCTTCCGGCTGGATCCCTGGCCGTTTTGGGGAAGGAGGGACTTCCTCATGTCAACGATCCGCCTGTACATGTCGTAGCTCGTGTACGCCTCCTTGGTTGCGTACACGACGTGAGCTTTGTCGAGTTTCTCCATCCAGGCCGAGTGCCAGGCACGCTTGTCCTTGTTGCACGAATCCTTCATGTCTCTGTAGTAGGGGTCGATGGTGGCCTCGGCGTGGTGAAGCAATGAGTCCTTCTCATGCTCCTTGCTGCCCCTGATCTCGTATTGGCACTGGATGTCAACAAGATTCTGGCAGGCGATGCCCGAATTCTTGAGCGCCTTTACATCATTGGTGATGTTCACCGTAGTGAACATGCATGTAGTGGGGGCTATTGACAAACCTGGCGAAACGCTCGCAAGGGCTTGTGGCCAGGCAGTAGTGGTAGACGAGGACGTGGTGGCGCACGCACATCTGGGCGACGGTGACCTTGGGACAAGACCCTTCACGAGCGCGGGTGTACTCGAGGTCGAACCCGACCACCTTGTACTTCTCCTCGGAAAGCAACAACTCCATGATGTGGATGGAGTGCTCCGTCCAGATCGGGTTGTTGGTGTACACCACCGAGAGGTCCATGAACCTTCTGTGGGTGTCCACCACGGCACGCATGGTGAACTGCTGCTCGTCGTCGGCAGCCGCTCGGAGCGCCATTGGAGCCACGCAGGATACCCTCTAAGAATTTCTTGTGGTGGGTGTGCTTCTTGCAATGGTGGGGCGCGATCGAAAGGTTGAAGAGACACAAGGGTAGATTAAATGGCCGCTATAATAAATGGGGGCCGGCCGACCTGTAATCGTCACGCCTTGTCACGGCGTTCATAGCGGAGGATTCCAGAATCCAGTGCATGCTTGACAACACCGCACCCCAGGCGTGGGCCTGAAGAGCCTGTTCCTGCGCTACCACGCTGTTTACCGCGCAAGCTTCCCGCCCGGCTAGTTTGGCCATGCGTCAGCTAGAAGAGGGACAAATCGTGGGTGTTTGTTGGCAAAAAGATTTGTAAAAACAAAGTGTGTGGAATGACTTCGGTCATAAGTTTACCCTTGGGTGATGAGGTCAAAGTTACATAGAAGGGTGATGATGGACACTCGAGTGCGATAATTAATTCTGCACTCTACAGTGCACACAATGGAAGAAACCAACTGTGTGCAATATTGTCGAAGATCAGAGTCGAGTTAGCTATACAGATCATGTGCTGTGAGATCGACAAGGTAAACTGATTCGAGAATGGTTAATAAAATCTAAGACCATTGCATATTAAGGTCAAAATAGTGCTAGCAATATATGAGTCTCATACGATGCCATTTCAATGATTGTACCACAAAAGCTCGAAATATTACAAGGTTCAAATTCCAGAGTTATATGGCTCAAACTCAAAGATTATAAGGTTCAAACTGATATTAGAAATGAAATTCAGCTCATTAGCTGCAAACGCTCGCGCTGATGCGCTGAACATGGATATCAGAGAGGTTCAAACTAATATCGCCGCTTCTAAGTCTGGCTTCAAAACCTCACAATTTTTGCAAACGGGCCAGCCACTGAGAAGTCATGTATGGGGTTGACCCGATGACTTCTGATTACTCTATCATTTGAAGTTCCAAAATGAAATTCAGCATTTTTGGAGCCTACTCCATTCTGGCGCAGGCGCCGGCGCTAATCAACAGACCATTCATTTTTGCGAAATAAATGAAGGGAAAACCTCATTTCCTTCAGCACCCTTGCTCTGAGAACAAAGAACCTGGCGAATATAATCTCCGGTAGGTCCCTCGGTAGGAGTTCAAAGTAATTTCTAAGAGATGCAGAACTAGGCATTCGACGTGATTGTTATATTGTATCACATTATCCACCACTGGGCCTAATCTTATCTGCAAAAGAAGAAAACATGTTAGTGCCTACATGCAGTTTTGAACATTACTACAAGCCTAGCTATTTGGTTTGCAGGATTTGTAAAATGCACTAACATGCCATCTTCGATCTGACATGATTAAGTTGGGCATTTGATTACATTCTAGAAAAATGTAGCCTTATTCACAAGAGGTTGGAGTGGATGAAAAGTTCCCTAAGAAAACTAGTACAAATGAATCCAAAGGAGAAATGCTTATTTAATGTAACCATATGGATCAAGCAACCAATATTGGGGGGGGGGCATGTATGTACTGAAATCCTCCAAAAGAACCTTCAGAAATTGTAGTACATTGTCATTGTAAACTTGGAAAAAGGTGTCACAAATTGAACTCCCTTATGGTTAACATTTAACAGGAAAGGAACATCACCTCGATATATAGCTTCTCTAGGGACGGAAAGCATCTCAGGAAACTGATAACTTGCTCCAGGTCAGGCCCGATAGATTCTAGTGCCAAGACCTTCACTGTGTGCAGTTTTAGGGTCAAGCTTGTCGGAATTATTTTATGAATGACAGACGAACAAACATCTTCAAAATTAGAAATAATGTTAATTTGTAGAAGGAGAGGTAGAAGGCGGCTATTGTACTTGAACGGGTGTGGATCCAATAACAAGTTTGGAGTATTTGTCAGACGAGTAGCCTACCACCGTCAATTTTGGTGCAGAAATGACATTGATTCTTGTTGGACCTTCTTGCTCAACTACAAGTAATCTTTCAAGTGCAGGTGTGTCCTGGATGACCATACCATGGTCCACCTTTTGTGATGTCTTCCTGCCACACCAGCAACACACATAAATAGTCTAGAGAGTCATGGAGGTGATGTGGAGGGTACTCAACCCATTGATCACCGGAAGACGAAGGTACTCGAGTGCAGTACAGCCACGGAGCAGGCGCTCCATGTCACCCTTTGAGAGGCAGACGGCGACGAGCTCAAGGTGCTTCAGTCATGGTAGAATAAGAGCGGGCACATCATTAAGGGGCGGGAAATGGCAGTTCCTGAACTTGGTGACGCGCAGCGTGGGCGCGAGGTGGAGTGCGGACATTGGCAGCGACCACATATGCCCATCATCAAAAGTGAGCTCCTTGAGCTGATCTAGGGCGGGGGATCGGAACCAGTCGTCAAGCTTGGCTCGGTCCTTGCCGTTGGAACGGAACTTGCCCAGTCTAAGGCCTTTGGTTGGGCCAAGGTGACTGCTAAGGATCTTGGAGAATGCATCCAAGCTTTTGCGATAGCCATGGAAGAGCTCATGGGTGTAGATGAGGTCGAGAGGGTTGGAGTTCCATAGGGGGCGCCACCACCGGGAAAGGAGGGTTGTCCGCGCCCCATATTTGATTGGGAGGAGGGAGATGATGACTCTCAACATATCATCGGGGAGGCTGCTGATTAAGTCTAGGCCTGCTGGAGTTGCTTGCGGTTCTAGCTCGCCCCGCCTCTGCTTGTTGGCAGCCCCGTTCTCCACCTCTGGAGTCTCCTTGTCAGCGGCGCTTTCTGATAGAAATGGGAGTATAGGGAATATTTAGTTAAAACAGGGCAATAGAAAAGTCTATTGGTAACTAGAAGTTATTAGGTAGGGATATAGTAAGAAAAGGGAATAACAATTGGTTGCTTAAATACTACACAATTCATTTGACATTGTTGGGTAAGTCAACATATGCAGATAGTTGAAAAGAAAACTTACTTCGAACAAAGTCTGGGCGGATGATTTTGTCAGGGAAGTTAGCATATATATCTCATGACCAGGCCCTTCTATGTGCAGTGCAATTTTAGTGCCAGCTTTCAGTACATAGAACTTTGCAATTTCATTCCAAAAGCCAGTGCCAAAATAGGAGTCACCACGTTCATCAAGTCTTACAGTAGCAATGATTGTAAATCCATGGTTTGTGTGCAGTATGACATTCGTGGAGCCTTGATGTATGTAAAGGGAAAAATTGTGCACTACATAAACTGTTGCGTAGCGAGGTATATCCTGCAGAAAATGGTAGGATTGTTAAAGAAAATATGGTAACATGCAAATATGGGCCAAAATTGAAAGAACTGTACAACAATTGAAATCGAAGGACAAAAGTCTATAATTAAACAGATAGGGTAAACATGATGTCATGGAAATATGAGAGTAATCGAAAGAACAATACATCATTAATTTGCCTAATATAGAAACAAGAGAGGAAAAATCCCCTTTAATGTATATGGTGCATGTGGCACCTTTTATCCAAATGTAGCAATATTTAGAATATGTTTAGGAAAGTAGGCCATGCCAACCAATTTAGGGTGAGATTGAACATACCGCGCGCGTCCTCAAGTTATCTAGTACAATGAGATGGAATCTCTGGCGGTGGTCGCCATGTCCTGAAGTGTCGGCGCACTATACATTCTGAATGAAAGAAAACCATCAAAATAGCTCGAATAAAAATGAATTTACGGCGATTTCCACCGAGTGATTAAAGGAGGCAGATGAACCGGGATAAGAGATGAGATAATATCTCATTAAATTAGTTACCTTGTCGTCCTTGAGAAAGAACCCTCAGTACGGCAGATTCCCCAACCGAGCGAAGCTGGGTCAACCGCGAGCAGCGTCGAGAAAGTCGATGGCGATAGGTGGCGGAAAGCGGAAGTGGTGAAATGCGGTGGGCTTTGCCAGTAGCCTGGTGGCGGCGGCAGGCATCGAGCTAAGTGTTTACCGCCGCGATAGGCGGTGCCATGGCATAGATGCAGAGGAGCTTGTGCAGGTGTGAATGGGGAACATACCGGAGGGGCTGAGGGGGTGGCGGGCAGGGTGAGGGTTTTTTACGTGGGGATGGTGAGGGTTTTCTTTTTTCTTTTTTGAATTTAGTGGTGAAGGTTTTCTATCCCACAAAGAATTTTGGGGGCGACGGTTCGCTAGAGCGAACCGTGTGTGATTGACGTAGCAGGCAAAATGAAAGTTGATGTCTACTACACAACCTTCTTCTTGTAGACGTTGTTGGGCTTCCAAATGCAGAGGTTTGTAGGACAGTAGCAAATTTCCCTCAAGTGGATGACCGAAGGTTTATCGATCCGTAGGAGGCGTAGGATGAAGATGGTCTCTCTCAAGCAACCCTGCAACCAAATAACAAAGAGTCTCTTGTGTCCCCAACACACCCAATACAATGGTAAATTGTATAGGTGCACTAGTTCGGCGAAGAGATGGTGATAAAAGTGGTATATGGATAGTAGATAATGGTATTTGTAATCTGAAAATATAAAAACATCAAGGTAACAATTGATAAAAGTGAGCGTAAACGGTATTGCAATGTGTGGAAATAAGGCCTAGGGTTCATACTTTCTCTAGTGTAAGTTCCCTCAACAATACTAACATAATTGGATCACATAACTATCCCTCAACATGCAACAAAGAGTCACTCCAAAGTCACTAATAGCGGATAACAAACGAAGAGATTATGGTAGGGTACGAAACCACCTCAAAGTTATTCTTTCCAATCAATCCGTTGGGCTATTCCTATAAGTGTCACAAACAGCCCTAGAGTTCGTACTAGAATAACACCTTAAGACACAAATCAATCAAAACCCTAATGTCACCTAGATACTCCAATGTCACCTCAAGTATCCGTGGGTATGATTATACGATATGCATCACACAATCTCAGATTCATCTATTCAACCAACACAAAGGACCCCAAAGAGTGCCCCAAAGTTCTACCGGAGAATCACGACGAAAACGTGTGCCAACCCCTATACATAGGTTCATGGGCGGAACCCGCAAGTTGGTCACCAAAACATACATCAAGTGGCACGTGGTATCCCATTGTCACCACAGATATCCACGGCAAGACATACATCAAGTGTTCTCAAGTCTTTAAAGACTCGATCTGATAAGATTACTTCAAAGGGGAAAACTCAATTCATTACAAGAGAGTAGAGGGGGAGGAGAAACATAAGATCCAACTATAATAGCAAAGCTCGCGATACATCAAGATCGTATCATCTCAAGAACATGAGAGAGAGAGAGATCAAACACATAGCTACTGGTACATACCCTGAGCCCCGAGGGAGAACTACTCCCTCCTCGTCATGGAGAGCACCGGGATGATGAAGATGGCCACTGGAGAAGGATTGCCCCTCCGGCAGGGTGTCGGAACGGGTCTAGATTGGTTTTCGGTGGCTACGGAAGCTTCTGGCGGCGGAACTCCCGATCTATGTTGCGTTCTGGAAGTTTTAGGTCACGTAGGTATATATGGGTGCAGGAGGTACGTCAGGGGAGCCACGAGGGCCCCATGAGACAGGGGGGCGCCCTAGGGGGGGTGCCCCCACCCTCGTGAGCACCTCATTCCTTCCTTGACGTGGGGTCCAAGTCCATTGGGTGTGTTTCCTTCCAAAAATAACTTCTCCAGTTGATTTCGTTCCATTTCGACTCTGTCTGATATTCCTTTTCTTCAAAACACTGAAATAGGCATAAAACAGCAAATCTGGGCTGGGCCTCCAGTTAATAGGTTAGTCCCAAAAGTAATACAAAAGTGGATAATAAAGCCCAATATTGCCCAAAACAGTAGATAATATAGCATGGAGCAATCAAAAATTATAGATACGTTGGAGACGTATCAAGCATCCCCAAGCTTAATTCCCGCTCGTCCTCGAGTAGGTAAAGATAAAAAAGATAATTTTTGATGTGGAATGCTAGTTGGCATAATTTCAATGTAATTCTTATTAATTGTGGCATGAATATTCAGATCCATAAGATTCAAGACAAAAGTTCATATTGACATAAAAATAATAATACTTCAAGCATACTAACAAAGCAATCATGTCTCTTCAAAATAACATGGCCAAAGAAAGCTATCCCTACAAAATCATATAGTCTGGCTATGCTCCATCTTCACCACACAAAATATTTAAATCATGCACAACCCCGATGACAAGCCAAGCAATTGTTTCATACTTTTAATGTTCTCAAACTTTTTCAATCTTCACGCAATACATGAGCGTGAGCCATGGATATAGCACTATAGGTGGAATAGAGTGGTGGTTGTGGAGAAGAAAAAAAGGGGAAGATAGTCTCACATCAACTAGGCGTATCAACGGGCTATGGAGATGCCCATTAATAGATATCAATGTGAGTGAGTAGGGCAACGGATGCACTAGAGCTATAAGTATATGAAAGCTCAACGAAAGAAACTAGTGGGTGTGCATCCAACTCGCTTGCTCACGAAGACCTAGGGCATTTTGAGGAAGCCCATCATTGGAATATACAAGCCAAGTTCTATAATGAAAGATTCCCACTAGTATATGAAAGTGACAACATAGGAGACTCTCTATATGATGAACATGGTGCTACTTGGAAGCACAAGTGTGGTAAAAGGATAGTAGCACTGTCCCTTTTTTTATTTTGCCTTTTTTGGCCTTTCTTTTTTTATTTGGCCTTTTTTGGGACAATGCTCTATTGAATGATGATCATCACACTTCTATTTATTTACAACTCAATGATACAACTCGATACTTAGAACAAGATATGACTCTATATGAATGCCTCCGGCGGTGTACCGGGATGTGCAACGATGCATGAGTGACATGTATGAAAGAATTATGAATGGCGGCTTTGCCACAAATACGATGTCAACTACATGATCATGCAAAGCAATATGACAATGATGAAGCGTGTCATAATAAACGGACGGTGGAAAGTTGCATGACAATATATCTCGGAATGGCTATGGAAATGCCATAATAGGTAGGTATGGTGGCTGTTTTGAGGAAGGTATATGGTGGGTTTATGGTACCGGCGAAAGTTGCGCGGTACTAGAGAGGCTAGCAAAGGTGGAAGGGTGAGAGTGCGTATAATCCATGGACTCAACATTAGTCATAAAGAACTCACATACTTATTGCAAAAATCTATTAGTTATAGAAACAAAGTACTACGCGCATGCTCCTAGGGGGATAGATTGGTAGGAAAAGACCATCGCTCGTCCCCGACCGCCACTCATAAGGAAGACAATCAATAAATAAATCATGCTCCGACTTCATCACATAACGGTTCACCATACGTGCATGCTACGAGAACCACAAACTTCAACACAAGTATTTCTCAAATTCACAACTACTCAACTAGCATGACTCTAATATTACCATCCTCATATCTCAAAACAATCATCAAGTATCAAACTTCTCTTAGTATTCAAGACACTCATAAGAGAATTTTATTATTAATCTTGTATACCTAGCATATTAGGATTTTAAGAAAATTACCATGCTATTTAAGACTCTCAAAATAATATAAGTGAAGCATGATAGTTCATCTATTTCTTCAAAATAAAACTACCACCATGCTCTAAAAGATATAAGTGAAGCACTAGAGCAAACGACAAACTACTCCGGAAGATATAAGTGAAGATCAATGAGTAGTCGAATAATTATAAAACTATGTGAAGACTCTCTAACATTTAATAATTTCAGATCTTGGTATTTTATTCAAACAGCAAGCAAAGCAAATAAAATGACATCTAGGAATAGCAAACATCATGTGAAGAAGCAAAAACTTAGGATCAACCAATACTAACCGATAATTGTTGAAGAAGAAAGGTGGGATGCCAACCGGGGCATCCCCAAGCTTAGACACTTGAAACTTCTTGAAATATTATCTTGGGGTGCCTTGGGCATCCCCAATCTTGAGCTTTTGTGTCTCCTTAATTCCTCTCATATCGCGGTCTCCCTAAATCTCAAAAGCTTCATCCACACAAAACTCAACAAGGACTCGTGAGATAAGTTAGTATAAACCATTGCAAAAACCTTATCATACTATACTGTAGAAAATCACTAAAATTATTATTCAACATTTCATACTAAATTCCTCTGCATATTTAATAGACCTATCCTCAAATAGAATCATTAAAGAAGCAAACATATGCAAACAATGCAAACATAACAGCAATCTGCCTAAACAGGATAGTCTGTAAAGAATGCTGCAACATCCATACTTCCCTAGATCCAAAAATTATGAAATACAATTCCCACTGTAGTAAATTTATCAGAGCTTAATATTCAAAAGGTTTCAACATTTTATCACATTCTGACTTTTCTAGGGAATTATTGCAACAGCGGTAAACTTTCTGTTTTCAAACAACAACATGTATACTTGTAACATAGGCATAGTAAAGGCTATCAATGCCAATTTTATTGAAATAAAAGATGCAAAACATTGTTCTAAATAACAGAAAGCAAATACTAACAAAATAAATTGACGCTCCAAGCAAAATACATATCATGTGGCGAATAAAAATATAGCTCCAAGTAAAGTTACCGATGAACGAAGACGAAAGAGGGGATGCCTTCCGGGGCATCCCCAAGCTTAGGCTCTTGGTTGTACTTGAATATTACCTTGGGGTGCCTTTGGCATCCCCAAGCTTAGTATCTTTCCACTCCTTATTCCATAGTCCATCGAATCCTTACCCAAAACTTGAAAACTTCACAACACAAAACTTAACAGAAAACTCGTAAGCTCCGTTAGTATAAGAGAGTAAATCACCACTTCAAGGTACTGTAATGAAATCACTCTTTATTTATATTGGTGTTAAACCTACTGTATTCCAACTTCTCTATGGTTTATAAACTATTTTACTAGCCATAGATTCATCAAAATAAGTAAACACCACATGAAAAACAGAATCTGTCAAAAACAGAACAGTCTGTAGTAATCTGGATCAAACGTATACTTATTGAACTCATAAAATTCTCAAATAAATTGATGGACCTGAGGAATTTATCTATTAATCACCTTCAAAAATAATTAATTAAATATCACTCTCCAAATAAAAATGGCAGCAATTCTCGTGAGGGCTAAAGTTTCTGTTTTTTACAGCATGATCAACAAGACTTTCCCCAAGTCTTCCCAAAGGTTCTACTTGGCACAAACACTAATTAAACACATAAAACCACATCTAAACAGAGGATAGATGAATTATTTATTAATAAACAGGAACAAAAAGCAAGTAACAAAAATAAAGTTGTGTTGCCTCCCAACAAGCGCTATCGTTTAACGCCCCTAGCTAGGCACGATGATTTCAATGATGCTCACATAAAGGATAATAATTGTAACATAAAGAGAGCATCATGAATAATATGACTAGCACATTTAAGTCTAACATACTTCCTATGCATAGGGATTTTGTGAGCAAATAACTTATGGAAACAATAATCAACTAGCATAGGAAGGTAAAGCAAGCATAACTTTAAGATTTTAAGCACATAGAGAGGAAACTTGATATTATTGCAATTCCTACAAGAATATGTTCCTCCCTCATAATAATTTTCAGTAGCATCATGAATGAATTCAACAATATAACCAGCACCTAAAGCATTCTTTTCATGATCTACAAGCATAGAAATTTTATTACTCTCCACATACGCAAATTTCTTCTCAATCGGAATAGTGGGAGTATCATAAGAAACTTGAATACTATAAATTGTTTTCACATTAAAAGAGTAATGTTCAGAAAATGGGTAACCATAATCATGACAAGTTTTATAAATATAATCACTACTTTTTATAGCATAAGTATCATCATAATAATCATCATAAGTAGGAGGCATGTTATTATCATTATAAATTTGCATATCAAAACTTGGGATACTAAAAATATCATCATTATTAAACATAGCATCCCCAAGCTTGGGACAAACATCAATTGCAGCAAATATATTCTCAAATATGTCATCCTCATCAAACATAGCTTCCCCAAGCTTGGGCCTTTTCGTATCATAAGCATAATCACTCTCATCATTAATAGCATGGATAGCACCAATAGTATAGCAATTATTATATTCTTCCAAGCAAGTGCCAAAAAGATTTTCAAGATCATAAGAAGTATCATTATCTTCCCAATCATAATCATCACAACAAGTGTATCATATTCATTTTCATGAGGCATAGCAATAATAGGAGCAACTTTATTTGGGAGAGATACCTTTTTACCTCTCTTACTTTTTCTTTTCTTCCTCTTCACCACATCATGTGTGGGTTCAATCCTCTCTTTGGAGCTCCTTATTAATGAGATTGGTTGAATAGGAGGCTCCTCCTCGTTACCTGATTCATCATAAGAAATAATAGGAGGATATTGGGAAGTCTCTTCCCTTTCATTAGTATTCTCTTCATCCTCTATTTGTTTTCTTTTCTTTATGTAATTGGCAATATAAGGATTTTCAATGCAATTCACCGCACAATACATATAAATTTTCTCTAGATCAAAATCAAGAACTCTATCAAGATTAAACTTTGGAATATCCTCAGTTATACGTTTCATTTCTTCATAACCCAAAACAAGGCTAAGCTCTTTATGATGCTCAAGGGTAATCAAAGTATCACAATGTTTGGACACGACTTGATCATGAAACAAATAGCATTGGAGCTTTAAATGACCATGTTCATTGCAAAGTTCACAAGGGGCACAAAAAAATATTCAATCTTTCAGCACACTCATCTAGGCTTTCTTGCAATGATTTGGTTTCTAAGTACTTATGCCTCTTGCAATATCTATCTTCCCTATTTGGTGTGTACTTGCAAACCCAGTCTACTCCACAAAAATTGACATGTTTATAGGAGACACTTTCATCATAACTAGTGCAATCATCATTAGTATTATGGATATTCAAAGAATTTGTACTAACAACATTGCAATCATGCTCATCATTCAAATATTTAGTGCCAAACATTTTATAGATTTCTTCTTCTAGCACTTGGGCACAATTATGCTTTCCATCATACTCATGAAAGATATTAAAAAGGTGAAGCGTATGAGACAAACTCAATTCCATTTTTAGTTTTCTTTTATAAACTAAACTAGTGATAAAACAAGAAACTAAAAGACTCGGTTGCAAGATCTAAAGATATACCTTCAAGCACTCACCTCCCCGGCAACGGCGCCAGAAAAGAGCTTGATGTCTACTACACAACCTTCTTCTTGTAGACGTTGTTGGGCCTCCAAGTGCAGAGGTTTGTAGGACAGTAGCAAATTTCCCTCAAGTGGATGACTGAAGGTTTATCAATCCGTAGGAGGCGTAGGATGAAGATGGTCTCTCTCAAGCAACCCTGCAACCAAATAACAAAGAGTGTCTTGTGTCCCCAACACACCCAATACAATGTTAAATTGTATAGGTGCACTAGTTCGGCGAAGAGATGGTGATACAAGTGGTATATGGATAGTAGATAATGGTATTTGTAATCTGAAAATATAAAAACAGCAAGGTAACAAGTGATAAAAGTGAGCGTAAACAGTATTGCAATGCTTCGAAACAAGGCCTAGGGTTCATACTTTCACTAGTGCAAGTTCTCTCAACAATAATAACATAATTGGATCATATAACAGTCCCTCAACATGCAACAAAGAGTCACTCCAAAGTCACTAATAGCGGAGAACAAACGAAGAGATTATTGTAGGGTACGAAACCACCTCAAAGTTATTCTTTCCAATCAATCCGTTGGGCTATTCCTATAAGTGTCACAAACAGCCCTAGAGTTCGTACTAGAATAACACCTTAAGACACAAATCAATCAAAACCCTAATGTCACCTAGATACTCCAATGTCACCTCAAGTATCCGTGGGTATGATTATACGATATGCATCACACAATCTCAGATTCATCTAGTCAACCAACACAAAGGACCTCGAAGAGTGCCCCAAAGTTCTACCAAAGAATCACGACGAAAACGTGTGCCAACCCCTATGCATAGGTTCATGGGAGGAACCCGCAAGTTGGTCACCAAAACATACATCAAGTGGCACGTGGTATCCCATTGTCACCATAGATATCCACGGCAAGATATACATCAAGTGTTCTCAAGTCTTTAAAGACTCGGTCCTATAAGATTACTTCAAAGGGGAAAACTCAATTCATTACAAGAGAGTAGAGGGGGAGGAGAAACATAAGATCCAACTATAATAGCTAAGCTCGCGATACATCAAGATCGTATCATCTCAAGAACACGAGAGAGAGAGATCAAACACATAGCTACTGGTACATACCCTGAGCCCCGAGGGAGAACTACTCCCTCCTCGTCATGGAGAGCACCGGGATGATGAAGATGGCCACCGGAGAAGGATTGCCCCCTCCGGCAGGGTGTCGGAACGGGTCTATATTGGTTTTCAGTGGCTACGGAGGCTTCTGGCGGCGGAACTCCCGATCTATGTTGCGTTGTGGAAGTTTTTGGTCACGTAGGTATATATGGGTGCAGGAGGTACATCAGGGGAGCCATGAGGGCCCCACGAGACAGGGGGGCGCGCCCTAGGGGGGGCGCACCCCACCCTCGTGAGCACCTCGTTCCTTCCTTGACGTGGGGTCCAAGTCCATCAGGTGTGTTTCCTTCCAAAAATAACTTCTCCAGTTGATTTCGTTCCGTTTCGACTCCGTCTGATATTCCTTTTCTTCAAAACACTGAAATAGGCATAAAACAGCAAATCTGGGCTGGGCCTCCGGTTAATAGGTTAGTACCAAAAGTAATACAAAAGTGGATAATAAAGCCCAATATTGCCCAAAACAGTAGATAATATAGCATGGAGCAATCAAAAATTATAGATACGTTGGAGACGTATCAAAAGTCATTGCACACGGTTCCAATTTTGGGAACCGTGTGTGATTGACGTACTACCTCCGTCCTGGTTTATTGGTCCCCCGTTGTAATTTTTACCAAAATTTGGCAAAATATTTAACATACTCAGACATAGATAATAAGCGTACACGTACATAAGCATAGTTCAACCATAAGTACATAGTTCAACCGTCATTAAGCATACTCAAGCATACATAGTTCGATCCATCCCACATCTCATCTCACATGCGGCCGGCATGATCCTGAAACTTCTCCAGGTACTCGGTGTACGCGTCATGCGCCACCCTATGAGAATACTTCTGCTTGAAGGAGCCAACGACCCATCCTCTTGCATGCGCCAGAACACTTAGATACGCGTCATGAATCTTGTGGTGGCAAAATGGGCATCCATAGCCGTCGTTCCAGGTCCTAATATGCCTCTTATGCATTCCCGCATAAAGCTCCCTCAGGGTTCACCTCTTGTACCTCCTTTGGGCATCTTCATCCTCGCTGTCCACATCGTCAGACATGACTTATACAAATAGTAAAACAAATTTGGCATCAAATCACTAATTACATGCTGTGAGGTAGGATTAGGAATTTATGGCTATTTATTTATACATATCCAGAGACTATGATTCGATTTTTAAGCACAGTCATCTATGTACAGACCAATCTTGAAGAAAATGATGGCACAAACATAGGTAGGTCATTCAAAATCAATTGCCATGTCCTGGCTAGGAATTATTAGCACGAACACTAACCGTAGCCGGATTACTAGCAGAATTCATTTGCACAGATGAAACAACTAATCACTTATCACCTGTACCATTCAAACAATCAATACACTACACGGATCTAACGAAACTTACTCAGATTTCATGGATTGGGAGAACATAACCACAAGATTTTTATTCCAAAAAGGGGGAGGCAAGAGTAACCAGAGAAACCCTATGATCTATTTGACACATAAATGGGTATAGATGACTTACCAGCTGTCCGTTGTCGTCGGAGTCGTCGCCTGAGTGGTCGTCGGAGTCGGTGTGGAACTCTGCCTCTGGCTGTGGAAGCTCGACGCCGTCGACGATGTTAGGGTGCAGCGATAACTCGCTGCGGTGACTGCAACCTCTGTCTCCATCTCCACGCCGTGCTCCGGTGCTTTAGCAGCCCCGGCGTCGCCACTCCCTCCGATGGGGCGCTTCGGTGGCATCCTCATACACTGACAGCTTTGAGGACTAAGAGCGGCGTCGAGGATGCAAGCATAGAGAGAGGATTGTGTGTGTGTAGCGAGGATGGGGGGTGCGGCCGCTCGGGCGCACCATTAATATGGAGTAGTGGGAGTTGTGGGAGAGAGGCGGGCAGCGGTCAAACCGATGGCTCGCCTCCCGGTGAGCCTGTGCACCGGACTGCTGGCATGCCTACCAAAGTTTCATACAACTACTCGCACGCCTCCCGATGACACTGCGTAGCGAGCACGCCTCCGTCAATTCACATACCTGCACGCACGCCTCCCCGTCTGCCTGCGCGGCGGACTTCTCACAAGCGTCCCGTCAACTCACGCCTGCTCGCACGCCACACGGGTCACGCGGAGGCACATATATTGTTTTTCTATTTGGATGATTAATGACGCCGCTTTATTGCTTAACCGAAGCATGGCACGTATCCATTGTTGGTCTAACGCTCATGGTTCGAATAAATAATCCGTTTGGGATATTGGTTCCCAATTATTAGTAATCTCCCGTCTGTAATTAGATAAATATTACATCAAAACTGGTCTCAAATTTGACAAAAAAGTACAATGCCACTTTGTATTGGTGTCCATATGACAACACGATAAGTTTCATAAACTTCATATAAGTTTTGGATGTACTATAATTTAAAAATCAAGATTCTCAATGTTTGAAATTTGTTGCATGGGGAGTAAACATGCACCCAGTGAGACACATGTGTTTTTGCAATCCAATTAGGTGCACTGTCACGTGTGCATGTAGCTCAAATTCGATTTTTGCACATTATACCCATAGAAAATCAATCAATCAATGTACTAAAACGTCTTAATGATCTCTGTGATTTTTTTGAAATTAAAACGTCCCTCCTTTGGTAACATGTATGTTCACCGCGGGATAATTAATTTTACATGTATCGTAGTTGCAGTGGATTCGCGGTGTGTGTGTGGGTGTGTGCGTCTGGGGGTGGCGGGTGGCTCGGAGTACACTACGAGTTGTGAGCCACCGTGTGGGTTGGCCGTTTTGTTTGCAGGCTGGTGGCACATCAGAGTCATGAAATTGTTATTTAAAACATTACACAACCCTTTCATACATAAATGTTTTGCCACATGCAGTCGATGGTTCTCCTACAGGACACTCGATACTCGCGTGTGACGCTTTCTGTGGGCCCGCGAGGTCGTCGTCCATCACTTTGACAAACAACCGGCAGTGGGGTTAATTTGACCAGCAAGGTAGAATCTTTTTTGTTTGTGTTATGGTGGTATATAGTATGTGTCGAAGAGGTGGGAGGGGACTAGCATATATACTAGCTATTTAGATATAGAAGATACGTATGCGTCCGTGAACAAGTACACCTCACTCAGTGTCGGGACTTTTTGGTTACCGAGGCACGTGCCATATTAAAATTGTGAAAATTTGTTATTCAAACATCACACAACACCTTTTTGGGCCACATGCATATATATCCTCGCTAGGACACTCACGTGTGACGCTTCCATCAGTGGGCCCACGAGGCCATCGTCGATGCATGCATGCATCACTTTGACCTACATCGGGAGAGGTTAATTAATTTCACCATCGATGAGGATTATTTTGGGTTGTACATATATTACGGCAGGAGCATATAGTATGCGGTGAAGAGGGGGGAAGGGGACATCATATGTAGCACGCTTGATATGAACCTCGCTCTGTGTGGGTGAAGGAAATATACCCTAGAGGCAATAATAAAGTTGTTATTCATATTTCCTTATATCATGATAAATGTTTATCATTCATGCTAGAATTGTATTCACCGGAAACTTAGCACATGTGTGAATACATAGACAAACAAAGTGTCACTAGTATGCCTCTACTTGACTAGCTCGTTGAATCAAAGATGGTTAAGTTTCGTAGCCATAGACATGAGTTGTCATTTGATTAACGGGATCACATCATTAGGGAATTATGTGATTGACTTGACCCATCCGTTAGCTTAGCACGATGATCGTTTAGTTTGTTGCTATTGCTTTCTTCATGACTTATACATGTTCCTATGACTATGAGATTATGCAACTCCCGAATACCGAAGGAACACTTTGTGTGCCACCAAATGTCACAACGTAACTGGGTGATTATAAAGGTGCTCTACAGGTGTCTCCAATGGTACTTGTTGAGTTGGCATAGATCAAGATTGGGATTTTTCACTCCAATTGTCGGAGAGGTATCTCTGGGCCCTCTCGGTAATGCACATCACTATAAGCCTTGCAAGCAATGTAACTAATGAGTTAGTTGTGGGATGATGCATTACGGAACGAGTAAAGAGACTTGCCGGTAACGAGATTGAACTAGGTATTGAGATACCGACGATCGAATCTCGGGCAAGTAACATACCGATGACAAAGGGAACAACGTATGTTGTTATGCGGTTTGACCGATAAAGATCTTCGTAGAATATGTAGGAACCAATATGAGCATCTAGGTTCCGCTATTGGTTATTGACCAGAGATGAGTCTCGGTCATGTCTACGTAGTTCTCGAACCCGTAGGGTCCGCACGCTTAACGTTCGATTACGATCGGTATTATGAGTTTATGTGTTTTGATGTACCGAAGGTAGTTCAGAGTCCCGGATGAGATCGGGGACATGACGAGGAGTCTCGAAATGGTCGAGATGTAAAGATCGATATATTGGACGACTATATTCGGACATCGCAAAGGTTTCGAGTGATTCGGGTATTTTTCGGAGTACCGAAGAGTGACGGGGATTCACCGGGGAGTATATGGGCCTTATTGGGCTTTAGGGGAAAGAGAAATAGGAGGCTGTGCCCCCCAAGGCCTAGTCCGAATTAGACTAGGGGGAGGGGCGGCGCCCCCTCCTTCCTTCTCTCCTCTTTTCCCTTTCCTTCTCTCCTACTCCTACTACATGGAAGGGGGGGGGGGAATCTTACTCCCAGTGGGAGTAGAACTCCCCAGTGCGTGCCATAGGAGGGCCGGCCCTCCCCCCTCCTCCAGTCCTTTATATATGTGGCTAGGGGGCACCCCATAGACACAAGTTGATCATTGATCTTTTAGCCGTGTGCGGTGCCCCCCTCCACCATAATCCACCTCGGTTATATCGTAGCGGTGCTTAGGTGAAGCCCTGTTCCGGTAGCAACATCATCACCGTCATCACACCGTCGTGCTGATGAAACTCTCCCTTGAAGCTCTACTGGATCGTGAGTTCGCGGGACGTCACCGAGCTGAATGTATGCAAATCGCGGAGGTGCCGTACCTTCGGTGCTAGATCGGTCGATCGTGAAGACGTACGACTACATCAACCGTGTTGTCATAATGGTTCCGCTTACGGTCTACGAGGGTACATAGACGATACTCTCCCCTCTCGTTGCTATGCATCACCATGATCTTGCGTGTGCGTAGGAATTTTTTTGAAATTACTGCGTTCCCCAACAGTGGCATCCGAGCCAGGTTTATGCATAGATGTCATGTGCATGAGTAGAACACAAAGGAGTTGAGGGCATGGGTATATACATATTGCTTGCCGTCACTAGTTGATTCTTGATTCGGCGGCATTGTTGGATGAAGCGGCCCAGACCGACATTACGCGTATGCTTATGCGAGACTGGTTCTACCAACGTGCTTCGCACATAGGGGGCTAGTGGGTGTCTGTTTCTCCAGCTTTAGTTGAATCGGATTCAATGAACATGGTTCTTTCTGAAGATAAAAAAGCAATCACTATACCACGTTGTGGTTTTTGATGCGTAGGCAAGAACGGTTCTTGCTTAGCCCGTAGCAGTCACGTAAAACTTGCAACAACAAAGTAGAGGACGTCTAACTTGTTTTTGCAGGGCATGTTGTGATGTGATATGGTCAAGACATGATGCTAAATTTTATTGTATGAGATGATCATGTTTTGTAATATAGTTATCGGCAACTGGTAGGAGCCATATGGTTGTTGCTTTATTGTATGAAATGCAATCGCCATGTAATTGCTTTACTTTATCACTAAGCGGTAGTGATAGTCATAGAAGCAATAGTTGGCGAGACGACAACGATGCTACAATGGAGATCAAGGTGTCGTGCCGGTGACGATTGTGATCATGACGGTGCTTTGGAGATGGAGATCAAAGGCACAAGATGATGATGGCCATATCATATCACTTATATTGATTGCATGTGATGTTTATCCTTTATGCATCTTATTCTGCTTCATTGAAGGTAGCATTATAAGATGATATCTCACTAAATTTCAAGGTACAAGTGTTCTCCCTGAGTATGCACCGTTGCCAAAGTTCGTCGTGCCGAGACACCACGTGATGATCGGGTGTGATAAGCTCTACGTTCACATACAACGGGTGCAAGCAAGTTTTGCACATGCAGAAATACTCGAGTTAAACTTGATGAGCCTAGCATATGCAGATATGGCCTCGAAACACTGAGACCGAAAGGTCGAGCGTGAATCATATAGTATATATGATCAACATAGTGATGTTCACCATTGAAAACTATTCCATTTCACGTGATGATCGGTCATGGTTTAGTTGATTTGGATCACGTGATCACTTAGATGATTAGATGGATGTCTATCTAAGTGGGAGTTCTTAATTATGATTAAATTGAACTTTAATTTATCATGAACTTAGTCCTGATAGTATTTGCATATCTATGTTATAGATCAATAGCTTGCGATGTAGCTTCTCGTTTAATTTTGATATGTTCCTAGAGAAAAAGATGTTGAAAGATGTTAGTAGCAATGATGCGGACTAGCTCCGTGATCTAAGGATTATCCTCATTGCTGCACAGAAGAATTATGTCCTTGATGCACCGCTAGGTGACAGACCAATTGCAGGAGCAGATGCACACGTTATGAATGTTTGACAAAGCTCGGTATGATGACTACTTAATAGTTTAGTGCACCATGCTTTACGGCTTAGAACCGGGACTTCAAAAACATTTTGAACACCACAGAACATATAAGATGTTCTAAGAGTTGAAATTGGTATTTCATACTCATGCCCGTGTCGAGAGGTATGAGACCTCTGATAGTACTTTGCCTACAAGGTGGAGGAGAATAGCTCAACCAGAGAGCATGTGCTCAGATTGTCCGGGTACTACAATTGCTTGAATCAAGTGGCAATTAATCTTCCAGATAAGATAGTAATTGATAAAGTTCTCTAGTCACTATCACCAAGTTACTAGAACTTAGTGATTAACTATAATATGCAAGGGATGACGAAAGTAATTCCCAAGCTCTTCGCGATGCTGAAATCGGCGAAGGTATAAATCAAGAAATAGCATCAAGTGTTGATGGTTAACAAGACCAGTAGTTTCAAGAAAAGGGCAAAGGGAAAGAAAGAGGAACTTCTGTCGGCGTCCTGGGAACGGGGGTCCCCAGGCTTGCCTGCCTACGGCCCGCGGCGTGGCTAAGCCAGCAGCCGTACAACCCATCTTCATCAACAAGGCATCCAAGACCCTTGCGAGGGGCCAAGCCTCGCGAGGCGGGAGACACAAGACCTCCTCTGGAGTGGCCTAGTCGGGCAGGCTCACGAGGAGCGGAGATGTCAAGGCGAGGCAAACCTCAAGAGGCTCTCGTGACATGAGCCATGATGATCGACACCAGGCAGGCGCCAACGCGTGCAGCGTCCTTGTTTCCTCTTTGGTGCTAAGGAAACCCGCGCAAGCGAGGAGTACCGAGGCATCGGGCAAAGGTTGCCATTTTGGTGCAACAAGACCAAGACCAGAAGGATGTCAAGACAGAGGTCATCGTGGAGCCCAAGACGGCATCACCACAAGAGTCTTTGGCAGGCGAAGACCACTTTTGTCAGGATGGCTTGTACTAGTTGTCCCCCTTCAAATTAGCCTGCCATTGTTGGATCCCTTCCCGCTCAATATTTGGGAAGAGGACCAGGTCCTAATTAAGTAGAGTTAGCCACCACCATGGGGGGAGAGACAGAGAGAGAGGGGGAGAGAAGGAGGACGGATTCAGTCCACTCTCACCCGCACAAGTTAGCCAAGCACAAGAACACCTCAACCTCAGGAGGCAGTTCTTCCCCTTGTATTGTTCATCATCAGCCCAAGAGGCAATCCACCACCACACTGGAGTAGGGTATTACACCACAACGGTGGCCTGAACCAGTATAAATCTTGTGTCTTTCTGTATTGCGTGTTCGTCAAGTTCGTCCGCGAGATCTTAGTGAGCGAGGGCGTAGATCGGTGGGAGGAAAAGACTCCGCGTGCACCCCAGTGTTGGGACCTTAAGGGTTTGCTGGAACCCCACATACGACATTTGGCGCGCCAGGTAGGGGTGCACCGGAGCTTCTCCGACAATCGACTTGCAGACGCTCCGCGGCCGCGATGTCCGACGACCCAAGAGTGGACTCCGACCGCTGGGCAGCCTGGCTAGCCCGGTCGGCGCCGCCCACCTATGAAGACCTCAACCCCGCGCTCCAGGCGGCATGAGCGTCGTCTAATCCGGTGGGGTGTGGGCGACACGGCGGGGCGTCATCTACCCTCACTCCACGGCAAGTGCGGGCCACTGCCAGAGCAGCAAGCCACGCCGCGGCGACGGTGCCGCACTCATGGCGGGAACAAGCAAACACGCGGGCAGCACTCACCGTGGCAAGGGAGCTGCTGCGGTGCCGGCTTATGGAAGGAAGCCGGGAGACACTGCTGGAACGCGTCACCGAGCTGCTGGACGCGGCGGCCTCAGGAGCCCCGCTCTTCTGCCATCAGCTTCCTCCTCAAGCCGCTACGGGGATTCTCGGCGGGCCACGCCGCCACCATGCACCATCAGGCGCGCCAGGGGGCTTCGTCAACACCAGCATGGCTGGCGGCGCCGGGGGCTCTACCACCCCCATACCGCCCGCAACAAACATGGGCACAAGCGTCGCCTTCCATGGCTAAGTGGGATGCCACGCTATCACCCCCAGGACGTCACGCTGGGCCGGGCGACATGGAGTGTGGGGCACCAAGGCGAGGTGTTCGGGGTAACAGCCCCAGAAGCCTACGTGCCCCGCATGACGGACCAGGAGTACACGCCGGAGGACGACCCCGGCTCGTTCGTTGGAGAATATTGGGAAGAAGGGACGCTAGGAGTCGAAGCCTTCTAGGAGTTGCCGGGGAACCACCACGACCGCATGTGCGACGACCACTACAGGGTACCCCTAATCCCTCAGGAGCAAGCTTATGCTAACCATGAGTGGCAGGAGGAGAAGGTCACCGCAGCGGCAGGTGGCCCCAGTTCGACGGCCCCCCTGGCAGCGGGAGGATCGCATTGGGGGCTGTAGGAGAGAGGTCGGGAGTCAGGCCCCTCCCCAAGGCGCGCGAAACCAGGGGACACCCAGAGGTATGCCCTCTGCCGGGGAGGCTTCGTGACACTTCCCCCAGCAGAGGACCCATGGTCGCCGAGGGAATTGATGGCGTCCCCTTTCCCTCTTTTGTGTCGTCCTGGTGACCGGTCGGCTCTAAGGAGGTCAAGGGTGGCGCAAGGCGGGGCCATCGTCTGGCGATATGAAGCAAGGTCGGTACCTGTGAAGAAGGCCTAGTGCCTGTGAAGCTCGCCGCCCGTGACACTCTCAGGAGCACCAACCTCAGGCCCTGGGGCTCCCTCCCACGCCTAGTGGCAATACTTAGCTCCACGTCGGTGAGAAGACTTGAAGACCTGAAGACTAGACTAGGTGTCGGACGCGGCCTTTTGCTTTGGATCTCTCTTTCTATGGCTTTGCTTTCTGGATCTGGATTTAAGTTGAAGCTGAATTTTTATCGATGCGTGCGGGGGTGCCTTTTCTAGTTTGAGCCATTTCTCGCCTTCTGGATCTCGTTTGGTTTGGGACTCATGTCCATCACCTTTCCCTCGCAAGCTCCTCGCGAGCCGGACCATGCAAAGTGCACGCTCGTCAAGCACACGCCATAGCTGCGGCTGGCACTCACCTGTTGAGGGGCCCTCTCAGATGGGGTGATAAGCTCCACAGGATTCTTAGAAGCTCGTCGCTTCACGATCCAGCCCGAAGCTGGCGCCGACTAAGGTAAACCACGACGAGAAGCTTGCCCTGGCTTCACGAGTTCGCGAGGACACATACCCACATTGCATAGGAAAGTAAAAACTACAATTTGCTTACATGAGGGTCTCCCCCTCTCAAAATTCTCTTACAAGTCTTCCAAGGGACACGCCCGAGTTTTGTGTGTAGGGAGAAATGATAGGAGAACATGGGATCAGCCAGAAATATCGCTCACTACATCACCTGCGGACGCGTCACTCGTGTCATCGTCATCTTCGTCGGTATCATCGCCGCCGTCGGCAACACCCCCATCGTCGTTGTCGACCACGTCGCCTTCGTCTGCGATGACCACCACCGCTTCGTCCTCCGAGGTGAAGGCCCTGACCAACGCGTCCACACTGTCCTCTACCCAATGCGCTAGGTCACCCCGGACGGCCGTGGGTACGGGGGCAATGGCGGCGTAGAAATTGAACTTGGGGTCGGCATTCAGAAGGTGGCTGAAGACACGGGAGAAGGCGCGCTGAAGCAGGCCACGACCCCTCTCCTCCATAAGCTGGCGAGTTCTGGCGGATCGAGCCTCCAGGCGCGTCACCACCTCAGTGAAGAAGGTCAGGTGGCTGGCATAGTCATTTGAGTGAGGGGCCGGGGCGTTCTCGTCACAGATGTAACCCAGGGCGGTGTTGGCCTTGTTCCGGAGGTCTTGAAGCATAGGAGCATGCTCGCGCTCCAGCGTCCGGCGCTGGAGCACCTCCTCCCTGTTTTGCCATGCGACGGCCTCGGCATCATCAACTCGGTTTTGGAGAGAAAGCAACTCGGCGTGGGTGGAGGCCAAGTCCGCCTGCGCCGTAACCAGGGCGGCGGTTGTGGCCTCCGCATGCCTCTCGGCCTCATCCAGCCTAGGCCTGAGGGCGGCGGCCCTGCCCGCATCCTCCAGACCTGCGAGCTTCAGCTTCAAGTCGTACCTACCCTCCAGATCTGCGCGAACCTCGACCACCCAACGATTGATCTCCTCCTCGACTCCGGCCTCGCGGTCCCCGACGGCATCTTCTGCTTGAGCAACTTGACGCTCCCTCGTCTCCAGTTGCTCGAGCTCGAGGCTGCGCTCCACAGCTTCCAGGGCCAGCGTCTCCTCGCGCTTTCGGACCTCCTCTTCCTCCGCGGGCGTCCCCCTCAGCGATGCAAGAGCGGCCCCACGCGCCTCCACCTGCTTCTCAAGGGATGCTCTCCAGGCCTGGAACCCCCACGCGCGCTCTTCCGCAGCCTCGCGACGGCGATCGGCCTCGCGAGTCTCTTCCAAGGCTCGTGAGCGGGCTTCATGGGCGATCTTGAGGGACGCCTCGGCCTTCGCATTCTCGAGGTCACGCTGGTAGAGACCGAGGTTGATGGCCACCTTTGGCTTGCGCCGCTCCTCCACCAGCCGGAGACCTTCATCCTCAAGACATGAATCGACACCAGCGAGCTCTTCACCAAGGTGGCTCATCACGCCCATCGCCTCCTGGAAGAGCTCATGACGAACCACGCTCCGCTCGCGCTCGAGCTCGAATGCTCGACCCGCCTCGTCCTCCACCTCGGGGGCAGCGGGCGGAGCATCAAGTGGCGTGCCACCTCCCGATGGGGGGCTAGGGAAAGGACACCGCAAGATTGAACCCAAAGCTAAGCACTTCTCCAATTGGAAGAAAGATCAATCTAGTAGGCCAAACCAAACTGATAATTCGAAGAGACTTGCAAAGATAACCAATCATACATAAAAGAATTCAGAGAAGATTCAAATATTGTTCATAGATAAACTTGATCATAAACCCACAATTCATCGGTCTCAACAAACACACCGCAAAAGAAGATTACATCGAATAGATCTCCATGAGAGAGGGGGACAACATTGTATTGAGATCCAAAAGAGAGAAGAAGCCATCTAGCTAATAACTATGGACCCGAAGGTCTAAGCTAAACTACTCACACATCATCGGAGAGGCTATGGTGTTGATGTAGAAGCCCTCCGTGATCGATGCCCCCTCGGGCGGAGCTCCGTAACAGGCCCCAAGATGGGATCTCATGGATACAGAAAGTTACGGCACTGGAATTAGTGTTTTGGCTCCATCTCTGATCATTTGGGGGTACGTAGGTATATATAGGAGGAAGGAGTACGTCGGTGGAGCAATAGGGGGCCCACGAGGGTGGAGGGCGCGCCTGGGGGGGGGGGTAGGCGCGCCCCCTACCTCATGGCTTCCCTGTTGGTTGCTTGACGTAGGGTCCAAGTCTCATGGATCATGTTCGTTCCGAAAATCACGTTCCCGAAGGTTTCATTTCGTTTGGACTCCGTTTGATATTCTTTTTCTGTGAAACTCTGAAATAGGCAAAAAAACAGCAATTCTGGGCTGGGCCTCCGGTTAATAGGTTAGTCCCAAAAATAATATAAAAGTGAATAATAGAGCCCAATAATGTCCAAAACAGAAGATAATATAGCATGGAGCAATCAAAAATTATAGATACGTTGGAGACGTATCAAGCATCCCCAAGCTTAATTCCTGCTCCTCCTCGAGTAGGTAAATGATAAAAATAGAATTTTTGATGTGGAATGCTACTAGGCATAATTTCAATGTAATTCTTCTTAATTGTGGCATGAATATTCAGATCCGAAAGATTCAAGATAAAATTTTAATATTGACATAGAAATAATAATACTTCAAGCATACTAACTAAGTAATTATGTCTTCTCAAAATAACATGGCCAAAGAAAGTTCATCCCCACAAAATCATATAGTTTAGTCATGCTCCATTTTCGTCACACAAGAATGCTCTCAGCATGCACAACCCCGATGACAAGCCAAGCAATTGTTTCATACTTTAGTAATCTCAAACTTTATAAACCTTCACGCAATACATGAGCGTGAGCCATGGATATAGCACTATGGGTGGAATATAGTATAATGATGGGGGTTATGTGGAGAAGACAAAAAAGGAGAAAGTCTCACATCAACGAGGCTAATCAATGAGCTATGGAGATGCCCATCGATTGATGTTAATGCAAGGAGTAGGGATTGCCGTGCAACAGATGCACTAGAGCTATAAATGTATGAAATCCCAACAAAAGAAACTAGTGGGTGTGCATCCAACTTGCTTGCTCACGAAGACCTAGGGCACTTGAGGAGGCCCATTGTTGGAATATACAAGCCAAATTCTATAATGAAAAATTCCCACTAGTGTATGAAAGTGACAAAACAGGAGACTCTCTATCATGAAGATCATGGTGCTACTTTGAAGCACAAGTGTGGAAAAAAGGATAGTAGCATTGTCCCTTTTCATTTCTTTTTTTGGGCCTTCTTTTTTTGGCCTTTCTCTTTTTTATTGGGACAATGCTCTATTAAATGATGATCATCACACTTCTACTTATTTACAACTCAATGATTACAACTCGATAATAGAACAAGGTATGACTCTATATGAATGTCTCCAGCGGTGTACCGGGATAAGCAATGAACCAAGAGTGACATGTATGAAAGAATTATGAACGGTGGCTTTGCAACAAATGCTATGTCAACTACATGATCATGCTAAACAATATGACAATGATGAACGTGTCATGATAAACGGGATGGTGGAAAGTTGCATGGCAATATATCTCGGAATGGCTATGGAAATGCCATAATAGGTAGGTATGGTGGCTGTTTTGAGGAAGATATAAGGAGGTTTATGTGTGAAAGAGTGTATCATATCACGGGGTTTGGATGCACCGATGAAGTTTCCACCAACTCTCAATGTGATAAAGGGCAATGCACGGTACCGAAGAGGCTAGCAATGATGGAAAGGTGAGAGTGAGTATAATCCATGGACTCAACATTAGTCATAAGGAACTAACATACTTATTTAAAAAATCTACAAGTCATCAAAAACCAAGCACTACGCGCATGCTCCTAGGTGGATAGATTGGTAGGAAAAGACCATCGCTCGTCCCCGACCGCCACTCATAAGGAGGACAATCAAAGAACACCTCATGTTTCAAATTTTTTACATAACATTTACCATACGTGCATGCTACAGGACTTGCAAACTTCAACACAAGTATTTCTCAAATTCACAACTACTCAACTAGCACAACTTTAATATCACTACCTCCATATCTCAAAACAATCATCAAGCATCAAACTTCTCTTAGTATTCAAAACACTCATAAGAAAGTTTTTACTAATCTTGAATACCTAGCATATTAGGATTATTTAAGCCATGCTATTTAAGACTCCCAAAATAATATAAGTGAAGCATGAGAGATCAATAGTTTCCATAAAACAAATCCACCACCATGCTCTAAAAGATATAAGTGAAGTACTAGAGCAAAACTATATAACTCAAAAGATATAAGTGAAGCACATAGAGTATTCTAATAATTTCCGAATCATGTGTGTCTCTCTCAAAAGGTGTGTACAGCAAATATGATTGTGGTAAACTAAAAAGCAAAGACTCAAATCATACAAGACGCTCCAAGCAAAACACATATCATGTGGTGAATAAAAATATAGCTCCAAGTAAAGTTACCGATGGAAGTAGCCGAAAGAGGGGATGCCTTCCGGGGCATCCCCAAGCTTTGGCTTTTTGGTGTCCTTAGATTATCTTGGGGGTGCCATGGGCATCCCCAAGCTTAGGCTCTTGCCACTCCTTGTTCCATATCCATCAAATCCTTACCCAAAACTTGAAAACTTCACAACACAAAACTTAAAGTAGAAAATCTCGTGAGCTCCGTTAGCGAAAGAAAACAAAACACCACTTCAAGGTACTGTAATGAACTCATTCTTTATTCATATTGGTGTTAATACTACTGTATTCCAACTTCTCTATGGTTTATAAATTATTTTACTAGCCATAGATTCATCAAAATAAGCAAACAACACACGAAAAGCAGAATCTGTCAAAAACAGAACAGTCTGTAGTAATCTGTAGCTAGCGCAAGATCTGGAACCCCAAAAATTCTAAAATAAATTGCTTGACGTGAGGAATTTATCTATTAATCATCTGCAAAAATAATTAACTAAATATCACTTTCCAAATAACAAGATTAACAATACTTTCCCCAAGTCTTCCCAACGGTTCTACTTGGCACAAACACTAATTAAACACAAAAAACACAACCAAAGCAGAGGCTAGATAAATTATTTATTACTAAACAGGAGCAAAAAGCAAGGAATAAAAATAAAATTGGGTTGTCTCCCAACAAGCGCTATCGTTTAACGCCCCTAGATAGGCATAAAAAGCAAGGATAGATCTAGGTATTGCTATGTTTGGTAGGCAATCCATAAGTGGCTCTCATAATAGATTCATAAGGTAATTTAGTGTTCCATGCCTTTCCTTAACGGAAATTGGAATCTAATATTTCCTTCCTTCATATCAATAATTGCACCAATTGTTCTAAGGAAAGGTCTACCAAGAATAATAGGACATGAAGGATTGCAATCTATGTCAAGAACAATAAAATCTACGGGCACATAGTT
Source organism: Triticum urartu (assembly GCF_056163025.1). Lineage (NCBI taxonomy): Eukaryota > Viridiplantae > Streptophyta > Magnoliopsida > Poales > Poaceae > Triticum > Triticum urartu. Next base: position 45,495,391 of record NC_141873.1, on the reverse strand, counting down.
CCTATTTTCAACAATAAGAACATCATTAAATCTTCACACAGGTTTCTTAATAGTGGAATCCGCAAGGTGCAAGTTTAAAGAGCAATCATCAAAATCACGGAAACCTAACAAATCACACAAAGTCTTTGGAATCGTGGAAACACTAGCACCCAAATCACACAAAACATAGCATTCATGATCATTAATTTTAATTTTAATAGTTCGTTCCCACTCATCATAAAGTTTTCTAGGGATAGAAACTTCCAACTCAAGTTTTTCTTCATAAGATTGCATCAAAGCATCAACGATATGTTTGGTAAAAGCTTTATTTTGACTATAAGCATGAGGAGAATTTAGCACGGATTGCAACAAGGAAATACAATCTATCAAAGAGCAGCTATCATAATTAAATTCCTTGAAATCCAAAATAGTAGGTTCATTAACATCTAGAGTTTTGATCTCTTCAATCCCACTTTTATCAATTTTAGCATCAAGATCTAAAAACTCCAAATTTTTGGAATGCCTTCTAGGTAAAGGTGGATCATATTCAGTCCCATCATTATCAAGATTCATATTGCAAAAAAAGATTTAATAGGGGACACATCAATAAATTTTAGATCTTCATCTTTATTATCATGGAAACTAGAAGAACACGCTCTTATAAAGGAATGTTTCTTAGCACGCATCCTAGCGGTTCTTTCTTTGCACTCATCAATGGAAATTCTCATGGCTTTGAGAGACTCATTGATATCATGCTTAGGAGGAATAGATCTAAGTTTTAAAGAATCAACATCAAGAGAAATTCTATCAACGGTCCTAGCCAAATCATCAACTTTAAGCAATTTCTCTTCAAGAAAATCATTGAAATTCTTTTGTGAATTCAAAAATTCCTTAACACTAGTCTCAAATTCAGAGGGAATCTTATTAAAATTTCCATAAGAATTGTTGTAGGAATTACCATAATTATTAGTGGAATTACTAGGATAAGGCCTAGGATTAAAGTTTCCTCTATACGCGTTGTTACCAAAATTATTCCTACCAACAAAATTCACATCCATAGATTCATTATTATTCTCAATCAAAGTAGACAAAGGCATATCATTAGGATCAGAAGAAACACTCTTAGTAGAAAATAATTTCATAAGTCCATCCAACTTTCCACTCAAAACATTAATTTCTTCTATCGCATGAACTTTTTTATTAGTAGATCTTTCAGTGTGCCTGAGGGAGTCCTGGATTAGGGGGTATCTGCACATCCAGATTATATCCTTTGGCCGGACTGTTGGACCATGAAGATACAAGATTGAAGATTTCGTCCCGTGTCCGGATGGGATTCTACTTGGCGTGGAAGGCAAGCTAGGAAATACGGATATGTATATCTCCTCCTTTGTAACCGACCTTGTGTAACCCTAGCTGCCTCCGGTGTCTATATAAACTGGAGGGTTTTAGTCCGTAGGACAACATACAATCATACCATAGGCTAGCTTCTAGGGTTTAGCCTCTCCGATCTCGTGGTAGATCAACTCTTGTACTACTCATATTATCAAGAATAATCAAGAAGGACGTAGGGTTTTACCTCCATCAAGAGGGCCCGAACCTGGGTAAAACATCGTGTCCCCTGCCTCCTGTTACCATCCGCCTTAGATGCACAGTTCGGGACCCCCTACCCGAGATCCGCCGGTTCTGACACCGACATTGGTGCTTTCATTGAGAGTTCCTCTGTGCCGTCGCCGTAAGGAAGGATGCCTCATCTCGTTGTTAAAAACAACATTACCGCCGGGGGAGCCCTGGCTGTCGGCCAAACTCTCCGGTTAGGCAGTTTCGTCATGACCGCATGTTCGGCTGCTGCACCGATGATGACTTCTCGGGTCATCGAAAACAGCCTCCACGCCGGCTCGGAATTCGCCGAGCAGATGGATCCAATGGAGCTCTCTTCCCTAAACGAGCTCTTGGATTGCATCGCCGCCTTGGGAGTCGCTACGGACTATGATCGGATTGGGCTTAAACCCGATCAAAGGGAGATTAACTCTCCACCGGTCACCCATCATGTTGCGGTGGTGGAGGAACAATGCGGCGATTCTTCCTCTATCTTGAGGACTAACTATGTCCGGATTCCTAAGCTCTCCGAGCCGGATACCCGTTTACGGGAGGACACCACCCAAACCCTGAACCTAGAGTCAGGCAGTGAGCCAGACTCATCGGGCAACATCCCAGAATCCGAACTTCTAAGATCGGAAACTCCTCGGCCCCTGGGTCTCAGATCGGGTAGGGGGTCGGACTCAAAACCACCCACCCACCCAGACATAAACGATCTTTCCCACATTAGGCAAGAGCCCCATGAAACATTACATCATTATTGGGCCAGATTCCTCCTTGTGATGAACAAGGTTAAGGACTGCCGCGAGGAAGACGCAGTCTCACTTTTCTGCAATAACTGCACGAACAAGGGAATCCTTAACGCCATAAGTCGCCATGACATATCACGCTTCGCCGACTTGGCGTCCATAGTACGAAAGTACTGTGCGATGGAAAGTGCATGGAAAACCGAAACAAAATTTTGGGATAATCCGGCTCCGAATATACACCCAGTCCGAGGTAAAAGGGTGCACTATCATAAGACACCCGAGTTAATTACAAAGAAGCAAAAACCCTCTACAGGGCGTGGAACCGTATTGGAGGGATGGCTCAACGGACCCTGCAAAATTCATAGTACAGCGGATACCATACCAAATAACATCCTTAGAGCATGTGGGATACTCCGGCAGGTGGCCAAAAGCGGCGAGGATCTTCTCATCCCAGATGCCACAGAGCACCATCCCAGTGATAACAATACGGTATTAACAGTCTTTGAGGCCTTCGCATCAAATAATAGGCGCAAGCGAACACTCCACAGCATTGCCGAAATCTGCCATGTAGCAGCAATAAATCCATGGAGCGACACGGCTATTACCTTCAATGCCAGTGACGAAACTAAATTCCGAACAGCCCGAGCACCAACGTCACTGGTCCTCAGTCCAATTGTGGACGGCTTTCGACTCACCAAAGTACTCATGGACGGCGGCAGTGGATTAAACCTCATCTATGAGGAAACTCTTCAAAAATGGAAATAGACTGGTACCGCATTGAGCAAAGCAGCACAACCTTTAGAGGAATCATCCCCAGTCGGGAAGCACACTGTGCTGGGAAAATCACACTAGATGTGGTATTCGGCACGCCGGAGAACTATAGGTCCGAAGAAATTACATTCCAAGTGGCCCCATTCAGTAGTGGATACCACGCCCTCTTGGGACGGGAGGCATTCACGATCTTCCAAGCCATACCCCATTATGGGTACATGAAGCTCAAAATGCCTGGGCCCAACGGAATCATCACTCTCGTTAGTGATCCAGACACAACACTCCGCGCCGAAAACAAAACAGCCGCATTGGCCGTCGAGGCATTATCCGAAGCCCTTTCGGCCGAGGAATTAACTGCGCTATGCTCCACAGTGGACAGGGACGACGTGATACTTGACAAGAGATCCAAGTCCACCTCTTTTAAACCAGCGGATGAAATAGTCAAATTCCAAGTCCAACCAACGGACCCTACAAAAACAGCCTCCATCGGGGCACAGTTAAACCCCATCGTGGACGCCGCACTACGAGAGTTCCTGCGCGAAAATTGGGACATATTCGCCTGGCACCCCTCCGACATGCCAGGAATCCCACGCAAGCTGGCCGAGCACAGCCTCAATATCCTAAAGGGATTCAAGCCGGTCAAGCAGGCTCTTCGGCGTTTCTCTGAACCTAAGAGACAGGCTATGGGAGAGGAACTAGCCAAGTTATTGGAGGCCGGATTCGTTAGAGAAATAAAACACCCGGACTGGCTAGCAAACCTGGTGATGGTACCAAAGAAGGACAAATCCTGGCGTCTATGTGTTGATTTCAAGGACCTCAACAAGGCTTGCCCAAAGGATCCCTTCTCCCTCCCCTGCATTGATCAAATTATCGGTGCTACCGCAGGACACGAGTCATTGTGTTTCCTCGACACATACTCTGGCTACCACCAAATTAAGATGGCAGAGTCCGACCAAGCCGCAACGGCATTTATCACACCATACGACCCCTTCTGTTTTAACACAATGCCTTTTGGGCTCAAAAACACCGGCGCAACATATCAGCGCATGATCCAGACATGTATGGAGAAACAGATCGGCAAAACAGTAGAGACATACGTAGATGATGTGGTTGTTAAAACCAAACACGTTGAATCTCTAATAGACGACTTGAGGCTCACATTCGACAACCTCCGAACATACGACATCAAGCTCAATCCGGGAAAATGCGTTTTCGGCGTACCAGCCAGAAAGCTCCTGGGCTTCATTGTCTCCAGTAGAAGAATTGAAGCTAATCCGGCCAAAATCTGAGCTCTGTCATAGTTCGCTATCCCAACGGACCTCAAACAAATCCAGAAACTAACTGGATGTGTGGCGGCTCTAAGCCGCTTTATCTCCCTCTTAGGAGAAAAGGCATTACCCCTTTATCGCCTCCTTCGGCGCACCAAACACTTCGAGTGGACGGATGCTGCCACGGCCGGATTGGAAGAAATAAAAGCCATACTAGCAACCAACCCAATCCTGGCCGCGCCAAACATCGGTGAACCAATGCTGTTGTACATTGCAGCAACTCATCAAGTTGTAAGCACAGTGCTCGTCGTCGAACGAGAAGCTGACGGACATAAATTCCCTCTTCAAAAGCCGGTATACTATGTATCCACTATCCTCACTCCATGCAAATCATGGTACCCACATTATCAAAAGATAGCCTATGCGGTATTCATGGCATCCCGGAAGCTGCGACACTACTTTCAAGAGTGTTCAATTACAGTAGCCTCGGAAGTGCCACTTAATGATATTATAAACAACCGCGATGCTATGGACCGGATTGCCAAATGGGCCATTGAGCTCCTCCCGTTCGACATAAGATACAAACCTCGGCGAGCCATTAAATCGCAAGTATTGGCTGACTTTGTCGCTGAATGGACGGAAGCCGAACTCCCTAAAGAGTATGGCGCATACTCCAATTGGATCATGCACTTCGACGGCTCAAAAATGTTGGCCGGTCTGGGGGCTGGCGTCGTCCTAACGTCCCCAACCGGAGATACCGTTCAGTACGTACTGCAGATACTATATACAGACTCCAACAACGCAGCCGAATACGAAGCCCTGTTGCATGGTCTTCGGATGGCAGTCTCCATGGGCATTCAACACCTGGAGGTGAGTGGGGATTCGAACCTCGCAATATCCCAAATAAATGGAGACTTCGACGCCAAGGATCTGAAGATGGCGGCCTAGCGAAACGCCGTCCTAAAGATGTCAGCTCGGTTCGAGGGGCTCGAATTTCACCATGTGGCTTGGGAAAACAATCAGGCGGCGGATATCCTTGCCCGCATCGGCGTAAAACATGACGTGGTCCCCCACCCCAACATCTTTTTGGAGAGGTTGTTTAAGCCGTCGGTGGTATGGGAAGGGGACACCGGTAACAATAGTCCGGACCTGGCCAAAATACCCGATACTGAACACTCTGACATAATCGGAGGCTCTGCCACCGAAATAACACCTTCAGCCCACGTAATAATGGCCGTCATCGCCCCATGGACAGAACCATTCCTGGCCTACCTAACTAGGCAGGAACTTCCCGAGGACCAAAATGAGGCACGCTGCATAGTGCGGTGATCTAAAGCCTACAGGGTCCACGAGGGAGAGCTGTATAAGAAAAGCACTACCGGAGTCCTTCAAAGGTGCATCTCCGAAGAGGAAGGGCGGAAGCTTTTGGCAGAAATTCACGCCGGACTTGGCGGCCACCACGCCGCAGCCCGGGCCCTTGTAAGCAAGGCCTTCCATACAAGTTTTTATTGGCCGACGTCCCGGGCAGACGCACAGGACTTGGTCCAATGCTGCGCCGGTTGCCAGCTTTTTGCAAACCAAAGCCATATACCACCCACTACCCTCCAAACAATCCCCATTACCTGGCCTTTCGCGGTCTGGGGGCTTGACATGGTTGGACCCCTTAAGGGGGAACCCATAGGAAAAAATACTTACTGGTCATGGTGGATAAATTCACCAAATGGATAGAAGCCAAACCTGTTAAAACAGCCGAATCCGGACCAGTGATAGACTTCATATTCGGGGTTTTACACTGTTATGGCATCCCCCACAGCATCATCACTGACAACGGCACGAACTTCACGGCCGATGAGGTAAAACTCTGGTGCAGCAACATGGGCATCAAGCTCGATTATGCTTCCGTCTATCACCCACAAACCAACGGCCAAGTTGAGCGAGAAAATGGTCTTATCATGAGCGGCATTAAACCCAGATTAGTGCGGTCCTTAACGGAGTCTAACACACACTGGGTAGAGGAGCTCGACTCCGTACTCTGGGGGCTACGGACCACGCCGAATCGTAGTACCGGATATACACCCTTCTTTATGGTGTACGACGCAGAGGCGGTTCTGCCCTGCGACATAATTCATGACTCACCTCGAGTGTGCATGTACGAAGAAAGAGAAGCCGAGCTCGATCGGCAGGACAGTCTGGACACCCTAGAGGAGGAGCGCGATGTGGCAAAAGCCCGTTCCGCATTCTATCAGCAACAGGCTCGCAGATACCAAAGCAGAGAAGTATGAGCCAAAACTTATAACGTTGGTGAGTTAGTTCTACGCTTGCCGGAGAAGAAACAGACCAAGCTCGAGCCCAAATGGGAAGGTCCCTTCATTATCGACCATGTTTTGACCGGTGGAGCATACCGTCTGCGGGACGCATCGAATAATCAACTTGAGCCGAACCCATGGAACGCAGCCAGGCTCCGAAGATTCTACGCCTAGCGCCGGACTCTATGTTCGTCTCATTCCTCTGTCCATTTTTTGAATATATATTATCTGTCTTTTTTCTCTTTCTTTCTTTTATTTTTTCTCAAGGCCTTCAAGGGCCAACTTGTGCCTCGCTTGCACATTATAGATGCGCTAACCGCGCTCATTTTACCTGGGGGCTTCTTACACAGAAGCTTAATTATCTATCTGGGCTTCATGCCCAGCGCATGTGTTATTCTTCCGCATGTACCTTTTCTTCACCATTATATGCATCGATATGACTTAAGTTTTGGCCAAGCTGGGTTGCCTGGCTCTTGTATTTATGCCCTACGTTCCCGTTAATTTGGCTAGGGAACAAGGGGAGCACCTCTGCGATTGTTACTGCCGGGTCAGCCAGATGTGTACCTTAGACTAGGTGAAGCCGAAAGTTAGCGTTCTTAAGAGAATATTCGGTCGGTGAACAAAAGATGATTTTTATTTATTTTCCATATGTGCCCCCAGATGTTTTTTCCTGTGTTTCCTCTCGCAGTCCGGACATGCACTTTAGGGCATGCGTACCCAGGGAAAGGAACCCTTAACGGAACTATTCTCCCTGGAAGATGTTATTTACTACCCATGTAATATAACATAACTAATTGGGCACTTGTCTGTTCAAGCACTAATGACCCCTACGCCTGGTCTCCACGCATACCCCGGTTCTTATATAACTGAGCGGGTATTCGGATACACTCCAGACTATCGGGTCCCGAGGTTGAAGCGAAAAGGTCCGCCATGACAAATGATCTACAATCTGGCTAGAAGGCATTATACATGTCACTTTAATTATATAGTCATGTAGACTGACTAAATTCCTCTTCTATACCATACAACAGGCGGTCTAGCCTACAATCCTATTGGGAATACTTTGCGGCTAATTCTACTTGCCCATAGACTAAGCTAACGGGGATCTCTTTCCCGTCAGGCCCCACAGGTCTGACCTCGGCCATGTGATTTGGGTCAGCCTTGGTATACCGCGTCTTCACCATGGCCCAGGCTTCCCTGGCACCTTGACGGTAGGCAGATATCTTCCATAATCGGAAGCACCGTCGTGCCCCCTTGAGCTTATCCACAAGCTCTCCAACGCCTTCTGGCAGGGAGACGGATGGCCACAAGGCTTGGGCAATACCTTGCATCACCTGCCGAACTTGTTCGTGCAGTTGTGAGAGCTCGGATAGAAGATCACCCGCAGACCCGGGCATCTCCTCCGCAGGACGAACCGTCAGCATACCTGCAGACATAACTCTGTTAGCCGGCTTCTCCGCTGTCCCCCTTATTAAGGGTTCGTTCAAGCACTTACTGAAAATGCCACGTCGAAGCCGCTTATTCTCCTTCCCGGAGTCTGCAAGCTAGGCTTGAACATCTTTTAGTTCCACACTTAGCTTGGTATTGGCGTCTTGGAGATTGTTTTTCTCCCGCCCGACCTTAGTCAGCACGCGTTTGCCAGCCCTTAGCTGTCGTACAGCATGCTGCTCCTCCAGATTCATCTACAATATCTATTATTAGATCTGCAGCCATGCCGCACGCTATATGGTACCTATCATTCTTTGAAAGAAATGTTACCAGCTGGGGCCTTTTTAGGTTCCTTCAATGCGGCAACAGCGGCCCGAAGTTGGGTCTTGCCTTCCTCCAGCTCCTGTGACAGTCGACTATTCTTCTCTGTAAGAACCTGCACAATAAGATGATCCTTAAATCAGTTCTGCTAACTGTTTCAAGTCTCAGGGGCTACTGAAACATATAATCGTCAGATTTGCTTACCCGTACATCCTTTACATACTGGTCCGTGGCTCTGGCTAGACCATTTTGAGCAGCACGGAGGTACGCCTCTCCAGAATTGAAGGCATCAAATGCCTCTGGTGATAAGCAAGCGTCGCGGAGTACGGCCCGGCGACGCCTATGATTCATGGCGCTCTCCACTTCTGAATTTGTAGTCGATAGCCTATCCGCATCCTCTGTAGGGGGAGTATCCGGCGTCCGCCCCATGTCGGCTTCCGCCTCTATGTCCGGTCCTGGAGCCCGACTGGTGGAAGCGTGATCGGCAGCCTCACCAGACATATTCCGGCGAGCGTTTTTTCTGTTAATGAAACATGGATGTCATTCCATTTCAAGAAAGATGACAACCATGGAGCAGGGTTTCTGTCATACCTCTGCGTCGGCGTCTCCGTCCTGACCGCCTTCCTTTTTGGCCTGCCCGGCCTCAGTGCCTCTTGTGGGCGAGTTGCTGCGGGTTCGGCATGGCGTCCCGAATGCCTTCCCGGGAAAAACACCATATGTATATGGTAGGTGAAGTGTCTAAAAGGGAATCCCAGTTTTTAGAGTTGGGATTTTTGGTTTTTCTTACGTGCGACGCAGGAAGCAGTCCGGGATAGTCGGTCGTAATGGCCACCATGGCATCATCACAGCTTAATTGACAGAACTGCCGGTCTATCAGCTCCACGAATATGTCCGGATCTTCTTCAAGTCCAGGACCGAGGGCCCGGTCAGGGTCCTTTGGTTGTGGAGATGGGCTGCTGACCTCCCTTATGGCTTTTCGCAGTTCCTGCCGCAAAATGGCAAGGTGAGTACCTATGAAAAAGAATGCGGGAAGAATGGGAGTAAGGAGATATAACTCACCTAGCTTGGAGGGTTGTACATGGAGAATCCATCACGTGGCTTGATGCGGATGAACTCCTCTTCCTCTCCCTTGAACAATTCAGACATAATTTTTGCTAAAGCAGCAGCGTTGTCCGGACCCTTACGCCCGCAACGGGTGGCGTCATCTTCCCCGTTAAAACACCACAAGGGGTGCCCTCGATATTGAAGTGGTTGCACTCCCCGCATTATGCATATTGACATAACCTCGATTACTGTCAATCCTGATTGAGCCAGTGCTTTAATCCGGTTCATCAGGTAAAGGACTTATCCGTTGTCTTCCTCCTGGGAGCTCCGTGGGTGCCAAGTTCGACGTTTATTCAGAGGAGCATTTCTCAACTCAGGAAGACCCCGCCGAACAGGGTCCGGAAGGGGGATGTCCTCCATATAAAACCATTCTGAAGGCCAGTCTTCAGACGTCTTCTTCGGAGTACCGGACAGGTATCCGGTTTCGGCGTTGTGCCATATTTCGGCTCCGCCCACTTGATAAAGTGACCCCTTCTGTGTACGAGGGACGAGGCAAAATAACCTTTTCCACAGCTGGAAATGAGCCTCGCAGCCCAGGAATAACTCGCAGAGGGCAACATAGCCGGTGATGTGTAAAATGGAAGTAGGGGTGAAATTATGCAGTTGGAGGCCGTAAAACTCCAGGAGCCCACGGAGGAATGGATGAATCGGAAATCTGAGTCCCCTCAATAAATAAGGGACAAGGCATACCCGCTCCCCCGTAGAGGGGCTGGAGAAGCTCTCCGCTTGCTCCCCGCCATTGTAGGTGGCGAGCCCGGCTCGGACGGGCACCATATACGCCGGAGGGAGAAATCCCTTAGTCTGCAGTTCGACTAATCGACTGTGTGGGACTAAACACCTCTCCCAATCACCAAGCTTAGGGATACGAGGGCGGGAGGAGGAGCTGCAGAGGTTGGCCATGCTGGAGTGGATCTTTCCGAAGCACGCTCCGATGGATTCTCGCTGGGGGAGGATGGTATGGATTGGATCTAAGAATCCCCATCCCTTTAATAGACAATTTATTTATCTGGCTTGTGGGAGAGTGTAAAAATGCCCTGGCGCCTCGCATTCATTCGACGTGTGGAAGATAGCCCTTATTGGGCGCAGAAGCCAAGAGGTTCAACATTTATGGGACCAGACACTACTTAACAAACGCTCGAAATTTGGAGAAGAACCCACCTTGCAATGCTGAAGACAACACTGCACGCCGGACTCATCGTCATTGAAGCCTGGTTCGGGGGCTACTGAGGGAGTCCTGGATTAGGGGGTATCCAAACATCTGGATTATATCCTTTGGCCGGACTGTTGGACCATGAAGATACAAGATTGAAGATTTCGTCCCGTGTCCGGATGGGACTCTACTTGGCGTGGAAGGCAAGCTAGGCAATACGGATATGTATATCTCCTCCTTTGTAACCGACCTTGTGTAACCCTAGCGCCCTCCGGTGTCTATATAAACCGGAGGGTTTTAGTCCGTAGGACAACATACAATCATACCATAGGCTAGCTTCTAGGGTTTAGCCTCTCCGATCTCGTGGTAGATCAACTCTTGTACTACTCATATTATCAAGAATAATCAAGCAGGACGTAGGGTTTTACCTCCATCAAGAGGGCCCGAACCTGGGTAAAACATCGTGTCCCCTGCCTCCTGTTACCATCCGCCTTAGACGCACAGTTCAGGCCCCCTACCCGAGATCCGCCGGTTTTGACACCGATAGTGCCATTGAGAATAATTAACCATAATATTATCTAGGAGTTTAGTAGCTTCTCCTAAAGTGATTTCCATAAAAGTGCCTCCCGCGGCCGAATCTAAAAGATTTCTAGAAGCAAAATTCAATGCGGCATAAAAATTTTGTATAATCATCCACAAATTCAAACCATGTGTTGGGAAATTACGTATCATTAATTTCATCCTCTCCCAAGCTTGTGCAACATGTTCATGATCAAGTTGCTTAAAATTCATAATATCGTTTCTAAGATATATGATCTTAGCGGGAGGGAAATACTTAGAGATAAAAGCATCTTTGCACTTATTCCAAGAATCAATACTATTTTTAGGCAAAGATGAAAACCAAGCTTTAGCATGACCTCTAAGCGAAAAAGGAAATAGCTTCAATTTAACAATATCATTGTCCACATCTTTATTCTTTTGCATATCACACAAATCAACAAAGCTATTTAGATGGGTAGTGGCATCTTCACTAGGAAGGCCGGAAAACGGATCTTTCATGACAAGATTCAGCAAGGCAGCATTAATTTCACAAGATTCAACATCGGCAAGAGGAGCAATCGGAGTGCTAATAAAATCATTGTTTTTAGTATTGGTAAAGTCACACAATTTAGTGTTATCTTGAGCCATCGTGACAAGCAAGCAATCCAACACACAAGCAAATGAGGAACGGGCAAAAAAGAGACAAATAGAGAAAGAGAGGGAGGATAGAGAGAGGGCGAATAAAACGACAAGGGTGAAGTGGGGGAGAGGAAAACGAGAGGCAAATGGCAAATAATGTAATGCGGGAGATAAGGGTTTGTGATGGGTACTTGGTATGTTGACTGTTGCGTAGACCTCCCCGGCAATGGCGCCAGAAATCCTTCTTGCTACCTCTTGAGCACTGCGTTGGTTTTCCCTTGAAGAGGAAAGGGTAATGCGGCAAAGTAGCATAAGTATTTGCCTCAGTTTATGAGAACCAAGGTATCAATCCAGTAGGAGGCTACGTGCGAGTCCCTCGCACCTACACAAAACAAATACATCCTTGCAACCAACGCGGTAAGGGGTTGTCAATCCCTACACAGTCACTTACAAGAGTGAGATCTAATAGAAATGATAAGATAATATTTTTGGTATTTTTATGATAAAGATGCAAAGTAAAATAAAAGGCAATGAAAATAACTAGGTGTCGGAAGATTAATATGTTGGAAGATAGACCCGGGGGCCATAGGTTTCACTAGTGGCTTCTCTCAAGAGCATAAGTATTTTACAGTGGGTGAACAAATTACTGTTGAGCAATTGACAGAATTGAGCATAGTTATGAGAATATCTAGGTATGATCATGTATATAGGCATCACGTCCGAGACAACTAGACCGACTCCTGCCTGCATCTACTACTATTACTCCACACATCGACTGCTATCCAGCATGCATCTAGAGTATTAAGTTCATAAGAACAGATTAACGCTTTAAGCAAGATGACATGATGTAGAGGGATAAATTCATGAAATATGATAAAAACCCCATCTTGTTATCCTCGATGGCAACAATACAATACGTGCCTTGCTGCCCCTACTGTCACTGGGAAAGGACACCGCAAGATTGAACCCAAAGCTAAGCACTTCTCCCATTGCAAAAAAGATCAATCTAGTAGGCCAAACCAAACTAATAATACGAAGAGACTTGCAAAGATAACCAATCATACATAAAAGAATTTAGAGAAGATTCAAATATTGTTCATAGATAAACTTGATCATAAACCCACAATTCATCGGTCTCAACAAACACACCGCAAAAGAAGATTACATCGAGTAGATCTCCACGAGAGAGGGGGAGAACATTGTATTGAGATCCAAAAAGAGAGAAGAAGCCATCTAGCTAATAACTATGGACCCGAAGGTCTCAGGTAAACTACTCACACATCATCGGAGAGGCTATGGTGTTGATGTAGAAGCCCTCCATGATCGATGCCCCCTCCCGCGGAGCTCCGGAAAAGGCCCCAAGATGGGATCTTGTGGATACAGAAATTTACTGCGGCGGAATTAGGGTTTTGGCTCCACCTCTGATCGTTTGGGGGTACGTAGGTATATATAGGAGGAAGGAGTATGTCGGTGGAGCAAAAGGGGGGCCATGAGGGTGGAGGGCACCCCTGGGGGGTAGGCGCGCCCCCTACCTCGTGGCTTCCCTGTTGGTTGCTTGACGTAGGGTCCAAGTCTCCTGGATCATGTTCGTTCCGAAAATCACGTTCCCGAAGGTTTCATTCCGTTTGGACTCCGTTTGATATTCTTTTTCTGTGAAACTCTGAAATAGGCAAAAAAACAACAATTCTGGGCTGGGCCTCCGGTTAATAGGTTAGTCCAAGAAATAATATAAAAGTGAATAATAAAGCCCAATAATGTCCAAAACAGAAGATAATATAGCATGGAGCAATCAAAAATTATAGATACGTTAGAGACGTATCACCGCTCTTGACATCAGCCCGTCCTCGCGAGGAGCCCAAGCTGATCGGGGCTCGCCGCTTGAAGAGGAACCGAAGATCGAGGTCAACTAGCGGCTGTTCATGAGAAAAGGAGGAGTCTTGGGCACGCCCGCCGAGCTCCACACTAGACCGTGGGGGAGGGGCGGCCAAACCGCGGACTCAGTGCGCCACGAAGGCGAGGACGCTCCCCCGACCGACCCTGCTCCAGGGGTGGCAGGCAGGCTAGGAACACTGATGGCTGATGGAGGAATTGATGAAGGAGGATGCCGCCTCTCAGAAGACACAACAGCTTCAGCGGAAGGAGCCCTGGAGGAAAGACGTCAGGATGAGAAGACCACACACAAGAAGCCACGACGATAAGATACTTACGCGTCAATGGGGATGTACTTCCGTCGCTTCAACGGCCCGAAGATATTGCTGCCGCTGGGGGATCCCTTCCTCTTGCGGAGCTCCTCGAAGTCCACACAAAGACGACCAAAGCGCTGGACGTGACGACCGGTGCGCGACGGAGCTGAAGAAGAATCAAGAGGGATGGCTTCAGGGGAGCCCGATCGTGGCGAACAGCCCAGCGCCCTCTCACTGCAACCTCCCGAGGCTCCTGGAGCCTCAGCCTTGGGAGCCGCATGCTGCGTCTCCTCAGCAACCGACGCCTCAGGAGGGGGTTCATAGGCCCCCGAGGACGACGGCCCTGGATCACCGCTCGCCATGTGCTCCTCGACACTCGAGCCGCTGGCCCCCGTCGGAGCTCGGCCCCGCAGCACCACCACCTGGGGCGAGCTCGGCACCGGCGGCAAGGAGGGGGACCATGATGACGGGTGAGGGAGTCCTGGATTAGGGGGTCTCCGGACAGCCGGACTATATCCTTTGGCCAGACTGTTGGACTATGAAGATACAAGATTGAAGACTTCGTCCTGTGTCCGGATGGGACTCTACTTTGCGTGGAAGGCAAGCTAGGCAATATGGATATGTATATCTCCTCCTTTGTAACCGACCTTGTGTAACCCTAGCCCCCTCCAGTGTCTATATAAACCAGAGGGTTTTAGTCCATAGGACAACATACAATCATACCATAGGCTAGCTTCTAGGGTTTAGCCTCTCTGATCTCGTGGTAGATCAACTCTTGTACTACTCATATTATCAAGAACAATCAAGCAGGACGTAGGGTATTACCTCCATTAATAGGGCCCGAACCTGAGTAAACATCATGTCCCCTGCCTCCTGTTACCATCCGCCTTAGACGCACAGTTCAGGACCCCCTACCCGAGATCCGCCGGTTTTGACACCGACATTGGTGCTTTCATTGAGAGTTCCACTGTGTCATCACCCTAAGGCTTGATGGCTCCTTCAATCATCGCTAGCGATGCGGTCCAGGGTGAGGTTTTCCTCCCCGGACAGATCTTCGTATTCGGCGGCTTCGCACTGCGGGCCAATTCGCTTGGCCATGTGGAGCAGATCGAGAGCTACGCCCCTGGCCATCAGGTCAGATTTGGAAACTTGAACTACACAGCCGACATCCGCGGAGACTTGATCTTCGACGGATTCGAGCCCATGTCGGACGCGCCGCATAGTCGCGACGAGCACGACGTAACTCTGCCGTCGGACAATGTTCGGGAGATCGCATTCGCAACTACTCTGGCCTTTAATCTGGAGCAAGTCGCGCCATCCGAGAGTGAAGGGATGGACCCCGCCATGGAGGCCGCACTCTCAGTGGTGATAGAGCCGGATAATGACTTCACCCTTTACGAGAGTCGTGCCGCCGAACCACTGGGTTCATCTCCGGCCATGGACTCCGAGCCGCTCACATCTGTGCCCGTCGAATCCGACTGGGCGCCGATCATGGAGTTCACCTCCGTGGATATCTTTCAGCACTCGCCCTTCGGAGATGTGCTAAATTCATTAAGGTCTCTCTCCATGTCAGGAGAACCTTGGCCGAACTATGTCCGGCTAGAATGGGATGTGGACGACAAAGAAATTCGTTGCCCACCCACCACCCACTTTGTAGCCACTGTCGACGACTTAACCGACATGCTCGACTTCGCCTCCGAAGACATCGACGGCATGGACGACGATGTAGGAGACGAACAGGAACCACCGCCCACAGGGCGATGGACCACCACTTCATCACATGACGTATACATGGTGGATACACCCAGAGAGGGCAATGGCGAAGAGACAACGGAGGATGCACCCTCCAAACAACACACGCGCCGACGTCAGCGGCGCCGCTCTAAGTCCCACCACAGCAAAAACAGCGATAACAGCGCAAGAGGAAATAATAGCCCACTCGACTCTGGAAGAAACACCAACTGCACCACCCCGGTGGCAGAGCACAATCAAGATGCAAACTGCAAACATAGTACAGATCCGACGTCCGAACACGATGACGCCAAGGATAAACCTCATCAAACCCCGTCGGGGAAGGAAAACAGTCTGGACAAAGATGCACACATCATCCCGAAGACGCACCTGGAGCAAGAGAACCTCCACAGAAGGCTTATTGCCACAATGAGGAGCCTGAAGAAACAGAAGCAAAGGCTTAAGGCCGCACAAGATACGCTCAACAGCAGGTGGAACAAAGTAACAAAGTATGGTGGAAGTTACCACACAAATAGTTATCCAAAGCGCAAGTTATTACCAGAATTAGACGATGAGGCCTTAGAGCCCACACAGCCGAATAATGATACGGCCAACCGGCCGGATCCACCACCTTGTGAGCGCGATAGAGCGACTAACAAGGTCGCGCATAAGTCAACACACAATTTACGTGAGAACTTGCGCCAAAAATCCGGCGCGACCAGATCCATCTACGGATCTAGGAAGCGCGCTCCAGTACAAAACCAAAACCGAATACTCCAACCGTCCGAACACCATGGCACATCCCAATATAGGGGTGCCGCACACCCCCTATGTTTCACTGATGAGGTGCTGGATCATGAATTCCCAGAGGGATTCAAACCGGTGAACATAGAGGCATACGACGGGACCACAAACCCTGGAGTCTGGATAGAGGACTTTATCCTCCATATTCATATGGCTCGTGGAGACGATCTCCATGCCATTAAATACTTGCCCATCAAGCTCAAAGGGCCAGCTCGGCACTGGCTAAAAAGCCTCCCCGAAAACTCAATTGGAAGTTGGGAGGAGCTCGAGGACGCTTTTGGGCTAATTTTCAAGGGACTTATGTCCGACCTCCGGATGCAGACGATTTAAGTCATATAATCCAACAGTCCAGAGAGTCCGCCCGAAAGATTTGGAACAGGTTCCTCACCAAGAAGAACCAAATTGTTGACTGTCCGGACACCGAAGCCTTAGCAGCTTTCAAACACAGCGTCCGAGACGAATGGCTCACCAGACACCTCGGCCAAGAAAAACCGAGAATAATGGCAGCCCTAACAAGCCTCATGACCCGCTTTTGTGCGGGCGAGGATAGCTGGTTGGCCCGTAGCAGCACCAGCGACCCAAGCACATCCAAAGTCAGGGATGGCACTGGTAAACCATGACGTAACAAAAACAAGCGTCGAAATAAAGAAGGTAGCCCAGATAACACGGCGGTAAACACTAGATTCAGGGGCTCCCGACCAGGTCAGCGGAAAAAGCTTTTCAAAGGTAGCAGAGAAGGACAATCTGGCCTAAACAAAATGCTTGACAAACTCTGTCAGATTCATGGCACGCCAGACAAACCTGCAAATCATACCCACAGAGAATGTTGGGTCTTCAAGCAGGCCGGTAAGCTAAACACCAAACACAAAGGGGAAGAGACACCAAGCGAAGATGAGGATGAACCTCGCCAGCAAAGCACCAGAGGATAGAAAAAGTTCCCACCAGAGGTTAAAACAGTAAACGCGATCCATGTGACAAAGAGGAGAAGCAAGCATGCACTCCGATGCACACGAGCCATAGAGCCCGGCACCCCTAGGTTCAACCCCTGGTTGGCCTGCCCGATCACTTTTGATCGTAGGGATCATGATGCAAATATCCGGTGCAAAGGACTGACAGCCTTGGTGTTAGACCCAATCATAAATGGGTACCATTCACACGAGTCCTTATGGACGGCGGCAGTGATCTAAATCTGATATATCAGGACACAGTCCGCAAAATGGGGATAGACCCGACACAAATAAGCCGCAGTAATACTACCTTCAAGGGAGTAATACCAGGCCAAGAGGCCCGCTGTACGGGATCTCTACTACTAGAGGTGGTATTCGGTTCTCCCGATAACTTCCGAAGTGAAAGGTTAACTTTTCACATCGCTCCATTCTGAAGTGATTATCAAGCACTATTCGGAAGGGCGGCTTTCGCTCGTTTTAATGCAATACCGCATTATGATTTTCTCAAGCTCAAAATTCCCGGTCCATGTGCCATCATCTCAATTAGCGGAATTACCGAACGTTTTTTACGCACGGAAGAGGATGCGGCGGCTCTAACAGCCGCACACTAGACGGCCTCACCAACCAAAAAAATGGCAGGTCGTCAAGACCATGGACACGGTTAGACGAGTCTAGCGTCCGCTCACATAAACGATACCAGGGGCTTCCCGCGTGTAATCAGTGCCAGCCTGGCTCAACTTGGTTTCTTTTGAATTTTGATAGTTCATTTATAGCAACCAATTCTTTTTTGGGCACGGCAACTTTCACCTAAGTCCTTTCCTTTTACAGATGACAATTGTGCTACACCCGTCCAGGACACGGCACAATGGATACACGGGCGCAGACGTGCAGCAGGGACCCGCCCAAAGGTTTCTTTTTTACATTAAGACCCTGCGTAAACCTTTTTTACTGTCTCTTGTTGCTCACATCCTTTGGATACTCCACACAACCGAGAAGGATCCTGGTGTTGTTGGCATGTGGCCACGCCAGGATTATGCACGTACCTAGACACATGGGGTTTCTTATTAAGGGCATTGTTTAGCCCGGTATATGTTATAAAGACCGGACACCCTAGGGAGTGTTCGGCGTCGCGAGTTTGGCCCTATATGCATCAGCTCCGAATCATGTCTTTGGTCAAATGTTGGGTTTTCCCGGCTCCCATGTTTTGGTACCTTACGTTCCGTTATATCGGCTAAGGTAGCACTGGGAGAACTACTGCGATTGTGCCCTGGTTCATCCAGATGAGCACCTCAGTAGAGAAAGCCGAAAACTGACTATCATGATATAGTGAGAGACTGGTCAACCACTCGATGACTCATCAGAATCTTCGGGATTCCTCTACATTAACGAAGGGTCGTTTCCCGGTCATGTACGTACACGCCCCATATTCGGACGAGCGCAGAAGTACCAGGGGCTATATAGTAGCCCCACTGTCAAACTCCTATGGCTAAGTGAAAGTGTTAAAGCAATATAGTCTGATTGCCTCGTTCGCTGTGCTATCACCTCCTTAACTGTTAGAAATATGCCCTAGAGGCAATGATAAAATGGTTATTATTATATTTCTTTGTTCATGATAATTGTCTATTGTTCATGCTATAATTGTGTTATCCAGAAATTGTAATACATGTGTGAATACATAGACCACAACATGTCCCTAGTGAGCCTCTAGTTGACTAGCTCGTTGATCAAAAGATAGTCATGGTTTCCTGACTATGGACATTGGATGTCATTGATAACGGGATCACATCATTAGGAGAATGATGTGATGGACAAGACCCAATCCTAAGCATAGCTCAAAGATCGTGTAGTTCGTTTGCTATAGCTTTTCCGAATGTCAAGTATCATTTCCTTAGACCATGAGATTGTGCAACTCCCGGATACCGTAGGAGTGCTTTGGGTGTACCAAACGTCACAACATAACTGGGTGACTATAAAGGTACACTATGGGTATCTCCGAAACTGTCAGTTGGGCTGCCACGAATCGAGACTGGGATTTGTCACTCCGTATGACGGAGAGGTATCTATCGGACCACTCGGTAATGCATCATCATAATGAGCTCAATGTGAACAAGTGGTTGATCACGGAATCATGCATTACGGTACGAGTAAAGTGACTTGCCAGCAACAAGATTGAACGAGGTATTGGCATACCGATGATCGAGTCTCGGGCAAGTAACGTACCGATTGACAAAGGGAATTGTATACGGGATTGATTGAATCCTCGACATCGTGGTTCATCCGATGAGATCATCGAGGAGCATGTGGGATCCAACATGGGTATCCAGATCCCGCTGTTGGTTATTGACCGGAGAGTCGTCTCGGTCATGTCTGCGTGTCTCCCGAACCCGTAGGTTCTACACACTTAAGGTTCGGTGACGCTAGGGTTGTTGAGATATTAGTATACGATAACCCGAAAGTTGTTCGGAGTCCCGGATGAGATCCCGGACGTCACAAGGAGTTCCGGAATGGTCCGGAGGTGAAGATTTATATATAGGAAGTCAAGTTTCGGCCATCGGGAAAGTTTCGGGGGTAATCGGTATTGTACCGGGACCACCGGAAGGGTCCCAGGGGTCCACCGGGTGGGGCCACCTATCCCGGAGGGCCCCATGGGCTGAAGTGGGAGGGGAACCAGCCCCTAGTGGGCTGGTGCACCCCCCATGGGCCTCCCCCTGCGCCTAGGGTTGGAAACCCTAGGGGTGGGGGCGCCCCACTTGGCTTGGGGGGCACTCCACCCCCCTTGGCCGCCGCCCCCCTTAGAGAATGCATCTCATAGGGCCGGCGCCCACTAGGGGTCCTATATATGGTGGGGCGGAGGGAGGGCAGCCGCACCCTAGCCCCTGGCGCCTCCCTCTCCCTCCCGTGACACTCCTCCCTCTCCCTGAGCTTGGCGAAGCCCTGCCGAGATCACCGTTGCTTCCACCACCACGCCGTCGTGCTGCTGGATCTTCATCAACCTCTCCTTCCCCCTTGCTGGATCAAGTTGGAGGAGTCGTCTTCCCAACCGTACGTGTGTTGAACGCGGAGGTGTCATCCGTTCGGCGCTAGGTCATCTTGGATCACGACGAGTACGACTCCATCAACCCCGCTCTCTTGAACGCTTCCGCGCACGATCTACAAGGGTATGTAGATGCACTCCCCTCTCCCTCGTTTCTAGATGACTCCATAGATTGATCTTGGTGATGCGTAGAAAATTTTAAAATTCTGCTACGTTCCCCAACAGTGGCATCATGAGCTAGGTCTATGCGTAGTTTCTATGCACGAGTAGAACACAAAGCAGTTGTGGGCGTCGATATTGTCAATTTACTTGCCGTTACTAGTATTATCTTGATTCGGCGGCATCGTGGGATGAAGCGGCCCGGACCGACCTTACATGTAAGCTTACGTGAGACTGGTTCCACCGACTGACATGCACTAGTTGCATAAGGTGGCTAGCGGGTGTCTATCTCTCCCACTTTAGTCGGATCGGATTCGACGAAAAGGGTCCTTATGAAGTGTAAATAGAAATTGGCATATCACGTTGTGGTTTTGGCGTAGGTAAGAAACATTCTTGGTAGAAACCTATGGCAGCCACGTAAAAACTTGCAACAATAATTAGAGGACGTCTAACTTGTTTTTGCAACATGTGCCGTGTGATGTGATATGCCCAAAAGGATGTGATGAATGATATATGTGATGTATGAGATTGATCATGTTCTTGTAATAGGAATCACGACTTGCATGTCGATGAGTATGACAACCTGCAGGAACCATAGGAGTTGTATTAATTTATTTATGACCTGCGTGTCAACATAAACGTCATGCAATTACTTTACTTTATTGCTAAAGCGTTAGCCATAGTAGTAGAAGTAATAGATGACTAGACAAATTCAAGAAGACACGATGATGGAGATCATGATGATGGAGATCATGGTGTCATGCCGGTGACAACGATGATCATGGAGCCCCGAAGATAGAGATCAAAAGGAGCAAATGATATTGGCCATATCATGTCACTATTTGATTGCATGTGATGTTTATCATGTTTTGCATCTTATTTGCTTAGAACGATGGTAGCTTAAATAAGATGAACCCTCGTAATAATTTCAAGAAAGTGTTCCCCCTAACTATGCACCGTTGCGAAGGTTCGTTGTTTCGAAGCACCATGTGATGATCGGGTGTGATAGATTCTAACGTTCGAATACAACGGGTGTAAGCTAGATTTACACACACAATACACTTAGGTTGACTTGACGAGCCTAGCATGTACAGACATGGCCTCGGAACACGGAAGACCGAAAGGTCGAGCATGAGTCGTATTGAAGACACGATCAACATGAAGATGTTCACTGACGTTGACTAGTCCGTCTCACGTGATGATCGGACACGGCCTAGTTGACTCGGATCATGTTTCGCTTAGATGACTAGAGGGATGTCTATCTGAGTGGGAGTTCATTGAGTAATTTGATTAGATGAACTTAATTATCATGAACTTAGTCTAAAATCTTTACACTGTGTCTTGTAGATCAAATGGCCCACGCTAATGTTGCCCTCAACTTCAACGCGTTCCTAGAGAAAACCAAGCTGAAAGATGATGGTAGCAACTATACGGACTGGGTCCGGAACCTCAGGATCATCCTCATAGCTGCCAAGAAAGATTATTTCCTAGAAGCACCGCTAGGTGACGCACCCATCCCAGAGAACCAAGACATTATGAATGCTTGGCAGTCACATGCTGATGATTACTCCCTCGTTCAGTGCGGCATGCTTTACAGCTTAGAACCGGAGCTCCAAAAGCGTTTTGAGCGACACGGAGCATATGAGATGTTCGAAGAGCTGAAAATGGTTTTCCAAGCTCATGCCCGGGTCGAGAGATATGAAGTCTC
Source organism: Triticum urartu (assembly GCF_056163025.1). Lineage (NCBI taxonomy): Eukaryota > Viridiplantae > Streptophyta > Magnoliopsida > Poales > Poaceae > Triticum > Triticum urartu. The sequence goes on along the minus strand of NC_141873.1, from coordinate 45,472,974 downwards.
CGACAAGTTCATCAGTTGTAAGATGGAGGAAAACAGTTCTGTCAATGAGCACATACTCAAAATGTCTGGGTTGCATAACCGCTTGACTCAGCTGGGAGTTAATCTCCCAGATGACGCGGTCATTGACAGAATCCTTCAGTCGCTTCCACCGAGCTACAAGAGCTTTGTGATGAACTTCAATATGTAGGGGATGGAAAAGACCATTCGTGAGGTATATTCAATGCTGAAATCAGCGGAGGTGGAAATCAAAAAGGAACATCAAGTGTTGATGGTGAATAAAACCACTAAGTTCAAGAAAGGCAAGGGTAAGAAGAACTTCAAGAAGGATGGCAAGGGGTTTGCCGCGCATGGTAAGCAAGCTGCCAGGAAGAAGTCAAAGAATGGATCCAAGCCTGTGACTGAGTGTTTTTATTGCAAGGGAAGTGGTCACTGGAAGCGGAACTGCCCCAAATACTTAGCGGACAAGAAGGCCGGCAACACTAAAGGTATATGTGATATACATGTAATTGATGTGTACCTTACCAGTACTCGTAGTAGCTCCTGGGTATTTGATACCGGTGCGGTTGCTCACATTTGTAACTCAAAGCAGGAGCTGCGGAATAAGCGGAGACTGGCGAAGGACGAGGTAAAGATGCGCGTCGGGAATGGTTCCAAGGTCGATGTGATCGCTGTCGGCACGCTACCTCTACATTTACCTATGGGATTAGTTTTAAACCTCAATAATTGTTATTTAGTACCAGCTTTGAGCATGAACATTGTATCAGGATCTTGTTTAATTCGAGATGGTTACTCACTTAAATCCGAGAATAATGGTTGTTCTATTTATATGAGAGATATGTTTTATGGTCATGCTCCGCTGGTGAATGGTTTATTCTTAATGAATCTCAAGCGTAATGTTACACATATTCATAGTGTGAATACCAAAAGATGTAAGGTTGATGATGATAGTCCCACATACTTGTGGCACTGCCGCCTTGGTCACATAGGTGTCAAACACATGAAGAAGCTCCATGCAGATGGACTTTTGGAGTCTCTTGATTACGAATCATTTGACACGTGCGAACCATGCCTCATGGGTAAAATGACCAAGACTCTGTTCTCAGGAACAATGGATCGAGCAACCAACTTATTGGAAATCATACATACTGATGTGTGCGGTCCAATGAGTGTTGAGGCTCGCGGTGGCTATCATTATGTTCTCACCCTCACTGATGACTTGAGTAGATATGGGTATGTCTACTTGATGAAACACAAGTCTGAGACCTTTGAAAAGTTTAAGGAATTTCAGAGTGAGGTTGAGAATCAACGTGACAGAAAAATCAAGTTCTTGCGATCAGATCATGGGGGAGAATACTTGAGTCACGAATTTGGCACGCACTTAAGGAAATGTGGAATAGTTTCACAACTCACGCCGCCTGGAACACCTCAGCATAATGGTGTGTCCGAACGTCGTAATTGCACTCTATTGGATATGGTGCGATCTATGATGTCTCTTACTGATCTACCACTGTCATTTTGGGGCTATGCTTTAGAGACTACCGCATTCACTTTAAATAGGGCCCCGTCGAAATCTGTTGAGACGACACCGTATGAATTATGGTTTGGGAACAAACCTAAGCTGTCATTTCTAAAAGTTTGGGGATGCGATGCTTATGTCAAGAAACTTCAACCTGAAAAGCTCGAACCCAAATCGGAAAAATGCGTCTTCATAGGATACCCTAAAGAAACTATTGGGTATACCTTCTACCTCAGATCCGAAGGCAAGATATTTGTTGCCAAGAATGGATCCTTTCTAGAGAAAGAGTTTCTCTCGAAAGAAATAAGTGGGAGGAAAGTAGAACTTGATGAAGTATTACCTCTTGAACCAGTAAGTGGCGCGACTCAGGAAAATGTTCCTGAGGTGTCTGCACCGACTAGAGAGGAAGTTAATGATGATGATCATGAAACTTCAGATCAAGTTTCTACTGAACTTCATAGGTCCACAAGGACACGTTCCGCACCAGAGTGGTACAGCAACCCTGTCTTGGAAATCATGTTGTTAGACAACGGTGAACCTTCGAACTATGAAGAAGCGATGGCGGGCCCAGATTCCGACAAATGGCTGGAAGCCATGAAATCCGAGATAGGATCCATGTATGAAAACGAAGTATGGACTTTGACTGACTTGCCTAATGATAGGCGAGCCATAGAAAATAAATGGATCTTTAAGAAGAAGACAAACGCGGATGGTAATGTAACCATCTATAAAGCTCGGCTTGTCGCTAAGGGTTCTCGACAAGTTCAAGGGGTTGACTACGATAAGACTTTCTCACCCGTAGCGAAGCTGAAGTCCGTCCGAATCATGTTAGCAATTGCCGCATTCTATGATTATGAGATATGGCAAATGGACGTCAAAACAGCATTCCTTAATGGTTTCCTTAAGGAAGAATTGTATATGATGCAGCCGGAAGGTTTTGTCGATCCTAAGAATGCTGACAAGGTGTGCAAGCTCCAACGCTCGATCTATGGGCTGGTGCAAGCATCTCGGAGTTGGAACATTCGTTTTGATGAGATGATCAAAGCGTTTGGGTTTATGTAGACTTATGGAGAAGCCTGCATTTACAAGAAAGTGAGTGGGAGCTCTGTAGCATTTCTCATATTGTATGTGGATGACATACTGTTGATGGGAAATGATATAGAATTCTTGGAAAGCATAAAGGCCTATTTGAACAAGTGTTTTTCAATGAAGGATCTTGGAGAAGCTGCTTACATATTAGGCAACAAGATCTATAGAGATAGATCGAGACGCCTCATTGGTCTTTCACAGAGTACGTACCTTGACAAGATATTGAAGAAGTTCAATATGGATCAGTCAAAGAAGGGGTTCTTGCATGTATTGCAAGGTACGAGATTGAGCACGGCTCAATGCCCGACCACGGCAGAAGATAGAGAAAAGATGAGTGTCGTCCCCTATGCCTCGGCCATAGGGTCTATCATGTATGCTATGCTGTATACCAGACCTGATGTAAACCTTGCCGTAAGTTCGGTAGGAAGGTACCAAAGTAATGCCGGCATGGAACACTGGACAACGGTCAAGAATATCCTGAAGTACTTGAAGAGGACTAAGGATATGTGTCGGTGTCAAAACTGGCGGATCTCGGGTAGGGGATCCCGAACTGTGCGTCTAGGCTGGATGGTAATAGGAGGCAAGGGACACGAAGTTTTACCCAGGTTCGGGCCCTCTTGATGGAGGTAAAACCCTACGTCCTGCTTGATTAATATTGATGATATGGGTAGTACAAGAGTAGATCTACCACGAGATCGGAGAGGCTAAACCCTAGAAGCTAGCCTATGGTGTGATTGTTGTTCTGTATGTTGTCCTACGGACTAAAACCCTCTGGTTTATATAGACACCAGAGAGGGTTAGGGTTACACAAAGTCGGTTACAATGGTAGGAGATCTACATATCCGTATCGCCAAGCTTGCCTTCCACGCCAAGGAAAGTCCCTTCCGGACACGGGACGAAGTCTTCAATCTTGTATCTTCATAGTCCAGGAGTCCGGCTGAAGGTATAGTCCGGCCATCCGGACACCCCCTAATCCAGGACTCCCTCAGTAGCCCCTGAACCAGGCTTCAATGACGACGAGTCCGGCGCGCAGATTGTCTTCGAAATTGCAAGGCGGGTTCCTCCTCCAAGTACATCATAGAAGATTTTGAACACAAAGATAGTGTCCGTCTCTGCAAAATAAGTTTCCACATATTGCCATAGAGAGAATAATATTTACACAAATCTAATCTGCTGACGTATTCCATAGCATGACAACACCACGGCCAAGCCTTTATTCGAATCGTTTTATTATCCCACCTCAGCGTGTCATGCGAGGCGGTTTCCTTGGCACGTCTTGTTAAAGCAGAGATCGTGTCCCCTTATTCCGGGATTCTCATCAATACGGGCGTGGGTAACCCAAATGCGCCATTGATTACGGCGCTTGGAGATAAGCGAGTTTTACCAGGCTGGTGGGGACACGTAGTTACGTCCACCCATATAAGGGGATAAGGATCCACCTTTTCACCTACGCCTTCTTCCTCCTTTGACTATCCATTTACGCGCACTCGAGCTCCAGCGCCCAAGTCCGCACTCCCCACCTCAACCTTCTCCAGCCATGTCCGGAGCGGGAGGCAAGTGGATGGTCTCCTCCGTCACGGAGGGGCACATCAAAAAACTGAGGAAGGCCGGATACTTGTCTAACGACATCGCGTACTGGCTTCCCGAAGAGGGGCGGCTCCTCCCCACCCCAAGGCCCCATGAGAGGGTAGTGTTCCTTCCCCACTTCCTCCGCGGACTGGGCTTTCCTATCCACCCATTCATCCGGGGACTCATGTTCTACTACGGCCTGGATTTCCATGATCTGGCCCCGAACTTCATCCTCAACATCTCGGCGTTTATCATCGTTGGTGAGGCTTTCCTCCGCATCCGCCCCCATTTCGGCCTATGGCTCAAGACTTTCAATGTCAAGCCGAAGGTGGTGCGCGGCAACCAGGCAGAGTGCGGAGGCGCCATGGTGGGCAAGATGCCCAACGTCTTATGGCTCGAGGGCTCCTTTGTGGAGACCCTGAAGGGGTGGCAATCGGGGTGGTTTTACATCACCGAGCCGCGCGACCTTGAGTGGGTTGCAGCCCCTGAGTTCCGGTCCGGACCCCCAACGCGGCTCACGTCCTGGAAAGAGACGGGCCTGTCGTGGGGCAGAAAAGAAGAGGTGACTAGACTGCAAACATGTATCCAAACCCTGGTGAACAAGCAGCTCAAGCTTGTCAACGTAGTCCAGGTTATGCTCATCCGCCGGATCCTCCCGTGTCAACAATGGGCCTTCAATATGTGGGAGTTCAACCCGGCACAGCACCGAACTCTGAGCAGGCTCTTCGACACGACGTACGAAGATGCCTGGAAGGTGCTTTTCAAGGGCGCCGAGGCTCTCGCATCCGCTATCGAGGATCGCAGATTCAGCGTGTAGCGTCACGCTAGCGCGGTAAGTTGCTTGTACCTTTTACAGGGTATTAGTTTTTCATAGTTTAACTCTATGCGGGATCTAAGCTCCCTTACCTTTGACAGGATTGGCAGGCGAAGTCCGGACAGATCGACTGTCCGGCTCCTTTGCCCGAAGACCCAGCCGATGCCCGCTTGGCGAAGTTGCTGGTTCCGGCACCCTATGTGGTGCCGGAGAAGAAGGCCACGAAGAAGGCCACGGGGACTCGGACAAGTGCTCGGTGCCAGGAGGTGTCGGGTTCATCATCCAACGGCTCCAAGGCGCATTCCTCCCATGAATACGAGGAGGAGGAAGAAGAGACCTCTCCCCCTCTAGTGGGGGGAGAGAAGAAAAGGAAGGCCACCCTCACTGGGGAGGCCGAAGGGTCCAAGAAGGGGAAAACCCTTCCTGTGGACTACTCCACCAACGCCGACGACGGCGGAGAGGAGTGGCCGCTCAGGGCCAAGCCCCTGGCAAAATCGCAAGTATCCGGATACCAGAGTAATTCATAGTATTCTTTTATTGCACAGCTTTCCCTTATGTCGAATATGATTATGCAGCCCACCCAAAGACCGGCTCGACGTGTCGTCGAGCGGTTCACTGGACTCGTCGGATGTGAATTCACTTCTGACGGCTACCTCCCCCCGCCCTACGGACAACGCCGAAGTGTTGTCCCAACAGGTTCCAAGCCAGGAGGAGGTGGTCCTGGAGGCGCCGCAAGGCGACCTCCCGGACTCTAGGAGTAAAGGGGATAAAACCCCCCAGGGCTCCAAGTCCGGCTCTAGGCCGAACACCGCTCGCGAACCTTCACAGGTTCCAGAGTCCGGCGGACGACCTCCTTCCAAGAGGAGCAAGCCCACCGTGCCGGTGACCCCCGTCCAACCGGAGGCGCCGGACAATCTGTTGGAGGTGCTCAAAGACGCCTCCATCAACGAGGAGCACCGCACCATTATGAGTGTGGTGGTCCAGAAGGTTCGGTCCGCCAAGAGCAGACTAACTAAAGCTTGTGCTAGCCTTTTAACAGGCTTTGAGTTAAGTAAAGAATGTGTAAATAATATTACCGCATAGACAGTAGCCCCTGATGCTCTGTTTGGCGTTCGGGAAGAAAAGCCGAATAGAGGATCAAATAAAATTCGCAGGAGTCTAACAAAAAGGAGTCAATATGTGTATGCAGGCTTCTCTGCTGGCGTCTGCCGCACTGACTGCGGAAGTGGACACGCTAAAGCAGAACCTCGAGCAGTCCGAGCAAGAGCTCGGGCGTGCCAAGAAGCAGCTCGAGGACAAGGAAGGTAAGAAATACCTTGTTTAAATATATATAAAAAAGGTGCAATTGCGAGAAATGACAGGATTATCATGGCTACTCTAGGGGCCACATCTGAGGTGGCGACCCTTAAGCAAGCGTTGTCCGAGGCCGAGAAGAGGGCGGCCACGGACGCACCGCGCGGGAGAAGTATGAGGCCCAGGTTGGCACGGTGCGGCAAGAGCTCCAGGCTCTCATGAAAAACATGAGAGTTTGGAGCTTGACTCAAAGACGCGAGCGTCCGAGCTCGCGGTGGCTATTGAAAATGCCAAGTCTGCCAAGGCCGAATCCCAGAAGACCCTCCAGGAGTTGGATGCGGTGAAAAAGATAGCAGCGGGTAAGGCATTCTTTATGAAAAGCAAACACATAAACGTGAGTTACTTGTTACTTACCCGAATCCGGAGCTCTCCAGGAGCATTCGCAGATCTTCCCCCTAGCGTGTCCGATGCCGCCGCATTTGATCGAGCCGAGGAGGGCAGCTCGACAGAGAAGGTGTTCTGGTCTCAGTATGCCAAGGCCGGACACCCCGTGCCCCTGAGCGACCAGCTGAAGCAACTGGTCGAGCTCCACGAGGCGGCCGAACAGGCCATGAAGGGCCTCATAGTTCGGCTGTGGCCTAGAGAGGCTCTGTCTGGGAGCTATTTCGGGCTGGTGCGGCGGCTGGTGGGAGCCTGTCCAAGGCTCGAAGTCATCAAGCGCTCCGTCTGCATTGAAGGTGCCCGTAGGGCCCTTGCCCATGCTAAGGTGCACTGGGGCAAGCTGGATGCTGAGAAGCTTGTGAAGGACGGGCCACCGCCGGGGAAAGAGCATCGCAAGCCCGAGAATTATTATAAGGATGTTCTGAAGAGTGCCCGCCTTATGGCGGATGAATGTTCCACGGATGTAATTTTTGAGTAAAACTCGCTCGTTTTGTCCTGTGCACTGAAAACTTGTTCCTATGCGCTAAGCAATGGTGTTGGAATTTAAAATATTACCTTCTGTGCGGCTGTTTATCAATTCTGAGAGATGGCGAGTCATCGGCTTCTGCCCCCGTGCCGCTAGTGCTGGGGTGTTCGGGGATAAACCTGAGCGCTCTTTTTCCCATGTTTGGGTCCTTCGAGGGAGGCGCTCAGCACAACGAACAAGGCAATCGGACTATAATGCGTGAACACTCTCACTTAGCCATAGAATTCTATAATTTTAAATTTCGGCGAAGCCCCTGGTATTCGGAAGACCGAGTTCGGGGCGCTATCCACGCCTTGGCCGGACAGAGCCGACTCCTCGCTCTAAGCGGAATAAGTCTTTAGAGACTCGAAAAACCTCTCGAACAGCGACCAGCTCTCACTTCATCATGACAGTCAGTTTTAGCTTTCTCTACTGAGGTGCTCGACCCAGCTCAACTGGGGCACAATCGCAGTAGTTCTCCTAGTGCTACCTTAGCCGACATAGCGGAACGTAAGGCACAAAAACATAGGAGCCGGGCAAACCCAATTATTGACCCAAGACATGATTCGGAGCCGATGCATATAATGCTATAAGTTCAGGGTGCCGCACTTGTTAAAGTGTTCAGGCTTCTCACACCATATTGAGGGGTACTAAATCCCCTGGCGTATTTTGGCCGTACCAAAGTGTACGGGTGCAACATGTCGTTAAGGAACATATATTTGTAAAAAAAGAGTAATGCAAAAATAGACAAAAGCTATGCATTGTTTATTAAAAAGGGCTGCGATCAAAGTAGAACGATACAAATAATGCGATAAGCAAAATGTTGGACTATTTAACATGTCCGTTCTAGGGGCAGGCTGCGGAATGGTATGCGAAACAGGTATACTGCTCGTGATAGAGACCACCTGGGAGTTCTGTAATGCGGCATGGCTTGTCTGCTTCCCTGGTTCTTGCATCGTTTGTGCGGCAATTGAACTGCCGAACAGGCCTTCCAAAGAATGGAGTCTTGAAAGTAAGAGAAAATTAAAAAACCGGCAGCCCCTGGTGCGGTTGAAGCCGTGTTTCGGGCGTGCCGTGATGGTGCCCCTCCCCCTGTACCCATGGTATTTCTAGAGCATAGTTATGTACGCGAAGCACTGGTGTCACATTTTTGCGAGGGTTGGGGTTGGGGCCGCATTGCTATGCCTGCTCGGAACGTGCCAGGAGGTCTTGTTGTAGGTTACTCCGGGCGCGCTTGACGGTGTCTGGACGTTTAATGGCCGGACTGGAGAACTGCCTGGAGAGGCTGCTTTGTACTTCCGCTGCAAGGGCCGCCGTGTGCTCCTCTGTTCGGAGGGAGTGTTCGGTGTTTCCATTGACCGTAATTACTCCTCGAGGGCCTGGCATCTTGAGCTTAAGGTATGCATAGTGCGGTACCGCATTGAACTTGGTGAATGCTGTTCGTCCGAGCAGTGCGTGATAGCCACTTTGGAATGGGACTATGTCGAAGATTAACTCCTCGCTTCGAAAATTATCCGGAGATCCGAAGACCACTTCAAGTGTGACTGAGCCTGTACAGTTGGCCTCTACACCTGGTATTACGCCTTTAAAGGTCGTTTTGGTGGGCTGAATCCTCGAGGGATCTATGCCCATTTTCCGCACTGTATCCTGGTAAAGCAGGTTCAGGCTGCTGCCGCTGTCCATAAGGACTCTAGTGAGATTAAATCCGTCAATAATTGGGTCTAGAACCAATGCGGTGAATCCGCCATGACGGGTGCTAGTGGGATGGTCCCTTCGATCAAAGGTGATCGGGCAGGAGGACCATGGGTTGAACTTTGGGGCGACTGGCTCTACCGCGTATACGTCCCTTAACGCGCGCTTCCGGTCCCTCTTGGGGATGTGGGTTGCGTATATCATGTTCACCGTCCGCACTTGTGGGGGAAAACCCTTCTGTCCACTGTTGTTCGGCGGCCGGGGCTCTTCGTCGTCATCGCTATGCAGCCCCTTGTCTTTATTTTCGGCATTTAACTTGCCTGCCTGCTTGAACACCCAACAATCCCTGTTGGTGTGATTAGCCGGCTTTTCGGGGGTGCCATGTATCTGGCACAAGCGGTCGAGTATTCGGTCCATACTAGACGGGCCCCTAGGATTTCTTTTGAATGGCTTTTTCCGCTGACCGGATTTATAGCCTCTGGATCCGGCCTTAACTGCCGTATCCTCAGCATTGTCGCCGTTAATGAGACGCTTCTGCTTGTTGCGACGCGACCTGCTACTACTGTCCCTGGTATCCGAATTACCAGGGTTCTTGGTCATATTGTTGCTACGAGCAAGCCAGCTGTCTTCTCCCACGCAAAAGCGGGTCATGAGTGTCGTGAGTGCTGCCATAGATTTCGGCTTTTCCTGTCCAAGGTGCCGGGCAAGCCACTCATCACGGATATTGTGCTTGAAGGCTGCTAGGGCCTCTGTGTCCGGACAGTCGACTATTTGATTTTTCTTTGTTAGGAACCGTGTCCAGAATTGCCTGGCCGATTCCTCTGGCTGCTGAATTACGTGGCTTAGGTCATCGGCGTCGGGTGGTCGCACATAAGTGCCCTAGAAATTGTCGAGGAATGCGGCTTCCAGGTCCTCCCAACAACTGATTGATCCTGCTGGCAAGCCGTTAAGCCAATGCCGAGTTGGTCCTTTAAGCTTGAGTGGGAGGTATTTCATGGCGTGGAGATCATCGCCGCGGGCCATGTGGATATGAAGGAGATAATCCTCGATCCATACCGCAGGATCTGTTGTGCCATCATATGATTCGATGTTTACGGGTTTGAAACCCTCGGGGATTTGATGATCCATTACTTCGTCTGTGATGCATAGTGGGTGTGTGGCGCCTCTGTACTGGGCTATATCACGACGTAGCTCCAATGAGCTTTGTCTACTGTGTTCGGCCCTACCGGATTTGTGTCCGGCGTGATGGTTATCGTCTCGAGTCATGGGGCGCCCACACGATCCGTAGATCGATCTTGTTTGCCTTGCCTTGTCCTCCAACATGTCTCGCAGGTCTGGCGCATTTTCTCGTGCCTTGGTACGGGGTGCGGCTTGAGTGGAGGGCCTAGAGGCCACTCTGTCGCGGCCACGAGGTGGCCGGTCGGCCATATCAAGTGCTGGTGATGTAGGTTTAAGTGCTTCCTCCTCTAATCGGGGTAGCAACCTGCGCTTTGGGTAGCTCTTGGAGGGGCGTTCAAGTTTATGCTCTTCGGCCGCAAGGACTTCAGTCCATTTGTCGACTAGCAAATCTTGATCAGCTCTAAGCTGTTGCTGTTTTTTCTTAAGGCTTCTTGCCATGGCCATAAGTCTGCGTTGAAAACGCTCTTACTCGACGGGATCCTCTGGCACGACGAATTCGTCGTCGTCGAGGCTTGCCTCGCCTTCGGAGGGAGGCATATAATTATCGTCCTCGACCTCTTTGTCTGCCGCTCTCTCATGAGGGCTAGCCTCTCCATCCTCCTGTGCTGAATCTTGCTGGAGGGGGTTTTCTTCAGCACTCTCCGGAGTATTATTATCTCCCGTGCTGGAATCACTGTATTTGCTTTGGCGAGATTTTGAGCGGCGCCACTGACGCTGGCACTTAGGCTGTTTCTTGGAGGGGTCATCCTCCGCTGTTCCATCGCCATCTCCTTCTTTTGGGGTGTCCACCATGTATATGTCATATGACGAGGTGGCTTTCCAAGGCCCAATAGGCGCTAGTTCTTCATCGTCTCCTGCATCGGCGTCCATACCGTCGATGTCTTCTGAGTCGAAGTCGAGCATGTTGGTTAAATTGTCGACAGTGGCTACAAACTGGGTGGTGGGTGGGCTTTGAATTTCTTCATCGTCCGTATCCCAACCTTGCTGACCTAGTCCGGCCAGGGCTCTCCTGATAAAGAGAGAGACTTTAGTGTCTTCAGAATATCATTGAAAGGCGAGTGCTGAAAGATGTTCGCGGCAGTAAACTCCATGATCTGCGCCCAATCGGATTCGATTGGCAGGGGCGCGGAGGGTTCGGAGTCCGGAGAGGGGTCCGGCTCCTTGGAGTCATGAGTCTCTCAGAGTGCGGGGCTGGTGTTCGGCTCGATCGCCGTTGGGATTGCAGCCCCAGAGGCGGCGTCCAACCACCCATCCTCGATCGGCGCAGTTGGCTCCGAATTAAGGGTCGAAGCCGATGCGGGTGCGGCCTCCAGGGCACTGTTCGGCGGCAGAGCTAGATCATGCTCGTCGTGACAGTGCGGCGCGCTCAGCAGTGGCTCGAATCCGTCGAAGATCAAGTCCCCGCAGATGTCAGCCGTGTAGTTTAAACTTCCAAATCTGACCTGACGGCCAGGGGCATAGCTTTCGATCTGCTCCAGATGGCCAAGTGAATTGGCCCGTAGTGCGAAGCTGCCGAAGACGAAGATCTGTCCGGGGAGGAAGGTCTTACCCTGGACTGTATCACTATTGATGATCGTAGGAGCCATCAAGCCTAACGGCGACGACACAGAGGAACTCTCAATGAAAGCACCAATGTCGGTGTCAAAACCGGTGGATCTCGGGTAGGGGGTCCCGAACTGTGCGTCTAGGCTGGATGGTAACAGGAGGCAAGGGACACGAAGTTTTACCCAGGTTCGGGCCCTCTTGATGGAGGTAAAACCCTACGTCCTGCTTTATTAATATTGATGATATGGGTAGTACAAGAGTAGATCTACCACGAGATTGGAGAGGCTAAACCCTAGAAGCTAGCCTATGGTATGATTGTTGTTCTGTATGTTGTCCTACGGACTAAAACCCTCCGGTTTATATAGACACCGGAGAGGGTTAGGGTTACACAAAGTCGGTTACAATGGTAGGAGATCTACATATCCGTATCGCCAAGCTTGCCTTCCACGCCAAGGAAAGTCCCTTCCGGACACGGGACGAAGTCTTCAATCTTGTATCTTCATAGTCCAGGAGTCCGGCTGAAGGTATAGTCCGGCCATCCGGACACCCCCTAATCCAGGACTCCCTCAATATGTTTCTCGTTTATGGAGGTGACGAAGAGCTCGTCGTAAAGGGTTATGTCGATGCTAGCTTCGACACAGATCTGGATGACTCTAAGTCACAAACCGGATACGTGTATATTTTGAATGGTGGGGTAGTAAGCTGGTGCAGTTGCAAGCAAAGCGTTGTGGCGGGATCTATATGTGAAGCGGAGTACATGGCAGCCTCGGAGGCAGCACAAGAAGCAATCTGGGTGAAGGAGTTCATTACCGACCTAGGAGTCATACCCAATGCGTCGGGCCCAATGACTCTCTTCTGTGATAGCACTGGAGCTATTGCCCTTGCCAAGGAGCCCAGGTTTCACAGGAAGACCAGGCATATCAAGCGTCGCTTCAACTCCATTCGTGAAAGTGTTCAAAATGGAGACATAGATATTTGTAAAGTACATACGGACCTGAATGTGGCAGATCCGTTGACTAAACCTCTCTCTAGAGCAAAACATGATCAACACCAGAACTGCATGGGTGTTCGATTCATCACAATGTAACTAGGTCATTGACTCTAGTGCAAGTGGGAGACTGTTGGAAATATGCCCTAGAGGCAATAATAAAATGGTTATTATTATATTTCTTTGTTCATGATAATTGTCTATTATTCATGCTAAAATTGTCTTATCCGAAAATCGTAATACATGTGTGAATACATAGACGACAACACGTCCCTAGTAAGCCTCTAGTTGACTAGCTCGTTGATCAAAAGATAGTCATGGTTTCCTGACTATGGACATTGGATGTCATTGATAACAGGATCACATCATTAGGAGAATGATGTGATGGACAAGACCCAATCCTAAGCATAGCTCAAAAATCGTGTAGTTTGTTTGCTATAGCTTTTCTGAATGTCAAGTACCATTTCCTTAGACCATGAGATTGTGCAACTCCCGGATACCGTATGAGTGCTTTGGGTGTACCAAACGTCACAACGTAACTGGGTGACTATAAAGGTACACTACGGGTATCTCTGAAAGTGTCTGTTGGGTTGGCACGAATCAAGACTGGGATTTGTCACTCCGTATGACGGAGAGGTATCTCTGGGCCTACTCGGTAATGCATCATCATAATGAGCTCAATGTGACCAAGTGGTTGATCACGGGATCATGCATTATGGTACGAGTAAAGTGACTTGCCGGCAACGAGATTGAACGAGGTATTGGGATACCGACGATCGAGTCTCGAGCAAGTAACGTACCGATTGACAAAGGGAATTGTATACGGGATTGATTGAATCCTCGACATCATGGTTCATCCGATGAGATCATCGAGGAGCATGTGGGAGCCAACATGGGTATCCAGATCCCGCTGTTGGTTATTGACCAGAGAGTCGTCTCGGTCATGTTTGCGTGTCTCCCGAACCCATAGGGTCTACACACTTAAGGTTCAGTGAAGCTAGGGTTGTTGAGATATTAGTATACGGCAACCCAAAAGTTGTTCAGAGTCCCGGATGAGATCCCGGACATCACGAGGAGTTCCGGAATGGTCCGGAGGTGAAGATTTATATATAGGAAGTCAAGTTTCAGCCATCGGGAAAGTTTCGGGGGTAATCGGTATTGTACCGGGACCACCGAAAGGGTCCCGGGGGTCCACCAGGTGGGGCCACCTATCCCGGAGGGCCCCATGGGCTGAAGTGGGAGGGGAACCAGCCCCTAGTGGGCTGGTGCGCCCCTGATGGGCCTCCCCCTGCGCCTAGGGTTGGAAACCCTAGGGGTGGGGGGGGCGCCCCACTTGGCTTGGGGGGCACTCCACCCACCTTGGCCGTCGCCCCCCTTGGAGATTGCATCTCCTAGGGCCGGCGGCCCTTAGGGGTCCTATATATAGTGGGGGGGAGGGAGGGCAGCCGCACCCTAGCCCCTGGCGCCTCCCTCTCCCTCCTGTGACACTCCTCCCTCTCCCTGAGCTTGGTGAAGCCCTGCCGAGATCACCGTTGCTTCCACCACCACGCCGTCGTGCTGCTGGATCTTCATCAACCTCTCCTTCCCCCTTGTTGGATCAAGTTGGAGGAGACGTCTTCCCAACCATACGTGTGTTGAACACGGAGGTTCCGTCCGTTCGGCGCTAGGTCATCGGTGATTTGGATCACGACGAGTACGACTCCATCAACCCCGTTCTCTTGAACACTTCCGCGCGCGATCAACAAGGGTATGTAGATGCACTCCCCTCTCCCTCGTTGCTAGATGACTCCATAGATTGATCTTGGTGATGCGTAGAAAATTTTAAAATTCTGCTACATTCCCCAACATTAACGTACCAAGACGTTGGATCAAGTGTGGATATGCATTTTTTACGAACACCCCCGCATTATATGCATGGGGGCGGAAGCCGACGACTGCAAACTTTCAGGTTATATACATATATACATAAATGGCTGCACTGGAGGCATCATAGTACTTTTGGGAAAAAGTATAAATACAGCCTTGATAATTCAATAAAACATTGTTTTTACAATGGGAATACATGTTACTAGAACATAATATTCTTCGCGCACTGAGCCTCTATCGAACGAGCGCCTTCAAGGACTTCTTCAAAGTAGTGCTCGGCAGCCACTCGGCCTACGGCCGAACCCTGTGTTGCAACGATGGTGGCCTCCATCTCCGCCCAGTATGTCTTGACACGGGCAAAGGCCATCCACGCACCCTCTATGCACGTCGATCTCTTTATAGCATCGATGTGTGGCACAGCGCCAAGGAATTGTTGCACTAAACTAAAGTAGCTATTCGTCCTTGGCCCTCCCGGCCAAAGGTGATCCACAACGGACCTCATGGCAAGTCCGGACAACCTATGGAGCTCGGCCCACTCGGCCATTTGCTCATTCAACAGCAGCAGACGGACTGGAGCATGAAAGTGTGACCAGAACAGTTTTTCCACTTCGTGACCTTTCTGATCCTTGAAGTACTATGTCGCATCAGCAGCACTTGCAGCCAAATCCACATAGGCGTCCGCAGAACTCCATAGCCAGTCCAGAGGTGCATACTTCGGATCTCCAAACTTAGTTCGCAGCAAGAAGGGCTTCCCAGACACGATACCTGCAGCTTGATTTAGCTCCTCCTTCGTCTCTCTAATTTTGGAGCGGGCTTCCTTGGCAGCCACCAGGGCCTTCTCCAGGTCCGTTGCCTTCGCCCGGTTTTCTTCTTCAAGAAGTTGGTAGCGGTCAGCGGCATCTTTTAACTCTATAGCCATCTTGGCTATTTTTTCCTTGCTCTTGCAATGCGCGGCCTGTTCGGCCCTCAACTCTTCGGCCACCTTTAGAGAGGCCGCATTGCTACTCCTTGCTTGCTCCTTGGCTCGGGCAAGCTCCGCCCAAAGGGTCTCCACGGTGGCAGCTCCATCTGCAGTCACAACATATTAAAGATACTGGCATGACGCTCCTCTTACTATGTGTTGATCACCGAAAAAATCACTTACCCTGTGCCTCGTCAAGCCGCTTGTTGACAAGCACGATGTCGGCATCTGCCGCATCCAGTTGCCGCTTTAGCTCAGCAAACCCATCAGTCCGGCTAGCCACCGGAGCTTCAGCCACCTACACATCAAGGTGGTCTGGTTATTACCTGGGACTATGATCCTCTGTTTGCCGCCGTTTTCGACGACAACCAGAGTCTCAGGGGCTACTATCTGCATAGGGCACACCTAATGTGTGCGGTACTATCAAAAACATATACTTTTTCACGTACCTCGAATCCTTTCAGCAGACTCATAAAAGCTTCGTGCAAACCGCTTTCAGCGGATGAAATCCTTTCAATTACCGTACCCATCAGCGTACGACGCGCTTCCGAGACGGCCGCTTGCCCCAGAAGATCCTTCAGCGCGTCCGACCGCATACTGTATGGACCCTTACTGCTGCTCTCCTTAGGAGCCGGATACTGGGGATCTCGGGTAGCCAAAGGGTTATCCTATGGCCTTGGCAGATCCGGAGATACCCTTCGCAATGACACTTCAAGGTCGCCCGCTTCATGAGGCGGGGCGTCGGGGGGAGGCGTTTCGCTCTCCATCATCTCCGGAAGAAGATCCCCCAAAGACAAACTCTGTCGAGATAGGCTACGATCCGGACTACAATTTATAAGCATTGGTTATTGTCTTCGGAAGTAAGGTAGGATGTTTCCACTATTGAGTACTTTTCGACTACTTACAGCTCGGTAGAGGGTAGATCCCCACGCGGACATTGTGCGGCAAAAATACCCTCCGAGGCAGGACCCTCTGATGAAGATTTATACTCCCGTTTGGAAACCTTGGTTTCCGGATCTTCAGAGGTAGTCCTCTTCCTTCCCCGGGGAGCGAGAATGTCAGATTCTTCCCTTCGGTTGTCCTCCTTCATGGAGGCGCTCATTCCCCCGGTTGGAATGAGTAGCGAATGAGGCCCGCTTTCGCCCTCTCTATTCCCCCCATCATCTTCCTTTGAGGGCGCTGGATAAGGCGCCGGCTCGAGCATCTTGTCCAGTACCGGATTGTCCAAGCCCTTAGGAAGGGGGGCCGAACACCTGATCATCATCGCCTTTGTTATCCAGTCCTGGTCAAAGAGCGGCTCTTTAGAATGATGCCATGATAAATAAAAGGACAGCGGGTTCGGCATGGGATTACTTACTTGGGCAACAGGGCGGTTGCAGCTCAGACCCACGTCCTCGGTGGTGTTCGGACACTCTATTTGGGGTCTGAAGAACGATTTGTACATCTCCTGTGCGTCATGCCGAGGAAATGCTGAATAGCTCGCGGTCCTTCCGGGTTGAATCCCCACATGCGGAGGGGCCGGCATTTGCCAGGCTGGACTCGACGGACTAGCATAACTTGCATTACCATAACCAGACTGAAATCTCTCTCAAAGAGATCTCGGATACGGCTTTGCAGTATTGGCACGTCCTTCGCTGGACCCCAGCTCAGCCCCCTGCTGATCCATGACATCAGTTGTGGTGGGGGGGCTGAGCGAAAGGTGGGGGCAGCTACCCACTTGGCACTTCGGGGGGCTGTGATGTAGAACCACTCCCGCTGCCACAATCCAGACACCTTTGGGAAGGAACCCTCAGGCCATGGAGCGTCAGCGATTTTGCTTATTAAAGCACCTCCGCACGCTGCGTCCTGCCCCTCGATCATCTTCGGCTTCACATCGAAGGTCTTGAGCCATAGGCCGAAGTGAGGGGTAATGCGGAGGAAGGCCTCACATACGACAATAAATGACGAGATGTGAAGAAGGGAATCTGGGGCCAGATCGTGAAAATCTAGCCCATAATAGAACATAAGGCCCCTAACAAAGGGATCCAGAGCGAGGCCTAGTCCTCGGAGGAAGTGGGACACGAACACGACGCTCTCGTTGGGTTCGGGAGTAGGGACGACCTGCCCTCGGGCAGGCAGCCGATGCGAAATTTCGGCGGTTAGATATCTGGCCTCTCTCAACTTCTTTATGTCCTCCTCTGTGACAGAGGAAGGCATCCACCGACGTTGAAGGTTGGATCCGGACATAGTTGAAGGTCCGAAGCACCTGTAACATCCCAAATTTGCAATTTGGAATGTTATACATTAGATCATCATGCATAACATATTTTCTTGCATTTTGGTCGATCCTAGAAATTTCACGCAACTCAAGGACCTTCGGAGAGAGTTGGAGATTTCGTTATTTTCATATTTGAGAGTTTTCTCGAATTTGAAAAAAGAGGATCATTTGATTTATTTATTTCATCTTCAATAATTTTCCGATATCAAAAATATAAGAGAGGGAATAATATGACTTTCCCAAAATTGAGGAAAAATGAAGATTTAATAAATAGATCAAATTTTGGTTTTGCCGGAGTTTTGTTTGTTTTTTTTATTTGGATAGGGAAAAATGCATGTTTCCAAAATTGCATTCTAGGTCCCGAGTAAAGTTCATTTTGTTCGACTCATTTTTAGGTGTCGGGGAAAATTTACTTTAGAGATTTTGGAGTTCGTTTAGATCTTCTTTCTTTTGTTTTTCTGCGAGCGCATCTATTAAAAAAAAAGAGAGCAGCGCCCCGCCTGGGCCAAGGGCCCAGCCGGCCGGCCCAGCCGCCAGCCGCCCTGCACGCCAGCGCCAGCAGCCGCCGCCCCCTAGGCCGAGTCCTAGTAGGACTCTAGGCCGGCGCCCCCCTTGCCCCTTGCCCAAGCATCTACCCCCTTCCCTCCTAGTATATATACCCAAGCCCCCCCCCCCCTCTCCACCCCAAGCCGCCAGCCCCGCCGCCTATAGCCGCCAGCCCCGCCGCCTATAGCTGCCGCCGCCTCTAGCTGCTGCCGCCGCCGCCCTTGCCCCGCCGCCGCCGGAGCGCTCGTCGGAACCTCGCCGGAGGTAGCCGCGCAACCCCTCGCCTCGGTTCGGTTTTTTCTTAAAAGAACCGTTCCGTTTCTTTCCCGTTTTCTTTTCCGGTTTTGTTTCGGTCTTTTCCGAAACCCTAGATCGGTTTTGTTCTTTTTTTCCGGACCGTTCGTCTCAACGAACGTGATCACCGATTTTTTTTTCGGTTAACGACGCCCGTTCGTTTAACCGTTCGTCTCTTTCTTTTCGTCGGATTTATTCCGCGATCGTGATCTCAGATCCGATCTTCGTTCTAGTCTTTCTTCCCGCTCGTTTATCGGAATCAGGTGATTCAAGCGCCTGGAGTTTCGTTTCGAAACCGCCGTTCCATCTAATCAACTTAAACAAGTTTTTGCTACAGTAAAATTTGACCTAGTTTCAACTTCCTAGAACCGAGTTGTTTTCTTCCGCCGTTTGTTTTCCGTTTCTTTGTTCGGTTCTTTCTTTCTTTGCAACCGGAGTTCTTAAGTTGAACTTTCTGGTTCGATCTCTTGTTCGAGTTTTACCTGTGCATTAGATGAGTACTTACTGTATGCTTGTTGTTTGTCTGCGATAGATTACCCGGATTGCGCCGCTTGTTACTTCGAAACCCTAGGTCTCGCGGATCATCAGCAAGGCAAGTAACACTTTGATCATACCTTTTCTACAACCCATGTTTTATTGCATTAGATCAATCCTCACACACATTGCATGGTTAGGATCTAATTAAATTGTGGGATGGGAAGTAGATGAGGTAGTACCTATTACCTGTATCATTATGAAACCTTTGGGAGTTACTTCTACGTTTGCTTATTATGCCATGCTATGCTAGTAGACGTGGATTGGGTGAGTGATATCCATGACAGATGTGAGTTGATAATTTTTAAATGGTTTATCTAAGGTGGCCACTTAAACACACATCTGGGTGGATTGAGGCACCTGATGTCTATCAGGACTTGCCCGTTTTATTTTGGACCGCCACCCAGGCTCAAAGGGATCATAAGATAATTCATGCTAGAAACTTCCGTGTGCAGCCACATGCTACTATGGGCTCTCGCATAGTTGAGTAAGTTGTGCGAACTCTTACGGGGTGGACTAGCAGATGTAGGGGTTGTAGGTGGTACGGTCTACCCCACATGTAAGGTGCTAGCGCTTCTGAAAGACTGTGTCTCGGTCATCCGTCTTCTCGAACACCATGTAGTGCGAGAAAACAAACGGAGGCGATCGAGTCATGTGGGGAAAAGTGCGCAAACCTCTGCAGAGTGTACAAACTAATCATGATTAGCCGTGTCCCCGGTTATGGACAACTTGAGTATCTAGTACTTGAATATCATGTGAATCTCATCATGTTACTTCTAATTAATGTTGTTGGGTTTTAATTGTTCACTTAATTGGGATTGAGAATGCTGTCAACCATTCTAAATGTTCAACAACCACCATGATAGTTAAATAAATTTATTCCTTTGCAGTAGGGAAAAATTGGCTTTACGCAAAACTGTAACCATAGAGCTTTCCACCAGCCATATATGCATATAGTATAGCTGTTTCATTCCATTACTCTCTATGTGTTACATTGCCAGCATATTCCATGTGCTGACCCGTTTTCGGGCTGCAACTTTCATGTTGCAGACTTTTCAGACGACGAGTAAGGTGCTTTTAGGTCGTGGTTCTATACTCAGTGATGCCGTTGGAGTTGATGGACCCATTTATCTTCCAAGTCTTCCGCTGTTATCGACACTAGATGGCCTTAAGCCATGTTTATTGTAATAAGTTCTCTTTTGAGACAACGATGTAATAGTGTGTGATTGCCACTCTGCTATAAATCCTTCGATGTACTGTGTGGTGTCAGCATTACTGATCCAGGGATGACACCTGAGCACAGAGCGCTTGATCCATTCGGGTCGGGTCGCTACAGCACCCGACCTGAGGTTTGGGTGCTAGAACTCGAGGTGGGGGGAGGATTCGATTGAGCACGGGAGGGAAAAAACAAAAGGCCTTGTCCCCTTTATAAAGAGGGTGAATATCAAGCGTCCTCCTCGTGGCCGTTTGGGACTTGCCTAAGATCTAGGAGTCCTACCAACAGGCACGGTTGGGTTACCCACGTCTGTATTGATGAGAATCCCATAATAAGGGGGCACGATCTCTGCTTTGACAAGACGTGGCAAGAAAACCGCCTCGCGTTATGTGTGGAGCTGGTTGAGGAAAATGGTTTGAATAATGACCGGGCCATGACGTGATGTCATGTTGTCAGAACATGTCAGCAGATTAGATTTGTGGAAATACTATTCTCTCTACAGTGGTATGTGGAACTTATTTTGCAGGGCTGGACACTATCCTTGTATTCAAAACTCTTCCATGATGTATGCGGAGGAGGAACCCGCCTTGCAATGCCGAAGACAATACTACGCGCCGGACTCATAGTCATTGAAGCCTGGTTCAGGGGCTACTGAGGGAGTCCTGGATTAGGGGGTCTCTGGACAGCTGGACTATATCCTTTGGCCGGACTGTTGGACTATGAAGATACAAGATTGAAGACTTCGTCCCGTGTCCAGATGGGACTCTACTTGGCGTGGAAGGCAAGCTAGGCAATACGGATATGTATATCTCCTCCTTTGTAACCGACCTTGTGTAACCCTAGCCCCCTCCAGTGTCTATATAAACCGGAGGGTTTTAGTCCGTAGGACAACATACAATCATACCATAGGCTAGCTTCTACGGTTTAGCCTCTCTGATCTCGTGGTAGATCAACTCTTGTACTACTCATATTATCAAGAACAATCAAGCATGACGTAGGGTATTACCTCCATCAAGAGGGCCCGAACCTGGGTAAACATCGTGTCCCCTGCCTCCTGTTACCATCCGCCTTAGACACACAGTTCGGGACCCCCTACCCAAGATCCGCCAGTTTTGACACCGACAACGGGGTTCTCGCGGGGCCCCATCAAGCCGATTGGGCGCAGCCCCCACTCATCAAAGGAAGGCATGCTCGCGGCAAATGTGAATTTGTTCTCACAGCGGTACAACAGGCAGCTGTTCCTGGGCATCTCGTCCGGCAGAGGGACACCTGATAGGACCGTGAGCACTGTTTGCCGCGCCGCAAGAGGAAGCCCCTCCTCCTGAAGTGGAGTGACTCGACGCCTGACGAACTCCCTCACCACCATGGGCGCAGTCATGCCGAGGTCCTTCAACCACCTCAGCCTGGCCCAGACGGGGGCATGGCAGGGGCTCGTGAGCTTCTGATGACCCCAGCCGGAGTTCGCAATAGCAGGCCCCACCGGAGCTTGGAGGAGAGGGTTGAGCACGCCGGTGTCAAAAAACACCCATCGCGTACGGAACTCGCTCGTGGATGAAGGAAGCTCGAAGTCGATCCCCGTGCCTGCCGTTGCAGCGACGACCTAGAAGCCCACGCACCCCGAGCTCTGTCGAGGACTGGTGAGATGCAACAAGAAGTGGCGGAGGAGTGCCACGTAAGGAGCGATGCCCACCATGGCCTCGCACAAGAAGGCGAAGACGGTAAGAAGGGTCACAGATTGAGGGTCGAGATGGTGCATGTGGATCTGATAATGCTCGAGCACCGTGTTGAACAAGGCGGAGAAGGGAGGAATCAGGCCAGCCCAGAGGGCCTCAATGAAGATTGCAACCTCGGTGACTGCCCGAGCCATGTGAGTGCGAGACGCGGGCCAAGCTGCCGTCGCTCCCCACTCGATGAAACTGGAGGCAAGCATGGGGCGCACCTTGTCCATGGCCTCGTCGTTGAGCACCCGGGGCCGGCCGAGCGCCGGCTCGAAGGATGGAGGCACAGTTGGCGAGGACAGAGGTTTCTTCCCCTTCTCGGCTTGTTTCGGCGTCATGGCGGTGAAGTAGACGGAGCGCAAGTTAGATTGGGAGGACGGAGCAGGGCCTCGAGGGAGCAGGTAGATTGGAAGAGCCAGGCGCAGCGAAGGAAGAATAACTGTGTAAGAGGCAGGGGCCGCATAGCCAGGCGGATTCAAGGGCAGCGTGGGGAAGCGGAGACGCCCACGTCCAATCAACCGCCACGCGTCAACCGAGGCCGCCAGCTTTTGGGGCCTGCGGTGCTCCGTCCTTGGCCCTTGGCTTCGCCGCGAAGCCAAGCCCGAGCGCACCTTGGGCCCGGGGGCTACTGTCGGCGTCCTGGGAATGGGGGTCCCCAGGCTTGCCTGCCTGCGGCCCGCGGCGTGGCTAAGCCAGTAGGCCGTACGACCCATCTTCATCAACAAGGCATCCAAGACCCTCGCGAGGGGCCAAGCCTCGCGAGGCGGGCGACACAAGACCTCCTCTGGAGTGGCCTAGTTGGGCAGGCTCACGAGGAGCAGAGATGTCAAGGTGAGGCAAACCTCACGAGGCTCTCGTGACGTGAGCCATGACGATCGACACCAGGCGGGCGCTAGCGCGCGCAGCGTCCTTGTTTCCTCTTTGGTGCTAAGGAAACCAGTGCAGGCGAGGAGTACCGAGGCATCAGGCAAAGGTTGACATTTTGGTGCAACAAGACCAAGACTAGAAGGATGGCAGGACGGAGGTCATCACGGAGCCCAAGACGACGTCACCACTAGAGCCTTTGGCAGGCGAAGACCACTTTTGTCAGGATGGCTTGTACTAGCTGCCCCCCCTTCAAATTGGCCTGCCGTTGTTGGCTCCCTTCCCGCTCAATATTTGGGAAGAGGACCAGGGCCTATCTAAGTATGGTTAGCCACCACCATGGGGGGAGAGACAGAGAGAGAGGGGGAGAGAAGGAGGATGGATTCAGTCCACTCTCACCCGCACAAGTTAGCCAAGCACAAGAACACCTCAACCTTAGGAGGCAGTTCTTCCCCTTGTATTGTTCATCATCAGCCCAAGAGGCAATCCACCACCACACTGGAGTAGGGTATTACACCAGAACGGTGGCCCGAACCAGTATAAATCTTGTGTCTTTCTGTATTGCGTGTTCGTCGAGTTCGTCCGCGAGATCTTAGCGAGCGAGGGCGTAGATCGGTGGGAGGAAAAGACTCCGTGCGCACCCCAGTGTTCGAACCTTAAGGGTTTGCCGGAACCCCACATCCGACAACTTCAAAGAAGTAAGGCAAGCAAGTTGCCACTCCCATGAAGAAGCTCAAAGCTAGACCCTGATGTCTACTACACAACCTTCTTCTTGTAGACGTTGTTCGGCCTCCAAGTGCAGAGGTTTGTAGGACAGTAGCAAATTTCTCTCAACTGGATGACCTAAGGTTTATCAATCTGTGGGAGGCCTAGGATGAAGATGGTCTCTCTCAAACAATCCTGCAACCAAATAACAAAGAGTCTCTTGTGTCCCCAACACACCCAATACAATGGTAAATTGTATAGGTGCACTAGTTCGGCGGAGAGATGGTGATACAAGTGCAATATGGATAGTAGATATAGGTTTTTGTAATCTGAAAATATAAAAACAGCAAGGTAACTAATGATAAAAGTGAGCACAAACGGTATTGCAATGTGTTAAAACAAGGCCTAGGGTTCATAGTTTCACTAGTGCAAGTTCTCTCAACAATAATAACATAATTGGATCATATAACTATCCCTCAACATGCAACAAACAGTCACTCCAAAGTCACTAATAACGGAGAACAAACGAAGAGATTATGGTAGGGTACGGAACCACCTCAAAGTTATCCTTTCTGATCGATATATTCAAGAGTCCATAGTAAAATAACATGAAGCTATTCTTTCCGTTCGATCTATCATAGAGTTCGTACTAGAATAACACCTTAAGACACAAATAAACCAAAACCCGAATGTCACCTAGATACTCCAATGTCACCTCAAGTATCCGTGGGTATGATTATATGATATGCATCACACAATTTCATATTCATCTATTCAACCAACACAAAGTACTTCAAAGAGTGTCTGCTACCTGATACGTCTCCGTCGTATCTATAATTTTTGATTGTTCCATGCCAATATTATTCAACTTTCATATACTTTTTGGCAACTTTTTATATTATTTTTGGGACTAACATATTGATCCAGTGCCCAGTGCCATTTCCTGTCTGTTGCATGTTTTTGGTTTCATAGAATATCCATATCAAACGGAGTCCAAATGGGATAAAAACGGACGGAGCTTATTTTTGGAAAATATGGAAAATTCGGAAGGAAAATCAACGCGAACCAGTGCCCGAGGTGGTCACGAGGCAGGGGGGCGCCCCCCTTAGGGCGCGCCCCCTACCCTCATGAGCCCACCGTAAGGCGGTTGACGCTCTTATTTTACCGCAAGAAAGCTAATATTCGGAAAAAAATCACGGCGAAGGTTTCAGGCCAATCGGAGTTACGGATCTCCATATATATACGAAACGGTGAAACAGAGCCAGAAGAGAACGCAGGAACAGAGAGAGACAGAGAGACAGATCCAATCTCGGAGGGGCTCTCGCCCCTCCCATGCCATGCAGGCCATGGACCAGAGGGGAAACCCTCCTCCCATCTAGGGAGGAAGTCAAGGAAGAAGAAGAAGGAGGAGGCTCTCTCCCCCTTGCTTCCGGTGGCACCGGAGTGCCACCGGGGGCCATCATCATCACCACGATCTACACCAACACCTCCGCCATCTTCACCAACATCTCCATCACCTTCCCCCCTCTATCTACAGCGGTCCACTCTCCCGCAACCCATTGTACCCTCTTATTGAACATGGTGCTTTATGCTTCATATTATTATCCAATGATGTGTTGCCATCCTATGATGTCTGAGTAGATTTTCGTTGTCCTATCGGTGGTTGATGAATTGCTATGATTGATTTAATTTGCTTGTGGTTATGTTGCTGTCCTTTGGTGCCCATCATATGAGTGCGCACGTGGATCACACCATAGGGTTAGTTGTATGTTGATAGGACTATGTATTGGAGGGCAAGAGTGACAGAAGCTTCAACCTAGCATAGAAATTGATGCATACGGGATTGAAGGGGGACCAATATATCTTAATGCTACGGTTGGGTTTTACCTTAATGAACATTAGTAGTTGTGGATGCTTGCTAATAGTTCCAATCATAAGTGCATAGAATTCCAAGTAAGGGATGACATGCTAGCAGTGGCCTCTCCCACATAATATTTGCTATCGGTCTAGTAAAGTAGTCAATTGCTTAGGGGAAATTTCGCAACTCCTACCACCACTTTTCCACACTCGCTATATTTACTTTAGTTGCTTCTTTACCTTAACAGCCCCTAGTTTTATTTTCGTGCTCTTTATTATCTTGCAAACCTATCCAACAACACCTACAAAGTACTTCTAGTTTCATACTTGTTCTAGGTAAAGCGAACGTCAAGCATGCGTAGAGTTGTATCGATGGTCGATAGAACTTGAGGGAATATTTGTTCTACCTTTAGCTCCTCGTTGGGTTCGACACTCTTACTTATCGAAAACTATTGCGATCCCCTACACTTGTGGGTTATCAAGACCTTTTTCTAGCGCCGTTGCCGGGGAGGAATAGCGTGGGGTGAATATTCTCGTGTGTGCTTGTTTGCTTTATCACTAAGTAATTTTTATTTGTTGTTCTTAGTTGTTTCCTATCTTTAGTTATGGGTAGGAAACGCAAAATACCAAAAAATTAGTTGTACCTACTGAACCAATGGTTGAAGAACCAATCAAAATCTATCACACTGCTGAAGCTTTTTACTTGGATCATCTTTGATCCCTTTGTGCTCATGCCGAAACCCCAACTAGCTTAGTTGAGGGCAAATCTTTAGATGAGCATGCTTGTTATGTGCGACACCGTATATCTGGAAGAGGGAAACTATTATGGGGTCAAATTCAACGTTTGCAATGCTATGCTTGGAATTTATGTGAAATATATAATTTTACTTGTTGCTCTGAAAACCCTAAGAAATACCTTCCCTATCAATGTGAGTTTAGTAATAATGGAATCGTATCTTCATATGCTAAGGGTGTTTATAATTACTATGATGTTCAACAAATTGAAGAATTTGTTGCTTTTAAGGGTGCTTTTGAAATTGCTTCTTTGATTGAAAAGTATGATGCTACTCTTCACAAATCTGAAAATTTTGCCATACTTGAATATTGTTATGAGAAGTATGCTTCTAATGCCTATGTTAAACTATATATTGAGGAATACTCTGCTGTCCAAGAAGAGACTAATATTTTGCAGGAGTCTATGGAAGAAGAAATTGATGAAATTGTGAGCTCATTGGATGAAAAGGATGAGGAGGAGAGCGAATAACAAAAGGAGGAAGAGCGGATTGATCACCCGTGCCCACCTTCTAATGAGAGTAACTCTTCAACTCATACATTGCTTAATTCCCCTTCGTGCTTACCAAAGGATGATTGCTATGATGACTATTATGATCCCATTGATTCTCTTGAAATATCCCTTTTTGATGATGCTTGCTATGCTTGTGGCCATGATGCCAATATGAATGATGCTTATGGAGATGAACTTGCTATAGTTCCTTATGTTAAACATGAAATTGTTGCTATTGCACCCATGCATGATAGTCCTATTATCCTTTTGAATTCTGCCGACTACACTATATCGAAGAAGTTTGCCCTTATTAAGGATTATATTGATGGGTTGCCTTTTACCGTTGCACATGATGATTTTGATGAATATAATATGCATGTGCTTTCTGCTCCTACTTGCAATTATTATGAGAGAGGAACTATATCTCCACCTCTCTATGCTTCCCACATGATAAAATTGCAAGAAACTGTTTATACTATGCATTGGCCTTTACTTTGTGTGCATGAATTGTTCTTTTATGACATGCCGATGCATAGGAAGAGAGTTAGACTTCGTTGTTGCATGATATATGTTACTTTGTGCTCACTACTAAATTACAAATCATTGTTAATTAAAATTGGCTTTGATATACCTTGGGATCCGGGTGGATCCATTACTTGAGCACTATATGCCTAGCTTAATGGCTTTAAAGAAAGCGCTGCCAGGGAGACAACCCGGAAGTTTTAGAGAGTCATTTATTTCTGTTGAGTGCTTTCATATAGTTTAAAAACAACAAAATAAAGAGGGGAACCCAAAACTTTTTCTAAAAGAAAAGTGAAAGTGAGAGAGACGAGCATTGTGAAAGTTGGGGACGTCCTTGAACTTTGTTCATGCCCATGGGAACTTTGTGAATCTTAATTACAGAAACCTTTCAACAAAAATAATTATCCCCTTGTAAAATTCCATTGTATTATAAAAATAATGTGCCAAGGTTTGCCTTTAGGATGTTTACATTTGCTTGATGGTTCGTACGGTGTAGGACAGAAACTTTGTCTGTAGTGCGCAATTTTACATTTTTAGTTGGAACGTCAAATGGTTCTGATTATTTTTGCACTGTCTTCCTATACAAATTTTTTATTTTTCCTAATTTTGGTAGAATTTTTCAAGTATCATATATATGGTGAATGTTCAGATTATTAAAGACTGTTCTGTTTTAGACAGATTCTGTTTTTGATGCATAGTTTGCTTGTTTTGATGAAACTATCAATTCATATCAGTGGATTAAGCCATGAAAAAGTTATATTACAGTAGACACAATACAAAAACAACATATGAATTGGTTTGCAACAGTACTTAGAGTAGTGATTTGCTTTATTATACTAACGGATCTTACCGAGTTTTCTGTTGAAGTTTCGTGTGGATGAAGTGTTCGATGATCGAGAAGGTCTCGATGTGAGAAGAAGGAAGAGAGGTAAGAGCTCAAGCTTGGGGATGCCTGAGGCACCCCAAGTAAATATTCAAGGAGACTCAAGCGTCTAAGCTTGGGGATGCTGGGGAGGCATCCCCTCTTTCTTCAACAAGTATCGGTATGTTTTCGGATTCGTTTCGTTCATGCGATATGTGCAATCTTGGAGCGTCTTTTGCATTTAGGTTTTTACTTTTCTTTTATGCACCATGCTGGTATGAGATGGTCCTTGGTTTATTTATAGAATGCTCTTTACACTTCACTTATATGTTTTGAGTATGGCTTTATAGAATGCTTCATGTGCTTCACTTATATCATTTGAAGTTTGGATTGCCTGTTTCTCTTCGCATACACAACCGCCATTTGTAGAATGCTCTTTTGCTTCACTTATATTTGTTAGAGCGTGGGCATATCTTTTGTAGAAAGAATTAAACTCTCTTGCTTCACTTATATCTGTTTAGAGAGATGACAGGAATTGGTCATTCACATGGTTAGTCATAAAATCCTACATAAACTTGTAGATCACTGAATATGATATGTTTGATTCCTTGCAATAGTTTTGCGATATAAAGATGGTGATATTAGAGTCATGCTAGTGGGTAGTTGTGGATTGTAGAAATACTTGTGTTGAGGTTTGTGATTCCTGTAGCATGCACGTATGGTGAACCATTATGTAACGAAGTCGGAGCATGATTTATTTATTGATTGTCTTCCTTATGAGTGGCGGTCGGGGATGAGCGATGGTCTTTTCCTACCAATCTATCCCCCTAGGAGCATGCGCATAGTACTTTGTTTCGATGACTAATAGATTTTTGCAATAAGTATGTGAGTTCTTTATGACTAATGTTGAGTCCATGGATTATACGCACTCTCACCCTTCCACCATTGCTAGCCTCTCTAGTACCGTGCAACTTTCGCCGGTACCATAAACCCACCATATACCTTCCTCAAAACAGCCACCATACCTACCTATCATGGCATTTCCATAGCCATTCCAAGATATATTGCCATGCAACTTTCATCATCATATACATGACTTGAGCATTCATTGTCATATTGCTTTGCATGATCGTAAGATAGCTAGCATGATGTTTTCATGGCTTGTCCGTTTTTTGATGTCATTGCTATGCTACATCATTGCACATCCCGGTACACTGCCGGAGGCATTCATATAGAGTCATATCTTTGTTCTAGTATCGAGTTGTAATATCGAGTTGTAAGTAAATAAAAGTGTGATGATCATCATTATTAGAGCATTGCCCCGGTGAGGAAAGGATGATGGAGACTATGATTCCCCCACAAGTCGAGATGAGACTCTGGACGAAAAAGAATAAAAAAAAAGAGAAAGGCCAAAAAAAGAGAAGGCCAAAAAAGAGAAAAAAGAAGAAAAAAATGACAGAAAAAGAGAGAAGGGGCAGTGCTACTATCCTTTTTCCACACTTGTGCTTCAAAGTAGCACCATGTTCTTCATATAGAGAGTCTCTTGGGTTATCACTTTCATATACTAGTGGGAATTTTCATTATAGAACTTGGCTTGTATATTCCGATGATGGGCTTCCTCAAATGCCCGAGGTCTTCATGAGCAAGCAAGTTGGATGCACACCCACTTAGTTTCAGTTGGAGCTTTCATACACTTATAGCTCTAGTGCATCCGTTGCATGGAAATCCCTACTCACTCACATTGATATCTATTGATGGGCATCTCCATAGCCCGTTGATACGCCTAGTTGATGTGAGACTATCTTCTCCTTTTTGTCTTCTCCACCATCATATTCTATTCCACCTATAGTGCTATGTCCATGGCTCATGCTCACGTATTGCGTGAAAGTTGAAAAGGTTTGAGAACGTCAAAAGTATGAAACAATTGCTTGGCTTGTCATCGGGGTTGTGCATGATGTGAATATTTTGTGTGGTGAAGATGGAGCATAGCCAGACTATATGATTTTGTACGGATAACTTTCTTTGGCCATGTTATTTTGAAAAGACATGATTGCTTTATTAGTAGGCTTGAAGTATTATTGTTTTTATGTCAAATGATAGACTATTGCTTTGAATCACTCGTATCTTAATATTCATGCCATGATTAGACATATGATGAAGATTATGCTAGGTAGCATTCCACATCAAAAAATATTTTTTTTATCATTTACCTACTCAAGGACGAGTAGGAATTAAGCTTGGGGATGCTGATACGTCTCCATCGTATCTATAATTTTTGATTGTTCCATGCCAATATTATTCAACTTTCATATACTTTTTGGCAACTTTTTATATTATTTTTGGGACTAACATATTGATCCAGTGCCCAGTGCCAGTTCCTGTCTGTTGCATGTTTTTGGTTTCGCAGAATATTCATATCAAACGGAGTCCAAACGGGATAAAAATGGACGGAGCTTTTTATTGGAAAATATGGAAAATTCGGAAGGAAAATCAACGCAAACCAGTGCCCGAGGTGGTCACGAGGCAGGGGGGCGCCCCCCCCCCTTAGGGCGTGCCCCCTACCCTCGTGAGCCCACCGTAAGGGAGTTGACGCTCTTCTTTTTCCGCAAAAATCTAATATTCGGAAAAAAATCACGGCGAAGGTTTCAGGCCAATCGGAGTTACGGGTCTCCACATATATACGAAACGGTGAAACAGAGCCAGAAGAGAACGCAGAAACAGAGAGAGACAGATCCAATCTCGGAGGGGCTCTCGCCCCTACCGTGCCATGGAGGCCATGGACCAGAGGGGAAACCCTTCTCCCATCTAGGGAGGAGGTCAAGGAAGAAGGAGGGGGGCTCTCTCCCCCTTGCTTCCGGTGGCACCGGAGTGCCACCGGGGGCCATCATCATCACCGCGATCTACACCAACACCTCCGCCATCTTCACCAACATCTCCATCACCTTCCCACCTCTATCTACAGCGGTCCACTCTCCCGCAACCCATTGTACCCTCTACTTGAACATGGTGCTTTATGCTTCATATTATTATCCAACGAAGTGTTGCCATCCTATCATGTCTGAGTTGATTTTCGTTGTCCTATCGGTGGTTGATGAATTGCTATGATTGATTTAATTTACTTGTGGTTATGTTGCTGTCCTTTGGTGCCCGTCATATGAGCGCGCGTGGATCACACCATAGGGTTAGTTGTATGTTGATAGGACTATGTATTGGAGGGCAAGAGTGACAGAAGCTTCAACCTAGCATAGAAATTGATGCATACGGGATTGAAGGGGGGCCAATATATCTTAATGCTATGGTTGGGTTTTACCTTAATGAACATTAGTAGTTGCGGATGCTTGCTAATAGTTCCAATCATAAGTGCATAGAATTCCAAGTAAGGGATGACATGCTAGCAGTGGCCTCTCCCACATAATATTTGCTATCGGTCTAGTAAAGTAGTCAATTGCTTAGGGGCAATTTCGCAACTCCTACCACCACTTTTCCACACTCGCTATATTTACTTTAGTTGCTTCTTTACCTTAACAGCCCCTAGTTTTATTTTCGTGCTCTTTATTATCTTGCAAACCTATCCAACAACACCTACAAAGTACTTCTAGTTTCATACTTGTTCTAGGTAAAGCGAACGTCAAGCGTGCGTAGAGTTGTATCGGTGGTCGATAGAACTTGAGGGAATATTTGTTCTACCTTTAGCTCCTCGTTGGGTTCGACACTCTTACTTATCGAAAACTGTTGCGATCACCTATACTTGTGGGTTATCACTACCTCTTGAGCACTGCGTTGGTTTTCACTTGAAGAGGAAAGGTTGATGCAGCAAAGTAGCGTAAGTATTTCCCTTAGTTTTTGAGATCCAAGGTATCAATCCAGTAGGATATCACGCTCAAGTCCCACACACCTACACAAACAAATAAGAACCGCACAACCAACGCGATAAGGGGTTGTCAAGCCCTTCTCGGTCACTTACGAGAGTGAGATCTGATAGATATGATAAGATAATATTTTTGGTATTTTTATGATAAAGTGAAATAAAGATGCAAAGTAAAATAAATGTGTAAGTGCATCTAGTTCCCCTTAGTGATTTTGGTGTATTGAAGACTTATAGGTTAAGGGACTATTGTGTTTTTGAGTGTACACAGGTCTATAAGTCTATGAGGAGTTTGATATTTACAGAAAAAGTCGACCCCTAAAAATGAAGTTCTTTGACTGAAGACTTTGGATTTCTGAAGACTTTGGAAGTGAAGAAATTGGTGTGACTTTGAAGACTTGGTATTCATTTGAGGAACATGAAGCGTGAAGACTTTTGTTTTTGTAGTTTCATTTTCTCTTTCTTGAGTCTTAGGAAACACCATACTGTTAAACGGGGTCGAGGAAATACTAAGGAAAATTTTCCATGTGATGCTCAACTCAAAATCCTACACCTACCAATCCCTTCGAGTGAAGCCATTGGAAATCTCATACATTTCAGTCATATTCTTCAGTGACAGAGACGGAGTTCTTCTGTTCTCTAAGGAATTTGTTCTGACTAGGGAGTTGGGAATTCGCCAGTGCGAATTGCCTACACAGTGAGAAACATGATAGCCCTGAAGATTTTGCTACTCAAAATTCCGACCGTTGCTGTGCTATGTGCCACCTGTCCCAAAGTATCTACCCACCTAACGGTCATATCATTGAAGGGCATTTGTGTCTTATCATGTCGGGCTGCTCCCTAGGCTATAAATAGCCGCCCCCTGTAACCACTAGCTAGTTGGCTACTCCGAGAGAAACAAACACTTGTCATTTGAGAGCATCCCATCCTCCGAGGACTTTGAGCGAAAATCATCAAGTGAGGAAAATCCAAACCCAAACACCTACAAACCCCAAGTGATTGAGCATCACTGAAGAGATTGATCATGCATGGATCCGACGCTTGTTACCTTTGAAGACTGTGATTCTTCCAGACGGTTAGGCGTCAAGGTCTAGAGCATCCAAGAGGAATTGTGGATTGCTGAGGGACCAAGTTTGTGAAGGTTCGGAAGTCACCTGAAGACTTACCACGAGTGATTGGGCGAGGTCTGTGTGACCTTAGCTCAAGGACAATATGGTGAGGACTGTGTGTCCCGGACTCGGTGTCCTCGGGTTTAAATACCTAGCTGCTCCAACCAGACATACAACTGAGACATAGTTGGAACTGGTCTACCAAATCATTGTCTTCACCAAGCTTACTGGTTCTATTTCCTCAACTCTTTCATTTCCTCATTACTGTGTTGAGTGCTTGTTCATATCTGTGCTTGAAGACTTTGACTGAAGACTTTCTCAAATTCCTCAGTTCAATTTCTTCAGTCTGTTTGTCTTCATCCCATGTTATCCCGTGCTTACGCTCTCTGTACTCTGTGCTTGTCTTCATTTCATCATGATGACTATGCTTGTGTTCTGTTACGTTTACTTTTGAGTACTTATTCCGCTGCTAGTAGTTCTTCGCTAAGGAATTTCCTCACCTACAAATTCCTGAGTGAAGAATTCATAAAAATCGCCTATTCACCCCCCTCTAGACGATATAACGCACTTTCAATTGGTATCAGAGCAAGGTACTCCCTTGTTTTGTGTGATTTTGGTTTAACCGCCTGGAGTTTTAGTTATGTCGACCGCAGGTATGATCAAGGTCTCTGCTGGGTGTCCTACCTTCGATGGACGGACTACCCCTACTGCAAGAATAAGATGCGAATGCATCTTGAGGCAATTGATAATGATCTCTGGTATGTTGTGGAAAATGGTGTTCCCTCAATCACACCTTCTCTGAATGTTGCTTATGTGAAGAGATTCAAGCAACTCGATTCTCAAGCGAAGAATATCATATGTGGCCATCTGAGCAAAGGACAGTATGGAAGAGTGAGTGCTTTGGAAACTGCTAAGCTTATCTGGGATAGGTTGTCCAAAGTGAATGAAGGAGTCTCAACACAGCGTGACTCTCGAGTTGATGTTCTTCCCAATCTCTTCAACCGCTTCAAAAGACTCGAAAATGAAAATGTTCAAAAAACCTTCGATCGCCTCACTGACATATCAAATGAGCTTCAAGCACTTGGTGCCACTGACGTCGCCGACCATGAGGTGGTGAAGAAATTGCTGAGATCGCTTGATTCCTCATTTGATACTCTAGCATTGATGATACAAGAAAGTGCTGATTACAAGTCACTTGATCCCGCTAATATCCTCGAGAGGCTAAATACTCATGAGTTCCAGCTTGCTGAAAAGACAGATCTCTATGGTTCAAGCTATGGCAGATCACGTGCACTGAAGGCCAAGGCAGTATCTGAGCCCAAAGATGAAGACTCTGGTAGCAGCCTTGGTGATCCTGAAGAACTAAGCCATGAGCTATCACTGCTCGTGAAGAAATTCCAGAAGTTCTCAAGACGTGGTCGCTTTGGAAGACCCTCAAGGAGAAATGATTCCTCATCCAGTGACTACAAGAAGAGGCTTTGTGACAAATGCAAGAAACCTGGACATTACATTCAAGATTGTCCTTAGTGGGAAAAGGAATAAAAGAAGAAGAAATACAAGGATTACAGTTCTGATGATGCGAAGAAAATGAAGAAATCCTCAAAATCTTCATCATCAAAATCCTCAAAGTCTTCATCTCACAAGAAGAGCAGCTCCAAGAAGGCTAGGGCATTCATTGGCAAGGAAATGGACTTTGAGGCTGAATCTGAAGAAAATGAGGAAGAGGAGGCATCTGAGGAGTCCGAATCCGGTGTGGCGAGCCTAGCCCTCGCTACTGCATTCTTCAGCAAGTCTATCTTCAACACTGAAGGAAATGACCTCACCAACAAGGCTGATGAAGGCAATGATGACTACGCTCCCACCTATTGCTTCATGGCAAAGGGTGCCAAGGTAGTCAAATATACCTCCTCTGAATCAAGTGAGAATGAATCTGATGAAAACCTCAAGCCCAGCTATTCTAAACTTGCTAAGATTGCTGTAAAACAACAAAGGGCTTTTGAAAAGGTTCAAAACATGCTAGACAAAAGTGATGATATGTTGGGTGAAGAAATGGATCGCACTAAAGCCTTGACTAAAAATCTTCAGAGACTTCAGACTAGGTTTGACAACCTTCAAGGTCATCATAACACTCTCTTATCTGATCATGAGAAGCTTTCTTATGAATTTCTTCAAAGAAAGCAAGATCTTGAGAAGCTAAGAGTGAGTTATGAAGATCTTCAGAAGGAGCGCGATTCATTACTTGCTCAACAAATCAGCGCTTCTCAGGAAGAATTTGTTACTCCATGCTTGGAGTGCATTGAACGTGAATCTGCTAATTCTTCACCTGAATGTTCAAATGTTGTTAATGTTTCAAATTCTTCATCTGCCTCTGCTATCACTAATTCCTCATCTGAGGACATTGCTAGTATCACTGACGATGCAGGGCTGAAGGAATTGTACATGACAGGCATGTACAAAAGCCTCAAAGGGCATCCGACTCTTTGTGATGTGCTTAAAAAGTAGATCCTTAATAGGAACCCTAGGAAAGAGGGTATTTCCTTTGAGAGGAAACTCAATGCTGATGGTACATATTGGAAGCCTGAGCAGTACCCCAAAACCTCATGGGTTGCTGCAAAGGGACCTCCAGTTGATCCATCTAACTTGTCTGGATTTGCATGTGAATCTCCTCGTTCTGATGATGAGTCATTTGACTCCAACTATAAATTGTTCAAAAATCAGAATGGTGAAGTATTTGCTAGATATGTTGGTACTAACTGTAGGAACGGTCCTCCTATGAAGAAAATCTGGGTTCCCAAAAGGTGCCTTGAAAGTCTTCGGGTTAATGTCCTCAGGACACCACCTGTGAAGAATAGGAACCCCAGATCAAATTCTTCATATGGACCAAATTCCTCAAAAGGATCAAACTCCTCATATGAATATCATCGTGCTAACTATTTTTCACAGGGAAGAGCCAAGGGCTATGAATATGAGCAGTATTCTTCTAATCGTTATGTTCATAAGTCCTCGAAGAATTTCTCTCCTTATTCATATGCTTATCCTAACTCCTCTTATGTGAAACGAAATGGACTTTCGTCTATGCCACCTTTCTCGTATGGAGCTCATAGAGTGATGAACTCTTTGCCACCCTTCAGATGTGGGTGGTGAAGAAAAAGAACTAATCTCTTCTGCAGGGTCGGGTGTCCAGACATACGTAATCGTCTAAAGAATTTGCTGGAGACCTGAGTGTGTCTGAAAGGACACAGGCTAATCATGAAGAAATGAACTTTCATTTCTCACGTCCTCTTACTGCTTTATCTGTTCTATTGCTTGATGAAATTGATCTGATGAATTGATGTCATATTCTTCACTGATGAAGCATATGAGTCCGTAAGCTGCACTAATTCATCTGCAGGATGATCAACCCAAAGCCACTGAGTGGGTCCTCAATAGTGGATGTACAAATCACATGACTGGTGACAAGAATCTATTGATGGATGCTCCATTATCTCCGTCGCATCTGAAGCATATCATCTTTGTTGACAAAGGCAAAAGTCCGGTATTGGGTCTAGGTAAGGTTGCGATCACAAAGGATCGACACATGGACAAAGTCATGCTTGTCGAGTCCTTAGGATACAACCTCATGTCTGTCTCAATGCTTTGCGATCTTGATATGGTTGTTGTCTTTGGCAAGTTGTAAGTGCATCTAGTGCCCCTTAGTGATTTTGGTGTATTGAAGACTTATAGGTTAAAGGACTAATGCGTTTGTGAGTGTACACAGGTCTATAAGTCTATGAGGAGTTTGATATTTACAGAGAAAGTCGACCCCTAAAAATAAAGTTCTTCGTCTGAAGACTTTGGATCTCTGAAGACTTTATGAAGACTTTGAAAGTGAAGAAATTGGTGTGACCGTGAAGACTTGGTATTCATTCGAGGAACATGAAGCGTGAAGAATTTTGTTTTCGTAGTTTCATTTTCTCTTTCTTGAGTCATAGGAAACACCGTACTGTTAAAGGGGGTCGAGGAAATACTAAGGAAAATTTCCACGTGATGCTCAACTCAAAATCCTACACCTACCAATCCCTTCGAGTGAAGCCATTGGAAATTGCATACAGTTCAGTCCATTTCTTCAGTGACAGAGACGAAGTTCTTCTGGTGTCTGAGGAATTTGTCCTGACTGAGGAGTTAGGAATTCGCCAGTGCGGATTGCCTACACAGTGAGGAACATGATAGCCCTGAGGATTTTGCTACTCAAAATTCCGACCGTTGCTGTGCTATGCGCCAGCTGTCCCAAAATATCTATCCACCTAACAGTCATATCATTGAAGGGCATTTATGTCTTATCATGTCGGGCTACTCCCTAGGCTATAAATAGCCGGCCCCTACAACCACTAGCTGGTTGGCTACTTCGAGAGAAACTGACACTTGTCATTTGATAGCAACCGATCCTCTGGGGACTTTGAGCGAAAATCATCGAGTGAGGAAAAACCCAAAACCCAAACACCTACAAACCCCAAGTGATTGAGCATCACTGAAGAGATTGATCCTGCGTGGATCCGACGCTTGTTACCTTTGAAGACTGTGCTTCTTCCAGACGGTTAGGCGTCATGGTCTAGAGCATCCAATAGGAATTGTGGATCGCCAAGTGACCAAGTGTGTGAAGGTTTGGAAGTCGCGTGAAGACTTACCACGAGTGATTGGACGAAGTCTGTGTGACCTTAGTTTAAGGAGAATACGGTGAGGACTGGGTGTCCTGAGCTGCGTGTTCAGGACTGGGTGTCCGGGACTGTGTGTCCTCGAGTTTAAATACTCAGCCGCTCCAACCAGACGTACAACTGAGACAACAGTTGGAACTGGTCTACCAAATCATTGTCCTCACCAAGCTTACTGGTTCTATTTCCTCAACTCTTCCATTTCCTCATAACTGTGTTGTGTGCTTGTTCATATCTGTGCTTGAAGACTTTGATTGAAGACTTTCTCAATTTCCTCAGTTCAATTTCTTCAGTCTGTTTGTCTTCATCCTGTGTTATCCTGTGCTTACGCTTCTGTACTCTGTGCCTGTCTTCATTTCATCATGATGACTATGCTTGTATTCTGTTATGTTTACTTTTGAGTACTCTTCCACTGCTAGTAGTTCTTCGCTAAGGAATTTCCTCACCGGCAAATTCCTTAGTGAAGAATTTCATAAAAATCGCCTATTCACCCCCCTCTAGTCGAGATAACGCACTTTCAATTGGTATTAGAGCAAGGTACTCCCTTGTTCTGTGTGATTTTGGTTTAACCGCCTAGAGTTTTAGTTATGTCGACCGCAGATATGACAAAAGTGACATGCCCCATCTTTGACAGTCACGAGTATCCCAAGTGGAAGGCCATGATGAAGAAACACCTCATGGCGATGAACAGCGAGCTGTGGACCGTCACTGAGATTGGTCTGACCGATCTGTGCAAGATGGCGGAAGCTGGTGACATTCGCAAGTACACTCTTCTCAACCTCACGGCGAAGGATGTCATCTGCTCCAGTCTGTCACAAAATCAGTTTAGGAATATCATGCATCTCGATCATGTGAAGCTCGCCTGGGACCGTCTCTCTAAGGTCTATGAAGGTCATGGAACCTGTCATGATCCTTGGTTTGAGGACTTCAAGGAATCTCTCAAAGCGATGACATTCGAACCAGAATCATCATCTTCTGCATCATGCCATATGGCAAAAGATGCTGAGGTAACTGAATGCTACCTATCCGAGTCTAGTGATGATGAATCTGGTGATGAATTTGGACCCAGCTATGTCAAACTTGCTTCCCTTGCCACTAAACAACAAAGAGCTTTGGAAAAAGTTTACTACATGCTAAATAAGAGCGATGATATGTTGGGTGAAGAAATGGATCAGTCAAAAGCTTTGGCTGAAAGTCTTCAGAGACTTCATACTCAGTATGACACCATTCAAGATCAACATAACACTCTTTTATCTGATCATGAGAAGCTTTCTTATGAATTTCTTCAAAGAAAGCAAGATCTTGACAAGCTAAGAGTGAGTTATGAAGATCTTCAGAAGGAGCGCGATTCATTACTTGCTCAACAAATCAGCGCTTCTCAGGAAGAATTTGTTACTCCATGTTTGAAATGCATTGAACGTGAATCTGCTAATTCTTCACCTGAATGTTCAAATGCTGCTAATGTTTCAAATTCTTCACATGCCTCTGCAATCACTAATTCCTCATCTGAGGACATTGCTAGTATCACTGACAATGCAGGGCTGAAGGAATTGTACACGACAGGCATGTACAAAAGCCTCAAAGGGCATCCGACTCTTTGTGATGTGCTTAAAAAGCAGATCCTCAATAGGAACCCTAGGAAAGAGGGTATTGCCTTTGAGAGGAAACTCAATGCTGATGGTACATATTGGAAGCCTGAGCAGTACCCCAAAACTACATGGGTTGCTGTAAAGGGACCTCCATTTGATCCATCTAACTTATCTGGATTTGCATGTGAATCTCCTCATTCTGATGATGAGTCAATTGACTCCAACTATAAACTGTTCAAAAATCAGAATGGTGAAGTATTTGCTAGATATGTTGGCACTAACTGCAGGAACAGCTCCCCTATGAAGAAAATTTGGGTTCCCAAAAGATGCCTTGAAAATCTTAAGGTGAATGTCATCATGACGTCACCTGTGAAGAATAGGAACCCCAGATCAAATTCTTTATATGGACCAAACTTCTCACATGGATCATATTCCTCATATGGATCAAAGTCCTCATATGAACATCATGGTGCTAACCCATCTGTTTCGCGGGGAAGATCTAAGGATTATGGATATGTGCATTATTCTTCAAACTAGTCATCAACCCGTGCACCTGCACGGGCTAGATACTTCACTACTTTTTGACCATTATTGTATTAGTAAATATGCCATCATACATTCTTGTAGATACACTTTGTAGGCCCAAAACATGGTCCATGTTTTTCAATTATATTTTGATATTTTTTTTGTCTATGAATTTCCATGGATGTTTCTACGTGAAAGTTAAACTTCAAATATCACAAAATAATTAACCATGAAATTATAGTGAAGCCATATACGATCTAACTTTGATTGATTGAATTTGTATCTATGTTGATTCCAGATGTTTCTTTCTACGGCTATAGGCATATCATGTTCCCATGGACCAATAGAAGGTAAACGGAGCTATATTTACGAAGAGTCTCAGGCTAAACCTATAAATATCAAAGCAAAACCACTTAGAATTAAAAACAGGGAGAAGTGACAGAAGCTTCCTGGCCGATATTCGTGCTCAAAAGTTTACATAGACTTAAAGAGATCAATTTTTCATATTGCTAGAATAATCTAATCAGTATTAATTATGTACCCCCAATCGTAGAGGCAGCCATCTAACAGGACTGCACAGGGTTGCTGCGAAGTAATATTGTTTACAACCTGATGAGATCAAACTAACTTGTGAAGTTCAGAAGTGGTAAACCAATAATAATATAGAAAAAAACATAATCTATCATACACGCCTAGGCTGTAATCACGAGACTCAAGACACACTTAGATGAACTTTACATATGCACGCCAATAATAGATTAAATAATGAAAGCGGACACATAGTAGGGCGAAGTAATGTGACGTTTTACCACAAATCAAAATCCTGGAAAGGGCGATCCAGTAAAAAAATCACTAATGCTTTTTTGCGAGGTAAAAATCATTAATGTTGCATGGTAGCATGTCACAGATTGTATTTTTGCCATCAAATCTCATAGAACAGATGTGAGCAGCCGGTGAGGCATCGATCAGTAGGTGGTCACCATGTACTTGTCAATCAAGTATTTCCCTAGTCAAAGAACACACAGTAGAGCGCAACAACAGCAAGATGCAGAGGAGGCTTCTCCAGTTTGCACCAGTGTAACACGAAACAATCAGATGAACAACTATTAAACTTGATCACTGCACAATTGGACATGCCAGAACCTGATCGATGATTTCAAATGCAGCGCTTGGAGATGTTTCCTTGATCTCTTCGTCCACAGTAACTTCCACATGTGGTACAAAATTCACCACAATGAGATCAATCTTTATTATGCAATAACACTTAAGAAACAATACTTATCATCATACCGATCAAACCTTGCCACGTCCAGTGATTTGTTTCCCGGTGGAGAGAACTCAACAGATTGGTTTCGTTTCTTTGAATTTTACTTTCTTCTCACTGTTGAAATCTCTGTAGTTCCCATATGAGGTGGCAGTCGGAGGTTTGATTATGAATTCAAAAGGAGAAGAACAGACCAGGGAAGATGGGATTTAGGGTTACTACTGCCGTGCTGAGTTGGGACAGGAGAGGTGGATGACGACCTTGAATGGTGCCGGGGATGGCAAAATGCTGTGCCGCCGGAGCCTTGATGGCCGCCACATAATTTACTTCAAAAAACGATATGTCCATCAAACCTCCAGCGAGCGACACAATAAGAAGTACAGAAGGCCCCGTCATAGCGGTAGCGGCCAGTCGCCGGTGAATTTCCCTGGACAGTCATCGCCAGCGATCTCCTGCTCCACAAGCAGGACATCGATGCTCTTGGGCACCGGCAACTGCCGCCAAGCCAGCAGCTTCAGCAAGGTCGATTTGCCCATGCCGTTGGGCCCCACGAGGCCGTATTGTCGGCCGTGAGAGATACGGAGGGAGGCGCTCTTGAGCAGCTCCTTCCCGCACGTGGACAGCGAGAAGTTGTCGACAACGATGTCCCTGATATTGCCGTCGGTGTCGTTGGATCCGTGAAGACGCACGCCCATGACGACGGAGAAGGCGTCACGGTCATCCCAAAGAGCCTCTCGCCTGGCGGCCTCGGCGGCCGCGGCCACCATAGCGTCACGCCTGTCCTTCTTTTTGAGAGCCTCTCTTCTGCTGAATATGCTAGTACGTCAAGTAAAATAAATGATCGAGCTGAAACAGATGCATTACCTACTGTAATTGATGTTGAATTGCTCCTCTTGCTTGCCAGAATGCCAAATCTAAACATATAGCTCAACTTACTCGTCAGTTTGGATTCAACAGCAGCAAGGAATCATATTATTACGACCCCGAGGAGATAAGCTACGCCTAATCACTTGTGTGCTGAAAATCTAACTCTGAAGAACTGAATTAGTTGCAAAAAAAAGTAACTTAACAACAATAATCGCATCTATCAATCAATGCCTTAGGCTATGGTATGTGTAAACATCCAGCATGCAAGTAGAGAAAACTTTTGCCTGCGCCTTGGTCGGATAGATTAAACAACGCGAGAATCAGAGGCAACGCATAGAGAGAACATGCATTGCTTTTACCAACAATCTCATCAAAAGCTAGACAGAGGGGTGCACAATATATCAACCACTTGGACTTCATGGTCTCTCGCATTCCAGTCGTCGTCTAGCTTCAATTAATGGAGGCATCAAGGTATTGCAGAACGGGTGGAGGAAGCCAATGAAATCGTCAAATTGATTGTCTTCGTAACCCACGGGACAGGCCAATGGTGATGTGACGTAGAGCTGTCGAGGAGGATTCTGCACCTTGCATATGTGTAGCATGAATCAATCAGAGGAGGATCCAGGCGGAGGTGCCACCAGACCGAACTCCCCGCCACGTGATCGTTGAAAAGGTAAGATTGGAGATGCTCTTTTTTCAACGTGGGGATGCTTTTTTGGTGGGTATCCAAGAGAGGACAATTGCTGCGGCCTCCTAATTGTTACGCCTACAATTTCCTCACTTTGAAGACTCATATAATTATAGGACTCTAAACATCGCTTATTTTGCCAAAAGTTACACGTCCACATTTTCCTCACGTTGGAGACTTATAACTCTAGGACTCTAAACATCACTTATTTCATCTGCACCATAGATTTAAGATATGGAGGTTAATTTTATGTGTTCTAGAATTAATGTGGAGGCTTCTTTGCTGCCTCCAATTAATTATTTTTTATAAGAAGCTGAAGACATAGAAATAGAAGGCATGTATTCCTGTAACCGATGAACCACTGTATGTCTAACATACTAAAGCACTCACCATAAGATTAATTAATTTTAGGCTAGGTTAAAATTGCAGACAATGGAATGCAAGTGAAAGATCTTAGAGAAGACGAAATTTATTCTGGATCAACCAATACAGAACCTTGCCCACATATGCATCTCCTAGGCAATAGTCCATCTCGGCGCTTCTGTATTTCTGAGATAAGTTGGTATAGTAACAATAGGAATCGGCCTATAATATTTTTCTTTGGAGGATGATCACTATTATTGTAAATGCTATTTGGGCCGAAAAGATAATACTGTTTCACCTCAACAACTACTTGTGTATGTGAGTAAACAGATCAAGATATTACTTGCTAGCTAGCATTAGTTAGTTCCATCAGCTCATTCCTGCTACCATCCAACATGTTCCTGTAATCACCATGTTCCTTTATTCCTGCATAGCAGCATCCAATAACCATCGAGCAGCTAAACTATCACTTTTCTCATGGGGTTCAACGACTCTGCAGCGGAGAGGAAGTGGAGCCAAAAATATGTGTGATGCCGTGCCATTAGGATAGAGCTTGCGCAGTTCCGGGCAGCTTGCGGCAGCGTGCATCAACATATAATATCACTAATGCCCACCATCAGAAAACAGAATGACTTTGAATAATGAAACATCTGTAGGATCAGAATCTAGTTTCTCTAGTGGCTCGGATCTAAAATAATTTCTAGGTTGACTACATAAAGCATGGCAAAAGAGGAACATAACCTGCATGCAATGTTATTGTCAAACGTCAATTATATCTTCAGTTTGCCCCAATGAGAATCAAGTCAAATTTGATGTTGGAAGTAACAGAATTGATGGGAGGACACAATAGTACAACCAAATCTGCAATGTTTATCCCGACGATTAGAGATAAATTACATGAAAATATGTAACTCCTAATCACTTACCCTGGATTCTTCAACGGGCTAGAGAATATGCCAACAATTCATGGATACGGCAGAGTGGGTGCAGTAGCGACAACCGACAAATGATGAATCGGCAGCCTACCGACGGCGGTGTTCTCCTGATTTGCTACAAACCGACATCAGTACGCTTCCTCCACCATTGCGTCAACCATCATCCATCACTCGTCTATGGAAAAATAGAATAGATGCTAGATCTTAGTGTGGATAGAACTTGAAAACAAAGAAGATTCGAAGATTGTGGGGGGTACGGGATCAGGGAGAT
This sequence comes from Triticum urartu, assembly GCF_056163025.1. Lineage (NCBI taxonomy): Eukaryota > Viridiplantae > Streptophyta > Magnoliopsida > Poales > Poaceae > Triticum > Triticum urartu. The sequence continues at coordinate 45,428,692 of NC_141873.1, read as the reverse complement.
CTAGGGAGCCAGATTGAATCATAATATACCTTTTCCCATATCCAGAGTCGAAGAACCGGAGGAGAGGTGAGGGTATGACACGAAAGAGGAGAATCGGCAGCCCGCAGTGGTGAGGGACCATCTATGCTACGCCGATGATGGTGATGAAGCCGCGGAAGCAGGCTGTAGGAAGATTTGTTTTTTTTGTAAACTGCCAACCTACGCGAGAACTTAGGATCCAAGACGTGGGGTTGTATGGAGATTTGTTTTTTTAATTAATAGCCAGCCTACAGCCTATACAGGAGAGCTCAGGAGCCAAGACGTGGGACATTGGGCAAGGACTCTTGAAATCTCATCCGACGGCTATAGACAGTTATTATTCTGATCGGAGGGATAATTTTCTTTGTTAATGAGGACTAACGTGGTTACTCGTATGGTGCCTCCAATTAGTAAATATAAGATTATTATGTCTATAAGTCCTCGAAGAATTTCTCTGCTTACTCTTATGCTTATTCTAACCCCTCTTATGTGAAATGAAATGGACTGGCTTCTATGCCATCCTTCTCGTATGGAGCTCGCAGAATGATGAATTCTTTGTCTCCTCTTCAGATGTGGGTGGTGAAGAAAAAGAACTAATCTCTTCTGCAGGGTCAGGTCTCCAAACGTACGTAATCGTCTGAAGAATTTGCTGGAGACCTGAGCATGCCTGATAGGACGCAGGCTAATCATGAAGAAATGAACTTTCATTTCTCACGTCCTCATATTGCTTTATCTGTTCTTTTGCTTGATGAAATTGATGTGATGAATTGATGTCATATTCTTCACTGATGAAGTATATGAGTTTGTAAGCTGCACTAATTCATTTGCAGATGATCAACCCAAAGCCATTGAGTGGGTCCTCGATAGTGGATGTACAAATCACATGACTGGTGACAAGAATCTATTGATGGATGCTCCATTATCTCCATCGCATCTGAAGCATATCATCTTTGATGACAAAGGCAAAAGTCAGGTATTGGGTCTAGGTAAGATTGCGATTACAAAGGATCAACACATGGACAAAGTCATGCTTGTTGAGTCCTTAGGATACAACATTATGTCTGTCTCAATGCTTTGTGATCTTGATATGGTTGTTGTCTTTGGCAAGTACCGTTGTGTTGTGGTTATGGAAGCTGACAATTCCAAAGTCTTCGAAGGCTTTAGGAGAGGAGACCTGTATATTGTTGATTTCTCTACAGGACCACAACCAGCCGTGTGCTTACTTGCAAAAGCTTCAGAAGGCTGGCTCTGGCATCGACGACTTGGTCATGCAGGCATGAGGAATTTGCACACGCATGCGAAGAAGAAGCATGTCATTGGCATCAAAAATGTCAAATTCCTCAAGGATCACCTATGCGAAGCCTATGAAGCTGGGAAGATGACGAAGGCCAAGCATCCAGCGAAGACTATCATGACCACCACTCGCCCATTTGAATTGCTTCACATGGATCTCTTTGGTCCTAATCATTATTCTGCTATTTCAAATGAAGCATCTCAATATGGCTTTGTTATTGTTGATGATTATTCTTGCTACACATGGGTACACCTTGTTACTTACAAACATGAAGTGTAGGAAGTCTTCGAACGATTTTCCTCGAGGGCTTCAACCAACTTTGGTGTGAAGATCAAGCACATCAGAAGTGACAATGGCACTAAGTTCAAGAATTCTGGTCTCAATGACTATCTTGATGAACTTGGTATTACTCATGAGTTATCTTATCCTTATACTCATCAGCAGAACGGCGTCGTGGAGCGTAAGAACAGGACTCTTGCTGAGATGGCTTGCACTATGCTTGATGAATACAAAACGCCTCGTCGGTTCTGGACTGAGGCAATTGATACTGCGTGCCACATCATCAACAGAGTATATCTTCACAAATTCTTCAAGAAAACTGCCTATGAACTCCTCACTGATAAGAAACCCAATGTAAGTTATTTCAAAGTCTTCGGTGCTAAATGTTGGATTAGAGATTCTCATCACAACTCAAAATTTGCACCGAAAGCACATGAAGGTTTTATGCTTGGTTACGGAAAGGACTCGCACACCTACAGAGTCTTCAACAACGTTCTTCACAAGGTTGTTGAAACTGTAGATGTGAGGTTCGATGAAACTAATGGCTCGCAAAGAGAGCACCTACCTACTGTGAAAGATGAACCAGCACATGAGGAAACTATCAAGTTCAAGGCTACTGAGGATGTCATTCCCACTGAAGAATTTGCTGAAGAATTTATTCCAGAACATGAAGAATGTCGAGCTAATGCACCTGAAGAAAATGCTGAAGAAAATGGTGTTGAAGAAAACGCTTATCAAATTCTTCATCGGCAACCAGCTCATCCTCGTATTGCAAAAGAAGTGCAAGTTGAAAAGATCATCAATGACATCAAAGCGCCAGGTCCTCTCACACGCTCAAAAGCTTCACATTTGTATAACTTTTGTGGGCACTATGCTTTTGTCTCTATTACAGAGCCCACTAAGGTAGATGAAGCATTTCTGGAGCCTGAGTGGATTCAGGCCATGCAAGAAGAATTACATCAGTTCGAGCTCAACAATGTCTGGGAACTGGTCAAACGTCCAGATCCTCGCAAGCACAATATCATCGGCACAAAGTGGATCTACCGCAACAAGCAAGATGAAAATGGCCTTGTGGTGAGGAATAAGGCACGGCTTGTAGCTCAAGGCTACACACAGGTTGAAGGAATTGATTTCGATGAAACTTTTGCACCTATTGCTAGGCTTGAGGCTATTCGCATATTACTTGTTTATGCTAACCATCATGATATCACTTTATAACAAATGGATGTGAAAAGTGCATTCCTCAATGGTAAGCTTGAGGAAGAAGTATATGTTGCTCAACCCCCAGGTTTTGAAGATCCAAAGAATCCTGACAAAGTCTTCAGACTCAACAAGGCCCTTTATGGCCTCAAGCAGGCCCCACGGGCGTGGTATGATACTTTGAAGGAATTCCTCATGACGAAAGGCTTCAAACCCGGTTCACTCGACCCTACTCTTTTCACTAAATCTTATGATGGTGAATTGTTTGTGTGCCAAATATATGTTGATGATATTATCTTTGGCTGTACTGACCAACGTTATAGTGATGAATTTGCCTATATGATGACTGAAGAATATCAAATGTCTATGATGGGAGAGTTTAAATTCTTCTTAGGTCTTCAAATTCGTCAACAACGCAATGACATATTCATATCTCAGGAGAAATACCTCAAGGATGTACTGAGGAAATTCGGCATGCAAGATTGCAAAGGCGTCAAAATTCCTATGCCCACAAATGGCCATCTGTGCACTGGTGAAAATGGTATTGACTTCGATCATAAGGTATACCGCTCCATGATTGGTTCTTTATTGTACTTTTGTGCATCTAGGCCAGATATAATGCTTAGTGTTTGCATGTGTGCCCGATTTCAAGCTGCACCGAAGGAATCACACCATAAGGCTGTGAAACATATTCTTCGATATCTAGCTCACACACCCACACTTGGATTATGGTACCCCAAGGGCTCGGCTTTTAATCTCATTGGATATTCTGACTCTAACTATGCTGGTGATCGTGTGGACCGCAAGTCAACAACTAGTACATGTCATTTCCTCGAGCGATCTTTGGTCTGTTGGTCCTCGAAGAAACAGAACTACGTATCACTATCTACTGCTGAAGCTGAGTACATTGCCACTGGTTCTTGCTGTGCTCAATTGCTATGGATGAAGCAAACTCTCAAGGACTACAGCGTCAACATGAAGAATGTGCCTCTCTTCTGTGACAATGAGAGTGTCATCAAGATTGCTCACAACCCAGTTCAGCACTCGAAGACAAAGCACATTCAGATTCGTCATCATTTTCTTCGTGATCATGTGTTGAAGGGCGACATTTCTATTGAGCATGTGAAGACTGAAGAACAGCTAGCCGATATCTTCACAAAGCCCTTGGATGAGAAGATATTTAGCAAGTTGCGGTGTGAGCTAAATATCCTAGAATCTTCGAATGTTCTTTGAAAAGGACACTCATCCTAACACTTATGCAAAATTGATGACTTAGATGTGCAACACATGAAGAAATGTTTTTCTTCAATCAATGAAGAATAACACTCTTAGTGTGAAGAAATTAACGAAGAATTTGATTCTTAGAACCCTACGATAATTGTACGCGGTGTCTGAAATCATCATTCTTATACTGTGGGTCACGCCACCACCAAAAGTTGAAATTCCTCAATTATTCATATTCTTCGAACTTTGCATTGTCTTCACTGCTTCCGTCGTTTTTCTTCATTGGCTATACAAATATATAAGTTTATGTCCTCTATAGCATTCACTTATTGCCAATTCTTCAAGTTGGTTTTTCTGCTAAGTGAATGTGATCGGACCCTTCCCCTCTATGCTATACTCAACCCAATCTGTTCAAAAATTCTTCATGTGCGTTCTATTTGAAACTCGTTCAAAATCTTCATTGTGTCCTTGTCAGCTGAAGAAATTGCGAACGGAACTTTAAAACCTATCTTATCTAAATTTTCAGCTTTGCCGCTCAAACCATTCCGCATCCCACGATATACTTATCCACTCACCCACGATCTAACACGATCTCCACTTCTCACTACGTGGGTGACACATGTCATGCGAATGAGAAGGGTCAGGGGCACGTTCATCCAATTTCTTCGGGCGAGCAGTTTTTCACCGTGGCTATAAATACCCCTCCTTCCCTTCCTCACTTCTTTTACTCCGCTCGATCTCTCTCTCCAGCTCGAGCTTCTCAAACCCTAGCGCCGCTGCTACTTCATCGCCGCCAGTGAGGAAGAGCTTCACTGCCTCGACCTCGTCGCCGACGTACTCGCGCCGACCGCGGAAATCTTCACTCCGCCACCGCCGTAGTCGTCTTCCTCCGCCAAGTTAGGGCGTGGAAGATCTGCACAGACGAACTTCACATCTCCTTACTCCAGTTCGTCGTGTTCTTCGTCCAGGGTAATTAAAAGTTACTTTTACTACCCTTGTTGATTCGAATGATTATCTTCAAAATCTTCAAAGGTGTTTTTCTTCATAGTTTCACACTCTAAACACCTCACAAGTCATATGTTCTTGATTCGTTTCTCTAAGCATCATTTTTCTTCAAGATTCCTCAATTGTGTGGATCTTCGATCTATACAACTCTGGAACCTAAGACAAAGAACGCTTAGTGAAATTCTTGAAGACTCATCTGGTCAAATTCCTCAAACTTATTCTTTTGAAAAACCCTCTGAGAACGCATATGACCTCTCCAAATTCCTCGCAACTATACTCTATTCACAGGTACACATGTCAGCTACAGAATCACTAGGTGCTCATCAACTTAACTCATTTGCAGCGTTCCTCGAAGAAAAGTTGCATACTTCTTCAGAGAATTCAATTGTTCAAATTCCTCAACTGAAGAAAATGGCTGATGGTAAGAAGCCACAGAAGGGAGGAAAGAGGCCTGAGGTAAATACAGCGTTTGAGATCCCTGATGAAATATATGCTGGGTACTGCACACCTACTGAGGAAACCAAGAATGAGCGCAAAGTGCGCATTCAGAAGATAGAGAGGAGATGGGCAAGAGAATGGAGGGAGTACAGATATGTCACTCCTAAGTATATGAAGAAATTCACACTCGATCCTCCATGCCCAAGAGCTCCATTGGCACCTGGCCAAATCGCTGAACCCACCAGCCTCAAGCGCGGTGAAGACTATCCTGATGAATGGGCCAAGCGCCAAGCCAAGTTGGCTAAGCAAGCCAAAGAAGCAGTGAGGAAATTCAATGAAGACTCTGCTGCTGCTGCCTCTGCTAAGGCCTTTGTTGTCAAGCCAAAGAAGGATATGTCAAAGAAGCCTACGCGCAAGCCAAGTGCTTCACCAACGATGCCCTCAAGGCCAAGTTCCTCAGCAATGCCCTCACGGCCAGAATCCTCAAAGCCCTCATGGCTAATTCCTCATGCTGCTCTTGTTCCTCCAAAGTCCTCAGCTCCTCCGCCTAAGCCCTCAGCTGTTCGACTAAATCCTCAGCACCTGTGCATCTCGCCTCGTGCCAACGGACTACAGGCATCTCCATTGCCTCAGGTGTCTCAGCGAGTTCCTCAGCTGCACCAAGTTCCTCAGCTTGCCCCTCACTGCTGAAGACAAAGTCAACTGCTGGATGCGGTCCTCGACCGAGTCCTCAGAAGAAGCAAGTCGCTTTCCAAGTGCCGTCTGAAGAAGACGAAGCTGATGATGATGAACTTGCAGAAATCATCAGAGACAGGCAAGTCAGGGCCGCTAGAGCCAAGGGAATAGAGGTGCCACTGCTTTTGGATCCCAAGTTGATCCTCGAGTACATTGATGTTTGGCACAAGGACCCCAACACTCCTATGCCTAATTACAAGCTGACTCCTGGCCAAAGTCACATGCTGACCCACTTCATTCAAGAAGAAAAGTGGAAATTTGAGAAGGCCAGGCAGATCAAGAAAGTGTAGTACAAGAAAGAGCGCTATCTGAAGAAAAATGTTGTCTTTATGACAACTGAAGAACTTGTCACTATTCAAACTGAGATCAAGAAACTCAGTGATGACTTTGACGCATATCGCGCTGATTGGCTTGGAGCCAAGGTTCGTTTTGTGAAACTTGCTGATAACCTCACTTCCAATGTTGCTGCCCCAACGCAACAGGAAATTCCTCAGGCTGAAGCATCTGCTCAGCCTACTGAAGAAAATGCCAGCACCGCTGATGACAATAAGGCTGCTGAAGAAAATGTGAGTTCCAGGGCTGATGACTGCATTCCAGCCGCTGAAGAAATTGCTAGGGCACCCACTAGTGGTGCGCCTGAAGAAACTGAAGAACGCAGGACAGCTACATCAGTTGTGCCTGAAGAACATCAACCAGCTTCCTCAGCTGCTCCTGCACCAACTTCAACTCCAATCCTTCCATCTGCATCAGATGTGAAGAAGACCAAGGCTGCAGAGCATGCTGCAGTGAAGAAAAGGAAAGCATCAGTTGCTTCAGATTCTTCAGCTCCGAAGAAAATGAAGCCTATGACAAGTTCATTTGCAAATCCGATTGATGTTGTTCCCATCTCAACCAGGCCATCAAACGACCTTGTTCCTTTTGATGAAGAATATGTGATCCCCAGCGGATCAGATGAAGAAACTCCTTCCGCTGCTTCGTCTGAACCGTTGGATGAAGAAATTGAAGTGGATGCGATCCCTTCAACACCTATCATCTCCTCGCCTATGCCTCAGTTCATAGCTGAAGAGGCTGGCGTTGAAGAAATGGAAGATGAAGATGTGGACGTTGGCTGCTCCACACCAGTAATCAATGATGAATTCTGGGAAAGTCAGCATCCAAACTCTCCAATGTTCACCCCTCTACAGCAAACTCCTCAGTCCCCCACACAAACTGTACAAATGGGCTCTGAAGAAACTCATCCCACTGCATCTGTCCATGAGGAAATTCCAGCCACTAGCGCTGAAGAAACTGCTGCTGCTGAACAACCAACGACGCAGACTGCCACTAAGGAGGAACCAGAAATTCCTCAGCCTGAAGAACCTGCAATTGAGATTCCTGGGGTCGTGATGCAACTCACTGACACTCCTCTGCCGAAGCCAAAGGATCCATTCTCATGCAAGCAAAAGTTCAAGGCTGATGATTTCTTCGGCGATCACGTATTCTTCAAAGATTACAACCCTTATAACTCTGCTCGCATTAGGAAGAGGCGTTTCTGGACTGCTAGTCAAGCAAATTTCTATTCCTCAGTGTTGTTCAACAAGGATAAGATCTTCTACCATGAGCATATTCCTCACGTGGATATGGAATCTCTGTCGTGCTTCGCACCAGTCCTCATTGTTCTTCACGACGCTGGACTGCTAAACTTTTGCTCTGACATCTGCGATTGGAATGAAGAACTGATTCTTCAATTCTATGCAACGCTGCACATCACCGGAGATGCTGAAGATGTGAATTCATGGGTGCTGGACTGGATGTCTGAAAACACTCACTACACTGCACCAGCCTCTAAATTGCTTCGTGCTCTACCACTCAGTCCTCCCGTTGAAGAAGCTCGCTGCATCTACAGTGAACCTGAGCTCACACATCATTACATGTAGGTGCTGATGAAATCTTTGAAGCCAGGTCAAGCACCAAGAACCAAATTCCTCGTGAAGGAATTGTTGTACGTGCCCAGAACTGTCTATCGTATTCTTACGAGGACAATCAGTCCTATCAAAGGCCACGACTCATCTGATGAGGAAATTGTTGGCATCATGAAGAATTTGGTATTCAACATCATTCATGGCATTCCTGTCAATTATCACGATTTCTTCATGAGGACTATGGCAAATGTTGCACTATCTCCATTTGAGCTGAAGCCTTATGCACCTTGGATTATGAGATTCCTCAGGACAAGGCCTTCACTCAACTACAAAGCTGATTTCCAGAATCACCTCAGCTACTTGCCCCCAATTGAAGTCCTCAAGCAGACATATTCCTTAGTTGATGGAAAGGGCAAGGAACCAGCTGTAATAGATGAAGGCATTCGTCCATTGGATGGTCAGTTTCGCAAAGCTGCATCTTATTCCACCAATGATGACTCTGCCACACATGACTCTGCCAATGCACCCAAGTCAACTCCTCAAGCCACTGCTCCGCGCGTGATGACTGACCGTGAACTTCTGCTTAGTCTTCACCAGAAGGTGGATCGAAATCACAAATGGGTTAAGCGTCAGTTTGGTTCACTTCTTCACAACATGACTGCCACACACAATGCAGTGAAGAAAAACCACTAATACCTCCATCAAGTCTTCGGTCACACCTGGGCAATCCTGTCACATCTGTATGGTGAAGAAGATCTGAAGAAAATGGGTCTCAAAGAAGATTTTGACTGGTCTGCACCTCCACCGAAGAAATTCAAGAAGGTCAAGGTTCCTTCTCTGGTGGCCAGCTCATATTCTTCATCGCGCGACACTGATGAACATGAAGACTTGGACGACACTGCGGCAGGCCCTACTACAACAAACGACCCCAACAACGCTGGCGCTCCTTCATCAACTTGATATTCTTGAGGGGCGTTAGTCCTCATATTCGATCCTTTTGGTCATTTGATGACAAAGAGGGGGAATTTTGAGTTAGTCTTCAAGCGGGTCTTTCTATATGGGCGTTTTTTTGTTAAGTTACAACTCTCGTTCTTCTGAGACTTTATTGGATCGAGTTGTAAACTTAAACCCGATGGTGCTCTGATACTTTTGATATGTTTTGCTGCATGCTTATTCCTCATATATGCTAATGCACGCATGCTGAATTACATCAGTCACCATATTTCATCATGCATTTCAAATTCTTCATTGTGATATGTCAAATGCGTGTATGAATTACAAGATATAGGGGGAGATCTCCATGATTCAATTCTTCAAGTGTGCATTGCTTCACAAGAAAATTCCTCACTATGCACATCTTCAGGGGGAGCTCTTCTATATCTTGCAATCAAATTCCTCAATAACAGTTCTAACACTTCATATGTTTATCCCCTTTGAAAACTTAACCTATATTGTCATCAATCACCAAAAAGGGGGAGAGTGTAAGTGCATCTAGTGCCCCTTAGTGATTTTGGTGTATTGAAGACTTATAGGTTAAAGGACTAATGCATTTGTGAGTGTACACAGGTCTATAAGTCTATGAGGAGTTTGATATTTACAGAGAAAGTCGACCCCTAAAAATGAAGTTCTTCGACTGAAGACTTTTGATCTCTGAAGACTTTCTGAAGACTTTGAAAGTGAAGAAATTGGTGTGACCGTGAAGACTTGGTATTCATTCGAGGAACATGAAGCATGAAGAATTTTGTGTTCGTAGTTTCATTTTCTCTTTCTTGAGTCATAGGAAACACCGTACTGTTAAAGGGGGTCGAGGAAATACTAAGGAAACTTTCCACGTGATGCTCAACTCAAAATCCTACACCTACCAATCCCTTCGAGTGAAGCCATTGGAAATCTCATACAGTTCAGTCAATTTCTTCAGTGACAGAGACGAAGTTCTTCTGGTGTCTGAGGAATTTGTCCTGACTGAGGAATTTCTTCGAGAGAAACTGACACTTGTCATTTGATAGCAACCGATCCTCTGGGGACTTTGAGCGAAAATCATCGAGTGAGGAAAAACCCAAAACCCAAACACCTACAAACCCCAAGTGATTGAGCATCACTGAAGAGATTGATCCTGCGTGGATCCGACGCTTGTTACCTTTGAAGACTGTGCTTCTTCCAGACGGTTAGGCTTCATGGTCTAGAGCATCCAAGAGGAATTGTGGATCGCCGAGTGACCAAGTGTGTGAAGGTTTGGAAGTCGCCTGAAGACTTACCATGAGTGATTGGACGAGGTCTGTGTGACCTTAGTTCAAGGAGAATACGGTGAGGACTGGGTGTCCTGAGCTGCGTGTTCAGGACTGTGTATCCTCGAGTTTAAATACTCAGCCGCTCTAACCAGACGTACAACTGAGACAGTAGTTGGAACTGGTCTACCGAGTCATTGTCCTCACCAAGCTTACTGGTTCTATTTCCTCAACTCTTCCATTTCCTCATAACTGTGTTGTGTGCTTGTTCATATCTGTGCTTGAATACTTTGACTGAAGACTTTCTCAATTTCCTCAGTTCAATTTCTTCAGTCTGTTTGTCTTCATCCTATGTTATCATGTGCTTACGCTTCTGTACTCTATGCCTATCTTCATTTCATCATGATGACTATGCTTGTATTCTGTTATGTTTACTTTTGAGTACTCATTCCGCTGCTAGTAGTTCTTCGCTAAGGAATTTCCTCACCGGCAAATTCCTCAGTGAAGAATTTCATAAAAATCGCCTATTCACCCCCCTCTACTCGATATAACGCACTTTCACAAGTACCGTTGTGTTGTGGTTATGGAAGCTGACAACTCCAAAGTCTTCGAAGGCTTTAGGAGAGGAGGCCTCTATATTGTTGATTTCTCTACAAGACCACAACCAGCCGTGTGCCTACTTGCAAAAGCTTCAGAAGGCTGGCTCTGGCATCGACGACTTGGTCATGCAGGCATGAGAAATTTGCACATGCTGGCAAAGAAGAAGCATGTCATTGGCATCGAGAATGTCAAATTCCTCAAGGATCACCTATGCGGAGCCTATGAAGCTGGGAAGATGACAAAGGCTAAGCATCCAGCGAAGACTATCATGACCACTACTCGTCCATTTGAATTGCTTCACATGGATCTCTTCGGTCCTAACCATTATTCTGCAGTCTCAAATGAGGCATCTCAATATGGCTTTGTTATTGTTGATGATTACTCTCGATACACATGGGTACACATTGTTACTTACAAACATGAAGTGCAGGAAGTCTTCAAACGATTTTCCTCAAGGGCTTCAACCAACTTTGGTGTGAAGATCAAGCACATTAGAAGTGACAATGGAAATGAGTTCAAGAATTCTGGTCTTGATAACTATCTTGATGAACTTGGTATTACTCATGAGTTATCTTCTCCTTATACTCCTCAGCAGAACGGCGTCGTGGAGCGCAAGAACAGAACTCTTGCTGAGATGGCTCGCACTATGCTTGATGAATACAAAACGCCCCGTCGTTTCTAGATTGAGGAAATTGATACGGCGTGCCACATCATCAACAGAGTATATCTTCACAAATTCTTCAATAAGACTGCCTATGAACTCCTCACTGATAAGAAACCCAATATGAACCAGCACCTGAGGAAACTATCAAGTTCAAGGCTACTGAGGATGTCATTCCCACTGAAGAATCTGCTGAAGAATTCATTCCAGAACATGAAGAACGTTGAGCTAATGCACCTGAAGAAAATACTGAAGAAAATGGTGCTGAAGAAAATGCTGATCAAATTCCTCGACGGCAACCAGCTCATCCTCGCGTTGTGAAAGAAGTGCAAGTTGAAAAGATCATCAATGACATTAAAGCGCCAGGTCCTCTCACACGCTCAAAAGCTTCACATTTATCTAACTTTTGTGGGCACTATGCTTTTGTTTCTATCACAGAGCCCACTAAGGTAGATGAAGCATTTCTGGAGCCTGAGTGGATTCAGGCCATGCAAGAAGAATTACATCAGTTCGAGCTCAACAACGTCTGGGAACTAGTCAAACGTCCAGATCCTCGCAACCACAATATCATTGGCACAAAGTGGATCTACCGCAACAAGCAAGATGAAAATGGCCTTGTGGTAAGGAATAAGGCACGGCTTGTAGCTCAAGGCTACACACAGGTTGAAGGAATTGATTTCGATGAAACTTTTGCACCTGTTGCTAGACTTGAGGCTATTCGCATATTACTTGCTTATGCTAACCATCATGATATCACTCTATATCAAATGGATGTGAAAAGTGCATTCCTCAATGGTAAGCTTGAGGAAGAAGTATATGTTGCTCAACCCCCAGGTTTTGAAGATCCAAAGAATCCTGACAAAGTCTTCAGACTCAACAAGGCCCTCTATGGCCTCAAGCAGGCCCCTCGGGTGTGGTATGATACTTTGAAGGAATTCCTCATGAAGAAAGGCTTCAAACCCGGTTCACTCGACCCTACTCTTTTCACCAAATCTTATGATGGTGAATTGTTTGTGTGCCAAATATGTGTTGATGATATTATCTTTGGTTGTACTGACCAACGTTATAGTGATGAATTTGCCAATATGATGAGTGAAGAATATCAAAAGTCTATGATGGGAGAGTTGAAATTCTTCTTAGGTCTTCAAATTCTTCAACCACGCAATGGCATATTCATATCTCGGGAGAAATACCTCAAGGATGTACTATGGAAATTCGGCATGCAAGATTGCAAAGGCGTCAAAATTCCTATGCCCACAAATGGCCATCTGTGCACTGGTGAAAATGGTATGGACTTCGATCATAAGGTATACCGCTCCATGATTGGTTCTTTATTGTACTTATGTGCATCTAGGCCAGATATAATGCTTAGTGTTTGCATGTGTGCCCGATTTCAAGCTACACCGAAGGAATCACACCATAAGGTTGTGAAGCATATTCTTCGATATCTAGCTCACACACCAACACTTGGATTATGGTACCCCAAGGGCTCGGTTTTTGATCTCATTGGATATTCTGACTCAGACTATGCTAGTGATCGTGTGGACAGCAAGTCAACGTCTGGTACATGTCATTTCCTTGGACGATCTTTGGTCTGTTGGTCCTCGAAGAAACAGAACTGCGTATCACTATCTACTGCTGAAGCTGAGTACATTGCCGCTGGTTCTTGCTATGCTCAATTGCTATGGATGAAGCAAACTCTCAAGGACTACGGCATCAACGTGAAGAATGTGCCTCTCTTCTGTGACAATGAGAGTGCCATCAAGATTGCTCACAACCCAGTTCAGCACTTGAAGACAAAGCACATTCAGATTCGTCATCATTTTCTTCGTGATCATGTGTTGAAGGGTGACATTGCTATTGAGCATGTGAAGACTGAAGAACAGTTAGCCGATATCTTCACAAAGCCCTTGGATGAGAAGAGATTTAGCAAGTTGCGGTGTGAGCTAAATATCCTAGAATCTTCGAATGCTCTCTGAAAAGGACACTCATCCTAACACTTATGCAAAATTGATGACTTAGATGTGCAACACATGAAGAAACGTTTTTCTTCAATCAATGAAGAATAACACTCTAAGTGTGAAGAAATTAACGAAGAATTTGATTCTCAGAACCCTACGATAATTGTACGTGGTGTCTGAAATCATCATTCTTATACGGTGGGTCACGCCACCACCAAAAGTTGAAATTCCTCAGTTGTTCAAATTCTTCAACTTTGCATTGTCTTCACTGTATACGGTGGGTTACTTGCCCGAGATTCGATCGTCGGTATCTCAATAGCGCTATTCGTCACCCTGGGTGAGGAATAGTTATTCTTCATCCCCCCTCTATTTTACCATCAATGCACCGTAATTTTACGTTCCGTAAGTTTTGTCTTATTTCCGACGCAAAAAGGGACCGTAAGAAAATATATAATCGCCGTAAAAGATATTTTATGTTATGTAAAATTACAAACATAAAAATATAGTCTAAAATACACATAAACTGCAAATTTTCTTGTCTTATGACCTATATTTTTATTTTCTTATGTCAAATTTTACGTAGTGAATCAATAGGAATGTAACTATTTGAATTCGAAATGTAATTTAATTATGAAATGATCGTAAGATTACCTCGGGTGAAGAATAACTTATTCTGCACCCTGGCTGATGAATAGTAACATATATATATATATAGTGTTACTATTCATCAGCCAGGGTGCAGAATAAGTTATTCTTCACCCGAGGTAATCTTATGATCGCTTACTAAATAAATTACGTTTACAATATAAATAGTTACGTGCATATTGATTAAATATGTAAAATTTTGTATGAAAAAGGTCATAAGACCAGAAAAATCATATTTTATGTACATTTTACACTATGTTCTTACATACGTAATTTTACATAACATAAAATACTTTTTACGGCGAGTACATATTTTCTTACATTCTCTTTTTATGTATGAAATAAGACAAAATTTACAAAACGTAAAAATACGTTGCATTGATGTCAAATTAGAGAGGGGGTGAAGAATAACTATTCCTCACCCAGGGTGACGAATAGCGTGACCCCATATATATATATATATATATATATATATATATATATATATATATATATATATATATATATTTCTTCAAGTTGGTTTTTCTGCTAAGTGAATGTGATCGGACCCTTCCCCTCTATGCTATACTCAACCCAATCTGTTCACAAATTCTTCATGTGCGTTCTATTTGAAACTCGTTCAAAATCTTCACTGTGTCCTTGTCAGCCGAAGAATTTGCGAACGGAACTTTAAAACCTATCTTATCTAAATTTTTAGCTTTGCCGCTCAAACCGTTCCGCATCCCACGATATACTTATCCACTCACCCACGATCTAACACGATCTCCACTTCTCACTACGTGGGTGACACATGTCATGCGAATGAGAAGGGTCACGGGCACGTTCGTCCAATTTCTTCGGGCGAGCAGTTTTTCACCGTGGCTATAAATACCCCTCCTTCCCTTCCTCACTTCTTTTACTCCGCTCGATCTCTCTCTCCAGCTCGAGCTTCTCAAACCCTAGAGCCGCCGCTACTTCATCGCCGCCAGTGAGGAAGAGCTTCACTGCCTCGACCTCGTCGCCGACGTACTCGCGCCGACCGCGGAAATCTTCACTCTGCCGCCGCCATAGCCATCTTCCTCCGCCAAGTTAGGGCGTGGAAGATCCGCACTGACGAACTTCACACCTCCACACTCCAGTTCGTCATGTTCTTCATCCAGGGTAATTAATGTTGGGGAACGTAGTAATTTCAAAAAATTTCCTATGCACACGCAAGATCATGGTGATGCATAGCAACGAGAGGGGAGAGTGTTGTCTACGTACCCTCGTAGACTGGAAGCGGAAGCGTTAGCACAACGCAGTTGATGTAGTCGTACGTCTTCACGGGCCGACCGATCAAGCACCGAAACTATGGCACCTCCGAGTTCTAGCACACGTTCAGCTCGATGACGATCCCCGGACTCCGATCCAGCAAAGTGTCGGGGAAGAGTTCCGTCAGCACGACGGCGTGGTGACGATCTTGATGTTCTACCGTCGCAGGGCTTCGCCTAAGCACCGCTACAATATTATCGATGATTATGGTGGAGGGGGCACCGCACACAGCTAAGAGAACGATCACGAAGATCAACTGTGTGTCTAGAGGTGCCCCCCTGCCCCTGTATATAAAGGAGCAAGGGGGAGAGGCCAGCCGGCCCTTGGGGCGCGCCAAGGAGGGGGGAGTCCTCCTCCTAGTAGGAGTAGGACTCCCCTTTCCTAGTCCAACTAGGAAGAGAGAAGGGGGAAGGAAAGAGAGGGAGAGGGAGAGGGAAAGAGGGGCCGCGCCCCCCCTCCCCTAGTCCAATTCGGACTCCCCATGGGAGGGGGCGCGCCACCTCCTGGGCTGCTGCCCTCTCTCTCCCCTCAGGCCCACTAAGGCCCAATACTTCCCCGGGGGGTTCCGGTAACCCTTCCGGCACTCCAGTTTTCTCCGAAATCACCCGAAACACTTCCAGTGTCCGAATATAGCCGTCCAATATATCGATCTTTATGTCTCGACCATTTCGAGACTCCTCGTCATGTCCGTGATCATATCTGAGACTCCGAACAATCTTCGGTACATCAAAACTCCTAAACTCATAATATAACTGTCATCGAAACCTTAAGTGTGCGGACCCTACGGGTTCGAGAACAATGTAGACATGACCGAGACACGTCTCCGGTCAATAACCAATAGCTGAACCTGGATGCTCATATTGGCTCCCACATATTCTACGAAGATCTTTATCGGTCAAACCGCATAACAACATATGTTGTTCCCTTTGTCATCGGTATGTTACTTGCCCGAGATTCGATCGTCGGTATCTCAATACCTGGTTCAATCTCGTTACCGGCAAGTCTCTTTACTTGTTCCGTAATACATCATCCCGCAACTAACTCATTAGTTGCAATGCTTGTAAGGCTTAAGTGATGTGCATTACCGAGAGGGCCCAGAGATACCTCTCCGACAACTGGAGTGACAAATCCTAATCTCGAAATACGCCAACCCAACAAGTACCTTCGGAGACACCTGTAGAGCACCTTTATAATCACCCAGTTACGTTGTGACATTTGGTAGCACACAAAGTGTTCCTCCGGTAAACGGGAGTTGCATAATCTCGTAGTCATAGGAACATGTATAAGTCATGAAGAAAGCAATAGCAACAAACTAAATGATCAAGTGCTAAGCTAACGAAATGGGTCAAGTCAATCACATCATTCTCCTAATGATGTGATCCCGTTAATCAAATGACAACTCATGTCTATGGTTAGGAAACATAACCATCTTCGATCAACGAGCTAGTCAAGTAGAGGCATACTAGTGACACTACGTTTGTCTATGTATTCACACATGTATTATGTTTCCGGTTAATACAATTCTAGCATGAATAATAAACATTTATCATGATATAAGGAAATAAATAATAACTTTATTATTGCCTCTAGGGCATATTTCCTTCAGTCTCCCACTTGCACTAGAGTCAATAATCTAGTTCACATCGCCATGTGATTTAATACCAATAGTTCACATCACCATGTGATTAACACCCATAGTTCACATCGACATGTGACCAACACCCAAAGGGTTTACTAGAGTCAATAATCTAGTTCACATAGCTATGTGATTAACACCCAAAGAGTACTAAGGTGTGATCATGTTTTGCTTGTGAGAGAAGTTTAGTCAACGGGTCTGCCACATTCAGATCCGTAAGTATTTTGCAAATTTCTATGTCAACAATGCTCTGCATAGAGCTACTCTAGCTAATTGCTCCCACTTTCAATATGTATCCAGATTGAGATTTAGAGTCATCTGGATCAGTGTCAAAATTTGCATCGACGTAACCCTTTACGACGAACCTTTTGTCACTTCCATAATCGAGAAACATATCCTTATTCCACTAAGGATAATTTTGACCAATGTCCAGTGATCTACTCCTAGATCACTATTGTACTCCTTTGCCAAACTCAGGGCAGGGTATACAATAGGTCTGGTACACAGCATGGCATACTTTATAGAACCTATGGTTGAGGCATAGGGAATGACTTTCATTCTCTCTATCTTCTGCCATGGTCGGGTTTTGAGTCTTCCTCAACTTCACACCTTGTAACACAGGAAAGAACTCCTTTTTGACTATTCCATTTTGAACTACATGAAAATCTTGTCAAGGTATGTATTCATTGAAAAACTTATCAAGCGTCTTGATCTATCTCTATAGATCTTGATGCTCAATATGTAAGCAGCTTCACCGAGGTCTTTCTTTGAAAAACTCCTTTCAAACATTCCTTTATGCTTTGCAGAATAATTCTACATTATCTCCGATCAACAATATGTCATTCACATATACTTATCTGAAATGTTGTAAAGCTCCCACTCACTTTCTTGTAAATACAGGCTTCACCGCAAGTCTGTATAAAACTATATGCTTTGATCAACTTATCAAAGCGTATATTCCAACCCCGAGATGCTTGCACCAGTCCATAGATGGATCGCTGGAGCTTGCATATTTTGTTAGTACCTTTAGGATTGACAAAACCTTCTGGTTGCATCATATACAACTCTTCTTTAATAAATCCATTAAGGCATGCAGTTTTGTTTATCCACTTGCCAGATTTCATAAAATGCAGAAATTGCTAACATGATTCGGACAGACTTAAGCATAGATACGAGTGAGAAACTCTCATCGTAGTCAACACCTTGAACTTGTCAAAAAACCTTTTTGCGACAATTCTAGCTTTGTAGATAGTAACACTACTATCAGCGTCCGTCTTCCTCTTGAAGAGCCATTTAATCTCAATGGCTCGCCGATCAATGGGCAAGTCAATCAAAGTCCATACTTTGTTCTCATACATGGATCTCATCTCAGATTTCATGGCCTCAAGCCATTTCGCGGAATCTGGGCTCATCATCGCTTCCTCATAGTTCGTAGGCTCGTCATGGTCAAGTAACATGACCTCTAGAACAGGATTACCGTACCACTCTGGTGCGGATCTTACTCTAGTTGATCTACGAGGTTCGGTAGTAACTTGATATGAAGTTTCATGATCATTATTATTAGCTTACTCACTAATTGGTGTAAGTGTCACAGAAACATATTTCTGTGATGAACTACTTTCCAATAAGGGAGCAGGTACAGTTACCTCATCAAGTTCTACTTTCCTCCCACTCACTTCTTTCGAGAGAAACTCCTTCTATAGAAAGGATCCATTCTCAGCAACGAATATCTTGCCTTCGGATCTGTCATAGAAGGTGTACCCAACATTTTGTTTTGGGTATCCTATGAAGACACACTTCTCTGATTTGGGTTTGAGCTTATCAGGTTGAAACTTTTTCACATAAGCATTGCAACCTCAAATTTTAAGAAACGACAGCTTAGGTTTCTTGCCAAACCATAGTTCATACGGTGTTGTCTCAACGGATTTAGATGGTGCCCTATTTAACGTGAATGCAACTGTCTCTAATGCATAACCCTAAAACGATAGTGGTAGATCGGTAAGAGACATCATAGATCGCACCATATCTAATAAAGTACGGTTATGATGTTCGGACACACCATTACATTGTGGTGTTCCATGTGGCGTGAGTAGTGAAACTATTTCACATTGTTTTAACTGAAGGCCAAACTCGTAACTCAAATATTTTACTTCTGCGATCATATCATAGAAACTTCTATTTTGTTACGATGATTCTCCACTTCACTCTGAAATTCTTTGAACTTTTCAAATGTTTCAGACTTGTGTTTCATCAAGTAGATATACTCATATCTGCTCAAATCATCTGTGAAGATCAGAAAATAACGATATTGCCGTGAGCCTTTAACACTCATCGGACCGCATACATCAGTATGTATTATTTCCAATAAGTCAGTTGCTCGCTCCATTGTTCCGGAGAATGGAGTCTTAGTCATCTTGCCCATGAGGCATGGTTCACAAACATCAACTGATTCATAATCAAGTGATTCCAAAAGTCCATCAGCATGGAGTTTCTTCATGCGCTTTACACCAATATGACCTAAACGGCAATGCCACAAATAAGTTGCACTATCATTATTAACTTTGCATATTTTGGTTTCAATATTATGAATATGTGTATCACTATGATCGAGATCCAACGAACCATTTTCATTGGGTGTGTAACCATATAAGGTTTTATTCATGTAAACAGAACAACAATTTATTCTCTTACTTAAATGAATAACCGTATTGTAATAAACATGATCAAATCATATTCATGCTCAACGCAAACACCAAATAACACTTATTTAGGTTCAACACTAATCCTGAAAGTATAGGGAGTGTGCGATGATGATCATATCAATCTTGGAACCACTTCCAAGACACATCGTCACTTCACCCTTAACTAGTCTCGGTTCATTCTGCAACTCCCGTTTTGAGTTACTACTCTTAGCAACTGAACCAGTATCAAATACCGAGGGATTGCTACGAACACTAGTAAAATACACATCAATAATCTGTATATCAAATATACCTTTGTTCACTTTGCCATCCTTCTTATCCGCCAAATACTTGGGGCAGTTCTGCTTCCAGTGACCAGTCCCTTTGCAGTATAAGCACTTAGTCTCAGGCTTAGGACCAGACTTGGGCTTCTTCACTTAAGCAGCAACTTGCTTGCCGTTCTTCTTGAAGTTCCCCTTCTGCCCTTTGCCCTTTTCTTGAAACTAGTGGTCTTGTCTACCATCAACACTTGATATTTTTCTTGATTTCTACCTTCATTGATTTCAGCATTACGAAGAGCTTGGGAATCGTTTCCGTTATCCCTTGCATATCATAGTTCATCACGAAGTTCTACTAACTTGGTGATGGTGACTAGAGAATTCTGTCAATCACTATCTTATCTGGAAGATTAACTCCCACTTGATTCAAGCGATTGTAGTACCCAGACAATCTGAGCACATGCTCATTGCTTGAGCTATTCTCCTCCATCTTTTTAGCTATAGAACTTGTTAGAGACTTCATATCTCTCAACTCGGGTATTTGCTTGAAATATTAACTTCAACTCCTGGAACATCTCATATGGTCCATGACATTCAAAACGTCTTTGAAGTCCCGATTCTAAGCCGTTATGCATGGTGCACTAAACTATCAAGTAGTCATCATATTGAGCTAGCCAAACGTTCATAACGTCTGCCTCTACTCCTGCAATAGGTCTGTCACCTAGCGGTGCATCAAAGACATAATTCTTCTCTGCAGCAATGAGGATAATCCTCAGATCACGGATCCAATCCGCATCATTGCTACTAACATTTTTCAATATAATTTTTCTCTAGGAACACAATAAACTGGGAGCAACATCGCGAGCTATTGATCTACAACATAGATATGCTAATACTACCAGGACTAAGTTCATGATAAATTAAAGTTCAATTAATCATATTACTTAAGAACTTCCACTTAGGCAGACATCCCTCTAATCTTCTAAGTGATCACGTGATCCATATCAACTAAACCATGTCCGATCATCACGTGAGATGGAGTAGTTTCAATGGTGAACATCACTATGTTGATCATATCTACTATATGATTCACGCTCGACCTTTCGGTCTCCGTGTTCCGAGGCCATATCTGTTATATGCTAGGCTCGTCAAGTTTAACCTGAGTATTCCGCGTGTGCAACTGTTTTGCACCCGTTGTATTTGAACGTAGAGCCTATCACACCCGATCATCACGTGGTGTCTCAGCACGAAGAACTTTCGCAACGGTGCATACTCAGGGAGAACACTAATACTTTGGTAATTTAGTAAGGGATCATCTTATAATGCTACCATCAATCAAAGCAAGATAAGATGCATAAACGATAAGCATCACATGAAATCAATATAAGTGATATGATATGGCCATCATCATCTTGTACTTGTGATCTCCATCTTCGAAGTACCATCATGATCACCATCGTCACCGGCGCGACACCTTGATCTCCATCGTAGTATCGTTGTCGTCTCGCCAATCTTATGCTTCCACGACTATCGCTACCGCTTAGTGATAAAGTAAAGCATTACAGCACGATTGCATTGCATACAATAAAACGACAACCATATGGCTCCTGCCAGTTGCCGATAACTCGGTTACAAAACATGATCATCTCATAAAATAAATTTAGCATCATGTCTTGACCATATCACATCACAACATGCCCTGCAAAAACAAGTTAGACGTCCTCTACTTTGTTGTTGCAAGTTTTACGTGGCTGCTACGGCTTAGCAAGAACCGTTCTTACCTACGCATCAAAACCACAACGATAGTTTGTCAAGTTGGTGTTGTTTTAACCTTCGCAAGGACCGGGCGTAGCCACACTTGCTTCAACTAAAGTTGGAGAAATCGACACCCGCCAGCCACCTGTGTGCAAAGCACGTCGGTAGAACTAGTCTCGCAAGCGTACGTGTAATGTCGGTCCGGGCCGCTTCATCCAACAATACCGCCGAACCAAAGTATGACATGCTGGTAAGCAGTATGACTTATATCGCCCACAACTCACTTGTGTTCTACTCGTGCACAACATCAACGCATAAAACCTAGGCTCGGATGCCACTGTTGGGGAACGTAGTAATTTCAAAAAAATTCCTACACACACGCAAGATCATGGTGATGCATAGCAACGAGAGGGGAGAGTGTTGTCTACGTACCCTCGTAGACCGGAAGCGGAAGCGTTAGCACAACGCGGTTGATGTAGTCGTACGTCTTCACGGCCCGACCGATCAAGCACCAAAACTACGGCACCTCCGAGTTCTAGCACACGTTCAGCTCGATGACGATCACCGGACTCCGATCCAGCAAAGTGTCGGGGAAGAGTTCCGTCAGCACGATGGCATGGTGACGATCTTGATGTTCTACCGTCGCAGGGCTTCGCCTAAGCACCGCTACAATATTATCGAGGATTATGGTGGAGGGGGGCACCGCACACGGCTAAGAGAACGATCACGAAGATCA
The DNA here is from genome assembly GCF_056163025.1 of Triticum urartu. NCBI lineage: Eukaryota > Viridiplantae > Streptophyta > Magnoliopsida > Poales > Poaceae > Triticum > Triticum urartu. The sequence goes on along the minus strand of NC_141873.1, from coordinate 45,406,130 downwards.
ACTGTGTGTCTAGAGGTGCCCCCTGCCCCTGTATATAAAGGAGCAAGGGGGAGAGGCCGGCCGGCCCTTGGGGCGCGCCAAGGAGGGGGGAGTCCTCCTCCTAGTAGGAGTAGGACTCCCCTTTCCTAGTCCAACTAGGAAGAGAGAAGGGGGAAGGAAAGAGAGGGAGAGGGAGAGGGAAAGAGGGGCCGCGCCCCCCTCCCCTAGTCCAATTCGGACTCCCCATGGGAGGGGGGGCGCCACCTCCTGGGCTGCTGCCCTCTCTCTCCCCTCAGGCACACCAAGGCCCAATACTTCCCCGGGGGGTTCCGGTAACCCTTCCGGCACTCCGGTTTTCTCCGAAATCACCCGAAACACTTCCGGTGTCCGAATATAGCCGTCCAATATACCGATCTTTATGTCTCGACCATTTCGAGACTCCTCGTCATGTCCGTGATCATATCCGAGACTCCGAACAATCTTCGGTACATCAAAACTCATAAACTCATAATATAACTGTCATCGAAACCTTAAGCGTGCGGACCCTACGGGTTCGAGAACAATGTAGACATGACCGAGACACGTCTCCGGTCAATAACCAATAGCTGAACCTGGATGCTCATATTGGCTCCCACATATTCTACGAAGATCTTTATCGGTCAAACCGCATAACAACATACGTTGTTCCCTTTGTCATCGGTATGTTACTTGCCCGAGATTCGATCGTCGGTATCTCAATACCTAGTTCAATCTCGTTACCGACAAGTCTCTTTACTCGTTCCGTAATACATCATCCCGCAACTAACTCATTAGTTGCAATGCTTGCAAGGCTTAAGTGATGTGCATTACCGAGAGGGCCCAGAGGTACCTCTCCGACAATCGGAGTGACAAATCCTAATCTCGAAATACGCCAACCCTACAAGTACCTTTGGAGACACCTGTAGAGCACCTTTATAATCACCCAGTTACGTTGTGATGTTTGGTAGCACACAAAGTGTTCCTCCGGTAAACGGGAGTTGCATAATCTCATAGTCATAGGAACATGTATAAGTCTTGAAGAAAGCAATAGCAACAAACTAAACGATCAAGTGCTAAGCTAACGAAATGGGTCAAGTCAATCACATCATTCTCCTAATGATGCGATCCCATTAATCAAATGACAACTCATGTCTATGGTTAGGAAATATAACCATCTCCGATCAACGAGCTAGTCAAGTAGAGGCATACTAGTGACACTATGTTTGTCTATGTATTCACACATGTATTATGTTTCCGGTTAATACAATTCTAGCATGAATAATAAAAATTTATCATGATATAAGGAAATAAATAATAACTTTATTATTGCCTCTAGGGCATATTTCCTTCAATTAAAAGTTACTTTTACTGCCCTTGTTGATTCAAATGATTTTTATAAAATCCTCAAAGGTGTTTTTCTTCATATCTTCACACACTAAAACACCTCACATATCATCTGTTCTTGATTCGTTTCTCTAAGCTATGTTTTTCCTCAAGATTCCTCAACTGTGTGGATTTTTTATCTACACATCTATGGAACCTAAGACAAAGAACGCTTAATAATATTCTTCAAGACTCGTCTGGTCAAATTCCTCAAGCTTGTTCTTTTTACAAAACCTTCTGAGAACGCATATGACCTCTCCAAATTCCTCACAACTATACTCTGTTCACAGGTACTCAAGTCCGCTGCTGAATCACTAGGTTCTCATCAACTTAACTCATTTGCAGCGTTCCTCGAAGAAAAGTTGCATACTTACTTAGAGAATTCAATTGTTCAAATTCCTCAACTGAAGAAAATGGCTGATGGTAAGAAGCCACAGAAAGGAGGAAAGAGGCCTGAGGTCAACACAGCGTTTGAAATCCCTGATGACATATACAAAGATTATTGCACTCCTGATGAGGCCAAGTTTGGAAAAGAAGACAAATCAGTGCAAGGTGCCCATATAGAGGATAGAGAGGAGATGGGCTAGAGAGTGGAGGGAGTACAGATATGTCACTCCCAAATACATGAAGAAATTCGCACTCAATCCTCCATGCCTAAGACCTCCATTGGCACCTGGCCAAATAGCTGATCCCACCAGCCTCAAGCGTGGTGAGGATTATCTAGATGAATGGGCCAAGCGCCAGGACAAGTTGGCTAGACAAGCCAAAGAAGCTGTGAGGAAATTCAACGAAGACTCTACTGCTGCTGCCGCTGAGGCCTTTGTCAAGCCTAAGAAGGCCATGTCAAAGAAGCCTGCGCACAAGCCAAGTGCTTCACCTTCAATGCCCTCAAGGCCAAGTTCCTCAGCAATGCTCTCACGGCCAGAATCTTAAAAGCCCTCAAGGCCAATTCCTCATGCTGCTCCTGATCCTCCCAAATCCTCAGCTTCTCAAAAGTCCTTAGCAGCTCCTCCAAAGTCCTCAGCTGCTCTGACAAAGTCCTCTGCACCTGTGCATCTTGCCACGTGCCAAAGGACCACAGGCGTCTCAATTGCCTTAGGAGCTTCAGCTAGTTCCTCAGTTGCACCCAATTCTTCAACGGGGCCCTCTCTACTGAAGACAAAGGCCACTGCTGGACGAGGTCCTCGCCCCAGACCTCAGAAGAAGCAGGTCGCCTTCCAAGTGCCGTCTGAAGAAGACGAGGCTGATGATGAAGAGCTTGCTGAAATCATCAGAGATAGGCAAGTCAGGGCCGCTAGAGCCAAAGGCACAAATGTGTCACTGCTTTTGGGTCCAAAGTTGATCCTCAAATACATTGATGTTTGGCACAAGGACCCCAACACTCCCATGCCCGACTTCAAGCTGACTCCTGGCCGAAGTCACATGCTGACCCACTTCATACAAGAAGAAAAATGGAAATATGAGAAGGCCAGGCAGATCAAGAAAGCGCAGTACAAGAAGGAGCGCTATCTGAAGAAAAACGTTGTCTCTATGACAACTAAAGAACTTGTCACTGTTCAAACTGAGATCAAGAAACTCGGTGATGAATTTGACGCATACCGCGCTGATTGGCTTGGAGCCAAGGTTCGCTTTGTGAGACTTGCTGATAACTTCACCTCAAATGTTGCAGCCCCAACGCAACAGGAAATTCCTCAGGCTGAAGCATTTGCTCAGCCGACTGAAGAACATGCCAGCACCGCTGATGACTTTTAGGCTGCTGAAGAAAATGTGAGTTCCAGGGCTGATGACTGCATTCCAGCCGCTGAAGAAATTGCCAGGGCATCCACTAGTGGTGCGCCTGAAGAAAATGAAGAAGTCAGGGAAACTGCATCAGTTGTGCCTGAAAAAAATCAACCAGATTCCTCTGCTCCTCTTGCGCCTACACCAACTCCATTCCTTCCATCTGCATCAGATGTGAAGAAGACCAAGGTTGCAGAGTGTGCAGCTGTGAAGAAAAGGAAAGCATCAGCTACTTCAGATTCTTCAGCTCCGAAGAAAATGAAGTCTATGACAAGTTCGTTCGAAAATCCCATTGATATTGTTCCGATCTCTACCATGCCATCAAAAGACCTTGTTCCTTTTGATGAAGAATATGTGATCCCTAGCGGATTTGATGAAGAAAATCCTTCTGCTGCTTCGTCAGAGGAGATGGATGAAGAAATTGAAGCGGATCAAATCCCTTCAACACCAGTTATTTCCTCGCCTATGCCTCAGTTCACTGCTGAAGAGGCTGGCATTGAAGAAATGGAAGATGAAGATGTGGACGTTGGCTGCCCCACACTAGTGATGAATGATGAATTCTGGGAAAGTCAGCATCCCAACTCTCCAATGTTCACACCTTTACAGCAAATACCTCAGTCCCCAGTATAAACTGTTCAAATGGGCTCTGAAGAAACTCACCACACTTCATCTGTACGTGAGGAAATTCCAGCCACTAGTGCTGAAGAAACTGCTGCTGCTGAACATCTAAAGACGCAGACTGCCACTGAAGAGGAACCAGAAATTCCTCAGCCTGAAGAACCTGAGATTGCGATTCCTGAGGTTGTGATGCAACTCACTGACACTCCTCTACCCAAGCCAAAGGATCCATTCTCCAGGAAGCAAAAATTCAAGGCTGATGAGTTCTTCGGCGAGCACGTATTCTTCACAGACTACAACCCCTATGACTCTGCTCGCATTAGGAAGAGGCGTTTCTGGACTGCCAGCCAGGCTAATTTCTATTCCTTAGTGTTGTTCAACAAAAACAAAATCTTCTACCATGAGCACATTCCTCATGTGGATATGGAGTCTCTGTCATGCTTCATGCCAGTCCTCAGTGTTCTTCACGATGCTGGACTGTTAAATTTCTGCACTGACATCTGTGATTGGAATGAAGAACTCATTCTTCAATTTTATGCGACGCTGCACATCACAGGAGATTCTGAAGATGTGAATTCATGGGTACTGGACTGGATGTCTGAAAACACTCACTACACGACACCAGCTACTGAATTGCTTCGTGCCTTACCACTCAGTCCTCCCCTTGAAGCTGCTCATTGCGCCTACAGTGAACTTGAGCTTACAAACCACTACATGCAAGTTCTGATGAAGCCTTTGAAGACAGGTCAGGCATCATGAACCAAAATCCTCGTGAAGGAATTACTATATGTGCCCAGAACTGTCTATCGCATTCTGACGAGGACAATGAGTCCCATCAAAGGCCACGACTCATCTGATGAGGAAATTGTTGGCATCATGAAGAATCTGGTATTCAATATAGTTCATGGCATTCCTGTCAATTATCATGATTTCTTCATGAGGACTCTGGAAAATGTTGCACTTTCTTCGTTTGAGCTGAAGCCTTATGCACCCTGGTGATGGGGAACGTAGCAGAAATTCAAAATTTTCTATGCATCACCAAGATCAATCTATGGAGTAATCTAGCAACGAGGGGAAGGAGAGTGCATCTACATACCCTTGTAGATCGCTAAGCGGAAGCGTTCAAGTGAACGGGGTTGATGGAGTCGTACTCGTCGTGATCCAAATCACTGATGATCCTAGTGCTGAACGGACGGCACCTCCGTGTTCAACACACATACAGCCCGGTGACGTCTCCTACGCCTTGATCCAGAAAGGGGAGAAGGAGAGGTTGGGGAAGACTCCATCTAGCAGCAGCACGACGGCGTGGTGGTGGTGGTGGAGGAGCGCGGGACTCCAGCAGGGCTTCGCTAAGCACTACGAGAGACGAGGAGGGAGACGGGTAGGACTGCGCCAACTGGGAGAGAATTCACATGTCTTGGGTAGCCCCAAACCTCAAGTATATATAGAGGGAGGGGAGGGGCTGCGCTCCCACCTAGGGTTCCCTCCCTAGGGGTGGCGGCAGCCCCTAGATCCCATCTAGGGGGCGGCCAAGGGGAGGGGGAGAGGGAGGCGCACCAGGCATGGGCCCTAAGGCCCATCTGCCCTTAGGGTTTGCCCCCCTCCTCCCCTTTACGCGCCTTGGGCCCTTGTGGGGGCACGCACCAGCCCACCTGGGGCTGGTCCCCTCCCACACTTGGCCCATGCAGCCCTCCGGGGTTGGTGGCCCCACTTGGTGGACCCCCGGGACCCTCCCGGTGGTCCCAGTACATTACCGATAAAACCCGAAACTTTTCCGGTGACCAAAACAGGACTTCCCATATATAAATCTTTACCTCCGGACCATTCCGGAACTCCTTGTGACGTCCGGGATCTCATCCGGGACTCCGAACAACATTCGGTAGCCGCGTACATACTTTCCCTATAACCCTAGCGTCATCGAACCTTAAGTGTGTAGACCCTACGGGTTCGGGAGACATGCAGACATGACCGAGATGACTCTCCGGTCAATAACCAACAGTGGGATCTGGATACCCATGTTGGCTCCCACATGTTCCACGATGATCTCATCGGATGAACCACGATGTCGAGGACTTAATCAATCCCGTATACAATTCCCTTTGTCTAGCGGTACGATACTTGCCCGAGATTCGATCGTTGGTATCCCGATACCTTGTTCAATCTCGTTACTGGCAAGTCTCTTTACTCGTTCTGTAACACATCATCCCGTGATCAACTCCTTGATCACATTGTGCACATTATGATGATGTCCTACCGAGTGGGCCCAGAGATACCTCTCCGTTTACACGGAGTGACAAAATCCCAGTCTCGATTCGTGCCAACCCAACAGACACTTTCGGAGATACCTGTAGTGTACCTTTATAGCCACCCAGTTACGTTGTGACATTTGGCACACCCAAAGCACTCCTACGGTATTCGGGAGTTGCACAATCTCATGGTCTAAGGAAATGATACTTGACATTAGAAAAGCTTTAGCAAACGAACTACACGATCTTGTGCTAGGCTTAGGATTGGGTATTGTCCATCACATCATTCTCCTAATGATGTGATCCCGTTATCAACGACATCCAATGTCCACAGTCAGGAAACCGTAACCATCTATTGATCAACGAGCTAGTCAACTAGAGGCTTACTAGGGACATGGTGTTGTCTATGTATCCACACATGTATCTGAGTTTCCTATCAATACAAATCTAGCATGGATAATAAACGATTATCATGAACAAGGAAATATAATAATAACCAATTTATTATTGCCTCTAGGGCATATTTACAACAGTCTCCCACTTGCACTAGAGTCAATAATCCAGTTCACATCGATATGTGATTAACACTCAAGGTCACATCCCCATGTGACTAACACCCAAGAGTTCTGGGTTTGATCATGTTATGCTTGTGAGAGAGGTTTCAGCAATGGGTCTGCAGCATTCAGATCCGTATGTACTTCGCAAATTTCTATGTCATCTTGTAGATGCAACTACTACGCTACATTTGGAGCCATTTCAAATAACTATTCTACTTGGAGCTTTTCTAAATTGTTGCTCCATTATACGTATCTGGTATCTCTACTCAGAGCTATCCGGATAGGTGTTAAGCTTGCATCGACGTAACTCTTTACGTCGAACTCTTTATCACCTCCATAACCGAGAAACATATCCTTATTCCTCTAAGGATAATTTAGACCACTATCTGGTGATCTACTCCTAGATCACCTTTGTACCCTCTTGCCAAATATGTGGCAAGGCACACATCAGGTGTGGTACTCAGCATGGCATACCGTATGGAGCCTATGACAAAAGCATAGGGGACGACCTTCGTCCTTCCTCTTTCTTCTGCCGTGGTCGAGCTTTAAGTCTTAACTTCATACCTTACAACTCAGGCAAGAACTCCTTCTTTGACTGATCCATCTTGAACACCTTCAAGATCATGTCAAAGTATGTGCTCATTTGAAAGTACCATTAAGCGTTTTGATCTATCCTTATAGATCTAGATGCTCAATGTTCAAGTAGCTTAATCCAGGCTTTCCATTGAAAGACACTTTCCAAATAACCCTATATGCTTTCCAGAAATTCTATGTCATTTCTGATCAACAATATGTCAACAACATATACTCATCAGAAATTCTATAGTGCTCCCACTCACTTCTTTGGAAATACAAGTTTCTCATAAACTTTGTATACACCCAAAAACTTTGATCATCTCATCAAATCATACATTCCAATTCCGAGATGCTTACTCCAGTCCTTGGAAGGATTGCTGGAGCTTTGCATACTTGTTAGCATCTTTCAGGATTGACAAAAACTTTCCGGTTGTATCACATACGACCTTTCCTCAAGAAAATCATCGAGGAAACAATGTTTTGACATCCTATCTGCAAGATTTCATAAATAATGCAGTAATCACTAATATAATTCCAACAGACTCTTAGCATCGCTACGAGTGAGAAAGTCCCATCGTAGTCAACTCCTTGAACTTGTCGGAAAACATCTTAACGACAAATCGAGCTTTCTTAATGGTGATACTTACCATCATTGTCCATCTTCCTTTTAAAATCCATATGTACCTAACAGCCTTACGACCATCAAGTAGTTCTTCCAAAGTCTACACTTTGTTTCATATATGGATCCTCTCTCGGATTATATGGCCTCGAGCCATTTTGGAATCCAGGCCCACCATCGCTTCTCCATAGCTCGTAGGTTCATTGTTGTCTAGCAACATGACTTCCAAGACAGGATTACGTACCATTCTGAAGTAGTACGCATCCTTGTCATCCCACGAGGTTTGGTAGTGACTTGATCTGAAGTTTCATGATCACTATCATAAGCTTCCACTTCAATTGGTGTAGGTGCCGCAGGAACAACTCCTTGTGCCCCGCCACACACTAGTTGAAGAGACGGTTCAATAACCTCATCAAGTCTCCACCATCCTCCCACTCAATTCTTTCGAGAGAAACTTTTCCTCAAGAAAGGACCCGATTCTAGAAACAATCCCTTATTGCTTTCGGATCTGAGACATGAGGTATACCCAACTGTTTTGGGTGTCCTATGAAGATGCATTTATCCGCTTTGGGTTCGAGCTTATCAGCCTGAAACTTTTTCACATAAGCGTCGCAGCCCCAAACTTTTAAGAAATGACAGCTTAGGTTTCTCTAAACCATAGTTCATACGGTGTCATCTCATCGGAATTACGTGGTGCCCTATTTAAAGTGAATGTGGTTGTCTATAATGCCTAACCCATAAACTATCATGGTAATTCGATAAGAGACATCATGGTATGCATCATATCCAATAGGGTGCAGTTATGATGTTCGGACACACCATCACACTACGGTGTTCCAGGCTGTATTAGTTGTGAAACAATTTCCACAATGTCTTAATTCTGTGCCAAACTCGTAATTCAGATATTCATCTCTATGATCATATCATAGATATTTTATCCTCTTGTCACGACGATCTCTCACCTTCACCCTGAAATTACTTGAACCTTTAAATAATTCAGGCTCATGATTCATCAAGTAAATATACTCAACATCTACTCAAATCATCTGTGAAGTAATAACATAACGATATCCACTACACGCCTCAGCACTCATTGGACTGCACACATCAAAATGTATTACTTCCAACAAGTTGCTTTCTAGTTCCATTTTACTGAAAACGAGGCTTTCGGTCATCTTGCCCATGTGGTATGATTTGCATGTCTCAAGTGATTCAAAATCAAGTGAGTCCAAACGGTCCATTTGCATGGAGTTTCTTCATGCATATACACCAATAGACATGGTTCGCATGTCTCAAACTTTTCAAAAACGAGTGAGCCCAAAGATCCATCAACATGGAGCTTCTTCATGCGTTTTATACCGATATGACTCAAATTGCAGTGCCACATTTGTGTGGTACTATCATTACTATCTTATACCTTTGGCATGAAAATGTGTATCACTACGATCAAGATTCAATAAACCATTCATTTTAGGTGCAAGACCATTGAAGGTATTATTCAAATAAACAGAGTAACCATTATTCTCCTTAAATGAATAACCGTATTGCGATAGACATAATCCAATCACGTCTATGCTCAACACAAACACCAATCTCGATGGTAGAGGGAGCGTGCGATGCTTGATCACATCAAGCTTGGGAAAAACTTCCAACACATATCGCCAGCTCACCTTTAGCTAGTCTCCGTTTACTCCACAGCCTTTTATTTTGAGTTTACTAACACTTAGCAACCGAACCGGTATCTAATACCATGGTGCTACTAGGAGTACTAGTAAAGTACACATTAACACAATGTATATCCAATATACTTCTATCGACCTTGCCAGCCTTCTCATCTACCAAGTATCTAGGGTAATTCTGCTCCAGTGGATGTTCCCCTTATTACAGAAGCACTTAGTCTCGGGTTTGGGTTCAACCTTGGGTTTCTTCACTAGAGCAGCAGCTGAATTGCCGTTTCATGAAGTATCCCTTCTTGCCCTTGCCCTTCTTGAAACTAGTGGTTTCACCAACCATCAACAATTGATGCTCCTTCTTGATTTCTACTTTTGTGGTGTCAAACATCGTGAATATCTCAAGGATCATCATATATGTCCCTGATATATTATAGTTCATCACGAAGCTCTAGCAGCTTGGTGGTAATGACTTCGGAGAAACATCACTATCTCATCTGGAAGATCAACTCCCACTTGATTCAAATGATTGTTGTACTCAGACAATCTGAGCACAAGCTCAACAATTGAGCTTTTCTCCCTTAGTTTGCAGGCTAAGAAAATCGTCGGAGGTCTTATACCTCTTGACGTGGGCACGAGCCTGAAATCCCAATTTCAGCCCTCGAAACATCGCATATGTTCCACGACGTTTTAAAACGTCTTCGGTGCCTCAACTCTAAACCGTTTAACTGAACTATCACGTAGTTATCAAAACGTGTATGTCAGATGTTCGCAACATCCACAGACGATGTTCGAGGTTCAGCACACTGAGCGGTGCATTAAGGACATAAGCCTTCTACTGTCTGCATAAATGCTACTATCAACTTTCAACTAATTTTTCTCTAGGAACATATCTAAACTATAGAACTAAAGCGCGAGCTACGACATAATTTGCGAAGACCTTTTGACTATCTTCAGGATAATTAAGTTCATCTTATGAACTCCCACTCAGATAGACATCCCTCTAGTCATCTAAGTGATACATGATCCGAATCAACTAGGCCGTGTCCGATCATCACGTGAGACGGACTAGTCATCATCGGTGAACATCTCATGTTGATCGCATCTTCTATACGACTCATGTTCGACCTTTCAGTCCTCCGTGTTCCGAGGCCATGTCTGTACATTCTAGGCTCATCAAGTTAACCTAAGTGTTTTGCATGTGTTCCGAGGCCATGTCTGTACATGCTAGGCTCGTCAACACCCGTTGTATTCGAACGTAAGAATCTATCACACCCGATCATCACGTGGTGCTTCGAAACGACGAACTTTCACAACGGTGCACAGTTAGGGGGAACACTTTCTTGAAATTTTAATGAGGGAGCATCTTATTTACTATCGTCGTTCTAAGCAAATAAGATGCAAAAACATGATAAACATCACATGCAATAAAAAAACAGTGACATGATATGGCCAATATCATATAGCTCCTTTGATCTCCATCTTGGGGCTCCATGATCATCTTGTCACCGGCATGACACCATGATCTCCATAATCATGATCTCCATCATCGTGTCTCCATGAAGTTGTCTCGCCAACTTATTACTTCTACTACTATGGCTACCAGTTAGCAATAAAGTAAAGTAATTACATGGCGTTGTTCAATGACACGCAGGTCATACAATAAATAAAGACAACTCCTATGGCTCCTGTCGGTTGTCATACTCATCGACATGCAAGTCGTGATTCCTATTACAAGAACATGATCAATCTCATACATCACATATCATTCATCATATTCTTCTTGGCCATATCACATCACATAGCATACCCAAACAAGTTAGACGTCCTCTAATTGTTGTTTGCATGTTTTACGTGGCTGCTATGGGTTTCTAGCAAGAACGTTTCTTACCTACGCAAAAACCACAACGTTATATGCCAATTGCTATTTACCCTTCATAAGGACCCTTTTCATCAAATCCGATCCGACTAAAGTGGGAGAGACAGACACCCGCTAGCCACCTTATGCAACTAGTGCATGTCAGTCGGTGGAACCAGTCTCACGTAAGATTACGTGTAAGGTCGGTCCGGGCCGCTTCATCCCACGATGCCGCCGAATCAAGATTGGACTAGTAACGGTAAGCATATTGAACAAAATCAACACCCACAACTACTTTGTGTTCTACTCGTGCATAGAAACTACGCATAGACCTAGCTCATGATGCCACTGATGGGGAACGTAGCAGAAATTCAAAATTTTCTACGCATCACCAAGATCAATCTATGGAGTAATCTAGCAACGAGGGGAAGGAGAGTGCATCTACATACCCTTGTAGATCGCTAAGCGAAAGCGTTCAAGTGAACGGGGTTGATGGAGTCGTACTCGTCGTGATCCAAATCACCGATGATCCTAGTGCCGAACGGACGGCACCTCCGTGTTCAACACACGTACAGCCCGGTGACGTCTCCTACGCCTTGATCCAGCAAGGGGAGAAGGAGAGGTTGGGGAAGACTCCATCCAGCAGCAGCACGACGGCGTGGTGGTGGTGGAGGAGCGCGGGACTCCAGCAGAGCTTCGCTAAGCACTACGAGAGACGAGGAGGGAGAGGGGTAGGACTGCGCCAACTGGGAGAGAATTCACATGTCTTGGGCAGCCCCAAACCTCAATTATATATAGGGGAGGGGAGGGGCTGCGCTCCCACCTAGGGTTCCCTCCCTAGGGGTGGTGGCAGCCCCTAGATCCCATCTAGGGGGCGGCCAAGGGGAGGGGGAGAGGGAGGCACACCAGGCATGGGCCCTAAGGCCCGTCTGCCCTTAGGGTTTGCCCCCCTCCTCCCCTTTAGGCGCCTTGGGCCCTTGTGGGGGGGCGCACCAGCCCACCTGGGGCTGGTCCCCTCCCACACTTGGCCCATGCAGCCTCCGGGGCTGGTGGCCCCACTTGGTGGCCCCCGGGACCCTCCCGGTGGTCCCGGTACGTTACCGATAAAACCCGAAACTTTTCCGGTGACCAAAACAGGACTTCCCATATATAAATCTTTACCTCCGGACCATTCCGGAACTCCTTGTGACATCCGGGATCTCATCCGGGACTCCGAACAACATTCGGTAGCTGCGTACATACTTTCCCTATAACCCTAGTGTCATCAAACCTTAAGTGTGTACACCCTACGGGTTCGGGAGACATGCAGACATGACCGAGATGACTCTCCGGTCAATAACCAACAGCGGGATCTGGATACCCATGTTGGCTCCCACATGTTCCACGATGATCTCATCGGATGAACCACGATGTCGAGGACTTAATCAATCCCGTATACAATTCCCTTTGTCTAGCGGTACGATACTTGCCCGAGATTCGATCGTTGGTATCCCGATACCTTGTTCAATCTCGTTACCGGCAAGTCTCTTTAATCGTTCTGTAACACATCATCCCGTGATCAACTCCTTGATCACATTGTGCACATTATGATGATGTCCTACCAAGTGGGCCCAGAGATACCTCTCCGTTTACACGGAGTGACAAATCCCAGTCTCGATTTGTGCCAACCCAACAGACACTTTTGGAGATACCTGTAGTGTACCTTTATAGCCACCCAGTTATGTTGTGAAGTTTGGCACACCCAAAGCACTCCTACGGTATCCGGGAGTTGCAAAATCTCATGGTCTAAGGAAATGATACTTGACATTAGAAAAGCTTTAGCAAATGAACTACACGATCTTGTGCTAGGCTTAGGATTGGGTCTTGTCCATCACATCATTCTCCTAATGATGTGATCCCGTTATCAACGACATCCAATGTCCACGGTCAGGAAACCGTAACCATGTATTGATCAACGAGCTAGTCAACTAGAGGCTTACTAGGGACATGGTGTTGTCTATGTATCCACACATGTATCTGAGTTTCCTATCAATACAATTCTAGCATGGATAATAAACGATTATCATGAACAAGGAAATATAATAATAACCAATTTATTATTGCCTCTAGGGCATATTTCCAACACCTGGATCATGAGATTCCTCAGGACAAGGACTTCCCTCAACTACAAAGCTGATTTTCAGAATCACCTCAGCTACTTGCCCCCGATTGAAGTCCTCAAGCGGACCTATTCCTCAGTTGACGAAAAGGGCAAGGCACCAGCTATTATAGATGAAGGCATTCGTCCATTGGATGGTCAGTTTCACAAAGCTGCATCTTATTCCACCAATGATGACTCTTCCACACATGACTCTGCCAATGCACCCAAGTCTACTCCTCAAGCCATGGCTCCTCGTGTGATGACTGGCCGTGAGCTTCTGCTGAGTCTTCACCAGAAGGTGGATTAAAACCATAAATGGGTTAAGCGTTAGTTTGGTTCATTTTTTCACAACATGACTGCTACACACAATGCAGTGAAGAAAAACCATTACTACCTCCATGAAGTTTTCGGTCGCACCTGGGCCTCTCTGTCACATCTGTATGGTGAAGAAGATCTCAAGAACATGGGTCTCAAGGAAGATTTTGACTGGTCTGCACCTCCTCCGAAGAAATTCAAGAAGGTCAAGGTTCCTTCCTTGGTGGACAGCTCCTATTCTTCATCGCGCGACACCGATGAGCATGAAGACTTGGACGACACTGTAGCAGGCCCTTCCACGACAAACGACCCCAACAACGATGGCGCTCCTTCATCAACTTGATATTCTTCAGGGGCGTTAGTCCTCATTTTTGATCCTAGATGTTTATCCCCGTTGAAAACTTAACCTATATTGTCATCAATCACCAAAAAGGGGGACATTGTAAGTGCATCTAGTGCCCCTTAGTGATTTTGGTGTATTGAAGACTTATAGGTTAAGGGACTAATGTGTTTGAGTGTATACAGGTCTATAAGTCTATGAGGAGTTTGATATTTACAGAAAAAGTCTACCCCTAAAAATGAAATTCTTGGACTGAAGACTTTGGATTTCTGAAGACTTTCTGAAGACTTTGGAAGTGAAGAAATTGGTGTGACCTTGAAGACTTGGTATTCATTTGAGGAACATGAAGCGTGAATACTTTTGTTTTTGTAGTTTCATTTTCTCTTTCTTGAGTCTTAGGAAACACCGTACTGTTAAAGGGGGTCGAGGAAATACTAAGGAAAACTTTCCATGTGATGCTCAACTCAAAATCCTACACCTACCAATCCCTTCGAGTGAAGCCATTGGAAATCTCATACAGTTCAGTCATATTCTTCAGTGACAGAGACGGAGTTCTTCTGTTCTCTGAGGAATTTGTTCTGACTGAGGAGTTAGGAATTCGCCAGTGCAGATTGCCTACACAGTGAGAAACATGATAGCCCTGAAGATTTTGCTACTCAAAATTCCGACCGTTGCTGTGCTATGCACCAGCTGTCCCAAAATATCTACCCACCTAACGGTCATATCATTGAAGGGCATTTATGTCTTATCATGTCGGGCTGTTCCCTAGGCTATAAATAGCCGCCCCCTACAACCACTAGCCGGATGGCTTCCCCGAGAGAAACAGACACTTGTCATTTGAGAGCATCCCATCCTCCGAGGACTTTGAGCGAAAATCATCAAGTGATGAAAACCCAAACCCAAACACCTACAAACCCCAAGTGATTGAGCATCACTGAAGAGATTGATCCTGCATGGATCCGACGCTTGTTACCTTTGAAGACTGTGCTTCTTCCAGATGATTAGGCGTCAAGGTCAAGAGCATCCAAGAGGAATTGTGGATTGCCGAGTGACCAAGTTTGTGAAGGTTCGGAAGTCACCTGAAGACTTACCATGAGTGATTGGGCGAGGTCTGTGTGACCTTAGCTCAAGGAGAATACGGTGAGGACTGTGTGTCCGGGACTGGGTGTCCTTAGGTTTAAATACCTAGTCGCTCCAACCAGACGTACAACTGAGATAGCAGTTGGAACTGGTCTACCAAATCATTATCTTCACCAAGCTTACTGGTTCTATTTCCTCAACTCTTTCATTTCCTCATTACTGTCTTGAGTGCTTGTTCATATCTGTGCTTGAAGACTTTCTCAAATTCCTCAGTTCAATTTCTTCAGTCTATTTGTCTTCATCCTGTGTTATCCTGTGCTTACGCTCTCTGTACTCTGTGCTTGTCTTCATTTCATCATGATGACTATGCTTGTGTTCTGTTATGTTTACTTTTGAGTACTTATTCCGCTGCTAGTGGTTCTTCGCCAAGGAATTTCCTCACCTGCAAATTCCTCAGTGAAGAATTCATAAAAATCGCCTATTCACCCCCCTCTAGTCGATATAACGCACTTTCAAAATGGCAAAGGAAATAACTAAGTATTGAAAGATTAATATGATGAAAGATAGTGCTACCTCTTGAGCACTGCGTTGGTTTTCCCTTGAAGAGGAAAGGGTGATGCAGCAAAGTAGCGTAAGTATTTCCCTCAGTTTTTGAGAACCAAGGTATCAATCCAGTAGGAGGCTACGCGTGAGTCCCTCGCACCTACACAAAACAAATAAATCCTCACAACCAACGCGATAAGGGGTTGTCAATCCCTACACGGTCATTTACGAGAGTGAGATCTGACCGATATGATAAGATAATATTTTTGGTATTTTTATGATAAAGACGCAAAGTAAAATAAAAGGCAATGAAAATAACTAAGTGTTGGAAGATTAATATGATGGAAGATAGACCCGAGGGCCATAGGTTTCACTAGTGGCTTCTCTCAAGAGCATAAGTATTTTACGGTGGGTGAACAAATTACTGTTGAGCAATTGACAGAATTGAGCATAGTTATGAGAATATCTAGGTATGATCATGTATATAGGCATCACGTCCGAGACAAGTAGACCGACTCCTGCCTGCATCTACTACTATTACTCCACACATCGACCGCTATCCAGCATGCATCTAGAGTATTAAGTTCATAAGAACAGAGTAACGCTTTAAGCAAGATGACATGATGTAGAGGGATAAATTCATGCAATATGATAAAAAAACCATCTTTTTATCCTTGATGGCAACAATACAATACGTGCCTTGCTGCCCCTACTATCACTGGGAAAGGACACCGCAAGATTGAACCCAAAGCTAAGCACTTCTCCCATTGCAAGAAAGATCAATCTAGTAGGCCAAACCAATCTCATAATTCGAAGAGACTTGCAAAGATAACCAATCATACATAAAATAATTCAGAAGATCCAAATATTGTTCATAGATAAACTTGATCATAAACCCACAATTCATCGGTCTCAGCAAACACACCGTAAAAGAAGATTACATCGAATAGATCTCCATGAGAGAGGGGGGGAACATTGTATTGAGATCCAAAAAGAGAGAAGAAGCCATCTAGCTAATAACTATGGACCCGAAGGTTTGAGGTAAACTACTCACACATCATCGGAGAGGCTATGGTGTTGATGCAGAAGCCCTCCGTGATCGATGCCCCTCCGGCGGAGCTCCGGAACAGTCCTCAAGATGGGATCTCGTGGATACAGAAAGTTACGGCGGTGGAATTAGGGTTTTGGCTCCGTCTCTGATTGTTTGGGGGTACGTAGGTATATATAGGAGGAAGGAGTGCGTCGGTGGAGCAACAGGGGGCCCACGAGGGTGGAGGGCGCGCCTGGGGGGTAGACGCGCCCCCTACCTCGTGGCTTCCCTGTTGGTTGCTTGACGTAGGGTCCAAGTCTCCTGGATCATGTTCGTTCCGAAAATCATGTTCCCGAAGGTTTCATTCCGTTTGGACTCCGTTTGATATTCTTTTTCTACGAAGCTCTGAAATAGGTAAAAAACAGCAATTCTGGGCTGGGCCTTCGGTTAATAGGTTAGTCCCAAAAATAATATAATAGTGAATAATAAAGCCCAATAATGTCCAAAATAGAAGATAATATAGCATGGAGCAATCAAAAATTATAGATACGTTGGAGACGTATCAAGCATCCCCAAGCTTAATTCCTGCTCGTCCTCGAGTAGGTAAATGATAAAAACAGAATTTTTGATGTGGAATGCTACTAGGCATAATTTCAATGTAATTCTTCTTAATTGTGGCATGAATATTCAGATCCGAAAGATTCAAGATAAAAGTTTAATATTGACATAGAAATAATAATACTTCAAGCATACTAACTAAACAATTATGTATTCTCAAAATAACATGGCCAAAGAAAGTTCATCCCTACAAAATCATATAGTTTAGTCATGCTCCATTTTCATCACACAAGAATGCTCTCATCATGCACAACCCTGATGACAGGCCAAGCAATTGTTTCATACTTTAGTAATCTCAAACTTTATAAACCTTCACGCAATACATGAGCGTGAGCCATGGATATAGCACTATGGGTGGAATAGAGTATAATGATGGGGGTTATGTGGAGAAGACAAAAAAGGAGAAAGTCTCACATCAACGAGGCTAATCAATGAGCTATGGAGATGCCCATCGATTGGTGTTAATGCAAGGAGTAGGGATTGCCATGCAACGGATGCACTAGAGCTATAAATGTATGAAAGCTCAACAAAAGAAACTAGTGGGTGTGCATCCAACTTGCTTGCTCACGAAGACCTAGGGCACTTGAGGAGGCCCATTGTTGGAATATACAAGGCAAGTTCTATAATGAAAAATTCCCACTACTATATGAAAGTGACAAAACAAGAGACTCTCTATAATGAAGATCATGGTGCTACTTTGAAGCACAAGTGTGGAAAAAAGGATAGTAGCATTGTCCCTTTTCTTTTTTTTCTTTTTTTTGGGCCTTCTTTTTTTATTTGGCCTTTCTCTTTTTTTATTGGGACAATGCTCTATTAAATGATGATCATCACACTTGTATTTATTTACAACTCAATGATTACAACTCGATACTAGAACAAGGTATGACTCTATATGAATGCCTCCGGTGGTGTACCGGGGTATGCAATGAACCAAGAGTGACATATATGAAAGAATTATGAATGGTGGCTTTGCCACAAATACTATGTCAACTACATGATCATGCTCAACAATATGACAATGATGAACGTGTCATGATAAATGGGGTGGTGGAAAGTTGCATGGCAATATATCTCGGAATGGCTATGGAAATGCCATAATAGGTAGGTATGGTGGCTGTTTTGAGGAAGATATAAGGAGGTTTATGTGTGAAAGAGCGTATCATATCACGGGGTTTGGATGCACCGGCAAAGTTTGCACCAACTCTCAATGTGAGAAAGGGCAATGCACGGTACCGAAGAGGCTAGCAATGATGGAAAGGTGAGAGTGTGTATAATCCATGGACTCAACATTAGTCATAAAGAACTCACATACTTATTGCAAAAATCTACAAGTCATCAAAAACCAAGCACTACGCGCATGCTCCTAGGGGGATAGATTGGTAGGAAAAGACCATCGCTCGTCCCCGACTGCCACTCATAAGGAGGACAATCAAAGAACACCTCATGTTTCAAATTTGTTACATGACGTTTACCATACGTGCATGCTACGGGACTTGCAAACTTCAACACAAGTATTTCTCAAATTCACAACTACTCCACTAGCACAACTTTAATATAACTACCTCCATATCTCAAAACAATCATCAAGCATCAAACTTCTCTTAGTATTCAAAACACTCATAAGAAAGTTTTTACTAATCTTGAATACCTAGCATATTAGGATTATTTAAGAAAATTACCATGCTATTTAAGACTCTCAAAATAATCTAAGTGAAGCATGAGAGATAAATAGTTTCTATAAAACAAATCCACCACCATGCTCTAAAAGATATAAGTGAAGTACTAGAGCAAAACTATATAACTCAAAAGATATAAGTAAAGCACATAGAGTATTCTAATAATTTCCATATCATGTGTGTCTCTATCAAAAGGTGTGTACAGAAAAGATGATTGTGGTAAACTAAAAAGAAAAGACTCAAATCATACAAGACACTCCAAGCAAAACACATATCATGTGGTGAATAAAAATATAGCTCCAAGTAAAGTTACCGATGGAAGTAGACGAAAGAGGGGATGCCTTCCGGGGCATCCCCAAGCTTTGGCTTTTTGGTGTCCTTAGATTAACTTGGGGGTGCCATGGGGATCCCCAATCTTAGGCTCTTGCCACTCCTTGTTCCATATCCATCAAATCCTTACCCAAAACTTGAAAACTTCACAACACAAAACTTAAAGTAGAAAATCTCGTGAGCTCCGTTAGCGAAAGAAAATAAAACACCACTTCAACGTACTGTAATGAACTCATTCTTTATTTATATTGATGTTAAACCTACTGTATTCCAACTTCTCTATGGTTTATAAACTATTTTACTAGCCATAGATTCATCAAAATAAGCAAACAACACACGAAAAGCAGAATCTGTCAAAACATAACAGTCTGTAGTAATCTGTAGCTAGCGCAAGATCTGGAACCCCAAAAATTCTAAAATAAATTGCTGGACGTGAGTAATATATCTATTAATCATATGAAAAAAGAATTAACTAAATATCACTTTCCAAATAAAAATGGCAGCAGTTCTCGTGAGCGCTAAAGTTTCTTTTTTTACAGCAAGATTAACAAGACTTTCCCCAAGTCTTCCCAACGGTTCTACTTGGCACAAACACTAATTAAACACAAAGACACAACCAAAACAGAGGCTAGATAAATTATTTATTACTAAACATTAGCAAAAATCTAGGAATAAAAATAAAATTGGGTTGCCTCCCAACAAGCGCTATCGTTTAACGCCCCTAGCTAGGCATAAAAAGCAATGATAGATCTAGGTATTGCCATCTTTGGTAGGTAATTCTTCAATGAGGCATCTACCATCCTTAGGAATTTCTTCCTTTTATTGATTATAAAAAATTTAGGCACAATATGGAAAAATTCATTTGTAATAAATGGTTCATTAATGGTAGCAAAAAAGATTGGGATGAATACTTATAGATTTGAGATCCATAGTTTCCTTACTAGAGGATTCACCCTTATTTTGGGGAACATACATAAGCTTGGCAATTTTAGTGGGAGGACTTGGAGTATTCTTTACGGAAGAAAAAGCGGTTCCCAAGTTGGTAATAATATCCTCAAGTTTATCGATTCTAGGGAATCCTGATTTATTTTCTCATTAACTATAGGTTCCTTTTCTTTAATATTTTTCAAAGTGACTCCTACTTTAGATCCATATTGAGTGATTCAGTTGAGGTTGTTTTTGTCCAAATTTTCAATTAACTCTACAGTAGCAACCTTATTATCAATAATTTCAAGTCTTTGCATTATATGCTCCAAAGTTAACATAGTTCCATTAACCAAAAGAGGTGGTGAGCCAAACAAATCTATCATATCATTATAAGAATCAAAAGTATGGCTACCCAAGAAGTTCCCTCCGGTAATGGTGTCAAGGATATATCTGTACCAAGGAGTAGCGCCTACATAAAAATTGTGAAGAAGAACGGAAGTAGATTGCTTCCTGGTAGATCTATTTTGAGCATTGCAAATTCTATACCAAGCGTATTTTAGATTTTCTCCCTCCCTTTGCTTAAAATTTAGAACTTCAATCTCGGGAGACAACGGAGAAGATAGAGGACTCGCCATAACAACAAGCAAATGGAAAAGAGGCGAACGGAAAAGAGAGGGCGAATAAAACGGCAAGGGTTAAGTGGGGGAGAGGAAAATGAGAGGCAAATGGCAAATAATGTAATGCGGGAGATAAGGGTTGTGATGGGTACTTGGTATGTTGACTTTTGCATAGACCTCCCCGGCAACAGCACCAGAAATCCTTCTTGCTACCTCTTGAGCACTGCGTTGGTTTTCCCTTGAAGAGGAAAGGGTGATGCAGCAAAGTACCGTAAGTATTTCCCTCAATTTTTGAGAACCAAGGTATCAATCCCGTAGGAGGCTACGCGCGAGTCCCTCGCACCTACACAAAACAAATAAATCCTCGCAACCAACGCGATAAGGGGTTGTCAATCCCTACACGGTCATTTACGAGAGTGAGATATGATAAGATAATATGTTTGGTATTTTTATGATAAAGATGCAAAGTAAAATAAAAGGCAATGAAAATAACTAAGTGTTGGAAGATTAATATGATGGAAGATAGACCCGGGGGCCATAGGTTTCACTAGTGGCTTCTCTCAAGAGCATAAGTATTTTACGGTGGGTGAACAAATTACTGTTGAGCAATTGACAGAATTGAGCATAGTTATGAGAATATCTAGGTATGATCATGTATATAGGCATCATGTCCGAGACAAGTAGACCGACTCCTGCCTGCATCTACTACTATTACTCCACACATCGACCGCTATCCAGCATGCATCTAGAGTATTAAGTTCATAAGAACAGAGTAACGCTTTAAGCAAGACAACATGATGTAGAGGGATAAATTCATGCAATATGATAAAAACCCCATCTTGTTATCCTCGATGGCAACAATACAATACGTGCCTTGCTGCCCCTACTGTCACTGGGAAAGGACACCGCAAGATTGAACCCAAAGCTAAGCACTTCTCCCATTGCAAGAAAGATCAATCTAGTAGGCCAAACCAAACTGATAATTCTAAGAGACTTGCAAAGATAACCAATCATACATAAAAGAATTCATAAGATCCAAATATTGTTCATAGATAAACTTGATCATAAACCCACAATTCATCGGTCTCAACAAACACACTGCAAAAGAAGATTACATCGAATAGATCTCCAAGAGAGAGGGGGATAACATTGTATTGAGATCCAAAAAGAGAGAAGAAGCCATCTAGCTAATAACTATGGACCCGAAGGTCTGAGGTAAACTACTCACACATCATCGGAGAGGCTATGGTGTTGATGTAGAAGCCCTCCGTGATCGATGCCCCCTCCAGCGGAGCTCCGGAACAAGCCCCAAGATGGGATCTCATGGATACATAAAGTTATGGCGGTGGAATTAGGGTTTTGGCTCCATCTCTGATCGTTTGGGGGTACGTAGGTATATATAGGAGGAAGGAGTACGTCGGTGGAGCAACAGGGGGGCCACGAGGGTGGAGGGCACGCCTGGGGGGGTAGGCGCGCCCCCTACCTCCTGGCTTCCCTGTTGGTTGCTTGACGTAGGGTCCAAGTCTCCTGGATCATGTTCGTTCCGAAAATCATGTTCCCGAAGGTTTTATTCCGTTTGGACTCCGTTTGATATTATTTTTCTGCGGAACTCTGAAATAGGCAAAAAAAATAGCAATTCTGGGCTGGGCTCCGGTTAATAGGTTAGTCCCAAAAATAATATAAAAGTTAATAATAAAGCCCAATAATGTCCAAAACAGAAGATAATATAGCATGGAGCAATCAAAAAATATAGATACGTTGGAGACGTATCAGATAGACCCAGGAGGCCATATGTTTCACTAGTGGCTTCTCTCAAGAGCATAAGTATTACGGTGGGTAAACGAATTACTGTCGAGCAATTGATAGAATTGAGCATAGTTATGAGAATACCTAGGTATGATCATGTATATAGGCATCATATCCGAGACAAGTAGACCAACTCCTGCCTGCATCTACTACTACTACTGCACACATCGACCGCTATCCAGCAAGCATCTGGAGTATTAAGTTCAAGAGAACATAGTAATGCTTTAAGGAAGATGACATGATGTAGAGGGATAAACTCATGCAATATGATATAAACCCCATCTTTTTATCCTTGATGGCAACAATACAATACGTATCGGTTCCCTTTATGTCACTGGGATCGAACACCGCAAGATTGAACCCAAAGCTAAGCACTTCTCCCATTGCAAGAAAGATCAATCTAGTAGGCCAAACCAAACTGATAATTTGAAGAGACTTGCAAAGATAAACCAATCATACATAAAAGAATTCAGAGGAGAATCAAATATTGTTCATAGATAATCTGGATCATAAACCCACAATTCATCGGATCTCGACAAACACACCTCAAAAGAAGATTACATCGAATAGATCTCCAAAAAATCGAGGAGAACTTTGTATTGAGATCCAAAGAGAGAGAAGAAGCCATCTAGCTAATAATTATGGACCCGTAGGTCTGAAGTAAACTACTCACAAATCATCGGAGAGGCCATGGAGTTGATGTAGAGGCCCTCCGTGATCAATGCCCCCTTCGGTGGAGCTCCGGAAAAGGCCCGGAGATGGGATCTCTCGAGTACAAAAGGTTGCGGTGGTGGAATTAGGTTTTCATGGTGCTCCTGGATGTTTGGGGGGTACGTGGACTTATATAGGAGGAAGAAGTATGTCGGTGGAGCAACGGAGGGCCTACGAGGGTGGAGGGCGCGCCCCCCTGCATCGTGCCTGTTGGGTTTCGTAGTAATTTCAAAAAAATTCCTACGCACACGCAAGATCATGTGATGCATAGCAACGAGAGGGGCGAGTGTTTGTCTACGTACCCACGCAGA
Organism: Triticum urartu; assembly: GCF_056163025.1. NCBI lineage: Eukaryota > Viridiplantae > Streptophyta > Magnoliopsida > Poales > Poaceae > Triticum > Triticum urartu. The sequence goes on along the minus strand of NC_141873.1, from coordinate 45,382,383 downwards.
CCGACTGCGGAAGCGTTGACACAACGTAGAGGTAGTAGTTGTACGTCTTCACGATCCAACCGATCAAGCACCGAAACTACGGCACCTCCGAGTTTGAGCACATGTTCAGCTCGATGATGATCCCCGGACTCCGATCCAGCAAAGTGTCGGGGAAGAGTTCCGTCAGCACGATGGCGTGGTGACGATCTTGATGTACTACAGCAGCAGGGCTTCGCCTAAACTCCGCTACAGTATTATTGAGGACTATGGTGGCTGGGGGCACCGCACACGGCTAAGGAATAGATCACGTGGATCAACTTGTGTGTTCTAGGGTGCCTCTACCTCAGTATATAAAGGACCAAAGGGGGGAGGCTGGCCGGCCACAAGGGGCGCGCCAGGAGAGTCCTACTCCCTCCGGGAGTAGGATTCCCCCCCCCCCCCAATCCTAGTTGGAATAGGATTCGCGGAGGGGGAAAAGAGAAGGAGGAGGCACGCAGCCCATGTAGGGCTGCCTCTTCTCTTTTCCACCAAGGCCCATCATGGCCCATTTAGCTCCCGGGGGGTTCCGGTAACCTTCCCGGTACTCCGGTAAAATCCCGATTTCACCCGGAACACTTCTGATATCCAAACATAGGCTTCCAATATATCAATCTTTATGTCTCGACCATTTTGAGACTCCTCGTCATGTCCGTGATCACATCCGGGACTCCGAACAACCTTTGGTACATCAAAATGCATAAACTCATAATATAACTGTCATCGTAACCTTAAGCGTGCGGACCCTACGGGTTCGAGAACAATGTAGACATGACCGAGACACGTCTCCGGTCAATAACCAATAGCGGGACCTGGATGCCCATATTGTCTCCTACATATTCTACGAAGATCTTTATCGGTCAGACCGCATAACAACATACGTCGTTCCCTTTGTCATCGGTATGTTACTTGCCCGAGATTTGATCATCGGTATTCCAAATACCTAGTTCAATCTCGTTACCGACAAGTCTCTTTACTCGTTCTGTAATACATCATCCCGCAACTAACTCATTTAGTTGCAATGCTTGCAAGGCTTAAGTGATGTGCATTACCGAGAGGGCCCAGAGATACCTCTCCGACAATCGGAGTGACAAAACCTAATCTTGAAATACGCCAACCCAACATGTACCTTTGGAGACACCTGTAGTACTCCTTTATAATCACCAAGTTACGTTGTGACGTTTGGTAGTACCCAAAGTGTTCCTCTGGTAAACGGGAGTTGCATAATCTCATAGTTATAGGAACATGTATAAGTCATGAAGAAAGCAATAGCAACATACTAAACGATCGGGTGCTAAGCTAATGGAATGGGTCATGTCAATCAGATCATTCAACTAATGATGTGACCTCGTTAATCAAATAACAACTCTTTGTTCATGGTTAGGAAACATAACCATCTTTGATTAACGAGCTAGTCAAGTAGAGGCATGCTAGTGACACTCTGTTTGTCTATGTATTCACACATGTATTATGTTTCCGGTTAATACAATTCTAGCATGAATAATAAACATTTATCATGATATAAGGAAATAAATAATAACTTTATTATTGCCTCTAGGGCATATTTCCTTCAGTCTCCCACTTGCACTAGAGTCAATAATCTAGATTACACTGTAATGATTCTAACACCCATGGAGCTTTGGTGCTGATCATGTTTTGCTCGTGGAAGAGGCTTAGTCAATGGGTCTGCAACATTCAGATCCGTATGTATCTTTCAAATCTCTATGTCTCCCACCTGGACTAGATCCCGGATGGAATTGAAGCGTCTCTTGATGTGTTTGGTCCTTTTGTGAAATCTGGATTCCTTTGCCAAGGCAATTGCACCAGTATTGTCACAAAAGATTTTCATTGGACCCGATGCACTAGGTATGACACCTAGATCGGATATGAACTCCTTCATCTAGACTCCTTCATTTGCTGCTTCTGAAGCAGCTATGTACTCTGCTTCACATGTAGATCCCGCTACGATGCTTTGTTTAGAAGTGCACCAACTGACAGCTCCACCGTTTAATGTAAACACGTATCCGGTTTGCGATTTAGAATCGTCCGGATCAGTGTCAAAGCTTGCATCAACGTAACCTTTTACGGTGAGCTCTTTGTCACCTCCATATACGAGAAACATATCCTTAGTCCTTTTCAGGTATTTCAGGATGTTCTTGACCGCTGTCCAGTGATCCACTCCCGGATTACTTTGGTACCTCCCTGCTAAACTTATAGCAAGGCACACATGAGGTCTGGTACAAAGCATTGCATACATGATAGAGCCTATGGCTGAAGCATAGGGAACATCTTTCATTTTCTCTCTATATTTTGCAGTGGTCGGGCATTGAGTCTGACTCAACTTCACACCTTGTAGCACAGGCAAGAACCCTTTCTTTGCTTGATCCATTTTGAACTTCTTCAGAATTTTGTCAAGGTATGTTGTTTGTGGAAGTCCAATTAAGCGTCTTGATCTATCTCTATAGATCTTAATGCCTAATATGTAAGCAGCTTCACCGAGGTCTTTCATTGAAAAACTCTTATTCAAGTATCCCTTTATGCTATCCAGAAATTCTATATCATTTCCAATCAGCAATATGTCATCCACATATAATATCAGAAATGCTACAGAGCTCCCACTCACTTTCTTGTAAATACAGGCTTCTCCGAAAGTCTGTATAAAACCAAATGCTTTGATCACACTATCAAAACGTTTATTCCAACTCCGAGAGGCTTGCACCAGTCCATAAATGGATCGCTGGAGCTTGCACACTTTGTTAGCTCCCTTTGGATCGACAAAACCTTCCGATTGCATCATATACAACTCTTCTTCCAGAAATCCATTCAGGAATGCAGTTTTGACATCCATCTGCCAAATTTCATAATCATAAAATGCGGCAATTGCTAACATGATTCTGACAGACTTAAGCATCGCTACGGGTGAGAAGATCTCATCGTAGTCAACCCCTTGAACTTGTCGAAAACCTTTTGCGACAAGTCGAGCTTTGTAGACAGTAACATTACCATCAGCGTCAGTCTTCTTCTTGAAGATCCATTTATTCTCAATTGCTTGCCGATCATCGGGCAAGTCAACCAAAGTCCATACTTTGTTCTCATACATGGATCCCATCTCAGATTTCATGGCTTCAAGCCACTTTGCGGAATCTGGGCTCACCATCGCTTCTTCATAGTTCGTAGGTTCATCATGATCTAGTAGCATGACTTCCAGAACAGGATTACCATACCACTCTGGTGTGGATCTTGCTCTGGTCGATCTACGAGGTTCAGTAGTATCTTGACCTGAAGTTTCATGATCAACATCATTAGCTTCCTCACTAATTGGTATAGATGTCGCAGAAACAGTTTTCTGTGATGTACTATTTTCCAATAAGGGAGCAAGTACAGTTACCTCGTCAAGTTCTACTTTCCTCCCACTCACTTCTTTTGAGAGAAACTCCTTCTCTAGAAAGGATCCATTCTTAGCAACGAATGTTTTGCCTTCGGATCTGTGATAGAAGGTGTACCCAACAATCTCCTTTGGGTATCCTATGAAGACACATTTCTCCGATTTGGGTTCAAGCTTATCAGGTTGAAGCTTTTTTCACATAAGCATCGCAGCCCCAAACATTAAGAAACGACAACTTTGGTTTCTTGCCAAACCATAGTTCATAAGGCGTCGTCTCAACGGATTTTGATGGTGCCCTATTTAACGTGAATGCGGCTGTCTCTAAAGCATAACCCCAAAACAATAGCGGTAAATCAGTAAGAGACATCATAGATCGCACCATATCTAGTAAAGTACGATTACGATGTTCGGACACACCATTACGCTGTGGTGTTCCGGGTGGCGTGAGTTGCGAAACTATTCCACAATTTTTCAAATGTACACCAAACTCGTAACTCAAATATTCTCCTCCACGATCAGATCGCAGAAACTTTATTTTCTTGTTACGATGATTTTCCACTTCACTCTGAAATTCTTTGAACTTTTCAAATGTTTCAGACTTATGTTTCATTAAGTAGATATATCCATATCTGCTTAAGTCATCTGTGAAGGTGAGAAAATAACGATATCCGCCACGAGCCTCAATATTCATCAGACCACATACATCGGTATGTATGATTTCCAACAAATCTGTTGCTCTCTCCATAGTACCGGAGAACGGTGTTTTAGTCATCTTGCCCATGAGGCACGGTTCGCAAGTACCAAGTGATTCATAATCAAGTGGTTCCGAAAGTCCATCAGTATGGAGTTTCTTCATGCGCTTTACACCGATATGACCTAAACGACAGTGCCACAAATAAGTTGCACTTTCATTATCAACTCTGCATCTTTTGGCTTCAACATTATGAATATGTGTATCACTACTATCGAGATTCATCAAAAATAGACCACTCTTCAAAGGTGCATGACCATAAAAGATATTACTCATATAAATAGAACAACCATTATTCTCTGATTTAAATGAATAACCGTCTCGCATTAAACAAGATCCAGATATAATGTTCATGCTCAACGCTTGCACCAAATAACAATTATTTAGGTCTAATATTAATCCCGAAGGTAGATGTAGAGGTAGCGTGCCGACCGCGATCACATCGACTTTGGAACCGTTTCCCATGTGCATCGTCACCTCGTCCTTTGCCAGTGCCCGCTTATTCCGTAGTCCCTGTTTCGAGTTGCAAATATTAGCAACAGAACCAGTATCAAATACCCAGGTGCTACTGCGAGCTCTAGTAAGGTACACATCAATAACATGTATATCACATATACCTTTGTTCACCTTGCCATCCTTCTTATCCGCCAAATACATGGGGCAGTTCCGCTTCCAATGACCAGTCTGCTTGCAGTAGAAGCACTCAGTTTCAGGCTTAGGTCCAGACTTGGGTTTCTTCTCCTGAGCAGCAACTTGCTTGTTGTTCTTCTTGAAGTTCCCCTTCTTCTTCCCTTTGCCCTTTTTCTTGAAACTAGTGGTCTTGTTAACCATCAACACTTGATGCTCCTTCTTGATTTCTACCTCCGCAGCTTTCAGCATCGCGAAGAGCTCGGGAATAGTCTTGTTCATCCCTTGCATATTATAGTTCATCACGAAGCTCTTGTAGCTTGGTGGCAGTGATTGGAGAATTATGTCAATGACGCAATCATCTGGAAGATTAACTCCCATCTGAATCAAGTGATTATTATACCCAAACATTTTGAGTATATGCTCACTGACAGAACTGTTCTCCTCCATCTTGCAGCTATAGAACTTATTGGAGACTTCATATCTCTCAATCCGGGCATTTGCTTGAAATATTAACTTCAACTCCTGGAACATCTCATATGCTCCATGATGTTCAAAACGTCGTTGAAGTTCCGATTCTAAGCCGTAAAGCATGGCACACTGAACTATCGAGTAGTCATCAGCTTTGCTCTGCCAGACGTTCATAACATCTGGTGTTGCTCCAGCAGCAGGCCTGGCACCCAGCGGTGCTTCCAGGACGTAATTCTTCTGAGCAGCAATGAGGATAATCCTCAAGTTACGGACCCAGTCCGTATAATTGCTACCATCATCTTTCAACTTTGCTTTCTCAAGGAACGCATTAAAATTCAACGGAACAACAGCACAAGCCATCTATCTACAATCAACATAAACAAGCAAGATACTATCAGGTACTAAGTTCATGATAAGTTTAAGTTCAATTAATCAAATTAATTAAGAACTCCCACTTAGATAGACATCCCTCTAATCCTCTAAGTGATCACGTGATCCAAATCAACTAAACCATAACCGATCATCACGTGAGATGGAGTAGTTTTCAATGGTGAACATCGTTATGTTGATCATATCTACTATATGATTCACGCTCAACCTTTCGGTCTTCGTGTTCCGAGGCCATATCTGCATATGCTAGGCTCGTCAAGTTTAAACTGAGTATTTTGCGTGTGCAAAACTGGCTTGCACCCGTTGTAGATGGACATAGAGCTTATCACACCCGATCATCACGTGGTGTATGGGCACGACGAACTTTGGCAATGGTGCATACTCAGGGAGAACACTTCTTGATAATTTAGTGAGAGATCATCTTATAATGCTACCGTCAATCAAAGCAAGATAAGATGGATAAAAGGATAAACATCACATGCAATCAATATAAGTGATATGATATGGCCATCATCATCTTGTGCTTGTGATCTCCATCTCCGAAGCACCGTTATGATCACCATCGTCACCGGCGCGACACCTTGATCTCCATCGTAGCATCGTTGTCGTCTCGCCAATCTTATGCTTCCACGACTATCACTACCGTTTAGTAATAAAGTAAAGCATTACATCGCGATTGCATTGCATACAATAAAGCGACAACCATATGGCTCCTGCCAGTTGCCGATAACTCGGTTACAAAACATGATCATCTCATACAATAAAATTCAGCATCATGCCTTGACCATATCACATCACAACATGCCCTGCAAAAACAAGTTAGACGTCCTCTACTTTGTTGTTGCAAGTTTTACGTGGTTGCTACGGGCTTAAGTAAGAACCAATCTCACCTACGCATCCAAACCACAACGATAGTTTGTCAAATAGACTCCGTTTTAACCTTCGCAAGGACTGGGCGTAGCCACACTTGGTTCAACTAAAGTTGGAGAGGCAGTCGCCCGCAAGCCACCTGTGTGCAAAGCACGTCGGGGGAACTGGTCTCGCGTAAGCGTACGCGTAAGGTTGGTCCGGGTCGTCTCGTCCAACAATACCGCCGAACCAAAGTATGACATGCTGGTAGGCAGTATGACTTATATCGCCCACAACTCACTTGTGTTCTACTCGTGCATATAACATCAACATAAATAACCTAGGCTCGGATGCCACTGTTGGGTTTCGTAGTAATTTCAAAAAAATTCCTACGCACACGCAAGATCATGTGATGCATAGCAACGAGACGGGAGAGTGTTGTCTACGTACCCACGCAGACCGACTGCGGAAGCGTTGACGCAACGTAGAGGAAGTAGTTGTACGTCTTTACGATCCAACCGATCAAGCACCGAAACTACGGCACCTACGAGTTTGAGCACACGTTCAGCTCGATGACGATCCCCGGACTCCGATCCAGCAAAGTGTCGGGGAAGAGTTCCGTCAGCACGACGGCGTGGTGACGATCTTGATGTACTACAGCAGCAGGGCTTCGCCTAAACTCCGCTACAGTATTATCGAGGACTATGGTGGCTGGGGGCACCGCACACGGCTAAGGAATAGATCACGTGGATCAACTTGTGTGTTCTAGGGTGCCTCTACCTCAGTATATAAAGGACCAAAGGGGGGAGGCTGGCCGGCCACAAGGGGCGCGCCAGGAGAGTCCTACTCCCTCCGGGAGTAGGATTCCCCCCCCCCCCAATCCTAGTTGGAATAGGATTCGCGGAGGGGGAAAAGAGAAGGAGGAGGCACGCAGCCCATGTAGGGCTGCCTCTTCTCTTTTCCACCAAGGCCCATCATGGCCCATTTAGCTCCCGGGGGTTCCGGTAACCTTCCCGGTACTCCGGTAAAATCCCGATTTCACCCGGAACACTTCCGATATCCAAACATAGGCTTCCAATATATCAATCTTTATGTCTCGACCATTTCGAGACTCCTCGTCATGTCCGTGATCACATCCGGGACTCCGAACAACCTTCGGTACATCAAAATGCATAAACTCATAATATAACTGTCATCGTAACCTTAAGCGTGCGGACCCTACGGGTTCGAGAACAATGTAGACATGACCGAGACACGTCTCCGGTCAATAACCAATAGCGGTACCTGGATGCCCATATTGGCTCCTACATATTCTACAAAGATCTTTATCAGTCAGACCGCATAACAACATACGTCGTTCCCTTTGTCATCGGTATGTTACTTGCCCGAGATTCGATCATCGGTATTCCAAATACCTAGTTCAATCTCGTTACCGACAAGTCTCTTTACTCGTTCTGTAATACATCATCCCGCAACTAACTCATTTAGTTGAAATGCTTGCAAGGCTTAAGTGATGTGCATTACCGAGAGGGCCCAGAGATACCTCTCCGACAATCGGAGTGACAAAACCTAATCTCAGAATACGCCAACCCAACATGTACCTTTGGAGACACCTGTAGTACTCCTTTATAATCACCCAGTTACGTTGTGACGTTTGGTAGTACCCAAAGTGTTCCTCTGGTAAACGGGAGTTGCATAATCTCATAGTTATAGGAACATGTATAAGTCATGAAGAAAGCAATAGCAACATACTAAACGATCGGGTGCTAAGCTAATGGAATGGGTCATGTCAATCAGATCATTCAACTAATGATGTGACCTTGTTAATCAAATAACAACTCTTTGTTCATGGTTAGGAAACATAACCATCTTTGATTAACGAGCTAGTCAAGTAGAGGCATGCTAGTGACACTCTGTTTGTCTATGTATTCACACATGTATTATGTTTCCGGTTAATACAATTCTAGCATGAATAATAAACATTTATCATGATATAAGGAAATAAATAATAACTTTATTATTGCCTCTAGGGCATATTTCCTTCAGTGCCTTCCTCCCTTGTTTCTTGACGGCCACTCCAAGTCTCCTGGATCACGTTTGTTGAGAAAATCACGTTCCCGAAGGTTTCATTCCGTTTGGACTCCGTTTGATATTCCTTTTCTTCGAAACCCTAAAATAGGCAAAAAACAGAAATTTGGGCTGGGCCTCCGATTAGTAGGTTAGTCCCAAAAATGATATAAAAGTGTAAAATAAAGCCCATTAACATCCAAAATAGATAATATAATAGCATGGAGCAATCAAAAATTATAGATACGTTGGAGACGTATCAAGCATCCCCAAGCTTAATTCCTGCTCGTCCTCGAGTAGGTAAATGATAAAAGAAGAATTTTTTATGTGGAATGCTTTCTAACATATTTCTCAATGTAATTTTTCTTTATTATGGCATGAATGTTCAGATTCGAAAGATTCAAGATAAAAGTTTAATATTGACATAAAAATAATAATACATCAAGCATACTAACTAAGCAATTATGTCTTCTCAAAATAACATGGCCAAATAAAGTTATCCCTACAAAATCATATAGTCTGGCTATGCTCTATCTTCACCACACAAAATATTTAAATCATGCACAACCCCGATGACAAGCCAAGCAATTGTTTCATACTTTTAATGTTTTCAAACTTTTTCAATCTTCACACAATATATGAGCGTGAGCCATGGATATAGCACTATGGTGGAATAGAATGGTGGTTGTGGAGAAGACAAAAAGGGGAAGATAGTCTCACATCGACTAGGCGTATCAACGGGCTATGGAGATGCCCATCAATAGATATCAATCTGAGTGAGTAGGGAATGCCATGCAACGGATGCACTAGAGCTATAAGTGTATGAAAGCTCAACAAAAGAAACTAAGTGGGTGTGCATCCAACTTGCTTGCTCACGAAGACCTAGGGCAATTTTGAGGAAGCCCATCATTGGAATATAGAAGCCAAGTTCTATAGTGAAAATTCCCACTAGTATATGAAAATGATATCATAGGAGACTCTCTATATGAAGAACATGGTGCTACTTTGAAGCACAAGTGTGGAAAAAGGATAGTAACATTGTCCCTTCTCTCTTTTTCTCTCATTTTTTTTATTTGGGCCTTCTTTTTTTTGGCCTCTTTTTTTCGTACGGAGTCTCATCCCGACTTGTGGGGGAATCATAGTCTCCATCATCCTTTCATCACTTGGGACAATGCCCTAATAATGATGATCATCACACTTTATTTACTTACAACTCAAGAATTACAACTCAATACTTAGAACAAAATATGACTCTATGTGAATGCCTCCGGCGGTGTACCAGGATGTGCAATGATGCATGAATGACATGTATGAAAGAATTATGAACGGTGTCTTTGCTACGAATACGATGTCAACTACATGATCATGCAAGCAATATGACAATGATGAAGCGTGTCATAATAACGGAATGATGGAAAGTTGCATGGCAATATATCTCGGAATGGCTATGGAAATGCCATAATAGGTAGGTATGGTGGCTGTTTTGAGGAAGATATATGGTGCCGGCGAAAGTTGCGCGATACTATAGAGGCTAGCAATGGTGGAAGGGTGAGAGTGCGTATAATCCATGGACTCAACATTAGTCATAAAGAACTCACATACTTATTGCAAAAATCTACAAGTTATCAAAGCAAAGTATTATGCGCATGCTCCTAGGGGGATAGATAGGTAGGAAAAGACCATCGCTCGTCCCCGACCGCCACTCATAAGGAAGAGAACCAATAAATGAATCATGCTCCGACTTCATCACATTACGGTTCACCATACGTGCATGCTACGGGAATCACAAACTTCAACACAAGTATTTCTAAAATTCATAACTACTCAACTAGCATGACTCTAATATCACCATCTCCATATCTCAAAACAATTATCAAGTATCAAACTTCTCGTAGTATTCGATGCACTTATCTGAAAGTTTTATTATTGCCATGTTGTTCTAAAGGACTATCAAAATAATATAAGTGAAGCATGAGAGAACAATAGTTTCTATAAAACAAATCCACCACCATGCTCTAAAAGATTTAAGTGAAGCACTAGAGCAAAAACTATATAGTTCAAAAGATATAAGTGAAGCACATAGAGTATTCTAATAAATTTCAAGTTGTGTGAGTCTCTCTCAAAAGGTGTGTACAGCAAGGATGATTTTGGTAAACTAAAAAGCAAATACCCAAATCATACAAGACGCTCCAAGCAAAACAGATATCATGTGGTGAATAAAAATATAGCTCCAAGTAAAGTTACCGATAGACGATGACGAAAGAGGGGATGCCTTCTGGGGCATCCCCAAGCTTAGGCTTCCTGGTGTCCTTGAATTTTACCTTGGGGTGCCATGGGCATCCCCAAGCTTAGGCTCTTGCCAGTCTTTGTTCCATAATCCATCAAATCTTTACCCAAAACTTGAAAACTTCACAACACAAAACTCAAAATAGAAAATCTTGTGAGCTCCGTTAGCGAAAGAAAACAAAACACCACTTCAAGGTACTGTAATGAACTCATTATTTATTTATATTGGTGTTAAACCTACTGCATTACAACTTATCTATGGTTTATAAACTCTTTTAATAGCCATAGATTCATCAAAATAAGCAAACAACACAAGAAAAACAGAATCTGTCAAAAACAGAACAGTCTGCAGTAATCTGTAGCTAACGCAAGTTATGGAACCCCAAAAATTCTAAAATAAATTGCTGGACGTGAGGAATTTATGTATTAATCATCTTCAAAAATAATTAACTAAATATCACCTTCCAAATAAAAATGGCAACAGTTCTCGTGAGTGCTAAAGTTTCTGTTTTCTACAGCAAGATCAAAAAGACTTTCCCCAAGTCTTCCCAACGGTTCTACATAGCACAAACACTATTTAAAAACAAAAAACACAACCAAAACAGAGGCTAGATAAATTATTTATTACTAAATAGGAGAAAAAATCAAGGAATAAAAATAAAATTGGGTTGCCTCCCAACAAGCGCTATTGTTTAACGCCCCTAGCTTGGCATAAAAGCGAAGATAGATCTAGGTATTGCCATCTTTGGTTTTAGGGAAGAAAAGAGCAAACTTATTATGTATGACATTAATCTTTCTATTTTGATAAAGCACATGGTTGTTAATGGCATAAGAAAGATTAAGCATTTTACAGAAATTTACATCTAAGCTAGCTTTCATCTCTTTGATAGATTCGTTTTGGTAGGAGAGCAAAAGAGATGTGGATTCAACCCTCTCATTCATGGGGTGCCCAAATATGGTTTTCATCTTTTCATAAGTATCTATGGCATCCCCTTCAATAAAACCTTCTTCAAAAATAGAATCTAGGACATGCTTAAACGAAGAAGGTAACGCAACATAAAAGCTCTTTAGGTAAATTTCAATTTGGTATTGGGGCACATAGCTGGCCCGGATCGTTAATAGTCTATCCCAAGCATATTTCAAAGATTCATCGAGTAAATAGTGAAAAATTCTGGAATCATCTTCGTCAAAATTGTTAAGATTCTCATTGATAACTTCGGCAGGTCTTTCCATAGCATCATTTTTATGAGCTTAGAGAGAATAGAAGGATTGTCAAAAGTACTAAAACTAGGGAGAGAACCCCCAACCCTTTTTGATTCCGACATGGCGAAAGAAAGGAGAGCGGGAAAGAGAGGGAGAGAGGAAGATAGGGCGAATAAAACGGCAAGGGTGAAGTTGGGGAGAGGAAAATGAGAGGCAAATGGCAAATAATGTAATGCGAGGGATAAGAGTTTGTGATCGGTACTTGGTATATTTTGACTTGGTAATGGAGCCAGAAATGACTCGTTGTGGGAGTCAAATCTTGACTTGACTTCGCGCGGATCTACCCGGCAACGGCGCCAGAAATCCTTCTTGCTACCTCTTGAGCACTGCGTTGGTTTTCTCTTGAAGAGGAAAGGGTGATGCAGCAAAGTAGCGTAAGTATTTCCCTTAGTTTTTGAGAACCAAGGTATCAATCTAGTAGGAGATCACGCTCAAGTCCCACGCACCTACACAAACAAATAATAACCTCGCAACCAACGCGATAAAGGGGTTGTCAAGCCCTTCTCGGTCACTTACGAGAGTGAGATCTGATAGATATGATAAGATAATATTTTTGGTATTTTTATGATAAAGAGAAATAAATATGCAAAGTAAAATAAACGACAAAGGAAATAACTAAGTATTGGAAGATTAATATGATGAAAGATAGACCCGGGGGCCATAGGTTTCACTAGTGGCTTCTCTCAAGAGCATAAGTATTATGGTGGGTAAACGAATTACTGTCGAGCAATTGATAGAATTGAGCATAGTTATGAGAATATCTAGGTATGATCATGTATATAGGCATCACGTCCGAGACAAGTAGACCGACTCCTGCCTGCATCTACTAGTAGTACTCCACACATCAACCGCTATCCAGCATGCATCTAGAGTATTAAGTTCAAGAGAACAGAGTAATGCTTTAAGGAAGATGACATGATGTAGAGGGATAAACTCATGCAATATGATATAAACCCCATCTTTTTATCCTCGATGGCAACAATACAATATGTATCAGTTCCCTTTCTGTCACTGGGATCGAACACCGCAAGATTGAACCCAAAGCTAATCACTTCTCCCATTGCAAGAAAGATCAATCTAGTAGGCCAAACCAAAATGATAATTCAAAGAGACTTGAAAAGATAAACCAATCATACATAAAAGAATTCAGAGGAGAATCAAATATTGTTCATAGATAATCTGGATCATAAACCCACAATTCATCGGATCTCGACAAACACACCGTGAAAGAATATTACATCGAATAGATCTCCAAGAAAATCGAGGAGAACTTTGTATTGAGATCCAAAGAGAGAGAAGAAGACATCTAGCTAATAACTGTGGACCCGTAAGTCTGAAGTAAACTACTCACACATCATTGGAGAGGCCATGGAGTTGATGTAGAGGCCCTCCGTGATCAATGCCCCCTCCGGTGGAGCTCCGGAAAAGGCCCCGGTATGGGATCTCTCGAGTATAGAAGGTTGCGGTGGTGGAATTAGATTTTCGTGGTGCTCCTGGATGTTTGGGGGGTACGTGGACTTATATAGGTGGAAGAAGTATGTCGGTGGAGCAACGGAGGGCCCACGAGGGTGGAGGGCGTGCCTAGGGGGGTAGGCGCCCCCCTGCCTCGTGCCTTCCTCCCTTGTTTCTTGACGGCCACTCCAAGTCTCCTGGATCACGTTTGTTGAGAAAATCATGTTCCCGAAGGTTTCATTCCATTTGGACTCCGTTTGATATTCCTTTTCTTCGAAACCCTAAAATAGTCAAAAAAACAGAAATTTGGGCTGGGCCTCCGATTAGTAGGTTAGTCCCAAAAATGATATAAAAGTGTAAAATAAAGCCCATTAACATCTAAAATAGATAATATAATTGCACGGAGCAATCAAAAATTATAGATACGTTGGAAACGTATCAGTGCCCCAAAGTTTCTACCAGAGAGTCAAGATGAAAACGTGTGCCAACCCCTATGCATAAGTTCACGAGGTCACGGAACTCGCAAGTTGATCACCAAAACATACATCAAGTGGATCACGTGATATCCCATTGTCACCACAGATAAGCACATGCAAGACATACATCAAGTGTTCTCAAATCCTTAAAGACTCAATTCGATAAGACAACTTCAAAGGGAAAACTCAATCCATTACAAGAGAGTAGAGGGGGAGAAACATCATAAGATCCAACTATAATAGCAAAGCTCGCGATACATCAAGATCGTATCACCTCAAGAACACGAGAGAGAGAGAGAGAGATCAAACACATAGCTACTGGTACATACCCTCAGCCCCAAGGGTGGACTACTCCCTCCTCATCATGAAGAGCGCCGGGATGATGACAAAAAGGAGGAAGATGGTCTCACATCAACCAGGCGTATCAACAGGCTATGGAGATGCCCATCAATAGATATCAACGTGAGTGAGTAGGGATTGCCATGCAACGGATGCACTAGAGCTATAAGTATATGAAAGCTCAACAAAAGAAACTAAGTGGGTGTGCATCCAACTTGCTTGCTCCCGAAGACCTAGGGAATTTTGAGGAAGCCCATCATTGGAATATACAAGCCAAGTTCTATAATGAAAGATTCCCACTAGTATATGAAAGTGACGACATAGGAGACTCTCTATCATGAAGATCATGGTGCTACTTTGAAGCACAAGTGTGGAAAAAGGATAGTAGCATTGCCCCTTCTCTCCTTTTCTCTCCTTTTTTTTGTTTTTGTTTTTTTGGCCTTCTCTTTTTTTTCGTCTGGAGTCTCATCCCGACTTATGGGGGAATCATAGTCTCCATCATCCTTTCCTCACTGGGACAATGCTCTAATAATGATAATCATCACACTTTTATTTACTTACAACTCAAGAATTACAACTCAATACTTAGAAAAAGATATGACTCTATATGAATGCCTCCGGCGGTGTACCAGGATGTGCAATGACTCATCAGTGACGTGTATGAAAGAATTATGAATGGTGGCTTTGCCACAAATACAATGTCAACTACATGATCATGCAAAGCAATATGACAATGATGAAGCATGTCCTAATAAATAGAATGGTGGAAAGTTGCATGGCAATATATCTCGGAATGGCTATGGAAATGCCATAATAGGTAGCTATGGTGGCTGTTTTGAGGAAGGTATATGGTGGGTGTAAGATACCGGTGAAAGGTGCGCGGTATTAGAGAGGCTAGCAATGGTGGAAGGGTGAGAGTGCGTATAATCCATGGACTCAACATTAGTCATAAAGAACTCACATACTTATTGCAAAAATCTATTAGTTATAGAAACAAAGTATTACGCGCATGCTCCTAGGGGGATAGATTGGTAGGAAAAGACCATCGCTCATCCCTGACCACCAGTCATAAGGAAGACAATCAATAAATCATGCTCCGACTTCATCACATAACGGTTCACCATACGTGCATGCTACCGGAATCACAAACTTTAACACCAGTATCTCTCAAATTCATAGCTACTCAACTAGCATGACTCTAATATCACCATCTTCATATCTCAAAACAATCATCAAGTATCAAACTTCTCATAGTATTCAATGCACTTTATATGAAAGTTTTTATTATACCCATCTTGGATACCCATCATATTAGGACTAGTTTCATAACCAAAGAAAACTACCATGCTGTTCTAAAGACTCTCAAGATAATATAAGTGAAGCATGAGAGTTCATTTGTTTCTTCAAAATAAAACCACCGACGTGCTCTAAAAAGTTATGAGTGAAGCACTAGAGCAAATGACAAACTACTCCGAAAGATAAAGTGAAGATCAATGAGTAGTCGAATAATTATGCAACTATGTGAAGACTCTCTAGCATTTAAGAATTTCAGATCTTGGTATTTTATTCAAACATCAAGCAAATAAAAAGAAAATAAAATGATGCTCCAAGCAAAACACATATCATGTGGTGAATAAAAATATAGCTCCAAGTAAAGTTACCGATGAACGAAGACGAAAGAGGGGATGCCATCCGGGGCATCCCCAAGCTTAGGCTCTTGGTTGTCCTTGAATATTACCTTGGGGTGCCTTGGTCATCCCCAAGCTTAGGATCTTGCCACTCCTTATTCCATAGTCCATCGAATCTTTACCCAAAACTTGAAAACTTCACAACACAAAACTTAACAGAAAACTCATAAGCTCCGTTAGTATAAGAAAATAAATCACCACTTAGGTACTGTTGTGAACTCATTATAAATGCATGTTGGTGTAATATCTACTGTATTCCAACTTCTGTATGGTTCATACCCTCCGATACTACTCATAGATTCATCAAAATAAGCAAACAACACGATGAAAACAGAATCTGTCAAAAACAGAACAGTCTGTAGTAATCTGTAGGTTTCGAATACTTATGTAACTCCAAAAATCCTGAGAAATTAGGAAGTCCTATGAAATTTTTATATTGATATATTTCAGTTGGAATTGGTATTTTATCACTCTCTGCTAAGAAATGAAAATTATTCTCGTGAGCGCATACTTTCTGTTTTTTACAGCAAGATCAAATAACAATCACCCAAGAAGATCCTAAAGGCTTTACTTGGCACAAACACTAATTAAAACATAAAAAACACAATCGTAATAGAGGATAGATGATTTATTTATTACTAAACAGGAACAAAAAGCAAGGAACAAAAATAAAATTGGGTTGCCTCCCAACAAGCGCTCTCGTTTAACGCCCCTAGCTAGGCATGATGATTTCAATGATGCTCACATAAAAGATAAGAATTGAAACATAAAGAGAGCATCATGAAGAATATGACTAGCAAATTTAAGCCTAATCCACTTCCTATGCATAGGGATTTTGTGAGCAAACAATTTATGGGAACAAGAATCAGCTTGCATAGGAAGGTAAAATAAGCAAATATTCAAGATTTTCAACACATATAGAGGAAACTTGATATTATTGCAATTCCTACGAGCATATGTTCCTCCCTCATAATAATTTTCAGTAGCATCATGAATGAATTCAACAATATAACTATCACATAAAGCATTCTTTTCATGATCCCCAAGCATATAAATTTTATTACTCTCCACATAAGCGAATTTCATCTCATGAATAGTAGTGGGAGCAAACTCAACAAAATAACTATCATGTGAGGCATAATCCAATTGAAAACTAAAATCATGATAACAAGTTTCATGGTAATAATTATTCTTTATAGCATACATGTCATCACAATAATCATCATAGATAGCAACTTTGTTCTCATAATCAATTGGAACCTCTTCAGAAATAGTGGATTCATCACTAAATAAAGTCATGACCTCTCCAAATCCACTTTCATCAATATAATCATCATAAATAGGAGGCATGCTATCATCATAATAAATTTGCTCATCAAAACTTGGGAGACAAAAAGTATCATCTCCATCAAACATAGCTTGCCCAAGCTTGTGGCTTTGCATATCATTAGCATCATGGATATACAAAGAATTCATACTAACAACATTGCAATCATGCTCATCATTCAAATATTTAGTGCCAAAAATTTTATAGACTTCTTATTCTAGCACTTGAGCACAATTTTCCTTTCCATCATTCTCACGAAAGATATTAAAAATATGAAGCGTATGAGGCAAACTCAATTCCATTTTTTTGTAGTTTTCTCTTATAAACTAAACTAGTGATACAACAATAAACTAAAAGATTCAATTGCAAGATCTAAAGATATACCTTCAAGCACTCACCTCCCTGGCAACGGCGCCAGAAAAGAGCTTGATGTCTACTACACAACCTTCTTCTTGTAGACGTTGTTGGGCCTCCAAGTGCAGAGGTTTGTAGGACAGTAGCAATTTTCCCTCAAGTGGATGACCTAAGGTTTATCAATCCATGGGAGGCGTGGGATGAAGATGGTCTCTCTCAAACAACCCTGCAACCAAATAACAAAGAGTCTCTTGTGTCCCTAACACACCCAATACAATGGTAAATTGTATAGGTGCACTAGTTCGGCGAAGAGATGGTGATACAAGTGCAATATGGATAGTAGATATAGGTTTTTGTAATCTGAAAATATAAAAACAGCAAGGTAACTAATGATAAAAGTGAGCACAAACGGTATTGCAATGTGTTGAAACAAGGCCTAGGGTTCATACTTTCACTAGTGCAAGTTCTCTCAACAATAATAACATAATTGGATAATATAACTATCCCTCAACATGCAACAAAGAGTCACTCCAAAGTCACTAATAGCAGAGAACAAACGAAGAGATTATGGTAGGGTACGAAACCACCTCAAAGTTATCCTTTCTGAACGATCTATTCAGGAGTCCGTAGTAAAATAACATGAAGCTATTCTTTCCGTTGGATCTATCATAGAGTTCGTACTAGAATAACACATTAAGACACAAATCAACCAAAACCCTTATACCCTTTCATCTCTAGGTTCAAAAAAGGGTAATTTCCATTATACCCTTTCATTTCTTTGGCTAATTTGTGACTAATGCAACAATCCTTTCGTATTAAACTTGTACGCTAATTCAGAGATTATGGATGTCGAATTGAGACAAGTAGCTAATGGTTTTAACTATAAGGTCCGTTCATTTGACAAATACGACATCAATGGGTATCGCTTTCATACCTATGGCAAAGAGATATCTATGGCCGACCGAAAGTCTACAAATTGTTACTTTTCTGCTATCGGCGAATGAGGTATCGAGTATTATGGAAGAGTTGAATAAATTTATGAACTTCAATTCTATGGTGAAAACCCACCAAACGTCGTAGTCTTCAGATGTTATTGGTTCCAGCCGAGGGAGACTAGAAGGACTCATGAACATATAGGGCTAGTCGAAATCAAACAAAGCACCCATTTGGATGTTCTCGATGTCTATATTACGACTCAACAGGCAACCCAAGTTTTCTATCTATCATGGGCCTGTCGAAGTGATCCAAATCTCAGTGGTTGGGATGTCGTTTATAAAGTTTCGCCATGTGTTAGACCACCTCCCCCCAATGAAGAGAATTATGAACCTCACAGTAGCTAAGACACATATGATGAAGGAGAATTATTCCAAGAAACACGTCTTTCCAAAAAAATGTTTCAAGAACCGCTCTACTCCACCCCAGAACATTGAAGTAGACAACGATAGTGAATCCGACTTCACCCCTGAGCCGGAACAAGAAGAGTCGGAAGAAGAAGAAGTTACTACTGCAGATGACCTGTCAATGCTTGAACGATTACGTAAAGGTGGCCTTCCACATGATGTTGCATTTATTAATGATGATGATGAGCACGTCATTACCGATAGTTATGATGATGATGGATTTATTAATGATGATGATGAGCACGTCATTACCGATAGTGATTATTAGGTATTCAAATTTTTATGTTGTACTTGATTTATATAGTTATTTGTATGATTGTATGATTTATATAGTTGGTATGTATAATTTTCTTACTTTGTATGATTGTTTCTTATACATAGTGCCATGGTCTTGATATCCGTCCCTGTCGGCCCTCGCCCGCTTTATGATTCGGATGTGGTAAACTCTCTTTCATAAGTATTTGTTACATTTCGCATTTATGACAATTATGGCCATCAAGTTGACATAGAGATATTTTAATCTAGGAGGTATGTGAACCGGAATTTGAAACCGACCCTCTTGTCGAGAAGTTAAATTTAGTTGAAAAAGAGAATGAGTATTTGAAAGAAAAAATTAAAAGAATTGAAGAAGAGAAGATGACATTGGGGTTGTATGTTGCCGATGTCATCGATGACCACAAGATGAAGATGAATGCAATGCGCTTGAAGATGGATGCAATGCGCCTGAAGCTTAAGAAGATTAGAAAATATGCCATTGATAATGAGGCTTGGTATCATTATGCCGTTGGATCAATTTTTACCTTAGTTGCAATCTTCCTCGCATTTGTTGTGATGAGGGTAAGTTTTCTCTAGTGTTTTGCTTTACAAATGGATACTTAGCTTATTTTCCTCCTAAATGGCATAATTACCTAAGTTAGATAAAAAAATGAGCTATACTTAGCTTATTCAGTTCATTTATGACATACATAGCATACTAAGGTCAAAAATGTCATGATAATCTTTGTTACCTCCAAAACGATATAGACTTAGCTTATTTTCCTTGAAAATGACATAATAACCTTACTAAGCTCCAAAATGACCTATTTACCTAGCTTAGCTCTAAAATGACCTATTTACCTAGCTTAGCTCTAAAATGACCTACACTTAGCATTTTTACCTATCTTAGTAATAAAATGGCATTTTTACCTACCTTAGTTAGAAGAAGAAGAAGAAGATAAAGAAGAGGAGAGGAGAAAAAGAAAGAGAAGAAAAAAATCTTCTTCTTCTTCTGTTCTTCTAACTTTCATCTTTCCCAATTTGCAAATTTGCTTTACATGAGGAAGCTTGGATTCATGGAGTGTACTATTCTTCTGATGCTTCCTTGTTGTTTATGAAAACTTGTTTGGATATGTTGTTGGAAACTTGTTTCTAGTTATGTATATATGGATATGTTGGACTTTGTTGAACTATGTTGTTGGATTTGATGAAATATGTTGTTGGACATGTTGTTGGATATGTTGGATATGTATGCATGTATATCTGTATTTGAAACCATGTCTAATTAATTGGATTTAAATAAAATAGGGGATGACACATGGCAGTCACCTGTGCAAACTGGGAACACTGGCTGCCTATTTGGTCATTTTGTCGTCTGCTGGAAGACGGCAAAGTGACCAGCTATGTCGTCTGCCAGCAGACGGCAAAGATTCAAACCTCTTTGTCGTCGGCTGGCGGACGGCATAGCTGGACACGTGGCAGCTTCTCGGTGCTGGCCGAGCTGAGCTCTTTGTCGTTCGTCAGTGGACGGCAAAGAGCGTCATTAACCCCCTAACGGCTCTCACGCCACTGCACTGCCATCTGTTGTCTTTGCCGTCTGCTGGCCTCGGATGGCAGATGGCACAATCCTTTGCCGTCCATTTCCAGGAAGCGGACGACAAAGAAGGCCTTTGCTGGCACGTGTTCAGCCGGACAGTTTGCCGTCCGCTGGCAGACGGCAAAGGTGTTTGTCGTCTGCCATGGCATACGGCAAAGAAGCTGATTCCAGTAGTGAGCGAGCTAGTGTGCTCGACACGCCGGATGTGGACTGTAGCCAATGCACCTTCTTGCATAATCCATAGGCGTACTATACACCAACGGTGCTCCAAGATATTTTGTACTACATCTCACACGGTTGGTGAGAATAAACTGTGTGGGATCTACTTGATTTGAATTACAAAATGGGGTCACAATGGCAATGGACGCTGTTTGAATTGCTAGACCTTTTATTTGCAATGAACATGCAACTATATGTTTGTCGTAAAAGAATTGGGATTATTTAGGTTTCATTTGGACATTTCATACATTAAACTAGTTTTCTAGCCATTTCAGGTGCACAATTCAAAATTAAACTACATGCACATGCTTCGGTGCATACAAATTGGTTGAAAAATCAAATCTGTGTCCATCAGTGCATGCTTAGGTCCCATGGAAGAAATGGGAATGAATTTTTCGGGGTTCGTTTGGCCTTTTTTATACATTAACTGGGTTTTCTAGGCATTTTATGTGCATAATTCAAATTTGAACTACAAGCACATGCTCCAATGCACTAAAGTTGGTTGAAAAATCACATGTGTGTCCTTGGGTGAATTTCTAGACACTAGTAGAAAACAGGGCTTTGGTCCAGGCCGGGTCAGCCCATTAGTCCCGGTTCAGTCCAGAACCGGGACTAATGGGGGCATTGGACCCGGTTCGTGAGCCCAGGGGGGGCGGCCGGGCCACGTGGGCCATTGGTCCCGGTTCATCTGGACCTTTTGGTCCCAGTTGGTGGGACGAACCGGGACCAATGGGCCTCACTCCTGGCCCACCACCATTGGTCCCGGGTGGTGGCTTGAACCGGGACCAAAGGCTCCCCTTTAGTCCCGGTTCATGCCACCAACCGGGACCAATGAGGTGCCTATATATACCCCCTCGCATAAGAGTAGAGCACACTGCTCTGTTTTTTTCTGGCCGAGGGGAGATGGCTTGGTGGTGCTCTAGCTCACCTCCTATGCACACAAGGTGTTCAATGGAATGCCCGAGCCACACTACTTAAGCTTTCTCCTCTCCAAGCTCGACCTCCAAGCTCCATTTTCCACAATATTTGTCTAGGTTTAGCGGTCCGTCACGCCCCGTCCCCGTCTTCACCACTGTCGATCACCCGCGCCGAGCTCATCGCCGGCACCACCGTGGTGAGCCTCTTGTTCTTATCTTCTTTCTGAAAGGAAAAATATTCGTACTTGTATGTTTACATAGATACTTGTATTATTTTCTTACTTTTATTATTGCATCTTATATAGTGCGATGGTTTTGGTATCCGCCCCCGTCGGCCCTCGTCCTGTCTATGATTTGGATGTGGTACATATATTATCTTTATAACTATTGGTTCATTTATTGTGTATGAAAATTATGCCGGCCAACGTGACATAGATTTTATTTATGTAGGATGTATGTGAATCGGAAATGCCAACCGACCCTATTGTCGAGAGGTTAAATTTAGTTGAAGAAGAAAACAATTTGTTGAAGGAAAAAATAAAAATAATTGAGGAGGAGAAGATGATATTGGAGTTGCATGTTGCGGATGTCGTCGATGATCACAAGATCAAGATGGATGCAATGCGCTTGAAGATTAGAAATATTATAAAATATGCCATTCATATCGAGGTTTGGTATCATTATGCCGTTGGATCAATTGTTACCTTGGTTACGATTATGATCGCATTTGTTTTCGCATTGAAATGTTTTACATAGTTTCAATGTATGGTTTAATTAATTAGATGCTGTGGAGAGCTATATGTTGTTAGATGAGAACTATGTATGCACTTTGGTTTTAATGTGATGATGAACTTCTATTAATTTGGACACTTAATTATATATAATGCACGCAGATGAACCGGCAATGGATGTACGGTGACAGACACACCTGCGAGTACATTAAGGGCGTGCATGAGTTTCTCGATGCGGCTGAGGCAAACAAGCAGAATGGTTTTATGTGTTGTCCATGCACTGAATGTGGGAATCCAAGGTCTTACTCTAACCGGAAAATCCTTCACTCCCACCTGCTTTACAAGGGTTTCATGCCACACTATAATGTTTGGACGAGGCACGGAGAAATAGGGGTTATGATGGAAGACGGCGAAGAAGAAGAGTACGATGACAACTATGTGCCCCCTGAATACGGTGATGCTGCAATGGGGGGAGCTGGTGAAGATCAAGAGGAACCAGACGATGTGTCCAATGATGCTGCAACGGGTGAAGCTGCTGACGGGTCGTAGTGGAGAAAAATCAAGAGAAAGTACTGGGATGAGTTTGCAAAGGACCCAAGGAATGTATGGTTTGCTTTAAGCGCGGATGGCATTAATCCTTTCGGGGAGCAGAGCAGCAATCACAGCACCTGGCCCATGACTCTATGTATGTATAACCTTCCTCCTTGGATGTGCATGAAGCGGAAGTTCATTATGATGCCAGTTCTCATCCAAGGCCCTAAGCAACCCGGCAACGACATTGATGTGTACCTAAGGCCATTAGTTGAAGAACTTTTACAACTGTGGAATGGAAATGGTGTACGCACGTGGGATGAGCACAGACAGGAGGAATTTAACCTAAAGGCGTTGCTGTTCATGACCATCAACGATTGGCCCGCTCTCAGTAACCTTTCAGGACAGACAAACAAAGGATACCACACATGCACGCACTATTTAGATGACACTGGAAGTATATACCTAGACAAATGCAGGAAGAATGTGTACCTGGGCCATCGTCGATTTCTTCCGACCAACCATCAATGTCGAAAGAAAGGCAAGCATTTCAAAGGCGAGGCAGATCACCGGAAGAAGCCCGCCATGCGTACCGGTGATCACGTACTTGCTATGGTCAATGATTTACACGTAATCTTTGGAAAGGGTCCCGGTGGACTAGCTGTTCCGAATGACGCTAAGGGACACGCACCCATGTGGAAGAAGAAATCTATATTTTGGGACCTACCCTACTGGAAAGACCTAGAGGTCCGCTCTTTAATCGACGTGATGCACATGACGAAGAACCTTTGCGTGAACTTGCTAGGCTTCTTGGGCGTGTATGGGAAGACAAAAGATACACCTAAGGCACGGGAGGACCTGCAACGTTTGCACGAAAAAGACGGCATGCCTCCGAAGCAGTATAAAGGTCCTACCAGCTACGCTCTTACGAAAGAAGAGAAAGAAATCTTCTTTGAATGCCTGCTCAGTATGAAGGTCACGACTGGCTTCTCGTCGAATATAAAGGGAATAATAAATATGCCAGAGAAAAAGTTTCAGAACCTAAAGTCTCATGACTGCCACGTGATTATGATGCAACTGCTTCCGGTTGCATTGAGGGGGCTTCTACCGGAAAACGTCTGATTAGCCATTGTGAAGCTATGTGCATTCCCCAATGCAATCTCTCATAAGGTGATCGATCCAGAAATCGTACCAAGGCTAAGGAGTGATGTGGAGCAATGTCTTGTCAGTTTCGAGCTGGTGTTCCCACCATCCTTCTTTAATATCATGACGCACGTCCTAGTTCATCTAGTCGATGAGATTATCATCCTGGGGCCCATATTTCTACACAATATGTTCCCCTTTGAGAGGTTCATGGGAATCCTAAAGAAATATGTCCGTAACCGCGCTAGGCCAGAAGGAAGCATCTCCATGGGCCATCAAACAGAGGATGTTATCGGGTTTTGTGTTGACTTCATTCCTGGCCTTAAGAAGATAGGTCTCCCTAAATCGCGGTATGAGGGGAGACTGACTGGAAAAGGAACTCTTGGAAGTGACTCAATAATATGCAGGGACGGATATTCTTGGTCTCAAGCACACTACACAGTTCTACAGAACTCTACCTTGGTGACCCCGTATGTCGATGAACACAAGAACAATCTGCGCTCCAAACACCCGGGGCAGTGCGACGACTGGATTACATGTGAACACATCAGGACTTTCAGCAGTTGGTTGGAAACACGTCTCAGAGGTGACAACACTGTTTGTGATGAGTTGTACTTGTTGTCAAGGGGACCATCTTTGACTGTATTGACTTACAAAGGATACGAGATAAATGGGAATACATTTTACACGATCGCCCAAGATCAAAAGAGCACCAACCAAAACAGCGGTGTCCGCTTTGATGCAGCAACCGAGAGCGGAAAGGACACATATTATGGTTACATAGTGGACATATGGGAACTTGACTACGGACCTGATTTTAAGGTCCCTTTGTTTAAGTGCAAATGGGTCAATCTGTCAGGCAGCGGGGTACAGGTAGACCCACAGTACAGAATGACAACAGTGGATCTAAAAAATCTTGGGTACACTGACGAACCGTTCGTCCTAGCCAATGATGTGGCACAGGTTATCTATGTGAAGGACATGTCTACCAAACCGAGAAAAAGAAAAGATAAGGAAGCGAATACATCATACGATGAGCCAAAGCGCCACATAGTTCTTTCAAGAAAAAGGGACATCCTGGGAGTGGACGGCAAGACAGACATGTCTGAAGATTATGAAAAGTTTCATGAAATTCCTCCCTTCAATGTCAAGGCTGACCCAAGCATCCTGATAAACGATGAAGATTATCCATGGTTACGGTGCAATAAGCAAATGACACAAGCGAAGAAAAAGTGAAGACTTTCTCCCGCAACTATTATGATGATACCATGCCAACTTTGTAACACACGAGTATGCTACCATTGTCCGTTTTGTACATGCACATGCTATGTGGGTGAAATTATGATACCATGCCAACTTTCAAATTTTTCAGAGTTCATTTGAAATGATTTAATGTCTTATGGTTCGGCCCCCGTAATACCATTATTCAAATTTTAACTATTCAAATTTGAAAACTAATGGCACTAACAGAAAGTTTATAATTTTTTCTAAAACTGATGACACTAACAGAAAGTTTATAATTTTTCTGACCTAAAAGCAAAAAGAATTAAAAAAAATAAAGCAAAAAACAAAAGAAAATAAATAATGCAAAAAACAAAACAAAAAAACAGGAAAAACAACTATTTTTATAGTAAAGTTAATCACAAACTTGTGATTCACACAAATTTCAAAGAATTCAAATTTTAACTATTCAAATTTGAAAACTAATGGCACTAACAGAAAGTTTATAATTTTCTAAAACTAATGGCACTAACAGAAAGTTTATAATTTTGCTGCCCTAAAAGCAAAAAGAATTAAAAAAATGCAAAAAACAAAAGAAAATAAATAATGCAAAAAACAAAAAAAACTGGAAAAAGTAAAGTTAATCACAAACTTGAAAACTAATGGCACTAACAGAAAGTTTATAATTTTTCTAAAACTAAAAGCAAAAAGAATAAAAAATAAAACAAAAAACAAAAGAAAATAAATAATGCAGAAAACAAAACAAAAAACTGGAAAAAAATAGCAATAATAAGTATTTTGTTGTAAGTAGAAACAAAATAAAATAAATAAAGCAGCAAAGAAAACAAAAAAACAAAAAAAGTGTTTTCAAATTTGAAAACTAATGGCATTAACAAAAAGTTTATAGTTTTTCTAAAACTAAAAGCATAGAGAATTAAAATATAAAGCAAAAAACAAAAGAAAATAAAATAAATAAAGCAACAAAAAAAAAGTGCCACCTACTGGGCCCCCACGGCCTGAATACGACTAGAAACCCATCCAAGGGCCAGGATTCAGGCCCGCAGGAGGCCCAGTAGGCCCACAGGCATAGCAGTGACAATTAGGCCCGTAAGCCTGTAATGGAGAGAAGCTCGAGAGGGGTGCGGCAGTGGGGCTTATAAACCATTGCACACCTCTCAACTAGCGAGGTGGGACTAAACTTTCGACGCCGCAGCAGCACAAGGCCTTTGGTCCTGGTTGATGGCACCAACCGGGACTAAAGGGGGCATTGGTCACGGTTCGTGGCCCAACCGGGACTAAAGGGGGCATTGGTCATGGTTGGTGCCACGAACCGTGACCAATGCCCCCTTTAGTCCCGGTTGGTGCTACCAACCGGGACCAAAGGCCGCCGCCTCCCGC
Source organism: Triticum urartu (assembly GCF_056163025.1). NCBI lineage: Eukaryota > Viridiplantae > Streptophyta > Magnoliopsida > Poales > Poaceae > Triticum > Triticum urartu. Next base: position 45,355,231 of record NC_141873.1, on the reverse strand, counting down.
CCTTTGGGCTGCTGAAAAGAGGCCTCCGGTCCCGGTAGGTGGCACCAACCGGGACTAATGCCCACCTTTAGTCCCGGTTGCTCTGCTATATAAGTCCATACTTAGGAAATTTTCACTCTCATCTTGCAGTTGTCGCCCCCGACGACGCCGATGCCGCCAGGCTACCCCGACGCTGCCCGCCCCGGCCCGCCCCCGTCGCCGTCGCCCGCGTCCCTGCCCCGACGCGTGCCGCCCCGGCCCACCCTCGCCGTCGCCCGCGCCGGCCCCTTCCCCGACGCGCGCCGCCCCGACCCGCCGTCGCCGTCGCCCGCGCCACCTACCCCGAGCGCGCGCCCACTGCCCCGTCGCCATCCTCGCCGCCGACCCCGCGGTCCTCCTGGTCCGGCTGGCGCCCTCCCTAGCTAGCATTTTTTTTCATATATATGCTTTTTTTCTTATATATGCTTGTTTTTTATATATATGTATATATGTTCTCTGTGTATATATATGTTCATGTATATATGCAAAAGATAGTTTTTTAGAAAAATTAGGATTTTTTTTCTGTTCATAGATTTTTTTGGTGATATTAATTATTGTAAATATGCAAATGTTTGTATATTCATATGAACAATGAATTAGGCAATACTACTTCATGTATTTTTAAGAAGGAAGAAGAAGAAAAAGAATGAGAGGAAAAAGGAAATAAGAAGAGGAAGAAAGGAGAAGAAGAGGGGAGAGGAAGACGAGGAGAAATAAATAAGAAGAAGAAAAAAGAAGAAAAAGAAGAGGAGAAGAAGAAAGGAATAGAGGAGAAGAAGAGAAAAATAGAATATATATTCTATTTTCTCTTTTCTCCTCTATTCCTTTCTTCTTCTCCTCTTTTTTTTCCTTCTTTTTTTTCTTCGACACGTGGGGGGGGGTCGATATACCCCCTCCCGATAACTTCAACACGAGGGGGGGTCGATATACCCCCTCCCCGATAATATTATTTTCCCATGTACGTATGTCGTGTCGATATAAACTCCCGATAACTTCATAGCATTTTTTGTTCATATTTTTTTTCATAGCATTATTTCCATGTATATATGTATGTGGCTATGTATGTATAGATGGATAGCATTTTTTTCATGTATATATGTCATTGTCGATATACCCCCTCCCCGTTAACTTCGACAGGAGGGGGGTCGATATAACCCTCCCCGATAACTTCGACATGAGGGGGGGTCGATATACCCCCTCCCTGATAACTTCGACATGAGGGGGTTGAGAACTAGTTTAGGGGGTCGAGGGTTGAGAACTAGTTTAGGGGGTCGAGGGTTGAGAACTAGTTTAGGGGGTCAAGGGTCGAGAACGTCGGACATTCATGAGAGAGGCGAGGAAGAAGGGGAAGAAGAGGGAGAAGAAGAGGAGAGGAAGAAGAGGAAGTCTTCTCCTCTATTCTTTCTTCTCTTCTTTTTTCTTCTTCTTCCTATATGTATTAGTTTTTTATTTAGGTTGTTAATTAGTAGATATTAATTTTGTTCATATATGTATGGATGCATGTGATATGTATGTATGTATGTATGTATGTATGTATCGGGTATGTCGTTGTCGATATACCCCCTACCCGATAACTTCGACATGAGGGGGTCGAGAGGGGGTCTAGGGTCGCCGAGGGGTCGATGGTCGTCGAACATGAGAGGAAGAAGAGGATAAAAAAGAAGAGGAAGAAGAAAAAAGCTCTATTCTTTCTTCTCCTCTTTTTTTCTTCTTCTTCCTCTTTTTTTATCGGGAACGAGGGTCGTCGAGGGTTGCCGAGCGGTAGAGGAAACCCTAAATAGCAAGTATCGTCGGTGTGAGATACATGTGGCCGTCGGTGTCGGATAGTACATCCACGTCCCACAAGTGACGCGGGCTTCGACGCCCACGTCACTTATGGGACATGGATGTAGTGTCCGACACCGACGGCCACATGTATCTCACACCCACGATACTTGCTATTTAGGGTTTCCTCTACCGTTCGGCAACCCTCGATGACCCTCGTTTCTGATTAAAAAAAAGAGGAAGAAGAAGAAGAAAAAAAAGAGGAGAAGAAAGATTTCTTCTCCTCTTTTTTTCTTCTTCTTCTTCCTCTTTTTTTTAATCAGAAACGAGGGTCGTCGAGGGTCGCCGAACGGTAGAGGAAACCCTAAATAGCAAGTATCGTCGATGTGAGATACATTTGGCCGTCGGTGTCGGACACTACATCCACGTCCCACAAGTGACGTGGGCGTCGAAACCCGCGTCACTTGTGGGACGTGGATGTAGTGTCCGACACCGACGGCCACATGTATCTCACACCCACGATACTTGCTATTTAGGGTTTCCTCTACCGCTCGGTGACCCTCGACGACCCTCGTTCCCGATAAAAAAAGAGGAAGAAGAAAAAAAAGAGGAGAAGAAAGAATAGAGGAGTAAGAAAAGAGGAGAAGAAAGAATAGAGGAGTTCTTACTCCTCTATTCTTTCTTCTCCTCTTTTTTTTCTTCTTCCTCTTCTTTTTTTATCCTTGAAGCGTTGTCGAGGCCACCCCAAACCCTAGAGAAGCAGCGTCGAGGCCACCCCAAACCCTAGAGAAGAAGCGTCGAGGCCACTAATTAATATTAGTTCTACGTTTGCCACTAATATATCCATCTGTCATGTTTGAATAATAATTGCCATGTTGTCAATATTTGTAGAAACTATGGACACTGCCCGAGACGAAGTACAACAAGAGTTGTTGGGGGACATAATCGCACGAGGAAGTGATGTCGTCTGCTTGTTGTTTCTCAATGACACCGATGATCTGGAAGCAGCTGGCTATGATTATGATGGCTCTGGTGACCTAATGCCGGTGCAAGAAGGAGACCGTGAGGACGGCTCCGGTGACCCAATGTCGGTGCAAGAAGGAGACCGTGATGACATCTCCGGTGACCGAATCGAGTCCGGCCAGGTATATATATTACTTAAGCTTCTGCTGACTAGCTAATTGATGCATTCATTGTTTTGGTATGTACACATATTAATTAAGACTTTGTTCTTTTTTCTAGCCCTCCGGATCGAGCACAACTTCAGTAAAGAGACGAGGCCCGAAGAAAAAGTTGAGCTCAGATGAAAAGTTTGAGATCATAGCAATCGCGCCCGACGGCCAACCGATTGAACCCCTCCAGACAAAGAGCGCATTTGTTGCTCAGTGCGGGGTTTTGGTTAGGGACAAGATCCCGATCAGCATCCAGCAATGGTTAAAGCCAGCTACAGAAGACCCTGAGGTGTCTTATGTCAATGATATGCAGAAAAATGATCTTTGGACTGAGCTGAAGTCAAATTGCACCCTACCACCAGAGGATGATCCGGAGAAGCCAGTTAAAGAGCAATTAATCAAGTCTTTTGCTCTTAAGAGGATGGCAGAACTATTCAGGAGGTGGAAGAAAGAGCTGAATAAGTTTGTCGAAAATAAAGAGACACCAGAATTCAAGGGCAGATATGAGAAGATCAGAGATCACTGGCCCGCATTTGTGGCCCACAAGACATCGGAAAAGAGTAAGAAGATGTTGGCGACAAACAAGCAAAATGCTACGAAGAAGAAGCATCACCATCGCACGGGGTCAGGTGGCTACCTCGTAGCCCGGCCTAAGTGGGCCAAGACTGAGAATGATCTGGTTGATAAAGGGATCGAACTAGAGACAATTAACTGGACAGACCGTTGCCGGACTTGGTTCTTCGGGGCTGGCGGAACCTTGGACCCTGTATCAGGGAAGTGCATTTGGACGAACGATCAAATGGACATACCAGTCAAGAAGCTTCAGCAGTATATCGAAGCAGCACAGCAAGGGACGTTCTTTCCAGACAGAGAGAACGACGAGCTCACAATGGCCCTCGGGAATCCTGAGCACCCTGGACGGACACGAGGCACGCCAGGCTCCATTTCGTGGAAGGTTGGGTTTCCGCACGCAGGCAGTTACAAATGCCAGGAGAGGAGGAAAAAAGTGCAGTAGACCCAAATGCAGGCGCTGCAAGCAAGGGTACAAGCGATAGAGGAACGAGAAGCAAATCGCAGCAAACGAACTGCCGAAGCTTCCCCCGAAGCTACCCCGCCATCTCAGCGGAGAAGCAGCGTGGCTTCCACCGAGCTGCTTCAGCCGGAGCATGCCTTGACGGCTCCTGCCAGCTATCCCGTGGATGCTATCACGGAGTCTCAAAATTGCCACCTTATGACGCAATGGATGAATTTGAAGGTCAAGGCGGCTGTTGGCTCTGTTTATCCTAATGAACCCGGCGCAACTTTTCACTGCCGGCCGATTCCAGAAGGATATGCTAGGGTGATGGTGGATTAAATAACGGAGGGATTTGAGGACCTCCAGCTTGACCACCCTACCGGTGAAGGGGAGACTAGGCTGGGTTCTGCTCTGAAGACTCCATGCCTATGGCGAAAGGAGCTCATCAACCTTCCGAATTGGACGCCTCCGCCTCCTCCTCCTCCTCCGGCAAGTCAGGGCACTCCGCCTCCTCCACCGCCTCCTCCTCCGGCGAGTCAGGGCACTCCACCTCCTCCACCGCCTCCTCCTCTGGCGAGTGACGATCAGGGCACTCGGCCGGCTCCTTCTCCGGCGCGTGGCGGCACTCCGCCTCCTTCTCCGCCTGCGCCGGCGTGCCCGAGCAGCCAGCCTCCTCCTTCCCCGCCTCGTCAACAAGGGCGGAAGAGACCTTCCGCCGCTCCGGCTGCTCCAGCGTGTCGTAGTCCTTCTCCTCCGCCTCGTAAGCAAGTAGAGAAGACAACCGCTCCGTCTGCTCTGCCGGCGTCTAGCAGTACAGCCAGAGGCGGGAGGACATACAGATTCGGTCCTTCTCTGAAGACTCCAGAGAAGTTACCATACGAGAGGACCCCGGAGGAGAACGTCGAGATCGCGCGAGAAGAAGTGAGGAACTTCTTTGAAGGGGTGAAAGCAAAGAAACATCCACCTCCGGAGGAGAAGGTAGATCCGGTGAAAGCGAAGCGCACTCTGGCTGCCCTGACAAAACCACCCAAGTCTCCGCCGAAAGGAAACTATGAGCGCATTATTGGAAAGGAATTTGCCGAAGCGGAGCGGTCGGGAAGTACTGTCAGTGATCAAAGGCTGAAAGAACGACGAGATGGGAAACAAATTGCCCAGCTTGGCCAACAAGCGAAGCAATCGTGCCCCCGCTCAAGGTGCCTAGCGACATCATCACTAATGATCCGAGGATGGTGCCCGGTTATAGCAATCTTGGCGATTACCTGCCTGACGATGTACATTATGATTTCATGGAGGTGCAGATACAAAGATACGAGTACGGGAAGCCTCTTGTCAAAGATGAAAGATCTCTATCAACGATGATGCGAAGATTGCATGATTGGTACTTGAAAATCTGCAGAGAGTCTGGGGGGATGTGACGCCCCCGATTTAATCGTACACTAATCATACACGCAAACGTGTACGATCAAGATCAGGGACTCACGGGAAGATATCACAACACAACTCTACAAATAAAATAAGTCATACAAGCATCATATTACAAGCCAGGGGCCTCGAAGGCTCGAATACAAGAGCTCGATCATAGACGAGTCAGCGGAAGCAACTATATCTGAGAACAGACATAAGTTAAGCAAGTTTGCCTTAAGAAGGCTAGCACAAACTGGGATACAGATCGAAAGAGGCGCAGGCCTCCTGCCTGGGATCCTCCTAACTACTCCTGGTCGTCGTCAGCGGGCAGCACGTAGTAGTAGGCACCTCCGGTGTAGTAGGAGTCGTCGTCGAAGGTGGCGTCTGGCTCCTGGACTCCAACATCTGGTTGCGACAACCAGGTAGAAAGGATAGGGGGAAAAGAGGGAGAAAGCAACCGTGAGTACTCATCCAAAGTACTCGCAAGCAAGAAGCTACACTACATATGTATGCATTGGTATCAATTGGGATAAGGCTATCATGTGTGGACTGAACTGCAGAATGCCGGAATAAGAGGGGGGTAGCTAGTCCTTTCGAAGACTACGCTTCTGGTAGCCGCCGTCTTGCAGCATGTAGAAGAGAGTAGACTGAAGACCTCCAAGTAGCATCGCATAGCATAATCCTAACCGATGATCCTCCCCTCGTCGCCCTGTTAGAGAGCGATCACCGGGTTATATCTGGCACTTGGAAGGGTGTGTTTTATTAAGTATCCGGTTCTAGTTGTCATAAGGTCAAGGTACAACTCCAAGTCGTCCTGTTACCGAAGATCACGGCTATTCGAATAGATTAACTTCCCTGCAGGGGTGCACCACATACCCCAACACGCTCGATCCCTTTTGGCCGGACACACTTTCCTGGGTCATGCCCGGCCTCGGAAGATCAACACGTCGCAGCCCCACCTAAGCACAACAGAGAGGTCAGCACGCCGGTCTAAACCTAAGCGCACAGGGGTCTGGGCCCATCGCCCTTAGCACACCTGCATGTTGCGAACGCGGCCGGAAGCAGAACTAGCCCCCTTAATACAAGAGCAGGCTTACGTTCCAATCCGGCGCGCGCCACTCAATCGCTGACGTCACGAAGGCTTCGGCTGATACCACGACGCCGGGATACCCATAACTACTCCCGCGTAGATGGTTAGTGCGTATAGACCAAATGGCCAGACTTAGATCAAATACCCAGATCTCGTTAAGCGTGTTAAGTATCCGCGAACGCTGACCAGGGCCAGGCCCACCTCTCTCCTAGGTGGTCTCAACCTGCCCTGTCGCTCCGCCTCAAAGTAACAGTCAGGGGCCGTCGGGAACCCAGGCCCACCTCTACCGGGATGGAGCCACCTGCCCCTTCAGCCCCCATCTCCGAACAGTATCACAGGTAAGGTAACTGTGTAAAGTATATGCCCATGATCACCTCCCGAAGTGATCACGGCCCAGTAGTATAGCATGGCAGACGGACAAGAGTGTAGGGCCACTGATGGAACACTAGCATCCTATACTAAGCAGTAGGATAGCAGGTAATGGTAACAACAGTAGTAGCAAGGACAGGCTATGCATCAGGATAGGAATAACGGAAAGCAGTAACATGCTACACTACTCTAATGCAAGCAGTATAGAGGAGAGTAGGCGATATCTGGTGATCAAGGGGGGGGGGCTTGCCTGGTTGCTCTGGCAAGAGAGAGGGGTCGTCAACACCGTAGTCGTACTGGGTAGCAGCGGCGTCGGTCTCGGTGTCTAGCGAGAGAAGAGGGGGAAGAAATAATAAATATAATGCAAACAGATGCATAATGATGCATGACATGACAAAACGTGATGCTAGGTGTGCCCTAACACGGTACGAGGGGGTACCGGTGAAGGGGGAAACATCCGGGAAAGTATTCCCGGTGTTTCACATTTTCAGACAAATGAACCGGAGGGGGAAAGTTGCGTGTTCGCTATGCTAGGGATGCGTGGCGGACGAATGGGCTGCGTATCCGAATTCGTCTCGTCGTTCTGAGCAACTTTCATGTACAAAGTATTTTCATCCGATATACGGTTTATTTTATATTAATTTTCTAATGTTTTAATTCATTTTTGGAATTAACAGATTTAGTTTAAATTAAAACAGGTTTACTGCATCAGCATGACATCATCATGATGTCAGTAGTCAATAGTGTGTTTGACTGGGTCAACTGATGTGTGGGTCCTGGTTGTCATAGACTACTAACTAATTATTTGTTAACATTTAATTAGCAGGTTTAATTAGGGTTAATTAGTTATCTAAACAATGTTAATTAAGTTAATTAATTAATTACATAATTAATTAAGTATTATTTAATTAACTAATCCTTTTTATTAATTTAATTATATATTTCTTTTTTTAATTCGTTCTGGGGCAGGTCCACGTGTCATTTTCAGTTACTCAACTAAACAGTTTTATTAGGTTCTAATTAGGTGGTTAAGGGAATGGTTAATCCGGGCGGGCCCACACGTCAGTGGGTCAACCCACTGCCAGACGTGTGTGCGCGTGTGCGTGCCCGACGGCGAATTCAGTGAACGGTGGCGCCGCGCGGAGCCAGTGGCTCTGGCGACCAAAAGGGGCAGCCCCGGGTGCCAAACGGATAAGCGTGAGGCGTCGCGTCGAGAGGTGCCTTTGTCTGAAGCTAGGGGCGGCCGAAACAGCGCCGGGGGCAATGGAAGGCGGCGACTACGGCGGAGCTAGCGACAACCGGCACTGGAGGGCACGGGGAGGAGAGGGAAAAGGCCGTGGAGGGTCGGAGGCTCACAGCGGAAGCGGTAGGGTGCTCGATGGAGCCGGAGGATGTTGGGGCCGAGCGGATCGACGACGAGGTTAGCGGCTGCGGCCGACGGTGTCGGAGGAGGGGGCGCCGGTCGACGAGGGGACTCCGGCGAGGGGAGCAAGGCGAGGGAGGCCAGATCCGTGACGGGGCCTCCGGGATCCGTCCCTCTCCGGCGAGGAGGCGGCTTGGGCGAGCGCGCGCTGGCAGGCGCCGGCCGGGCGCGACCAAGGGAGCCGCGGCGCTAGCGACAGGGGCGTGTTGCAGGGGCTCAGGGGGTCGGCGAGGCGTGAGGTAGCGACATGGGAAGGGGACGAGGAGGCCACGGCGAGGTCGAGGTTGGCAGGCCAGCTCCGGCGAGGACGCGAGCGACGCGGGCTCCGTGCGGCGTTGGCGGTGGGGGGGCGTGCGGCAGGGGCGGCGTCCTACTGGCGGTCGCCGGTGACATCGGGAGGCTGGTCACTCCAAGCGGCGGCGATGGGCGCCCGATCCCGATTGGATCGGGCGACAGGGAGAGACGAGGGAGTGGGGGGGGGTGCGGTCGTGGGGAGTGGGGGGAGTGCGGTTAGGGTTTCGGGTGGGAGGCCTAGTAGGCCAGGGGCGTGGGTGGCCGGTTGGGCCGGCCAGGCAGCCTGGTGGCCGGCTGGGCCGAAGCCCAGCGAGGGAGGGGGGGTTGTTCTCCTTTTTTTATTTTGTTTTCTGTTTTTATCTTTTCTTTTATTTATTTTCTTGTACTGTTTTATTTCTAGTTTCTTTTATTTTTAGATTTATAAAAATTATAACTAGTACCTAAATTTGTATTTATAAACAATCTACTGTTATATTAAATCTTAACCCATAATAAAATAGTTTTAATATTTTTATAAAATACAATAGGCATTTGTTTAATTGTTTTCACTACTGTTTTAATTATTTTAGAGCCCTTAAACATTTTATCAAGGTTTGGTTTCTCCACCAAAATTATCTATGCAATAATTGGTTCACCCCGAACATTTTTGTTTCGATGTTTGAAAACTTTTATTGTATGCCATATTTGGAATTTGAATTTTGAACCGGTTTTTGAACTAACGAGGGATTAGCAGCAGTAACTGAGGTGACGTGGCATCATTAGCGGAGGTTCACTGTAGCTTAATTATCCGGGCGTCACAGGGGAGGAGTTCTTTGTATGTGAGAGTTAAAAAGGAGCATGACCTCGTTGGAATTGAACTGTTGCCTGTTCCATTTGAGGAGTTCTTTCAGTTTTTCAATCAATTGGCCCTCGATAAAGCAACAGTCACCTGCTACTGTCTGTATGTAGTACTACTTCTGTCATTAAGTCTCTCTATATAGCTCAGCTCTTTCATTGCATGTATTTATAATCATCCTCACTATATTATGTAGATTGAAGATCGCCGAATTGAAGAAAAGACAAGTCGGTGATATTGGGTTTATTAACACATATCTCATAGATGCAACTGAGGTTAAATTTCATGCCGCAGATACCGAGGCCAACTTGCTACGATCGTTGGTAATAAATGAAAACAAAGATATAATACTCTTTCCTTACAACTTCAAGTGAGTGTTACTGTCTTGTGCGTATTCGGTTTCCCTTATATATTAGTCAAGGTTATAGTAATGTAATTGATGAGTTATGCATGCGTGTGCAGTTTCCACTGTATTCTCCTAGAGATTAAGCTTAAGCAGGGACTAGTAACCGTCTTAGACTCAAGACGAAAAGATCCCCAGGACTATGCGGACATGACTCAAATGCTCGAGAAGTAAGTTAAATCGATCATTATCCACCATATCAGCAACTTCGTTCATTTCCTGATATATCAAGTAATTGTTTTCTTTGTCTGGCAGGGTTTGGAAAAAATTCACCAAAAAAGCTCCAGGACTCCCGAAGAAGCTGCAATTTAGACACCCGAAAGTAAGTACTATAGTAGCATGTTCCGTGCATCTCCTATTGATTCAAGCGCTAGTTTCATCAATACCATTTGGCATTCTTGCTTATCAGTTTGATTGACCTCTATTTCTTGTAAAGTGGTTGTGGCATGAACAAGGGAATGATTTCTATGGATACTACGTTTGCGAGTCCATCCGCCACACGACCTGTGAGCAGGGCTACACTGACGAACAATATGAAGTACGTAAATAACAACATTCACAATTTTATTTTATTACCATCATTTGTGTTGAGTTTCATTCATTCATATATATATATGTATTGACCCCCTTCTTCAAATTAGATGTTTCGGAAGCGGGATGAACTCCTAGCACCAGCTCGCATGCGAGCAATTGATCAAGAGGAATTGGTGGCATTCTTTCTTGACCACGTGATCGCTGAAGACGGAGAATACTATGTGGACCATGAGTCCGTATGATTATATTTGTAAGAGATAATTATTGTATATATGTACCCGGTAGTGTCAGATAGATATATGAGAACTTGTTGTTCGACCAATCTCTTGGAGAAGGAGAGGTGGTCGATATCACTTCTCTCTGTATGCATATATGTTCATGATGATCTTCTGTTTCCTTCGTTTGCTTACTAGCTAGCTAGCGTGTCTAGTCCTCTCTATATGTATGTATAGTACGTAGCGTCGACCAAGCACGGACATAAGAGAGGACACTTCTCTCTATTAATTATAGCTAGCTAACACAATATATGAAACACCTAAATTAACCCCCAAAATCCCCAACCCCCCCCTTCAAAAAAAACAAAAACCCCAGCCACAGAAAAGCTGACGCGTGGATGCCTATTGGTCCCGGTTGGTGCCACCAACCGGGACCAAAGATCCTCCTGCCTGGGCTCCGCGCACAGGCCACGTGGAGGCCCATCTGTCCCGGTTCTGGATTGAACCGGGACTAAAGGGACAGGGCATTAGTACCGACCCTTTAGTCCCGGTTCAGGAACCGGGACAAAAGGCCCTTACGAACCGGGACAACAGGCCCTTTTTCTACCAGTGAGATCCCATGCAAGAGATGGGAATGAATTTCAAACACCAGGGCACTGTTGATTGCCGGCAAAACGTTGAGATATCTAGTTTTTAAATTCTAGTAAATCCAAAACTCGTCTGAAATTCATGAAACCTGGCATGCTATCATGGAGCGGCATCAACATGTCGTGGTGAAAATTTTGTCCCATTTGGGGCAGGTTTGGGTATAAGCTTCTCACAAACCAGAGCTTCTCACAACAAGCATGATGGTTTCGATAGGGAACGCACCACCTTTGGGGATGGGACGATATCTGTTGCCTCTTATTGCTTTCAAAAAAATTCTAGTGTCAACATAGAACAACAGGAGTGTTGTGTTCAATCTTGGAATTTTTTGGGGTTCATTTGGCCTTTTTATACATTAACTGGGTTTTCTAGGCATTTTATGTGCATAATTCAAATTTGAACTACAAGCACATGCTCCAATGCACCAAAGTTGGTTGAAAAATCACATGTGTGTCCTTAGGTGAATTTCTAGGTCCCATGCAAGATATGGGAATGAAATTCAAACACCATGGCACTGTTGATTGCTGGCAAAACATTGAGATGCGTGGTTTCTAAATTCTTGTAAATCCAAAACTCGTCTGAAATTCATGAAACTTGGCATGCTATCATGGAGCTGTTGGGGAACGCAGTAATTTCAAAAAAATTCCTACGCACACGTAAGATCATGGTGATGCATAGCAACAAGAGGGAAGAGTATCGTCTACGTACCCTCGTAGCCCGTAAGCGGAAGCGTTATGACAACGCGGTTGATGTAGTCGTATGTCTTCACGATCGACCGATCTAGCACCGAAGGTACGGCACCTCCGCGATCTGCGCACGTTCGGCTTGGTGACGTCCCGCGAACTCACGATTCAGTAGAGCTTCGAGGGAGAGTTTCGTCAGCACGACGGTGTGATGACGGTGGTGATGTTGCTACCGGAATAGGGCTTCGCCTAAGCACCGCTACGATATTACCAAGGTGGATTATGGTGGAGGGGGCACCGCACACAACTAAAAGATCAATGATCAACCTGTGTGTCCATGGGGTTCCCCCTTCCCCCGTATATAAAGGAGTGGAGGGGGGGAGGGGGCTGGCCTCCTAGGCGCCCCCCAAGGGGAGTCCTACTCCCACTGGGAGTAGGATTCCCCCCCCCTTGCCTTGTTGGATTTAGGAGAGAAGGGGGAGGAAGGAAAGGGGGGCGGGCCCCCTTCCCAATTTGGATTGGCCTTGGAGGGGGCTCCTTCGCTCCTTTCCCCTCTCTCCCACTAAGGCCCAATAAGGCCCATATACCTCCCGGGGGGTTCCGGTGACCTCCCGGTGCTCCGGTATACTCCTGAATTCACCCAGAACCATTCCGATGTCCAAACATAGGCTTCAAATATATTGATCTTTACGTATCGACCATTTCGAGACTCCTTGTCATGTCCATGATCAAATCCGGGACTCCGAACTACCTTAGGTACATCAAAACACATAACTCGTAATACCGATCATCACCGATGTTAAGCGTGCGGACCCTACGGGTTCGAGAACTATGTAGACATGACCGAGACTCATCTCCGGTCAATAACCAATAGCGGAACCTGGATGCTCATATTGGTTCCTACATATTCTACGAAGATCTTTATCAGTCAAACCGCATAACAACATACGTTGTTCCCTTTGTCATCGGTATGTTACTTGCCCGAGATTCAATCGTCGATATCTCAATACCTAGTTCAATCTCGTTACCGGCAAGTCTCTTTACTCGTTCCATAATGCTACATCCCGTAACTAACTCATTAGTTGCATTGCTTGCAAGGCTTATTGTGATGTACATTACTGAGAGGGCCCAGAGATACCTCTCCGACAATCGGAGTGACAAATCCTAATCTTGATCTATGCCAACTCAACAAACACCATCGGATACACCTGTAGAGCACCTTTATAATCACTCGGTTACGTTGTGACGTTTGGTAGCACACAAAGTGTTCCTCCGGTATTCGGGAGTTGCATGATCTCATAGTCATAGGAACATGTATAGTTATGGAGAAAGCAATAGCAACAAACTAAACGATCATCGTGCTAAGCTAATGGATGGGTCAAGTCAATCACATCATTCTCTAATGTTGTGATCCTGTTAATCAAATGACAACTCATGTCTATGGTTAGGAAACATAACCATCATTGATTCAACGAGCTAGTCAAGTAGAGGCAAACTAGTGACACTCTCTTTGTCTATGTATTCAACATGTACTAAGTTTCCGGTTAATACAATTCTAGCATGAATAATAAACATTTATCATGATATAAGGAAATACAAATAACAACTTTATTATTGTCTCTAGGGCATATTTCCTTCAGGAGCGTCATTAACATGCCATGGTGAAAATGTTGTCCCATTTGGGGTAGGTTCGGGTATAAGCTTCTCACAAACCAGAGCTTCTCACAACAAGCATGATGGTTTCGATAGGGAACGTACCACCTTTGGTGACGGGACGATATCTGTTGCCTCTTATTGCTTTCAAAAAATTTCTAGTGTCAACATAGAACAACAGGAGTGTTGTGTTCAATCTTGGAATTTTCGGGGTTCGTTTGGACTTTTTTGTACATTAACTGGGTTTTCTAGGCATTTTATGTCCATAATTCAAATGTGAACTACAAGCACATTCTCCAATGCACTAAAGTTGGTTGAAAAATCACATGTGTGTCCTTGGGTGAATTTCTAGGTCCCATGCAAGAGATGGGAATGAAATTCAAACACCAGGGCACTATTGATTGCCGGCAAAACATTGAGATACCTGGTTTTTAAATTATAGTAAATCCAAAACTCGTATGAAATTCATGAAACTTGGCATGCTATCATGGAGCGGCATCAACATGTCGTGGTAAAAAAAATTGTCCCATTTGGGGCAGGTTCGGGTATAAGCTTCTCACAAACCAGAGCTTCTCACAACAAGCATGATGGTTTCGATAGGGAACGTCCCACCTTTGGGGATGAAACGATATCCTTTGCCTCTTATTGCTTTCAGAAATTTTCTAGTGTCAACATAGAACAACAGGAGTGTTGTGTCAATTTTTATGATTTTTCGGGGTTCGTTTGGACATTTTTATGCATTAACTGGGTTTTCTAGGCATTTTATGTGCATAATTCAAATTTAAACTACAAGCACATGCTCCAATGCACTAAGGTTGGTTGAAAATCTAATATGTGTCCTTGGGTGAATTTCTATGTCCCATGCAAGAGATGGGAATGAAATTCAAACACTAGGTCACTGTTGATTGCCGGCAAAACGTTGAGATGCCTAGTTTTTAAATTCTAGTGAATCCAAAACTCGTGTGAAATTCATGAAACTTAGCATGCTATGATGGAGCGGCATCAACATGCCGTGTTAAAAAAAATTTCCCATTTGGGGTAGGTTCAGGTATGTGCTTCTCACAAACCAGAGCTTCTCACAACAAGCATGATGGTTTCGGTAGGGAACGCCCCACCTTTGGGGATGAAACGATATCCATTGCCTCTTATTGCTTTAAAAAAATTTCTCGTGTCAACATAGAACAACAGGAGTGTTGTGTCAATTTTTGGGATTTTTCGGGGTTCGTTTGGACATTTTTATGCATTAACTGAGTTTTCAATGCATTTATGTGCATAATTCAAATTTGAACTACATGCACATGCTCCAGTGCATATAAATTGGTTGAAAAATCAAATCTGTGTCCTTGGGTGCATGCTTAGGTCCCATGCAAGAAATGGGAATGAATTTCGAACACTAGGGCACCGTTGATTGCCGGCAAAATAATGAGATGCCTCGTTTTTAAATTCTAGTAAATCCAAAACTCGTCTGAAATTCATGAAACTTGGCATGCTTTCATGGAGCGGCATCAACATGTCGTAGTAAAATTTTTGTCCCGTTTGGGGCAGGTTTGGGTATATGCTTCTCACAAACCAGAGCTTCTCACAAGAAGCATCATGGTTTCGGTAGGGAACGTCCCACCTTTGGGGATGAAACGATATCCACTGCCTCTTATTGCTTCCAAAATTTTCTCGTGTCAACATAGAACAATAGGAGTGTTGTGTCAATTTTTGTGATTTTTCGGGGTTCTTTTGGACATTTTTATGCATTAACTAAGTTTTCAATGCATTTATGTGCATAATTCAAATTTGAACTACATGCACATGCTCCAATGCATATAAATTGGTTGAAAAATCAAATCTGTGTCCTTGGGTGCATGCTAAGGTCCCATGCAAGAAATGAGAATGAATTTCAAACACCAGGGCACCGTTGATTGCCGGCAAAACATTGAGATGCCTGGTTTTTAAATTTTAGTAAATCCAAAACTCGTCCGAAATTCATGAAACTTGGCATCCTATCATGGAATGGCACCCAACATGATGTGGTATTTTTCGTGTTCATTTTGAGAGAAGGCGCACTCGAATAATGACAGCCAACAAAGGCATTTTGAAAAATAAATAGCTGCCACTTTAGTATCTCAAACGTTTGTATAATTCAAACCGTGTGCATTCTGTAAACCATTCACGTGACGCCATGTGTCTTGGTTTTAATGGCTGTAGGAGGTGTCGTGCCAGCTGCTTGACCTTGACTGAACGGGAGGCGTGCAAGCGCAGTCTGATGCGCAGGCTGACCGAGAGGCATACAAGTTGTCTTCCAATGCGCAGGCTCACCGGGAAGCGTGCGAGCTGTACGTTGCGCGGGCTCACTGGGAAGCGGGCCCTTTGACTTCCATGGTTGCCTGCCTTCCTCTCCATTAATGGCGCCCAAGCCGCTGTTTAATACGGGCGGCCTTACTATTCGCCTCCCATTCCCCTCCCCCCCACCCCGCGTAGGCCTCCACCGCCATGGCGCAGAATGATCATCTGCCACTAGTCTTCAAGTTTGGTGAAATCGACTCCGAGCCGGAGGAGATAGAAAATAAGGAGGAATGGGGCCTCATGGACATGGCCCAGAACGAGCTGGCCATGGTGGTTGCTGCCCCCGCTCCCGTCTCAGCTCCCATCCCCGCGCTCGCGCCAGTGACCATCCCGTTAGCATTGACGGGCTGGTCGCCGAGCACTATCGCAGAGCTGAAAGCCACGGGCGTTAGCGAGGTCTCTGCAGACCCGCGCGAGCTCGTGTACATGCCAGCGCCCGTGCCCGTGCCCGTGCATGCCCCTCCACCCACCGTGGTGCCGGGCCCCGTGCGTTTGGCTGCACCCTCAGCGCCCGTGCACGCCCCTCCACCCACCGCGGCGCCAGTCCTCGTGCGTTTGGCTGCACCCGCCGCGCCCGTGCCCATGCGCGTGCGCGCGCCCCCTCAGTGGCATGGGACGCTGCCGTCGACCGCTACCTCTCAGCGGCGCCAGTTGCCGTCCTCCCGCGCCCCGCCCGTCGATCGCGCGATGACATGATGTTTGATTTACAAGTGAAGAACATTTTGTGCTGCCTTGAAAACTTCAACAACGGCGTCCCGGAGGATGACAACGACAACGACGACGCGGCACGCCACCTCCGGCGCCGCCGGAAATAGTTTTTGGGGGTTTAATACTGTATCTCGAATTTTCGATCATATGAATATAAATTCGAAGTGTGACTCAATGAAAGATATGGTTTGAACTTGCATTTTTCTCTCTTAATGTACAGACTTATCAAAAAAATTCTTTAAAAAACGTCAATGGCTTTTAAATATAAAACACTCATCACGAACGTTTTAGTTAGAACACCCGTATGCAAACCGACAGCTTCCCAGGAAGCCAAGGGAAAATGTGCCGATCGAGATTTCTGCATCCCTTCAACGCAAACGGTTGTTTTGCATGACTCATGTGCAACCATGTACAAACAATTGGGTAAGATTTGCATATCTGTCATTTTGGGTATGTTGCCATTTCTCAAACTGGAAAGATTGACATCTGTTTATCTAGTAACATTGCCATTTGTCAACCTTGTAACACTGCGATTTGTCAAAATATGCAGCTACAAATCACTCGCACTATCTAATTGTTGCAACTAAACTCACTAGCACTGTTCATATGGACACCACTAGCAGGCGTGAGTTCATGGACGCATATGCAAATGTACCATTGATTACATACAACAAGTCATCAACCCACAACGACAACAAGGATACACGTTGGATTATAGATCATTTCCAAGAAAACATTCTAGTAAAAAATTTCTCACACAACAAATAACAAAGCGATGAAATGAACTTCAGCTCAACCACTCGTTGGCGTTGGAAAAGCTTGCTTTGAACCAGAAGTGATTCTCCAGGAAGGGCCAGCTACTGTCAATCTCGAGACCAATGTAGGACTGATCGTCGAGGCTGAAGCGGCCTATGTTAGGACCCATATTGGGATGGTAGGGAAGCATAGTAATGTCCGAGGTATAGATACAGTTGCTTCTCATAAATGGTAGTAACATTGTGTCAACGGTAGCTGGATCGCCTTCCACCATCATTGGATAGTTTTGTCCAAGGAAGAGCGAGTTTCCTCCAAGACATTCAATACTAAACCAGGGAGAAGGTGTTGGCGCTAGTACACTAGTATCCATCCCGAATACCCTGCAACGGATGTTGGAATACGTCCGGAGAGTGCGACCATATGAGACAACACCTGCTTCCTTAGTAACATCAGCAGTGCCCTGTATACAGACAAGAAGAGGTGATCCATCGGAATAAGTTCCCAGGCGCCACTGAGTATATGGGTCCTGCTCGTCCTCATGTTCGTGAATAAAATTTTCAAGTATAGGTGGTGGAATGTTCACAGGACCTTGGAAACACAAGAAGGTTAATTAGTAAAGGGAAACTAGCTAACCCGCATGCATGTGGATGAAACAATTATAATTACGGTGGAAGATAAACGTACCGAAATCATAAGGATTCCATGAAAAAACAGTGCCACGAGTGGTGGCAGCAAACACAAGACCCTCGTATTGAATTGCATCACAGTACTCATCCGTGTATAGAAACTGATTTTTGAGCAATATCCATTGAGTCGGACCATGAAGGACGGCAACAAGCTTGTCGAAGATAGCGACGACACAAGCATTCCTATAACCCCAAGAGCGGTTGGGAACTCGACAAATTGCTATCTTCCATAGACGACAGTCAGCATGATCGTATTTGAACTCACGTAGAATACTGGTGTACTCAACCTCTAGGCAGTCGTTTGAGATTTTTCGAAGTGGAACCCGGTGACGAGTGTACACATTCACAAGTTCCCACTCACAGTTGTACCCAATATAAACAACCCAATCTCCATTTGTGCCTACCCAAGCCTTGCCCTCAAGCGATGGCATCTTAACATCATACGTATCATTATCAAGCGGCATCAACTTACACAAGGCGAGGCTTCCCTCGTCCCCATGCCAGTCATCAGGGTCACGGCGAAGAAGATAGGGAAGATCAAACCGCTCCTTGAGCCTTGGGTTCCTTGTAATGATTTAGTTGAGTCGAGAATGGTCTTGAACGAACCTGCCATGCTAGCCGAGGTGATGACGTCGCACCGATCAATGAGTTCCTCAACCGCGTCATCATTCAGATCGGGGCAAGAATAACGGGGTCGTTTCCGGCTTGTTCCCTCCATGGAGAAGACGATCAAACAATGGCAGAAGGAAGGGTGAAGGCGAATGGAGGAGGGAGGAAGAGCTAGCGTGCGACAGCAGTTCCAAATCGAGAGGGAAAGGAGAAGAGTCAGTGAACGGTTGCCACGGTACACGAATAGGCGCCTGGGGAGCGAACGGTTGCCACAGAGGTCACACACTGACGACAAGGGCCGAGTGAACCACATGCAATCCCATCGCACAACACACATGTCTTGTTAGGTTGAACCATTTCTGTTCTCTTGTGTCAACGCAAATAGTTCATCCAAGTGAACCGCGTGCCGTATATCCCACACACCTTGATCTGGCTGACCGTTTCTTTTGTGTTGCCTAATCACAAACAGTTCATCCGAGTGAACCGTATGTTGTATATCGCACACACCTTCATCTGGCTGCCCGTTTCTTTTGTGTTGCCTAATCACAAACAGTTCATCCGAGTGAACCATATGTTGTGTATCGCACACGCCTTCATCTGGCTGCCTATTTCTTTTGTTCCTCCTCATCGCAAACAGTTAATTGAACTGAACCATATGCCCTTCATCGCACACGCAACTAAAATCTGAATTGTGTTTGATGCATCATCGCAAATGTTTTGCACCTTTTTTGACGGTTTTCATACACCATCGTTTGTGATTATTGCATCGCACACAGTTTTTCAAAGGGTCTCTGATCGTAGTGTCGCGTTAGCAGCATCCTGTAGTAGTGCTAGTCTCGATCTATGTCAACCCAACAAACACCTTTGGAGATACCTGTAGAGCATCTTTATAATCACTCAGTTACGTTGTGACGTTTGATAGCACACAAGGTATTCCTCCGGTATTCGGAAGTTGCATAATCTCATAGTCAAAGGAATATATATATGCCATGAAGAAAGCAATAACAATAAAACTGAACGATCAATATGCTAAGCTAACAGATGGGTCTTGTCCATCACATTATTCTCCTAATGATGTGATCCCATTCATAAATGACAACACATGTCTATGGTTAGAAAACTTACTAGGGACACAACGTTTTGTCTATGTATCCACACATGTATCAAGTTTCCGGTTAATACAATCTAGAATGAATAATAAACATTTATCATGATATAAGGAAATATAAAATAACAACTTTATTATTGCATCTAGGGCATATTTCCTTCAGTCTCCCACTTGCACTAGAGTCAATAATCTAGTTCACATCGCCATGTGAATAACACCTATAGTTCACATCGTCATGTGATTAACGCATATAGTTCACATCGCCATGTGACCAACACCCAAAGGGTTTACTAGAGTCAATAATCTAGTTCACACCGTCATGTGATTAACACCCAAAGAGTAATAAGGTGTGATCATGTTTTGCTTGTGAGAGAAGTTTAGCCAATGGGTCTGCCACATTTAGATCCGTATGTATCTTGCAAATTTCTATGTCTACAATGCTCTACATGGAGCTACTCTAACTAATTGTTCCCACTATCAATATGTATCCAGATCGAGACTCAGAGTCATCTAGATCGGTGTCAAAGCTAGCATCGACGTAACTCTTTACGACGAACTCTTTATCACCTCCATAACCGAGAAATATTTCCTTAGTCCTCTAAGGATAATTTTGACCGTTGTCCAGTGATCTACTCCTGGATCACTATTGTACCCCCTTGCCAAACTCATGACGATGTGAACTATTGGTGTTAAATCACATGGCGATGTGAACTAGATTATTGACTCTAGTGCAAGTGGGAGACTGAAGGAAATATGCCCTAGAAGCAATAATAAAGTTGTTATTTATATTTCCTTATATCATGATAAATGTTTATTATTCATGCTAGAATTGTATTAACCGGAAACTTAGTACATGTGTGAATACATAGACAAACAGAGTGTCCCTAGTATGCCTCTACTTGACTAGCTCGTTAATCAAAGATGGTTAAGTTTCCTAACATAGACATGTGTTGTCATTTGATGAACGGGATCACATCATTAGAGAATGATGTGATGGACATGACCCATATGTTAGCTTAGCATAAATGATCGTTTAGTTTTATTGTTATTGCTTTCATCATGACTTATACATGTTCCTCTGATTATGAGATTATGCAACTCCCGAATACCGGAGGAACACCTTGTGTGCTATCAAACGTCACAACGTAACTGGGTGATTATAAAGATGCTCTACAAGTGTCTCCGATGGTGTTTGTTGAGTTGGTATAGATCAAGAGTAGGATTTGTCACTTCGTGTATCGGAGAGGTATCTCTGGGCCCTCTCGGTAATGCTCATCGCTATAAGCCTTGCAAGCAATCTCTACTCCTAATGTCTGAGTTGGTGAATAGTCTCCACGGTTTATTTTCACTGGGTTTTTTTTCCGTCTCTCCTCCCACCACCCCCTCCTACCCTGGTCCATCGGTTTATTTTTCTCTTCACTCTTTATTACAACTAGAACTTTCCTAACGTATAACAGATCATGGATCTAACTTCCTTAAGTTATGCAAATCAATCGATCCCTTTTATTGGTGTAATTTGTTTTAGGAAATAAATAACAGATTTTCAGGAAACAAATAATAGATTTTAATCTAACTTTCCTAACTTATCCAAATCAATCGATTTCTCTCATTAGTGAAATTTGTTTTAGGAAACAAATAACAAACACATCACAAACTTTCCTCCTAATAAATAGTTTCTTAACATTTGCAAACTTTTCTAATCAGACATGTCACAAACGGGCAGGTACTGATATCACCTTACCAAACAATAAAACCCCATTTGCATAGAAATCATTTCAAAATCCTAGCTTTCTTAAATTCTTACCTTTTCTTGATAACAACCAATATTTCATATGTTTTCCACCTATTGAAGGAAATCACCCCTCCGTCGATATTAGCATTTTTTGGGAATGAGATCTCCGGGTTATGAATTTTTGTGATTCTTTCCAATTGTGACCTCTCCTTCCGCTCCGGCTCCTTCTCGCACAAACACCTCCACCACAGCACGCCACCCCAGACCTCCTGCCTCTCTACACCTTCTCCGCCACCTTCTCCTCGTACTCCATTGACTATCCATCTGCCACGTTTGTCCACGGCGGTGTCGAGGGCATGGCGCAGCAGCGTACCAGCGGTAGAGCAGCGCACAGCAGCAGGAAGCAGCATGCAGCAGGTGAGGCGAGCGGCCGACGGTGGAGGGCAGAGATGCGGCAGGCGTGGCTGAGGGGGCGGCCGACAGCAGATGGCCGCGGCAGGAGGCGGCGCGAGGCAGGGGGCGCGACAGCGGGGCGAGCGAAGGGATAGGCAGCAGCAGGCCGGGCGAGCGCAGCCAGCGAGGGTGTGGCACGCGGCCATGGTGTGCGTCGCGTGGGGCACAGTGGTGCGGTGGCTGCGGCGAGCGCGACGGCAACGGCGGGCGCGACCAACGCGGTGTGGCACGGCCGTGGGCAGAGAGGGAGTGGCCCGGCGGGCGCGAAAGAAGAGCGGCTGGCTCGGGCATGAGCGCGCACAGGAGCGGGCATGTGCCACGGGGTCAATCCAAGGAGCTCAGTGGCTACCCCTGCAACCACTGACGGAGCTTTGTGAAGGCAAAAGCGTGCCATGGCCCGCCCAGTCCTGGGGTAAAAATGCATATAGTAGTAGTACAGATATACGGCTGCCTTTTGCATGTAGCCTCGCCTCGTCACGATTCTCTTCTTGCCATCTAGCCTCTGTTGCTCGATGCTTTCCTTTGATTGCTCTTCCTATCCAGCAAAGTAGCGACGACGCTAGGGCACATGACACGCGTACAGCCGCAGGGAGGGCCTGAGAGAGGTGGCGCGGAGCCACGGAGGTTGAGCTGCCGGTCGCCAGCGTCGTAGCAAAGTAGTAGCACCGAGCGATGCGGAGGCCTGAGGGCGGTTGTGGACAGCCGGCCGAGTAGCAACCTAGACGACGAGCGCTGCTGCACATTTTATGTGCGCACCCTCCAAATTCTTATCTCTTGGTCATTGGTCAGTGCTAATTTTCCTAAAAAATATAGGTTGTAGCACTTTGATATTCAATCAATTGATAATACACATTTTAATTTGGTACAAGATAATTGTCACAGGCAGTCTAATCAATGCAGAATCAATTTGGTTTTCAAGAGAAAAAAAGAGATGATACAATTACAGATGAAGTTGAGAAAGATTTTTCAGCAACAGCTCTTCGATAATTGCTTGAGTTGAAATATTTTGTGTTTTCTTTTAGTTTCGCCCGCCCAGGTTTTCCTTTGTAGCTCCGCCACTGCTTCCAACGGCCATGGCGGACGGCAGTTCTCGGCCACGGCGAAATACCTAACAAGAGCAAACGAGAGGGAAAACAGGGGGAAGGCAAGAGGAGATCACGGCGGTGTCAATGGCGCCCTAGGGGAAGACAGGGGAGCTCAGGGCGCTGCGGATCGAACGACAATGTTGCGGTGGCCGAAGGTTGAGGAAGACGGCATCGACGTCGATGCAGGGGTGTTGAACTTGATCTCGTTGGCGCAGACGAAATAGCGGAGGCGTTCGGTCATGGCGGCACTGTTTCTCCTTTTTAACACTGTTTTTTATTTATTCTTATCAACTAAATGATTTTTTGTTAATTGTGAAACTATGCACACAATTCGAGCACTAGGTGGCAGAAAAGTTTGGGGCCAAAAGGAAATACATAAAATTAGGTTTATATTTAATTGGTTATTTTAACTACTGTTGGACCTCTTATTAATTTGATAAGATTTAATTGTTGGGTCAAATAATGTTGTGCTCAACATGACAAATATCAGTGGAATTTATAGAATATGGTGAACATTTTAGTTTTATTGTTTGACAAAATAATTTATTTGACTTTATTTTAAATTTGAAATGGGCTTTGATTTTTATCAAGTGGAAGTTTGGCTTAGCAAGCCTGATGACATGGCATCATTAGGGGGAGGTCACTGTAGCTAACGACTGGAGGTGTTACATAATCTTCGCATTTCTGAAATTTCAATGTTAAATGATTGGGGAATATATCACACTATCTATTAGTTCAGTCAAGCTCACCACAAGTCCACACATTATTGCCAATTGAGTAAGTCTTATTGGCAGGGAGAATAGGCTGGGGTAGTGAGATGTGAGTGTGAGCATTGTGCCGGGCAGTGATTGAGTGAATTGCTTATCTTTTAATATAAGAAGAAAAGGAGTCGCTATTTGTTTTTTTAGCGAAAAGCAGTTGTTTGATATGAGGAAGATCACATACTTTTTTATAGTTACTCGGCAATTGCCTGCGCGTATGCACTCATGGATGTAACCGCGATAATGGGAGTTGAAAGAACACTTTGTGAAATCAAAGTGAAATGGAAAAAAATCCAGCCTGCAGTACAGATGAGTGATAAATCAATTAAAAAGTATGTATTAGCATGAGAGATAATTCATTTATTAACACTTGTCCATAAATGATGAAGTTTCTATCTGGTATCACTTCCTGTGAGGATATCCCAAAATTACCCAAAATTACCAGATCTAATATTATTTTAGCATGGCCTTTGGTAGTTCATGTGCACGTATTTTAGTGTATGACCCAATCTCATATTTTCTTCAAATTTATAGTGAAATGATGTTTCAAGTCAAGGTTGTTTCATATTGAGCTAACTTGCGAAAAATATGGATAATGATTGTGTTTTTGACGAGCTGGAGCAGATGCACGATTGTACATGTACTGAATAAATCATGATGCAGGACTGCTTGTGGTTGTTTTTAGGGCACACAGTCTTAGCGTGGGGACATTTTCGTATGTTCTATACTAAGAATTTTTTATCTTATGTGCTGTACTAAGTTGCTTTTATAACTTGTGTGCTTATTTCACTAATACATGCAGGAGTATCAAACAGTGATGGTGCGTTCTGTATACGATTTTCTTCAAATTTTATAGTTTTTGAAGATTTAGCATGTTCCACCCGATGCACCCGGCTAGCTAGACGCCCACCATTTTTGAACGTGTCAAGACTTTTGGATCAAGAACTTCATATGTGTATCAGTTCTAAAATGTTATGTTTGTATTTTGGTACTACAAAAATTAACATACAACTTTAGCAAGCACACACTTATATCTTGATTCGAAAATAGACGGGTACCTACTTCATATATTTACGTAAATTCCTTATATTGGGTTTATGTACATGTGCCATCATGGTCTATAAGCATTTGTACTAATATATAATGTTTCATGTGAGAAGGTTGTGGACGTGCATGTTTGATGGAATTTGAGCATTGAGGAATGTATTGGCATCCCTTTATAACTACACTTGCATCACATAGTGAAATATGGGAGAACGTACATCATTCACAAGCAACGGAGTGGATTAAGGAAGTTAGTGTGAATAAGTAGAATTTATTGATTGATGTGTACATTTGGATAACACATGTAGCATGGCATTGCCATACTCCAACTTGAATGAAATTTGTGATAACATCGATCCCAGTATATAGTGCCTTGGAAATCAATTGATGATCCCAATATTATGTATGGTGGATATTGTGGGTAGAGGAAGGTTGACAATGCCGCACAATGTGGCAATGGATCAGGAGACAACAAATCTACCTTACTGGCCAGGGGGGCGTCATGTGTGGCGCACGTCTCCTCCCCCTTGATGGGGGTGGCGAATCGACATAGACACGGGGGGGAGGGGATCAGGGCAGTTGGTGGGGGACTCTTCTTTGGCGAGCCGTTGGGAAGTACGGTGTGAAAGAGAGGGCGCCATGGCAAAGATGAGGTGGTGTCATCCAGTTTTACAGGGAGGGCTCCAGTGAGAAATGTCCCTCTATGGCGAGAAACCGAGAGGAAAAGGGAGGATCTGGCAGCAAAAGGGAAGGTTGCGTCGTGGGGTAATGTTTTTGTGTTGAGCCCGTGTGTTGGAGATCACATGACAGATAATTCGGACAATCACATTTCCCGCCAACACATGGTGTGGATTTGAGGGAGCTCGGACTGTGTAGATGGTTGAATTTTGAAGAGCCTGCTGGACGCCCGTTTGATGTCCAAACACACGCGGACTTATGAGGAAGAAATGAGCTATGATCTTGAAGAGACCTTAATAATCTGTTTGACTCATTTACATGCACTATAGCCCGTAGCAACGCACGGGCATTCTACTAGTGTGACTAATGAGTTAGTTGTAGGATGATGCATTAGAGAATGAGTAAAGAGACTTGCCGGTAACGAGATTGGACTAGGTATGATGATACCGACGATCGAATCTCGGGCAAGTAACATACCGATGACAAAGGGAACAACGTATGTTGTTATGCGGTTTGACCGATAAAGATCTTCGTAGAATATGTAGGAGAAAATATGAGCATCCAAGTTCCACTATTGGCTATTGACCGGAGATGTGTCTTGATCATGTCTACATAGTTCTCGAACTCGTAGGGTCCGCATGCTTAACGTTCGATGACGATTTGTATTATGAGTTATGTGATTTGATGTACCGAAGTTTCTTTGGAGTCCCGGATGAGATCACGGACATGACGAGGAGTCTCTAAATGGTCAAGAGGTAAAGATTAATATATTGGAAGGCTATATTCAGACACCGGAAGTGTTCTGGGTGATACCAGGTCACCGGAAGGGGTTCCGGGCAAACCCCGGCAAAGATATGGACTTGATGGGCCAAGTAAGGGAACACACCAGCCCACAAGGGGCTGGTGCACCCCCTATAGGAGGAAAATGAAAGTATGAAGTAGGACTCCTACTTCCTTCCCCTCCCCCTCCTTCCTTTCCCCTTTATCCAAATATGGTAAGGGGGCGAATTGGACTAGGGGCCCAAGTAGGATTCCTCCTACTTGGGCGCGCCCTAGGCTGCCTCCCTGCCTCTCCCTCCTTTATATATGTGGGGAGGGCACCCCTAGAACACACATCAATTGTTCCTAGCCATGTGCGGCGCCCCCTCCATAGTTAACACCTCGGTCATATCGCCGTAGTGCTTAAGCAAAGCCCTGCACCGGTAACATCATCATCACCGTCACCACGCCGTCGTGCTGATGAAACTCTCCCTCGGCCTCAACTAGATCAAGAGTTCGAGGGACGTCACCAAGATGAACGTGTGCAGATTGCGGAGGTGTCGTGCGTTCGGTACTTGGATCGGTTGGATCACGAAGACGTTCGACTGCATCAACCGCGTTACTAAACGCTTTCGCTTTCGGTCTACGAGGGTACGTGGACACATTCTTCCCGCTCGTTGCTATGCTTCTTCTAGATAGATCTTGCGTGATCGTAGGCAATTTTTTGAAATACTATGTTCCCTAACAAGTAGTGCCTCCCTCTGGTGAATATAGTGGCCAAGAAACTAGTGGGCATTGCTTCTTTCATGGCTATGGCTGGAAGATTGCTCCTGGTAAAATCAGTTCTTGTTTCATTCACAATATTTTTCATGGGCTACATTGATGTTCATGTGACAATTAAACATCAGGTTATCAAATATCCGAGGCATTGTCTTTGGACACTAGTAGACAAAGGGTCAAATGTGAAGCACATTAGTGCCGGTTTGAATTTGAGCCGGCACTAATGTGACCATTAGTGCCGGTTCCAACGGCTAGGCGGGCGGGCATCATTAGTACCGGTTCGTGGGTAACCTTTAGTACCGGTTCATGCCACGAACCGGTACTAATGAGGTTGTGTCAGGCTATGGTCAGTCTGGGGCCCCCACGAAGACCTTTAGTACCGGTTCATGCCATGAATCAGTACTAGAGTTTCTTTGTAAGATGATTTTTAGTCCCACCTCGCCAAGAGAGAGGCAGTATGAGCGGTTTATAAGCCGTGAGTGCAAAGACAATGAAGAAGAGTTGCAATGCTCACCTACATGTTGATTAGCTTCAAGCCTTGCGGAATAGCATAGATTGCACTGAGCTATGTGCAGTGCAGTCTACACTATTCCGAATGGCTTGAAGCAAATTAACCAGCATTGCACCTCTTTTATATTTTTAATAACTTATTTGAACTCCGGACTTTTTTTGTGTTCAGTATGCAGCATTCAAAGCGACGTCATCAATTTCCAACATGTTCTGACATCATTTGTTGTTTTTCGGTCATTTACCTAATTGTTTAGAGAGCTAAATGACCGTGAAATTGAAAATCACTACAAAATGAATCCTGAAAATGTTGAAACTTGGCATGGTATCATCATATCATCCACATAGCATGCGCGAAAGAGTAGAGAGGGTCACGGCAAAAACTGGACGCACTTCGTGTACAAACTGGACAAACTCTTTCAAAGTATCAGGGTTTCGGACGAAAACTCATCTGTTACATGGCCACTTCAATGTTTTTTAAACTTATTTGAACTTCGGACTTCTTTTGTGTTTAGTATGCAGCATTCAAAGCGACGTCATCAATTTCCAATATGTTCTGACATCATTTGTTGTTTTTCGGTCATTTACCTAATTGTTTAGAGAGCTAAATGACCGTGAAATTGAAAATCACTACAAAATGAATCTTGAAAATGTTGAAACTTGGCATGGTATCATTATATCACCCGCATAGCATGCGCGAAAGAGTAGAGAGGGTCACGGCAAAAACTGGACGCACTTCGTGTACAAACTGGACAAACTCTTTCAGAGTATCAGGGTTTCGGACGACAACTCATCTGTTACATGGCCACTTCAATGTTTTTTAAACTTATTTGAACTCCGGACTTTTTTTGTGTTCAGTATGCAGCATTCAAAGCGACGTCATCAATTTCCGACATGTTCTGACATCATTTGTTGTTTTTCGGTCATTGACCTAATTGTTTAGAGATCTAAATGACCGTGAAATTGAAAATCACTACAAAATGAATCCTGAAAATGTTGAAACTTGGCATGGTATCATCATATCACCCGCATAGCATGCGCGAAAGAGTAGAGAGGGTCACGGCAAAAACTGGACGCACTTCGTGTACAAACTGGACAAACTCTTTTAGAGTATCAGGGTTTCGGACGAGAACTCATCTGTTACATGGCCACTTCAATGTTTTTTAAACTTATTTGAACTCCAGACTTCTTTTGTGTTTAGTATGCAGCATTCAAAGCGATGTCATCAATTTCCAACATGTTCTGACATCATTTGTTGTTTTTCGTTCATTGACCTAATTGTTTAGAGAGCTAAATGACCGTGAAATTGAAAATCACTACAAAATGAATCTTGAAAACGTTGAAACTTGGCATGGTATCATCATATCACCCGCATAGCATGCGCGAAAGAGTAGAGAGGGTCACGGCAAAAACTGGACGCACTTCGTGTACAAACTGGACAAACTCTTTCAGAGTATCAGGGTTTCGGACGAGAACTCATCTGTTACATGGCCACTTCAATGTTTTTTAAACTTATTTGAACTCCGAACTTCTTTTGTGTTTAGTATGCAGCATTCAAAGTGACGTCATCAATTTCCAACATGTTCTGACATCATTTGTTGTGTTTCGGTCATTTACCTAATTGTTTAGAGAGCTAAATGACCGTGAAATTGAAAATCACTACAAAATGAATCCTAAAAATGTTGAAACTTGGCATGGTATCATCATATCACCCGCATAGCATGCACGAAAGAGTAGAGAGGGTCACGGCAAAAACTGGACGCACTTCGTGTACAAACTGGACATACTCTTTCGGAGTATCAGGGTTTCGGACGAGAACTCATCTGTTACACGGCCACTTCAATGTTTTTTAAACTTATTTGAACTCCGGACTTCTTTTGTGTTCAGTATGCAGCATTCAAAGCGACGTTATCAATTTCCAACATGTCCTGACATCATTTGTTGTTTTTCGGTCATTTACCTAATTGTTTAGAGAGCTAAATGACCGTGAAATTGAAAATCACTACAAAATGAATCCTGAAAATGTTGAAACTTGGCATGGTATCATCATATCACCCGCATAGCATGCGCGAAAGAGTAGAGAGGGTCACGGCAAAAACTGGACGCACTTCGTGTACAAACTGGACATACTCTTTTGGAGTATCAGGGTTTCGGACGAGAACTCATCTGTTACACGGCCACTTCAATGTTTTTTAAACTTATTTGAACTCCGGACTTCTTTTGTGTTCAGTATGCAGCATTCAAAGCGACGTCATCAATTTCCAACATGTTTTGACATCATTTGTTGTTTTTTGGTCATTTACCTAATTGTTCAGTATGCAGCATTCAATTTCCAGAAGAAAATAAATAGAAGAAAAGAAATAATGCAGAAAATAAAAAAATTATACAAAAAATTACTCAAAAATAAATAGAAGAAAATAAATAATGCAGAAAAGAAAAAACTATATAAAAACTACTCAAAAATAAATAGAAGAAAATAAATAATGCAGAAAAGAAAAAACTATATAAAAAACTTGTTGGCGCGCTGCCCAGTGGGCCTGCCAGACCTAGGGTGTGCAAATGCAGGCCCAGAAGGGCCAGCAGGCTCACAGGGCAGCGCGCCCTAATTAATTAGGCCTAGAAGCCTGCTATATAGAGGAGTTCGAAGAGGTAGCCGCGGCTGGGTTTATAAACCAGTGCGGCTGCCCTTCGCCCGGCGAGGTGGGACTAAACTTTGGGGTGGCAGCGCGAGGCCTTTAGTACCGGTTGGTGGCTCCAACCGGTACTAAAGACCACCCTTTAGTACCGGTTGGAACCACCAACCGGTACTAAAGGCCTGCTCTTCCCGCCTCTTGGCCTGGCCAAAGTTGGCCTTTAGTACCGGTTGGTGGCTCCAACCGGTACTAAAGGCCTCTCCTATATATACAACACTTACGAAAATTCAGTTAGATCTTCCCACTTCTTTCGTCTCCAACCTCTCGCGCGCCGCTCGAACCCGTCCTCGCCGCCCATCGCCGGTCGTCCGTCGTCGTCGTCACTGTCCCCGCCGCCGCCCGTCGTCGTCGCCGTCTCACGCCGCCGCCCCGAACGCCGCGCGCCGCCGTCCGTCGTCGTCCCGCCGCGGTCCCGTACGTCTCTCGCTCTCGCGTATACCCGCCGTGCCGCCGTCCGTCGTCGTCGCACCCGGCCCGTATGGCGGCGCCCCTGCCCGTACGTACGCCGCGGCCCCCGCCCCGTACGCCGGCGCCCCCACTCATACGTACGGGGCAGCGGCGTACGGGGCCGCACACATACACACATACACACACATGCATATATACGTACACACTACACACACACACATACACACACACACATTTTTTTTACTTATTTTCTGTTTTTTAGAAAAGTTAATTAGATGATCGAATGTTTGATTAATGTCGAATGTTAGATGAATTAGCTAGATAGAAAATTGTCGAACTAGAGATTTGAACTAGTTGAATAATTAATATAACTAGTTTATTTTTAGTAAGAAAATTATCGAAGTAGTTTATTTAGGTATATGAGATTTGAACTAGTTCAATAATTAATATAACTAGTTTATTTTTAGTAAGAAAATTGTCGAACTAGTTTATTTAGGTATATGAGATTTGAACTAGTTCAATAATTAATATAACTAGTTTATTTTTAGTAAGAAAATTTAGGTATCTGAGATTTGATGATCTAATTAAAATATTATTTGTTAATGAGTTTTTCTGTTTATTTAATTTTTTATATATTTTGAGTTTATATAAATGTTAGATTAATGTCGAATGTTAGATGAATTAGATAGAAAAGTTAAATATATAGTAATGTCAATTGTTAGAGATGAATATAGTTAGATATATTAATGTCAAATGTTAGATGAATATATATTTGGCTAGATATTAATTAATGTTAGATAGTAATAGGTGTTAATGTTTCACCTATATGAACATAGGAAATGTCATCTGACGACGAAAAAGATTTCATTATGTGCGAACACTGTGAAGACCAGCGCGGCCTGTGCGAAAGAAATTTCTTTGTTGATGGTAGGCGCTTCAGCATCAAGCTGGATGAGACATTCAAAGTTGATACAGTAAGTCACTTTGTCAATTATTATTTGAATGCAAAACTTATGCTTCATTTGCTTCAACTTATAATTTTAAATTTTCACTATTCTACTAGCGCATCCCCTGCCATGCAAGAATTTTTGTCTTGGATAAGATAGGTTTTAGTGCTATAGATGATATGGAGGTAAAGAGAGTTTACTTGAAGACGGGGCATGGGTATACTTTCAACGTCAAATTATATAATGGAGACACATACACCCATTTTGAATGCAAAACTTGGCAAGCACTATGCAAGGCTTATGCATTTGAGCCTGGTATGGTTGTCACCTTTGATATTCGTCCGGAAGATGATATTGAAGGTAATATAGACATCTGGGTCGATGTGCAAACGCCTCCAGTTCTATCATTATGTGAGTTTTTCTCAACCATGCATGCATATGTTTATGTCTTTGATACAGTTTATTCAAAAATAGTTGACAACTAATTTGTATTGTCAGCTTATTTCGATTCAAGCAAACATGTCCAGCGCTTGGTAGACAGGACCTACTACTACCCCGGGGCTCAACTAAACTGCGAGGAGATAAGTCATTATGTTTCATGGCTTGAGGATCTTAATACTGTCAAGATAAATTTTTTCCTGAACTTAGAAATGTTAGTACTCAAAACGTGCGACCAATGGTGATCGTATTGAACTACGGTCACATCTATAATCGAAAGATGGTAAGATTTTAACTATTTGTCCTTAATTAGTGCATCTTTTGCATACATTATTTTTGAAGCTAAACTTTCATTGTTTAGTATATTAATTACTATACGATGTTCTTCAACAGGGACTTCCGATGACAGTTGTGCCTCAGTGGATCGACACTAAAGGTGACATGTCAATGGTTAGCTTACGGCCAAGATATCCTACATTGCACATGAGTGCATTCAGGATTTCTGAAAGCGAAGAATGCTTAATAGTGAAAGATTGGAGCAAAATTGTTAACGATCACAGAGAAGTACTAGGGGGCAGCAAGGAGAAGCGCAACCCAAGATTAGGAGACAGATTCATCTGCATACTCCAGTATGATGAATCAGGAGAGCTATACATGTTCTATGCTATTCTACCTGAGAGGGAGCAGCACTAGTTCATGCTCTTAATTAGTGTCTCATGTCCGTGTCCTGAACTTCGATGTTGGTGATGATTATGTTGAACTCGATGATATCTTTGCTTCTGTTACAAAGTGAATGTTTCATCTTTAAGCTAGCCAGTGTTGGTGATGATTAGATAGCTAGCGGTAATGACTATGATGATTAAATAGTGGTAATTAGACGACTACGATGATTTTTAGCTAGCTAGAGTTCATTTATTTATTTATTAATATGCGATGATGATGATGATGATGATGATGATGATGATGATGATGATGATGATGATGATGATGACGACTACAACTCATTATAACGTAAAACAATCCTAAATTAAATTGATAACACAAATTTAATTAAAAAATACAAAATAAAACAAAAACCCACAAACATTTAGTACCGGTTGGTGTTACCAACCGGTACTAAAGGGCTCCCGACCCCCGGAGCTGGCTCGTGCCACGTGGTTTCCCTTTAGCACCGGTTCGTGCTGAACCGGTACTAAAGGGGGGGGCCTTTAGTGCCCACACTTTAGTGCCGGTTATGGAACCGGCACTAAAGGGCCTTATGAACCGGTGCTATTGCCCGGTTCTGCACTAGTGGGAGAGGCCCTGGCCTAGAAGACCATAGACCTGTCATGGTGGCTTGGAAAACGGTTTGTGGACCAAAGGATCAGGGGGCTTAGGTGTGTTGGACATGTTTGTATGGAATAAAGCTTTGCTCATGAAGAATATGCATAAATTCTATAACAGAGCTGATATCCCCTGGGTCAACTTAATTTGGGAATCCTATACAGTAATGGAAGGCTGCCTGGAACTCATGTGGAAGGATCTTTTTGGTGGAAGGCAAATTTGGGCCTGGTTGATAACTTTAAATCCCATGCCAGGTGTCATGTGGGGAATGGAAGGAGTGTGTTCTTTTGGTCCGACCCTTGGCATACTGGGTGTCTTCAAGTTATTTCCCCTCATCTATTTTCTTTTGCCAATGATCAATGGCTCACAGACCATAAGGTGCTTTAGCATGAGTATCTGGAAGATCTTTTTCACTTACCACTTTCTACTCAAGTTTTTGGTGAATTTACTCAAATGGAAGACTTGTGTGACTCCCTCTGAAATTCCGATCTTAGGGAGAACACATATATGTGGAGCTATATCTGGGGCAGTGGGGTGTTTTATGTTGCCCAAGCATATAGAGTGATGTTGCTTTGCAAGTAGTACCTCCTCAATTTAAATGGATTTGGAAGTGCTTCTGTCAGTCCAAACATAAGGTTTTCTTTTGGATGATCCTGCATGATAGATTAAATACCAGGAATTTGCTTTGAAGGAAAACTTTTCACCTAGATTCATATAATTATGCCACACTTTCTTGTATGCAAGAGGAGACACTACAACATTTGTTTTGGACCTGCCCCTTTGTTGACCAGTGTTGGGATTCTGTTTGCCGTGCTAGATCTCATAACATGTTTGTCCTTGAAGCAACTGCAGATGTGGGGCAAAAAATTCAGGTGACATTTTTCATGGAAGTCGTCATCCTGGCTTCTTGGTCTTTATGGATCACCAGGAGATACTTATCTCTATGAGCCCATTCTCTTAAAACATAGGATTAAGAGGAAATCTGATGTGTTGTTCAATGCTTGGTTTGCACGATTGATGTATTTTTGTTTTGTTTCCTTTTTCTTTCTAGGTGTATCATTTCTTTTTTCTTTCTTTCTTTCTTTGGCCCAGCTCAATGTTTTAGACTTTTTGTGCTGCTTTGTTTAATTAATTAATTAAAATTGCTATGGGGGTTTACCCTATTGTGCATAGTCAAAAAATGGCAAATGTGTACCTTCTTGATAAATACCAATGTCAAGTTTTTATTTTCTTGTATTTTATAAAGAGGGGTGTGACAAGTTATTTTTTTCCTGAAATTGCCATGTGGTTTCCCCCTCATTGGAAGTCTTGTTTCATTATGTTCATGTCAAATGTGCCTAGCCCCTAGCAATTCCATTTAATACCTAATTGATTTTTTAAAGCCATGCATGGCAACTTCATGATGAATAGCAGGCGGGCAATTTCTCAAAGCTATTTGATGATAATTAGGCCATTGCAAGTTCCAATCCTTGTTGTTGGCCACTATCTCCACTCTCACATGGCAAATTTCATTCAAGTGCATACTTACTTTCTCGGACTTATGTGTTGGAAATATGCCCTAGAGGCAATAATAAAATGGTTATTATTATATTTCTTTGTTCATGATAATTGTCTATTGTTCATGCTATAATTGTGTTATCCGGAAATCGTAATACATGTGTGAATACATAGACCACAACACGTCCCTAGTGAGCCTCTAGTTGACTAGCTCGTTGATCAAAAGATAGTCATGGTTTCCTGACTATGGACATTGGATGTCATTGATAACGGGATCACATCATTAGGAGAATGATGTGATGGACAAGACCCAATCCTAAGCATAGCTCAAAGATCGTGTAGTTCGTTTGCTATAGCTTTTCCGAATGTCAAGTATCATTTTCTTAGACCATGAGATTGTGCAACTCCCGGATACCGTAGGAGTGCTTTGGGTGTGCCAAACGTCACAACGTAACTGGGTGACTATAAAGGTACACTACGGGTATCTCCGAAAGTGTCTGTTGGGTTGGCACGAATTGAGACTGGGATTTGTCACTCCGTATGACGGAGAGGTATCTCTGGGCCCACTCGGTAATGCATCATCATAATGAGCTCAATGTGACCAAGTGGTTGATCACGGGAGCATGCATTACGGTACGAGTAAAGTGACTTGCCGGTAACGAGATTGAACGAGGTATTGGGATACCGACGATCGGGTCTCGGGCAAGTAACGTACCGATTGACAAAGGGAATTGTATACGGGATTGATCGAATCCTCGACATCGTGGTTCATCTGATGAGATCATCGAGGAGCATGTGGGAGCCAACATGGGTATCCAGATCCCGCTGTTGGTTATTGACCGGAGAGTCGTCTTGGTCATGTCTGCGTGTCTCCCGAACCCGTAGGGTCTACACACTTAAGGTTCGGTGACGCTAGGGTTGTTGAGATATTGGTATACGGTAACCCGAAAGTTGTTCAGAGTCCCGGATGAGATCCCGGACGTCACGAGGAGTTTCAGAATGGTCCGGAGGTGAAGATTTATATACAGGAAGTTAAGTTTCAGCCATCGGGAAAGTTTCGGGGGTAATCGGTATTGTGCCGGGACCACCGGAAGGGTCCCGGGGGTCCACCGGGTGGGGCCACCTATCCCGGAGGGCCCCATGGGCTGAAGTGGGAGGGGAACCAGCCCCTAGTGGGCTGGTGCGTCCCCCATGGGCCTCCCCTGCGCCTAGGGTTGGAAACCCTAGGGGTGGGGGCGCCCCACTTGGCTTGGGGGGCACTCCACCCCCCTTGGCCGCCGCCCCCCTTGGAGATTGCATCTCCTAGGGCCGGCGCCCCCATAGGGGTCCTATATATAGTCGGGGGGAGGAAGGGCAGCCGCACCCTAGCCCCTGGCGCCTCCCTCTCCCTCCCGTGACACTCCTCCCTCTCCCTGAGCTTGGCGAAGCCCTGCCGAGATCACCGTTGCTTCCACCACCACGCCGTCGTGTTGCTGGATCTTCATCAACCTCTCCTTCCCCCTTGCTGGATCAAGTTGGAGGAGACGTCTTCCCAACCGTGCGTGTGTTGAACGCGGAGGTGTCGTCCGTTCGGCGCTAGGTCATCGGTGATTTGGATCACGACGAGTACGACTCCATCAACCCGTTCTCTTGAACGCTTCCGCGCGCGATCTACAAGGGTATGTAGATGCACTCCCCTCTCCCTCGTTGCTAGATGACTCCATAGATTGATCTTGGTGATGCGTTGAAAATTTTAAAATTCTGTTACGTTCCCCAACATTATGTTTCTGTTCTTTCTCGTTATGTTGTACACACCAATTTTGGTGGTTATTCCAGGTACAATACTCCCTGCATTTGGGGATTATCAGCGCCCTGATAAATTTTTTGGCCGCGGGACATCCGCTCTCAAGTAGAACTCGGCGGCGATTTAGAGTCTAAACCCTAGCCGCTGCATAGGGGAGTTTATGCTCCCCGATTATTGTTGAGTCGGACTCATTGGAAATGTAAAATGCTCGAGATTGGGCGTCCTACATGATGGTTCTAGTCGACTGTTTCCGGAAGGCTTCCTCAATCGGTGAGGTTTCATCCCAACATTGTCCCATGGGGTGCCAATACACACTAACGCACATTTTAGCTTGACATGCTTATGATTCAAATTTCCATTTGTGCCTGGAGGGACGCCCCCTAGTTCATACCTCATTGTAACTATTCCAATGAAGTGAGACGAATGGCATTCCCTAGAAAAAGTTAGGAAAAATTTGCATTTTCTACTTATTATTTTCTTCGTCCGAAATTACTCGTCGCTCAAAATAGATGTATCCAGCACTAAGATACATCCATTTCAATGACAACAAGGTTGCATGTGTTTTTCAATCCCGAACAATCATCTGATTCTAGTAAATCACAGCGCGCGCTCTCTCTCTGTGTATTGTACTGTACAGTACAAAACAACGGATTCCCTAGAGATCCGAATGGAACGAGATCAGTTAGAACTATTTTCATCCTTTCAGGCGAGATTCAGTTAAAAAGATTCGGTCTTCTTTCTGTAACAAAGGCAAAGATTCTCCCTTCTGTGTTCCCCGTGCTCCCCGGAAAAGCCCAACCGTGCGCCGTCCGAAGCGGCCTCGCCGGGCCCGCCGGGCCCACTCGCAGCCTCACACCGCACACTGCTATATCCGTCCGTGGCCTGTGGGGTGGAGTTGACCACAGACCTTCCTTCCTCCATCCTCCCACCGCCGTGAATTGCAGGAGTGGCGGACGCGCGGGGAGAAGAGAAGAGAAGAGAAGAGAAGAGAGATTCACGCGCGGCGGAGCCCGGCCACCTCCTTCCGACGTCTCCTCCGCCCACGGTAATCCGCCGGCCCCTGCGCCCGATCTCGATCTTGTCTCCAGTCTCTTCGCGTTGGTTGCCCGGTGGGGATGGGATGGGAGTGGTACACGGACTGATCCATCCATCGGTTCTCCCTCCTCCGGATGGGAAGGTGGTTTCGCCGATCGGCGTCGCTTCTCGGGCTGGCGGCGGGGAGTGGGAGCCGGAATGGATCGGCTGGTGCGACGGCGACGGGTCTCGATAGATTGATGCTAGGAGTACTACCATTTTCGTTGTCCCCCAATGTAATTTCGGATGCGCAGATCCCCTCGGCAACTTATACCCATCCTCATTTAGAATCTGAGAAGGCATGTTATGCTAGTTTATTTATTTGGCGCCAGTTTTATTTATTTGGCAACTGTGGCGCCGGGCGGGAAATACCGGGAGATATAAGAGGTTGTTGTTATTACTAGCCTAGTTGCATTTACATTGCTGTTGCTATGCCGTCGTGATGACACATTCGTTCGTGTTGCATTGATATTGATGCTGTCTCTATCCCGACGGTATACGTGCATTGTTACGCAGGAGCCATGGGTTTGACTTCGGCGAAGGGGATCGCCCTCACCGTCTCCTTGTTTGGCCTCCTCGCGTTTCTGCTCGGCGTCATCGCAGAAAACAAAAAGGTTTGTGTTGTTTATATCTGTTATATGATGTATCATACATGCACTTTCTTGTGGAGAGCGCTGACTGAATTCAGTACATGTTCCCGAATATGTTTTTCAGTAAAAAATATTACTAGCACACATCAGTTCAGGAACCACCTCCTTTGCAATAAGATTCCTCGCCTGTGAAATTTGGGTCCCATATCAGGACCATAATCAAATTTATTTACTTCATTCCAACAGTCCAACTGTGCATAGGGGAGCATGCATAATCAGACTAATCATGGAAACTTCAAACTGCCTATTTCCTCTTAGCTGACTGTAACTTGTTATGAATCTCTTCTGAATAATTTAACTCGGTGTGAATTTCATTTTTCCATTAATGCAGCCTCCTTATGGAACTCCTATCAAGGGAAAGGATGTTGTCATCTGCAAGTTCCCGAGTGACCCAACGATTGCAATGGGAAGCCTGTCTATTGTGGCACTTGTTTTAGCTGCTTTCATTGGGCACGTTGCCATCTTTTACCCGTACAAGGGCAAGTCGGTTCCTCGTGGAGCGTTATTTCAGAGCACCAGCTTGTCTGTGTTCTTTGTTATTGCTGAGTAAGTTCCCTTTAGCTCTGTGGCCAAGAATTTCAGATGGACTAGATGCAATAGTACCTAATGTTCGGATGTTGGTTCATGTCTTGAGCCCTGCCATTTGATGAAGATTAGCTATGCATTGTCAGTCGTTTCATGGACCCTTGTTTCTTTTGATGGTGTACACTTCATAGATAATAAATGCTGAACATTG
Source organism: Triticum urartu (assembly GCF_056163025.1). Classification (NCBI taxonomy): domain Eukaryota; kingdom Viridiplantae; phylum Streptophyta; class Magnoliopsida; order Poales; family Poaceae; genus Triticum; species Triticum urartu. The sequence goes on along the minus strand of NC_141873.1, from coordinate 45,316,165 downwards.
CCAACATTGTATTTCTTCAGTTAAATGGATTATCCTCTAGGGAATTTATTGAGGCTTAATGTTCAAGTGTTTAATTCTGCCATTGATGGTTGAGGCTTGATGTTCAAGTGTTTAATTCTGCAAGCTGTTATATTTACGTTGCATGACTAATTGAATCATTACATTATGCACACTGCTGTCTCCTGCACTTAATACTAATTTACTTATGGTAATCAAGTTTCACACTGTTCATTCTACTAACTGTTCTTATGAAATCAGACTGGTATCAGCTCTGGCTTTTGCAATGCTGCTCTGGGCAACGATCACGGAGGGTCACCATCGCACCAGTAACGTTCACCACGACATGGATACCCTGTGCCCCACCGCAAAGACCGGCCTCTTTGGAGGTGCCGCTTTCCTGGCCCTTGACGCTGCTCTGTTCTGGCTTGTTTGCCAGATGCTGGCCCTTAATGCGAGGGCCGACTATCTGGATGAGGATGAGGATGAGGATGACAAGGGCGAATATGGCCAGGTTTATGCTGCTGATGCCGATGGCACGAAGGTCTGAGTCGGTTAACTGCAGGATTTCAACAATAGCACCGTTTAGATATATTTTAGATTCATTATGCGTCTTTGAAAAGGTCGGTTTAGTTCTCCAAAAAATTGTAGATATGCCATGCCATTCCCGTAGTCGTACATAAGATCATTTCCTCATTCCAGTTTCAGACTTCAGATTGAACGATAAGTTGTGTTCTGGTTTGCTACTTCCCTTTCTGAATTAAAGTATCATGTTATCTGTGAATTTTTTATGTCTGCATTTTGATGTTCCGTTGTTCTGCTATTTGTGAATCTGGAGGTGTCTTCAGATATCAGTGTGTTCAGTGAAATGTACTAACAATTACTTACATTTGACACCATGTTTCTAAGTGAGGTTTGATGAGAATCAAAGAACAGATACATGGCCATGCCAGGCATAGTATTGCTAAGTTACACAAATGATGTAGATACCATCATGTCTAGTACAAGCTAAATGTTCTGCTTTAACAACTCACAACAATGGCAAAAAGGGTTCTAAACAAGAAGTATTACAAGGAGTGTATGCTCCCTCCCATCACAACAAGGTCTGAGTCAGTTACCTGCCATATTTCAAAGTTAGTACAGTTTGACACCATGTTATCTGTGAATGTTTTATGGCTTGATTTTATGTTGTGTTGTTGTGCTATTATGCTATTGTAATTCTGAATGGTGTGTGATTCTGAATCTACGTGTTGCGGTTTGTAAGCAACAAAATTACGTTGCATTGTACAGAATGTAATGGCTGCACATTGAGGAAATGCAGAAAGAAATTACATTTGACATCAGTTTCTACAAGTGAGGGAGAATCAAAGAATCAATTGCTACTTACACGGCCGCACCAGGCATAGTATTGCTAAGTTACATGTATGATGTACATACCATCATGCCTAGGACAAGCTAAATCTTCTGAACAGCTAACATTCATGACAAAAACTGCGTCGCAATGGGCGGTCGCCAACTTAGCATCACCTGTCCCCAAAATCTTCTGCTTCAGAAGAAACTTATAGCATTTGGAACTTGTAACTTATCAATTCAGGCATCAGGCATCTATGTCATGCCTTCAGGATCAATCTTGGTCACAATCAGCTTGATTGCTGTCAAATTCACGGACAAATGCAGACTGTTACTTGCGCTGTTGCATTATGCAAGCTTTGAACAAATGGAGTCTGTTGCTTCTTTCTATACTCAGTCATGGCTGGCGGATAGTGAGTGAACCATACTGCATTGAGAGAAAGGAAGCGGCTTATATGTATGTGTTCAGTGCCATGCCATGCAACAAGAATTCCACATTGAAGAAAACAAGATATACTAACATGTTCCCTGCACATAGGCATAATTGCTTTGTTGGATATGTAATGTCTAACAACACAAGTATCGTACTATGATCCAACACGAGTTTTCCAACAACTCGTGACATGACCGTCCCATCATTTAAAAAAATGAATTACTAGATTTTGATTGAACGACAACTAGAATGAGTCTGATCTCAACATATTCGAAAAGCAAAGACTGGAAGCAAATCAGGAGGATATGTTATATTGTGCATACTACATGGTGTGGTTCTTGCCTACAGCACCCAGAAGGTTGCTTAAAGTAAGCTCCAGAATTTCCAATAATAATCACTTCAACTAAAATATTGATGGGTGTAGAGAAATCCAAGGCTGCTCATATATTTTACATTATAGGATTCTTGGCAAAAGGATCAGGTCACTGGCTCCAAAATCATACCAGATGTAGAATGGTAGTACATCGACAACTCAAAGTAGTTAAGTACGTACCAGCCTAATTTATGCCAAGCATGCACAAAGCCCTAGCAATCGTTATGAAGCCAAATCCATTTGAGGCGCTTCCTGTTCTTTTAACGGTTAACACTCGCAGATTCTTTCTAGTTAATTTGATCTAAAAGGAAAACAAGGGTATTTGAACTACGAACAAGGATCAGTTAAGCATACAGGGGCCTCTTTGATTCGCAGGATTTCCAAAATGTAGGAATAGACTGGCATGCCACTGTGATACTACAGGATTGTAATGATGTTTGATTGTGCATAGAAAAAGCGTAGGATTCTTTCAAAGAGGTTGGAGTGGATGGAAAATTTCCTATGAAATCGAGTGCAAATGAATCCTTAGGAAAAAATTCTATGGCTTACAATCTTACGAATCAAACAACCCACGTAGGAAAAATTCCCAAGGATTAGACTCCTCCAAAATTCCATTGAGAATCCTTTGAACCGCAGAAGCCCATTCATGTTTTATCAAGCTAGGTTCTTCAACGTAGTCACATAAACATTCTTTAGTGAGAAAAGGGCAACTTTCTCTAGGTTGTAAATAACATCCGTGTTGTAGTATGACTATCTATGAAAGAATACATCAATGTTAAATTCAATGATTTTACCTTCTCCACACCATGTTGGCTACTTGTCACGTTCCTCACTTGATGCTTTCCTAAGACTCAATATTACTCCACCGCTAAGACATGTGGTAACAACAGCAAGGGAAGCTTCAGTTGGTATATGATAACCTGCCACAAATCAGCATAATCAGCATGGTCTGTTAATGGTGACAGATCATAGTGTGGAATGCCATGAGTATAACAACTATGATTGCTCACCACAAAAGTCAAAGATCATCTTTGCCCCTATGAAGCCCAAAACGATACCAACAGCAGGCTGGAGAGCACATTGCCAACAGCAATAAGTGACACAAAATAGATAATAGACAAATACGTAGGGATGCAAGCGGGGTGGGCTAGCGGACAATACCATAGTATAATGTAGTGTTAATTTTAAGCAAGTGACGAGAAAATTTTAAACTAATTGATGAGTTTCACGGGACGAAGGGGGTTGCCGCTTGCACCCTTACAAATATGGATATGTTCACACCCTTGACCATCCATGAACCAATACATGCGCATGGGGTTAAAAAAATGGCAGCAAGAAGGCAATCACCAGCCAGTTAGCACTACCTGGACAGATCTCGGTGAAAATTCGAATGGTTGGTTTGTTAAAAGTTAAGTGCAAAAACTATAAATGATAAAAATGCATAACTACTGGATATTCTTTATGTATTTAAAAAATAAGTAAATATTTCAAGATACTTTAAAAGAGCAAGGGATATTATGTATTCAATAATAACACTAAATATTTCAAGAAACTTTAGAAGAGCAGGGGACATTTACCTGCAGATACTCCAACTCAGACATGCTCTCAGAAATGAGTACGTAGAGCGACCTCAGGCCTACAGGGTAATTCCGTCATGTTATTACGTTAACACTTCAAAGTGTATTCGGAATGCACAAATTTGTGCTATGTATGAACATTCTGCATCAACAACCATGGTATCCAAGCTGCTTTTTCATGCATCACTTATTTTTCGTTGTATAGTACTCCCCCTGTCTCAAAATATAAGACCTTTTTTTTGACAATATAGGGAGTACATGTGATTACTAATTGCTCAACAGCATAAAAATGATGAAATTACTTGGTCATACATATCAGTTTCTTGTAATTAGAGAAGATAAACGTGAACATCAAAGACTGCTACGAAGCTAGGGTTAGTGTTACTATTAGGCAATAGCCCCAATGTGTGGCTGAATTAACAGAAGCAGATTTCAGAGATTTAAAAAGTACACATTGAGCTATTAACTTCACATTATACAAACTTACAAAGGAAAAATCAATGGAAGAAATAACTTCAAAACCGTGTATAGAAAGCAAGAATGAAAGAACGAAGTCTTACGAGGAAGACAAGTTTTGAAACATACACAAATCAAAAGTCGGCAGTGTAATCCATCACTAATGATGGAGAATTTTAACTTAAAAATGGTCCATTTGTCTATGAAAAGAGAAAAAAACATAGCACGCAGTTTGTTCATAGGGACAGAAAGAAGATTTACCAGAAATAGCAAAAATATTTGATGACAATATTATAAGTGGGTCTCTTGTCACACCAAAGATTGCTGGTATTGAGTCGACCTACAAACTGAAGATGTTAATCCCCATGCTCGTGGTCCTAAAATGGGAAGAGAAACATCACGCGGGAAATATTGAGAACGAACTTACAGCAAAAGCAATATCACTTAGCTCAATCACTACCAGAGTCAAGAGTAATGGGGTGGCCTGTAAGACATCAAACAAAAAATGACATATTCAGGAACAAATAGCTTTACGAAGTTGAAATATGTCATTGAGATGGTTCACTCAGACACACAATGTTGCTGGTGGCGTTAGCTTTCCGTGCATGCAGAATTAGTAAACCAGTCAAACATTAGTGGAACTGATAAAATTTCCATGTTACAGGACATAGACATATCACATTCCGTAACTAGTTAGTAATAATATCTGGTAACAAGCTTATGCAATAGCTGTTGTCATAATTGGTCATGCTTAAATCGGACATGACTTACTTTCCATATACCATCTTGATTTATCAAAAACCGATCACCGTCATAGTAATCTGATAAAAGAAACAGAAGAGTGAGTTCATCACCCATGCAAACTAATTACTGTAAATAAGGAGTTAAGTTCCAAATGAAATATTTCAAAGTTCGAGTGAGGATCTGGTCATCGTGGCTATGATCTGGAATGGAAAGTGGAGGAGGCTGATAACCTAAATAACAAAAAGGTAAGAAAAACTGAAAATCATTTAGTGGAGTTATTTACCAGTGACAGGAATGAATTTTTGGCATGTTTTCACAATGAAGTTATCAGACAGATCAGATTCTTCCTCGTCTCCAGCAAATAGCTGTCATATGAGTATGGCCGTTAGCATCCACATGTATAGGATATATTAATTAATATACCTGAAGTTACTAAAAAAAATCATATTCCCGTTTTAGAAATTTGAACCAAAACCAGGACACTTATTTTGGATCGGAGGGAGTACTACTTATTGAAGTGCCACTCCATTTAAGCAACCAAAAATTGAATTGGATCTGTGACAACTTACGGACTCATGTAAGAACTAGGTTCGATTGTTATAATATATTACTAGAACAAGAATACCCAATATAAGAAAAGAGGGGGGGGGGGGGGGGGGATCCATTGCACCATTAGCTGCTCAATGATGGAAGGGTTATGCTTAATAAGTTTGTGGTAAGATAGTACATGTAACTAAATTGGTTGAACAAGGTTGTTAAAAGACAGGGATGAGACTATGCTTTTGCCAAAGGAAACTTCGCTTGGGAAAAAGCAAGTAAATCCTTTTAAAGTGCGAATATTTTTCTAAGTGCTAGCATGAACTGCAATGGAGGACTAAAAACTGAGGGCTTTGAAGACTGCTGCACGGTTGGATGCGGATGGTCAAAAATCTTTGTTTGATGCTGGTTATTTTGGCTGAAATATGAGCTGGGCTGGGGGTGCAGATATCTAATAAGTTTGCGTTCATTTAAACCTTTGCTTTCCTAGATCAGCTGATTAGCCTTAGGAGGCGGCAGCTTTAGCTTGCTCTTTTACCTTTTGCACCAGGATGATTTTTTATGCTTTCTGGTCCGTTATCTTATGATAGTGGAACCCGATCCTTTTCTGGGATCGTATGGAAAAAAAAGTGCTAGCAAGATCTTCTCATAAAGGAAGTTGCCAATGAATAACAGCAAAAGTAAATATGTAAGCGAAAGAAAAATAAAATATGAAAAGCATGACCTCCTTTTTTTAACACAGGAGAACAGTTTTACCTTGTAGGAAGAGAATAGCAGGATCGCAGCAAAAAATAAATTCACCGCTTCAAAACTCTACAGAACATGAGGAACTTATAAGCATTATTACAATCGGATAAAAATAATAATGGCAACATGGGAGAACAACCAACCTGAATGGTAGCTACTCCTAGGATGATCAACACTGCACGGAAGATCACTGCTCCGGCAATACCATAAGAAAGCACCCGATTCTTGTTTCCAATGTCACAGAAAGAGTGAGCAGAAAATCAAAAAGTATATTAGGACTTTGCCTATCACATTAGCTATTAACTGTACCTGGTACTCCAGTGGCACTTTAAAATACTTGAAGACCAGAATGAAAACAAAGAGATTGTCCACCGACAAACTCTGTTCCAACAAATAGCTGTTACATAACAGAACCTGATCACATTGCTATACCTCGAATATAGAAGAAATTAAGGAGAGCTTTTGTAAGAAATCATGTAAAGATATGCAAGGGCGCAACTAAGCAAAGTAGCAAACTAACTTGCACAACCCAAAGAGTGAGCTTACACAGTGCACTGATTGTTACTTTTACTAACCCTCATCCTATTTGTTAGTAGACATTTTCCTACACGGTTATGTCTGAAACATAGCCATGCTTTCATTCAAGCATCTAGTGAAGCTAGTATGCAATGATGCATTCGATTCTCGAATGGGCTCCTATATGGTCTTGAAAATTCTAATGCAAAAAGGAACCACACCTCCAACAGTTGCTAAAACAGCATCAATGTTAAAGATTAGTCGAGATGCATAGCACACACCCTGCAAAATATTCCGATGCCTTCTCAACCCCATCCTTCAAGGCGATGCTAACGCCGAATAAGACTGCAGCGATGACCTGCAACAAGAGAAATTTTCGAGCTCACCTCTCAGCACAAACAGTGAAATATTGTTATACCAACAAAACTAATTTCGACACATCCACATGTAAAGACTCACCACCAGTGCAACTCTTCTGATGGCCGAGTCTTTCGGGGTCACGCTGGCTTCCAGCGCAGGCTTCACGCTTCCATCGTCGACCGTTGCACGCGGCGTGGAACTCTTCTTCTCCACCTCTGCAACATATGTCCAAAAGAGGAAGCTCATGATTAAGCTCACAACAAATATGACCAGTGCTTCAGTGGATAGCTCTGGGTGGTCACTGTACAATCAAAATTGACCTGGAATTCATGTTGAGAAACCATCACAGAATCTCTAGGCTAACAAAAATATCCTTAGGCTCTGAGTGCTGAGTTCTCAAGCAATTCTAATTAAGCTCATGGAGCTTCAAAGATTCCAACCAAGCTAAGCGCAGTGCCCGGAGGAAGCTTGGAGCTAGCAGAGGGGGGGCGGGCGGCTTACCGGAGCCGACGGAGAGGCCGTCCTCCTGGTCGGCCTCCGTGGCGCGCCTCCCCCGCTTCTTCCTGCCCCTCTTCCCGCCGTCGCCGGGGCTCCGACGCGACGCCGCGACCACCGTGAGGAGCCGCCCCGGCGCCGGACGAAGCTGAACCACGTGCAGCCACGGGGCGGAGAGTCGCGGAGGGACGAGCCGCGCGGGGGCGGCGGCGGCGACCATGGCGGCCATCGCCGGCGACGAGGTCGGGGAGAGGCCGGGGGGCGTGCAGCGGCAGTCAGCGTACGGTCTCGCGCCTCAGCCACAGCGGGTGGGAGAGCGAGCCGAGGAAACGGCAGCACACGTTTTTTTTTTGAGCTGCTGCTGCCCGGCGGGCCAGTAGCCCACTAAAAGCCCAGGAAGACTCACGGCCCGCAGCCCAGCACGAACCCGAAAAGTGAGCCCGGTCTCGGCCCGGTTAGGCTCTGATACTAATTCCTCGACACGTGTCGCTGGCTCTCCATCCTCCTCCTCATTCGGGTAGTGTGCTCGAGGGTTCCTCTTCCTCCACTGCGCCGCCGCGAGCCTCCCGACCCCTCCGTCGCGATTCTGCGAAATCCGGCGGGTTCCTCCGCGATCCGAGGTAATTCGACGGCGATTGGTGCCGCTGGAGCCGCCGATTTTGTCGATCTCGGTCGGTTTCTCGCTGTAATCGTTGCTGCTTCGTGAATTTCCTGATGCGAGTTCTGCGACTGGTCAGGCCAGATGGGAGAAGGAGATCCGGAGGGCAGCGTCGTCGGAGCGACGGAGACCTCGACCTCGCCGGCGGCCGCGGCGGCCGCCCCTGTGAGGGACATCAGGCGCTACAAGTGCGAGTTCTGCGACGTCGTGCGCTCGAAGAAGCGGCTGATCCGAGACCACGTCCTCGAGCACCATAAGGTCTAGGACGTCGTGTTGTCTGTTCTTGTGAAAGCATCCGCGCTACTGATTTCTGCGGGAACTGTGATTTGTGGGTGAGCTGAAGTGTTGCCGCTGTGTGCTGCAGGACGAAGTGGATGGTCTGAATGAGTACAACGTAGGTGGTGGTGGCGGCAGTGCGCCGCCGGGCAAGGAGATCGGCCATGATTGCAAGGAGTGCGGCGCGAGGTTTAAGAAGCCGGCGCATCTGAAGCAGCATATGCAGAGCCATTCGCCCGAGGTATCCGAATAGTCCTGAGTTTTAGTTTTGTGTTTCAGGGGATTTCCATGTCATTGGCGCAAGTGATGCATTCTGTTTGGCTGTTCAGTCGGTGCTCGAGAGCAAAATAAGCACCGACGTCTGCTTAGAAGTGGTGTTTGAAACCCAGTTCTTAACAGTGATGGAATCCGTATAGATGATTAAGAGTTGCCGATTGATTGTTTCCAAGCGTGCTTGTTGTATGGTATTCCGAATTGCTGAACTGTGCTGACTTTTTGCAGGCTGTTTAATTGTGTGAAGCATTGGATCCCAAAGAACTCCAAAATGCGAGAGGGCCCTGAATGGACTAGTACCAGGATGGGGAGACCCTCCTGGGAAGCTCCTTCAGGAAGCCTCTTTCACGCCCTTCTTCAGGTTTTTCCTTCTTTTGTCAAATTACTTGCTGTTAATTCTTGAGCGTTACATGTGATGCACCCTTATTTTTTCAAAGCTACTGCATGCTCGTGTCTTAGCATCCACCACTTTGTCAACAAATCGTGCCTTCTTGTCAATCATATGCTTGTATGTCATAGTTGGTGCTGCGTCATTTGAGTTATTATACTCGGTATCTAAGTACAATGGCCACTTAATGGCCTTCCATCTATGATCCAATATTTAAGTAAGTAGTTGTAGGATGTGCACACGATAAGATAATATTATATGTTTCATTGAGCATATTTTTATGTGAATGATGGTTATTGTGTTGCCTGAGGTCTAAAACAAATTATCCCTGAAATAATAAAAGTTATGTTCTTTGGCACAAGTCACTTGTCCGTTTAGTTCTGCAGTAATATTCCTTGCAGGAAAAATAACAATTCCCATTTGACAGTGAATTATGTTGATATATTATTTACTACTCCCTCCGTCCCAAAATAAGTGACTCGACTTTGTACTAGCTTTGGTACAAAGTTAGTACAAGCTAGTACAAAGTCTGAGTCACTTATTTTGGGACGGAGGGAGTATTATTTGGATCATTTGTTTTATTAGTGTGTGGGTGTACCATTGTTTATTTCTCTGAATTGTGCTGATTTTGGCAGACTACATGTTCAGATATGAATGTGTGAAGCATTGGATCCCAAGAACTCCAAAATGCCAGAAGGCCTTGAATGGACCAGTATCAGGAAGGGGAGACCCTCCTGAGAAGCTCCATCAAGAATGCCTCATTCACGCGCTTCCTCAGGTTTGCTTGTTCATTTGGAACTGCTTTTACCCTAGCCGTTGCTTCTTGTTCCAAGCTCTGTTTATTGGATGTGATGTGTATTTATGTGCTACTTAGCGTTCTCAAACTGCTAATGTTTATGTATGTACAATGTAGTATGTATGCCAAAGCTACTATTTACAAATCTAAGACAAGAATTTAGGACGGAGGGAGTACTACTTAGCATTCTCAACATACTAAAATGTGCAGTCTTAGCATGCAGAGTGAATTACATGTAGTTTTGTTTAGTCACGTTGGATAACTGATGCTATTGTACTATTCACGGTGTTACTACCACTTGATGGTTTTGCACCCAAATAGTTCTTTTTTAGATAGTACGTCCAAATCGTTTAAGCATGTGCACAATACTTATGCTAGTGCTGTTGAGCATGTTTATAAATGTATGCATAAACTTATATTATGTCAAGTGAACTTTTCTTTGGATATGAGAGTACTATTCTGATTTTTATCCTTTTCAAAACTGTTGCAGAGACCCTTTGCCTGCCATGTAGATGGTTGCCCTTTCAGCTATAGCAGGAAGGACCATTTGAACCGCCATCTGCTTACTCATCAAGGAAAACTATTCATGTGCCCTATGGAAGGATGCAACCGTAAGTTCAGTATCAAGGGTAATATCCAGAGACATGTTGAGGAATTTCACGAGGATGGCCCTCATTGTGGAGGCAAGAAAGAGTTCATCTGCCCAGAGGCTAACTGTGGGAAGGCGTTCAAATATGCTTCCAAGCTACAGAAACACGAGGAATCACATGGTGAGAAACTGACTTTCTATAAAAATTTCATAGTTATTTTCCTTACTGTAATAAGATATGCTTAGCAATCACAATCTTGAAAGTTGATGATTCAAATCTTATGGTGCAGTCAACTTGGATTACACTGAAGTTATCTGCTTCGAACCAGGCTGCATGAAGACTTTTACTAATGTGGAATGCCTCAAGGCCCATAACCAATCGTGTCATCAGTATGTTCAGTGTGATATCTGTGACACTAAACAGCTTAAGAAGAACTTCAAGCGGCATCAGCGAATGCATGAAGGTTCATTTGTCACTGAGAGGATTAAGTGCAACTTCAAGGATTGCAAGCGCTCATTTTCAAAGGTGTGACTTGCAAGCTCACATGTTGCCTTTTTATGGATTTTTTTCTCTGCAATAAATTTCAAAACTGCTCGGTTTTCATTCTCAATAACTTTGAACTTCAGAAATCCAATTTGCACAAGCATATTAAGGCAGTTCATGAGCAGAGTAGACCTTTCACATGTGGATTCTCTGGGTGCGGCCAGAAGTTTTCATACAAGCATGTACGGGACAATCATGAGAAATCTAGTGTTCACGTGCTTTTTGAGGTAAATACAAGGCAACCACCACCACCATATCACATAGTTTACCTCAACATGATGCTCTGTTCTAGGAACTTATAATCCGCATGATGTTCCGCAATTTGCTGTCACATCTTGGCAGGGCGACTTTGTGGAGGCTGATGAGCAACTCCGACCTCATCCAGGCGGCCGCAAGAGGAAGCCCATTTCAGTCGATACTTTCATGCGGAAGAGGGTAGCTGCTCCTGATGCTCCGCCTGCTTACAGTGATGGAACTGAGTATCTGAGATGGCTTTTGTCAGCTTGATTTGTCCTGAACTGGAGGAAAGATGCTATGTTTTTTTGGATGATCGGGCATTCTTCTGTACTTTGAAATGTCCGCCTTATTATTGTCAATGTTATGTGTGTAGGAGTGTGTATGTATGTATGTATAGCTAAAGGAAATAGATTGGCAATAACAGTATGTACTGTGTGTCAAATAGGGTAGCAATTGGCAAGCAAGTCCTTTTTCTTTTCTTGTTCAACTGTATGAAGTATGAATAAATGAAGATGCGGCTTCCGCTTAAGTAATGATGAACACCTATCGGGTTTTAGATGTATTAACATTTTCGCTTAAAATTGTGTTTTCTTTTGAGTAATGGTTGTATCTTTTCTTTTTCTGAAAAAATATGGCAGCGCATATGTTTATGCATATACAATTATGATACAAACATGGCATGTGTATCTTGAAAAGTAAGAAGAATGAAAGTTCCGCTCCTCAAGATGTTGAAAAATGCAGCGATAGGCGGGGGTCGAGGGAGGATCATTCATGCCTTTGGGCATACTATGATCCAGATCTAGCAACAACTTGCCGGAAGGACATGAAGAAAGATCGTGCCAACCACCCCACATACACGTCAAATGTGATGCTCCTTGGTTACGAAACCACTGATCTCCTCGAAGTTGGCACCAAGAACACATCGCCCGAGCGCCGATGAAAGTGCATCTTTTATACTACCACTATTGGGAATCGGTGATTAATGACAAGACAATTGAAAAGGGGACTAACATTAATCAAGTTTAATTATTTCAAGAAATTAGTCCTCATGTTCGTGTGTAAACATCAATGGTGAGCCCTATTTTTGGTTCTGCAAGTGATTTTCTTCCTAAATCTAGACCAAAAAGCATGTTATATTTTGATACAGAGGGAGTACTTTATAGGTTTTTATTTAATTTGAATCCAAATTGAGTGCAGGACAATCATACTATCAAGAGGGACACATGCAAAAGATGTTAGGTTGAACTCCAAGTAAAGATCATCAACCCAAACCTTTCAAGCTTTCCGCTCCCTCCACTCAAATTCTTTGTTTATTCATAGCTTTGTACTTTGTCGTGCTAAAATATCTTTCTTCGGTACCGCCGAGCTATATTTTCTTTGGGATCATCTATGTTAGCTCCGACACGACAAAGCATACATTTTCTCCGATACTGTCGTGCCGATTCTAGAAGCATCTCCAACCGTTGAGCCCTCCAGGAGGCATTTTTTTCGCCTCTTGAGGGGCTGCCGGCGGAAATTTTAGCCTGGGGATGAAAAGAGTTCCAGCCGTATCCACCCCCAAGCGAGAAAGGAAACAGCGAACCCGTCATCCAGTCCATGGAGCTGCGCCCCGTCCTCGCCGTGCCGCCCCGTCCGAGGCAGCTCGGGGCCAGGCCACAGCCGCCCAAGCCGCGCCCGCCCCAGGCCACGGCCTCGCCGCCGAGCTCGAGCAGCATGAGCCCCGAGCTCCACGCAAGCGGACGCTACGGCGGCGTTGGCAAAAAGAACTTGTCACCAGAGCACAACGGTGACGACGAAGGCCAGCACAGCGACGGCGTTGGCGGCGGAGCAGCACAGGCCTACGAGCACCTCTCTTCGTGCCTTGCTCTCCTTCCTCCCCTTCCTGCTCTTGACGAACACCTCATACCTCGCCTTGGCCTCCTCCCGCTCTCTATCGCCTCCCCTCCTCCGCCCCTCCATTGCCGCGGCGAGGAGCCAAAGGGCGCCCTCGCCGCTCACCTCGCTGACGAGTCTGGACTCCTTGGAGCAGGCCACGGTGGTCTCGAAGTTGCACCCGCCCAGCACCACCACGAACTGCACCAGCATCTTCGGCCGCACGCTCGTCCGTCCGCGCCCGTCCGCGCCTGCCCAGGCCGCGCCCACTCGCCGGCCGCGCACTCCTGCGTTCCCAGGTCGCGCACTCCCGCGTTCCCAGGATGCGCTTCGCCTACGCGTACGTGACACCGACCCCCGCCTGCGATGGAGCTCCGTCCGGGGCGGCTCGGGCTGGCTGGCAGGAGGCCGGGCGCGGCCGCAGATGGCTGGCGGGGTGGCGCGCGCGGCCGGGCGCGGCGGGCCTGAGCTGCGGGAAGGCACCGGAGCGGGGCGGGGCGGGGCGCGCAGCCGGGCGCGGCGGCGACGCGACGGCCTGAGCTGCGGGAAGGCACCGGGGCGGAGCGGCGCGCGCGGCCGGGCACGGCGGCGACGCGGCGGGAGCTGCAGGAAGGCACTGGGCATGGCGAGAGAGAAAAGCGGACGGAGAGAGAGGGAAGGTGGGGGCTCTGCGAGAGAAAGTGAAGAAAGCGACGGGGAGTGACTGTAGGTGGGCCACAGGAGGCAAAAAAGTGGCGCCGGCACGCCCAGCTGCCCTTCGGGGGGCTAGGTTCGGGGTGGGACTACCGGCGCTATTTTTTCATAAATCCGGCGAAAAGTGACGCTTTGGGGGCGTGAGTGGGAAGATTTTTTATCGCCGGTATTAAAAAGTGGCCTGGGGCGTTCCTGAGGGCTCGGATGGAGATGCTCTAACTTTGCGGAAAAGTGCCACCTTTTGGTTCGCTACCTCCATATTTTATTTTCATGGTTCTTCCAAGCACCTAAACTTTTGGGAGGCTTGTTGTACAAAACAGTACCTCTAAGGTGGTGCACACTTCTGGAAAAAAGTGGTCTCCTTCTAGTCGTTCAATTTTTGAACGAGGCTGATAGTTCCAATGTTTTTTCTTCGATGCTTCCGGGCATGTTACTTTTTCTAAGCTAGTCCGATTTATGATTTCTCTATAATAGATCCCACCCCCTTTCATGTGGAAAAAGACTCAAGCTCTTTTATTTATAGTTGAGAGAGTATCTTTCTGGGTTCTTGGAAGAAAAGCTCCCCACTTTCTTGAACCCCTTCCTTTGTGTTCATCTATGTAGCCTATCTTTGTGTGAAAGAGATCCTACTTGAGAGTGTTTTGATTGAAGATCTTTTCAGGAGTTCGTCCAAGTGACATTACTTGTTACTCTTGAAGAGTGTGCGTCTTCTAGATAGTTTTGGGTTACTCGAAAGCCTTCAAGCTTTTTGTAAGGAATTTAAAACATGTACAAGGTTCGGGCACCTTCTTCGTGAAAGATCAATCTTGAGCGAGTCTTCTACGTGCAAGCCATGAAGGAATAGGCGAGCATGCACTTTGCGGGCTCTCTGTGGGTGATGTCGATCCCTTTGTGGTCTTAGAGTCTTTGTGGGTTGAACCTCCATCACGAGGAGTAGGATAGCGTCAACTATTTGAACCTCAGCAAAATATTGTCGAGTACCCCATGTTTAGTTTCCACATGCTTACTTTGTTGGGATCGTAGCAGAAATTTAAAATTTTCTACGCATCACCAAGATCAATCTATGGAGTCATCTAGCAACGAGAGGGAGAGGAGTGCATCTACATACCCTTGTAGATCGCGAGCGGAAGCGTTCAAGAGAACGGGGTTGATGGAGTCGTACTCGTCGTGATCCAAATCACCGAAGATCCTAGCGCCGAACGGACGGCACCTCCACGTTCAACACACCGGAGCGAGGATGTCTCCCGCGCCTTGATCCAGCAAGGAGGAGGGAGAGGTTGAGGAAGAGGGCTTCAACAGCAGCACGACGGCGTGGTGGTGATGGAGCAGTAGTACTCCGGCAGGACTTCGCCAAACTCTTGCGGAGGAGGAGAGGTGTTGGGAAGGGGAGGGGCTACGCCTTGGATGTCGTGTGCAGCCCTCCCCTTGCCCCTCTATTTATAGGGGAAGGAGGAAGGGGGCCGGCCCCCTCTAGATGAGATCTAGAGGGGGGCGGCGGCCAAGGGGAGGGGGCGCCCCCCTTAGGGTTTTCCCCCAACCCTAGGCGCATGGGCCCAAGGTGGGGGATGCGCCCGGCCCATGTAGGGCTGGTTGCCTTTCCTCTACGACCCATTAGGCCCTCCGAGAGAGGTGGCCCTCCCGGTGGACCCCCGGAACCCCTCCGGTGGCCCCGGTACAATACCGATATACTCCCGAACCTTTTCGGTGACCGTATGACAACTTCCTAATATAAATCTTCACCTCCGGACCATTCCGGAACTCCTCGTGACGTCCGAGATCTCATCTGGGACTCCGAACAACATTCGGCAATCACATACAAGTCTTCCTAATAACCCTAGCGTCATCGAACCTTAAGTGTGTAGACCCTACGGGTTCGGGAACCATGCAGACATGACCGAGACAACTCTCCGGCCAAGAACCAGCAGCGGGATCTGGATAACCATGTTGGCTCCCACATGTTCCACGATGATCTTATCGGATGAACCACGAAGCCGAGGATTTAAGCAATCCCGTATACAATTCCCTTTGTCAATCGGTATGTTACTTGCCCGAGATTCGATCGTCGGTATCCCAATACCTCGTTCAATCTCGTTACCGGCAAGTCACTTTACTCGTTCCGTAATACATGATCCCGTGACCAACTACTTAGTCACGCTGAGCTCATTATGATGATGCATTACCGAGTGGGCCCAGAGATACCTCTCCATCATACGGAGTGACAAATCCCAGTCTTGATTCATGCCAACCCAACAGACACTTTTGGAGATACCTGTAGTCCACCTTTATAGCCACCTAGTTACGTTGTGACGTTTGGTACACCCAAAGCACTCCTACGGTATCCGGGAGTTGCACAATCTCATGGTCTAAAGAAATGATACTTGACATTCAGAAAAGCTCTAGCAGACGAACTACACGATCTTGTGCTATGCTTAGGATTGGGTCTTGTCCATCACATCATTCTCCTAATGATGTGATCCCGTTATCAATGACATCCAATGTCCATGGTCAAGAAACCGTAACCATTTATTGATCAACGAGCTAGTCAACTAGAGTCTCACTAGGGACATGTTGTGGTCTATGTATTCACACATGTATTACGATTTCCGAATAACACAATTATAGCATGAACAATAGACAATTATCATGAACAAGGAAATATAATAATAACCATTTTATTATTGCCTCTAGGGCATATTTCCAACAGTCTCCCACTTGCACTAGAGTCAATAATCTAGTTACATTATGATAAATCGAACACCCATAGAGTTCTGGTGTTGATCATGTTTTGCTCGAGGGAGAAGTTTAGTCAACGGATCTGCGACATTCAGGTCCGTATGCACTTTACAAATATCTATGTCTCCATTTTGAACATTTTCACGAATGGAGTTGAAGCGACGCTTGATATGCCTGGTCTTCCTGTGAAACCTGGGCTTCTTGGCAAGGGCAATAGCTCCAGTGTTGTCACAGAAGAGAATCATCGAGCCCGACGCATTGGGAATAACTCCTAGGTCGGTAATGAACTCCTTCACTCAGATTGCTTCTTGTGTTGCCTCCGAGGCTGCCATGTACTCTGCTTCACATGTAGATCCCGCCATGACGCTTTGCTTGCAACTGCACCAGCTGACTGCCCCATCATTCAAAATATACACGTATCCGGTTTATGACTTAGAGTCATCCAGATCTGTGTCGAAGCTAGCATCGACGTAACCCTTTACAATGAGCTATTCGTCACCTCCATAAACGAGAAACATATCCTCAGTCCTTTTCAGGTACTTCAAGATATTCTTGACCGCTGTCCAGTGTTCCATGCCGGGATTACTTTGGTACCTTCCTACCAAACTTACGGCAAGGTTTACATCAGGTCTGGTACACAACATGGCATACATAATAGACCCTATGGTTGAGGCATAGGGGACGACACTCATCTTTTCTCTATCTTCTGCCGTGGTTGGGCATTGAGCCGTGCTCAATCTCGTACCTTGCAACACAGGCAAGAACCCCTTCTTGGACTGATCCATATTGAACTTCTTCAATATCTTGTCAAGGTACGTACTCTGTGAAAGACCAATGAGGCGTCTCGATCTATCTCTATAGATCTTGATGCCTAATATATAAGCAGCTTCTCCAAGATCCTTCATTGAAAACACTTGTTCAAGTAGGCCTTTATGCTTTCCAAGAATTTTATATCATTTCCCATCAATAGTATGTCATCCACATATAATATGAGAAATGCTACAAAACTCCCACTCACTTTCTTGTAAACATAATCTTCTCCATAAGTTTGCGTAAACCCAAACGCTTTGATCATCTCATCAAATTGAATGTTCCAACTCCGAGATGCTTGCACCAGCTCATAGATTGAGCGTTGGAGCTTGCACACCTTGTCAGCATTCTTAGAATCAACAAAACCTTCCGGCTGCATCATATACAATTCTTCCTTAAGGAAACCATTAAGGAATGCCGTTTTGACGTCCATTTGCCATATCTCATAATCATAGAATGCGGAAATTGCTAACATGATTCGGATGGACTTCAGCTTCGCTACGGGTGAGAAAGTCTCATCATAGTCAACCCCTTGAACTTGTCGATAACCCTTAGCGACAAGCCAAGCCTTATAGATGGTCACATAACCATCCGCGTCTGTCTTCTTCTTAAAAATCCATTTATTTTCTATGGCTCGCCGATCAACGGGCAAGTCAGTCAAAGTCCATACTTCGTTTTCATACATGGATCCTATCTCGGATTTCATGGCTTCTAGCCATTTGTCGGAATCTGGGCCCGCCATCGCTTCTTCATAGTTTGAAGGTTCACCATTGTCCAACAACATGATTTCCAGGACAGGGTTGCCATACCACTCTGGTGTGGAACGTGTCCTTGTGGACCTACGAAGTTCAGTAGTAACTTGATCTGAAGTTTCATGATCATCATCATTAACTTCCTCTCTAGTCGGTGCATGCACCTCAGGAACATTTTCTTGAGCTGCGCCACTCTCCGGTTCAAGAGGCAATACTTTATCAAGTTCTACTTTCCTCCCACTTACTTCTTTCAAGAGAAACTCTTTCTCTAGAAAGGATCCATTCTTGGCAACAAAGATTTTGCCTTCGGATCTGAGGTAGAAGGTATACCCAATAGTTTCTTTAGGGTATCCTATGAAGACGCATTTTTCCGATTTGGGTTCGAGCTTTTCAGGTTGAAGTTTCTTCACATAAGCATCACATCCCCAAACTTTTATAGACGACAGCTTAGGTTTATTCCCAAACCATAATTCATACGGTGTCATCTCAACGGATTTCGACGGAGCCCTATTTAAAGTGAATGCGGCAGTCTCTAAAGCATAGCCCCAAAATGACAGCGGTAGATCGGTAAGAGACATCATAGATCGCACCATATCCAATAGAGTGCGATTACGACGTTCGGACACACCATTACACTGAGGTGTTCCAGGCGGCGTGAGTTGTGAAACTATTCCATATTTCCTTAAGTGTGTGCCAAATTCGTGACTCAAATATTCTCCCCACGATCTGATCGTAAGAACTTGATTTTCCTGTCACGTTGATTCTCAAACTCACTCTGAAATTCCTTGAACTTTTCAAAGGTCTCAGACTTGTGTTTCATTAAGTAGACATACCCATATCTACTCAAGTCATTAGTGAGGGTGAGAACATAATGATAGCCACCACGAGCCTCAACACTCATTGGACCATACACATCAGTATGTATGATTTCCAATAAGTTGGTTGCTCGCTCCATTGTTTTAGAGAACGGAGTCTTGGTCATTTTGCCCATGAGGCATGGTTCGCACATGTCAAATGATTCATAATCAAGAGACTCCAAAAGTCCATCTGCATGGAGTTTCTTCATGCGTTTGACACCAATGTGACCAAGGCGGTAGTGCCACAAGTATGTGGGACTATCATTATCAACCTTACATCTTTTGATATTCACACTATGAATATGTGTAACATCACGTTCGAGATTAAATAAGAATAAACCATTGACCAGCGGGGCATGACCATAAAACATATCTCTCATATAAATAGAACAACCATTATTCTCGGATTTAAATGAGTAGCCATCTCGTATTAAACGAGATCCTGATACAATGTTCATGCTCAAAGCTGGCACTAAATAACAATTATTGAGGTTTAAAACTAATCTCGTAGGTAAATGTAGAGGTAGCGTGCGGACGGCGATCACATCGACCTTGGAACCATTCCCGACGCGCATCGTCACCTCGTCCTTCGCCAGTCTCCGCTTATTCCGTAGCTCCTGTTTTGAGTTACAAATATGAGCAACCGCACCGGTATCAAATACCCAGGAGCTACTACGAGTACTGGTAAGGTACACATCAATAACATGTATATCACATATACCTTTGGTGTTGTCGGCCTTCTTATCCGCTAAGTACTTGGGGCAGTTCCGCTTCCAGTGACCACTTCCCTTGCAATAAAAAACACTCAGTCTCGGGCTTGGGTCCATTCTTTGGCTTCTTCCCGGCAGCTTGCTTACCGGGCGCGGCAACTCCCTTACCGTCCTTCTTGAAGTTCTTTTTACCCTTGCCTTTCTTGAACTTAGTGGTTTTATTCACCATCAACACTTGATGTTCCTTTTTGATTTCCACCTCCGCTGATTTCAGCACTGAATATACCTCAGGAATGGTCTTTTCCATCCCCTGCATATTGAAGTTCATCACAAAGCTCTTGTAGCTAGGTGGGAGCGACTGAAGGATTCTATCAACGACCGCATCATCCGGGAGATTAACTCCCAGCTGAGACAAGCGGTTGTGCAACCCAGACATTTTGAGTATGTGCTCGCTGACGGAACTATTCTCCTCCATCTTACAACTGTAGAACTTGTCGAAGACTTCATATCTCTCGACCCGGGCATGAGCTTAGAAAACCATTTTCAGCTCTTGGAACATCTCATATGCTCCGTGTTGCTCAAAACGCTTCTGGAGCCCCGGTTCTAAGCTGTAAAGCATGCCGCACTGAACCAGGGAGTAATCATCAACACGGGACTGCCAAGCGTTCATAAAGTCTTAGTTTTCTGGGGGTGGTGCTTCACCTAGCGGTACTTCAAGGACATATGCTTTCTTGGCAGCTATGAGGATGATCCTCAAGTTCCAGACCCAGTCCGTATAGTTGCTACCATCGTCTTTCAGCTTGGTTTTCTCTAGGAACACGTTGAAGTTGAGGACAACATTAGCGTGGGCCATTTGATCTACAAGACATATTGTAAAGATTTTAGACTAAGTTCATGATAATTAAGTTCATCTAATCAAATTATTTAATGAACTCCCACTCAAATAGACATCCCTCTAGTCATCTAAGTGATACATGATCCGATTCAACTAGGCCGTGTCTGATCATCACGTGAGACGGACTAGTCATCATCGGTGAACATCTTCATGTTGATCGTATCTTCTATACGACTCATGTTCGACCTTTCGGTCTTCCGTGTTCCGAGGCCATGTATGTACATGCTAGGCTCGTCAAGTCAACCTAAGTGTTTTGCGTGTGTAAATCTGGCTTACACCCGTTGTATGCGAACGTTAGAACCTATCACACCCGATCATCACGTGGTGCTTCAGAACAACGGACCTTAGCAACGGTGCACAGTTAGGGGGAACACTTTATTGAAATTATTGTGAGGGATCATCTTATTTATGCTATCGTCGTTCTAAGCAAATAAGATATAAAATATGATAAACATCACATGCAATCAAATAGTGACATGATATGTCTAATATCATTTTGCTCCTTTTGATCTCCATCTTCGGGGCGCCATGATCATCGTCGTCACCGGTATGACACCATGATCTCCATCATCGTGTCTTCATGAAGTTGTCTCGTCAACTATTACTTCTACTACTATGGCTAATGGTTAGCGATAAAGTAAAGTAATTACATGACGTATAAGTTGACACGCAGGTCATAAATAAATTAAGACAACTCCTATGGCTCCTGCCGGTTATCATACTCATCGACATGCAAGTCGTGATTCCTATTACAAGAACATGATCAATCTCATACATAACATATATCATTCATCACATCCTTTTGGCCATATTACATCACACGGCATATGCGGCAAAAACAAGTTAGACGTCCTCTAATTGTTGTTGCAAGTTTTTACGTTGCTGGTATAGGTTTCTAGCAAGAACGTTTCTTACCTACACCAAAAACCACAACGTGATATGCCAATTTCTATTTACCCTTCATAAGGACCCTTTTCATCGAATCCGATCCGACTAAAGTGGGAGAGACAGACACCCGCTAGCCACCTTATGCAACTAGTGCATGTCAGTCGGTGGAACCAGTCTCACGTAAGCGTACGTGTAAGGTCGGTCCGGGCCGCTTCATCCCACGATGCCGCCGAATCAAGATAATACTAGTAACGGCAAGTAAATTGACAAAATCGACGCCCACAACAACTTGTGTTCTACTCGTGCATAGAAACTACGCATAGACCTAGCTCATGATGCCACTATTGGGGATCGTAGCAGAAATTTAAAATTTTGTACGCATCACCAAGATCAATCTATGGAGTCATCTAGCAACGAGAGGGAGAGGAGTGCATCTACATACCCTTGTAGATCGCGAGCAGAAGTGTTCAAGAGAACGGGGTTGATGGAGTCGTACTCGTCGTGATCCAAATCACCGAAGATCCTAGCGCCGAACGGACGGCACCTCCGCGTTCAACACACGTACGGAGCGAGGACGTCTCCCGCGCCTTGATCCGGCAAGGAGGAGGGAGAGGTTGAGGAAGAGGGCTCCAACAGCAGCACGACGGCGTGGTAGTGGTGGAGGAGCAGTACTCTGGCAGGGCTTCGCCAAGCTCTTGCGGAGGAGGAGAGGTGTTGGGGAGGGGAGGGGCTGCGCCTTGGATGTCGTGTGCAGCCCTCCCCTTGCCCCTCTATTTATAGGGGAAGGAGGAAGGGGTCCGGCCCCCTCTAGATGAGATCTAGAGGGGGGGCGGCGGCCAAGGGGAGGGGGCTTGCCCCCCAAGCAAGGGGGCGCCCCCCTTAGGGTTCCACCCCCAACCCTAGGCGCATGGGCCCAAGGGGGGATGCGCCCAGCCCATGTAGGGCTGGTTCCCTTTCCTCTACGACCCATTAGGCCGTCCGAGAGAGGTGGCCCCTCCCGGTGGACCCCCGGAACCCCTCCGGTGGCCCCGGTACAATATCGATATGCCCCCGAACCTTTCCGGTGACCGTATGACAACTTCCTACATATAAATCTTCACCTCCGGACCATTCCGGAACTCCTCGTTACGTCCGGGATCTCATCCGAGACTCCGAACAACATTCGGTAATCACATACAAGTCTTCCTAATAACCCTAGCGTCATTGAACCTTAAGTGTGTAGACCCTACGGGTTTGGGAACCATGCAGACATGACCGAGACAACTCTTCGGCCAATAACCAACAGCGGGATCTGGATACCCATGTTGGCTCCCACATGTTCCACGATGATCTCATCGGATGAACCATGATGTCGAGGATTCAAGCAATCCCGTATACAATTCCCTTTGTCAATCGGTACGTTACTTGCCCGAGATTCGATCATCGGTATCCCAATACCTCGTTCAATCTCGTTACCGGCAAGTCACTTTACTCGTTCCGTAATGCATGATCCCGTGACCAACTACTTAGTCACACTGAGCTCATTATGATGATGCATTATCGAGTGGTCCCAGAGATACGTCTCCGTCATACGGAGTGACAAATCCCAGTCTCGATTCATGCCAACCCAACATACACTTTCGGAGATACCTGTAGTGCACCTTTATAGCCACCCAATTACGTTGTGACGTTTGGTACACCCAAAGCACTCCTACGGTATCCGGGAGTTGCACAATCTCATGGTCTAAGGAAATGATACTTGACATTCAGAAAAGCTCTAGCAGACGAACTATACGATCTTGTGCTATGCTTAGGATTGGGTCTTGTCCATCACATCATTCTCCTAATGATGTGATACCGTTATCAATGACATCCAATGTCCATGGTCAGGAAACCGTAACCATCTATTGATCAACGAGCTAGTCAACTAGAGGCTCACTAGGGACATGTTGTGGTCTATGTATTCACACATGTATTACGATTTCTGGATAACACAATTATAGCATGAACAATAGACAATTATCATGAACAAAGAAATATAATAATAACCATTTTATTATTGCCTCTAGGGCATATATCCAACATACTTTGTTGTAGAATTGTTTGTATGTCTCCCTATTCAACCTCATTAGTGCATCGGAAAAAAAAACCTCGTTAGTGCAGGCTGAAAATTGCGAACCTTAAATTTGGAGTAGAAAATATTGTCAGGCATATTCACCCCTCTAGACCACAACCCCCGATCCTATTAGCCACTGGTGGAAAAATTAACTAGTCGAGGGAGCTATATGCACATTATTAGATGCATGGTCTGCCACAGCCATCGAAACATAAACTACGAACAAAGCCCAACCCAAAAATCTACCCCCCGGCCCCTCTATCCATCAACCCAAATTTGAGATTCCCCTCACCAGGTCCTGCCATGGTGCCCCGAGGAGATGAGGGAAACCAGTGGGAGGGCTGGTCAAGAAGATGGGCGGTGGATCATTACAAGTGTCACAACTCACAAGTTCAAATTAAGAAAACATAAAAGCCTCTTTGATTTAAAGGATTTTCATAGTGACTATTTCCATGTGGCTTGTCTGATTTGTTGGATGTTTCTCGTGTAAGGTTTTCATACTACATTCTAAATATTTTTCTCTATAAATATTTTTTTCCATTGATATAAAACTAATTATGTATGATGCTGATATACATATCAATAGAATCCTCTACACGTTTTCTATTACGACCCTTTTCTAATAATCCTGCAAATCAAAGAGGTCTTAAATTCGGTTGTTTCTGCGGCTTGTTTGATCAACTTCGCGTGACTTGTAGGGATCCATCATCTAAAATGATACGTGCAAACATAAGAAAATATATTTGAATTATACACACACACACACACACATATATATAGAGAGAGAGGGTGAGAGAGAGAGAGAAAGGTTCTAACAATTACTAGTATAACCTATATCTCCGCACATAGGGTGTGAATAAATTTAAACGTTAGTCGTTGGATGAAGCCAAACTGACGGTATAGAGATGGAAAATCCAAGCACTACCAGTTGTTGGATATCATCTTCGCTCCACCAGATTTTGCCACAACAACCTAGAAGACACACGGTTGAGTTTAAGCATAATGCATAAACCTAAAAAACAAACACTTCTCCTTTGTTCTAGGATCTTCTGTGTTTTAATTTCATTTTTTCTTCTTCTAAATGAAGTGTCATTCTTTGTTTTTTACTTTATGCTTTACAATGCTCGATGTGCATGAACATTGAAATTCATTGACTTTTTTTCTTCTAGAGTTTTCTATACTTCAGTTATCCAAACTTTTTTTTACTTCTCAATGAGTTATCATTTTGTTTACTTTATGATTTACGTTGCACAACATGCACAAACCTCAAAACACAAAGACTTCTCCTTTGTTTTAGAATCTTCTATGCTTTAGTTATCCAAACTTTTTTCTTCTCAATGATTGACAATTCCCTTTTCACTTTACGATTTTGACTGAACAATATGCACAAATCTCACATCACACCACTCATTTGTTCTAGACTTTTCCGTACTTATTTTCTCTCAAATATTTCTTCTAAAAGAATTGTCACTCACACATTAATTTCTAAACCTGTTTTCAAGGCTATGACAACACAATCATAAAATCTATTTGTCTTTGAAGATGCCATACTTAGTTACTCAAAGTTGCAATACAATGCAAGATACCTAAAGACCAATGTGCTAGATATATTCACATGAGTTTCATGTAGTCTTATACATTGTAGTCTTTGATATTTTGTAGCATTAATTTTGATTTGGAATGGAATAAACTACGAGAATTAAATCCTCATCGACGTTATGCATATATGACTCCAAACTTACATGTTCACACTCTATATACAATGTGGTATTCATTCATAATTTGGTTACCAAAGCTCATGCATGGGTGCAATAAGCATTGCAAAACTGAACCTGGCTGGGACTGAAAACATATCTAAATTTGCATGTTGATACTGCTTTTGAAGTACTAGGAAGGGAGCATATTTGTGTGACAGGAAGATGGGACCCACACACTCTCGGCTGTGCAACTCCAAACTCTCTTCGCTGCGTACGAACACGGCGGTCGTTCCGGACGCCGCCTAGACGAAGTCTGGTCTCTGACTCCGCCATTCCTTTTCTCCTGACCTCCGCACCTCGCCGATGTCCTGCCTCCGCCGCTCCTCCGCCACGCCGATCTCCAGCCTCCGCCTCCTCAGCCACATCTCCTCCTCCACCTCCACCCCCACCCCCACGTCGCCAACCTCACGCTCCTGGTCACCCCATGCCGCCTTTGCCGCGGCCATGCAGTGTGTCCGTGCCGGGACACTCAGGTCGGAAGACGCACACAACATGTTCAACGAATTGCTTCGGCAGGCCACCCCGGTCCCTGAGCGCTCCCTGAACGGCTTCCTTGCCGTCCTCGCCCGTGTGCCCGCCTCCGGCGTCTGCATCAGAGATGGCCCTGTCCTCGCAGTGTCTCTCTTCAACCGTGTGTGCAGAGAGGAAGCTTGCCCGCAGGTGGCGAGGCTCACAGTTTGCACCTACAACATCCTCATGGAATGCTGCTGCCGTGCGCGTCGCCCGGATCAATAATGAAACAGTTTGCACCCCTTGTAACGGGGAAGGAACTTTTAAAGAAAAAGCTGGTAAGTTAATAGAAATATACAAACACAATTCATTCTTCCTATATATTGCACATTTACATGTCATTTAATTCTCCTGACAAGAATGAATTTTAACTCACTCTGTCTCTAAACACCGCAGATTATGATACCTCACAACACAGTTAAACACTACACGTTGTACGTGCTCAACAAGTACACGAGCTCCATCGACATACTTGACTCACTGTATTACAGAAACGGAGATGGAAAAAAATACATGGAAAACACACCATAAGGATCACCCAGAACTGGTACGTCAATTCAACCTTGTTTTCTAATTGGTTTTCCAATTTCTGCATTCCCTTTATTAATGGCAAAACCCAACAATAACACCAAACCGTAATCACAGATTAAAAGGATGCACGCACTCATGAAGAAGCATTACGGCGAAGCGGAGCTATGAGCCAACAGCGAACCGGACTGGTCGAGGATAGCAGAAACACCTAACAGAGTTTGCGTGCCAAAACAGTAGGGTACCCAATGCAGACACTTCATGGTTCAATTTGTAAAATACTGGAATAACATTGATCTCATAAAAGATGATGAGGATTTCGATGTAAGTGAATAGTACAAGAGCAACAATTTTAATTTTTACGAGCAACACTACTTGAATACTTCAATTATCTCATGAAAGAAAAATAAAAGAATATCCAATGACCTCCATGCCGAGTGGAAACCAGAGTTCCTTTTTACAGCCATATTTGGTGAAACAAACCAAGTAAAGTGCGAGGATCTACCTGGAAGAATCAAAGAATTCAAATCAGAAACTTCACAGTTCTTTTCCACCAACAAAGGTAAGAAAATCAATTCTACTTATATTTTTTTGTAATAACCTACCCATCCCACGGTTCACCAATGTCTTTCGTATCACGAGAGCTTACATATTACATATCTGCTTCCGCTGACAGAAACAGATGAAACAAAAAGGAAAAAAAGACGAAGCACCAGTCCATACCCAAAACATTCTCATTGCTTCCAACACACAAAGGAAGCGTCCGACCTCTTCCATCTAGTCATGAGCTACAGCTGGTAGGAGGAATACAAAAAGTGAGTTGTTTTCTATTGCACCTCAAAATAGTTGGATAGAGGCCAAAGTTAATGTAAAAATATGTTTCTCACTGACAGTGACCTCAAAAATTATTTTATCTCCTTGTCGCAGCAAAACTATATTTAGGCGCATCCGGAGGGATAGTGAAAGCACGCAACTTACTGGAGCCCAACTGAAGGCAGTATTTGGTCCAAGACCAGCACAAACGAACATACCACATCATATGGAAAAGAGGGTGCTCAATGACATAGCAGAAATCTGGAAAAGCAGACAAGATTCAAAAGAGAGCGACAGAGTAATATTAGGCCCAAACTTTGCAGAGGTAAACTTTTAAGAAGCAAAATATTGTCTATATTGCAACACCTACTCTTTTTATATTGTTACACAACTCTTTTTCTAACAGTTTTTTCATCGTAATTATTGTTTGCAGCATATATTGGATTTAAAGGAACACAAAACTAGTATTAAAAAATTTAAAAATGAATTGCAAAAAACAAAGAATCAGCTGGTTCCCATGTATCTCAAGAAAAATCAATGGAAAAAGCTCTCAACAGCAAACATGGTAACAACCCTTTCCTCCATGACAAAATCACAAAATATGCGTTCTATTAAATTACTTTATATTAAACTGTCATCTAAGCAACAAGTATTTTGTACGTAGATATTCATTCCAATGGAGAAGCATGACCGCTGTGTATTATATGTGCTGGACAAATACAAACACAAAGTTCACATTATTGATCCTCAAGAAACGACTTCAGAGGAATTTGAGAAAGAAAAGATAGACATCGATAAATTGCATCCAAAAGAAGCATGTCGAGTTCTTCAGGAACATGAAGATGCTAAAAAAGAAAGAGAAAGACAGTTTCAGGAATATCATGTTCATAAGTCGGCAATCGTAAGCATTTATACATAATAATTTTTTCAGTTTTACAAGTTGCAATATTAAACAATTAATTACAAAATGTAATATTCCTAGGTACTTAGGTTTAAAGAAGTCTTCAACATCATACTAGGACATGCCAAGGGTACAAGATGGCAGATTCATACCGTGCAAGATGTTCCAGTGGTAGAAAAGGGAGAATCAACATTTACTGTTTTAAAGTTTGCATTCCTCTACAATGGTGAAAAGTTTGTCGAAGATCTGGAAGATTTGACAGTAAGTTTATATATATTTACTTATAACCAACTTATATGCACAAACTCTAATAATATACTTCTCTTCTCGGCAAAATTTCACAGGATGAGGTCGAAGACTGGAGGGCAGAGACAATGTACATTCTCTTAAGTAGCGAGATGAATCAAGTCAAAGCTAGTGAAATGGGTGACGAGATTAGCAAGATTTTCAACAAAAATGACAAAACAGTTTATCAATAACTCGCATTTCTATGTAATGTAGTTAGAAACTGCGTGTTCATGTTGAAAAGAGAACTATTTCAACAACAGTGCCTCTTACGTCATTAGAGAGTGCCAGTAAACTATAAACAACAATGCCTCTTCTTATTTGTACGACAACTGTGACTCCCAAAACGAACCCTTACGCGTGACTCTGGAAAGCACCCCCCGTGCCTCCAGAGGTGACATGGCCTTGTGCCACCAAACCCTGGATCACCATGTCTCTGGGCAATATCCACAGACACACACATACCCTTACGCGTGACTCTGGAGACCACCCTCCCGTGCCTCCAGAGGCGACATGGCCTTGTGCCACCAAAGCGTGGGTCACCATGCCTCCGGGCAATATCCACACACAAACATACCCTTATGCGTGACTATGGAGACCACCCTCCCGTGCCTTCAGAGGTGACATGACCTTGTGCGACCAAAGCCTGGGTCACCATGCCTACATACCCTTACGCGTGACTCTGGAGACCACCCTCCCGTGCCTCCAGAGGCGACATGGCCTTGTGCCACCAAAGCCTGGGTCACCATGCCTCCGGGCAATATCCACACACAAACATACCCTTACGCGTGACTCTGGAGACCACCCTCCCGTGCCTCCAGAGGTGACATGGCCTTGTGCGACCAAAGCCTGGGTCACCATGCCTACATACCCTTACGCGTGACTCTGGAGACCACCCTCCCGTGCCTCCAGAGGTGACATGGCCTTGTGCCACCAAAGCCTGGGTCACCATGCATCCGGGCAATATCCACACACACAAATACCAAGAACGCCTCAACCGTGGCTAGCTCCTACGCACACGTGACTTCACATGCTTCAAACCCGTGCATCTGGAGGCAACATACCAATGACTTCACGTGACTTCACATGCTTCAAACCCGTGCCTCCGGAGGCAACATACCAATGCCTTCGTAGTATGCACACATGTGAATGCATGCACAAACCTATATATCCTCAACAAAAGCCTAGCTCTTAAGCAGACGTGACTGCACATGTTTCAAACCCATGCCTTTCGAAACAAAGCAGCTTGCCTTTTGCACAACCTGCTATATAAAAATTAAACAAGCAGGTTCCCTCGCGCCGGAGGCGCCGTGTCACACCACGAGGTACAACGCGTCGCATGAACCAACACGCCGCACGACCAACACACACTTCGACCTATGCCCCCCTTCAAGATGTTTATGAAAATTAAACGAGTCGAAGGCGAGTCGGAGGTTCCCTCGCGCCGCAGGCGCCGTGTCACACCACGAGGTACAACGCGTCGCACGAACCAACACGCCGCACGACCAACACACACTTCGACCTATGCCCCCCTTCAAGATGTTTATGAAAATTAAACGAGTCGAAGGCGAGTCGGAGGTTCCCTCGCGCCGCAGGCGCCGTGTCACACCACGAGGTACAATGCGCCGCACGAACCAGCACGCCGCACGACCAACACGCACTTCGACCTATGCCCCCCCCTTCAAGATGTTTATGAATATTAAACGAGCCGAATGCGAGCCGGGGGTTTCCTCGCGCCGGAGGCACCGTGTCACACCATGACGTACAACGCGCCGCACGAACCAACACACACTTCGACCTATTCCCCCCCTTCAAGATGTTTATGAAAATTAAACGAGCCGAAGACAAGCCGGACGTTCCCTCACGTCGGAGGCGCCGTGTCACACCACGACGTACAACGCGCCGCACGAACCAACACACGCTTCGACCTATGCCCCCCCTTCAAGATGTTTATGAAAATTAAACGAGCCGAAGGCGAGCCGGACGTTCCCTTGCGCCGGAGGTGCCGTGTCAAACCACGACGTACAATGCGCCGCACGAACCAGCACGCCGCACGACCAACACACACTTCGACCTATGCCCCCTTCAAGATGTTTATGAAAATTAAACGAGCCGAAGGCGAGCCGGAGGTTCCCTCGTGCCGCAGGCGCTGTGTCACACCACGACGTACAACGCGCCGCACGAACTAGCATGCCGCACGACCAACACACACTTCGACCTATGCCCCCCTTCAAGATGTTTATGAAAATTAAACGAGCCGAAGGCGAGCCGGAGGTTCCCTCACGCCGGAGGCGCCGTGTCACACCACGACGTACAACGCGCCGCACAAATGAACACACACTTCAACCTATGCCCCCTTCAAGATGTTTATGAAAATTAAATGAGCCGAAGGCGAGCCGAAGGTTCCCTTGTGCTGGAGGCGCCGTGTCACACCACAACGTACAACGCGCCGCACGAACCAAAACACACTTCGACCTATGCCCCCCTTCAAGATGTTTATGAAAATTAAACGAGCCAAAGGCGAGCCGGAGGTTCCCTCGCGCCGGAGGCGCTGTGTCACACTACGACGTTCAACGCGCCGCACGAACCAGCACACCGCACGACCGACACACACTTCGACCTATGCCCCCTTCAAGATGTTTATGAAAATTAAACGAGCCAAAGGCGAGCCGGAGGTGCTTTTCTTCAATTTTGTAAAGTTATACACCCGTGCCTCTCCTAGTGTTCACCTGTGCCTATAAAGAAGTCACACGATGAAGACTGTGTTTTTACATTAAAAAGTTGTTTTTTTTCTTTACTTGAAAGGTCACATTTGATAGTGTTGGTAGTCCCCGCCCATAACTACCCCATAAATCTCCATTACCCGGAAATATAATGGGAACAAAAAGGGAAACAAGAAAGGGAAAGAGGGAACCAACCGCGCGAACTGGTATTTTTTTTGTGTTTTGGCACGGAAAGTGAAAACGGAAAATTCTGGTAGTTCAAGGGTTAAACTGCAAAACGCACGAAACCACAAACCGGAAAGGGAAAACCAGGAACCAAGCGCGCCAACTGTTTTTTCCTCGCGGGAGCGCTCCGTGCGTGACACTTGTCACGCGCGGAGTGCTCCCGAAGCGCGTGTTAACTAGTTGCTCCCAAGAAAACGGTTCGTGGGAGCAACTAGTTAACGAGCGCTCCTTCGGGAGCCTCGCAACGATCAGCGTCACTTGGCGCGCTCTCAGCCATTCGCCACGTGGTGCGCCCTGGAGGATCCCTCCGGATTTTATTTTTATTTTTATTTTTCTGCACGCGTTTTCGGCTTTTAAACGGTTTTTTCCCGATTTTTTTAGACGTTTTGGTTTTCTCCCGGTCTTCCTTAACTTTTCGATAAAAAAAATCGAAACTTTTTTTTTGCATGAGAAAAACATGTTTTCTTTTTTTTTTTGCGAAAGTCACGTTTTTTTCGCAAGAGGCACGGGTGTGCTTTACCGAGAGTCACGGCCGTGCCTTTCGGAAACGAAAAAAAAACGCATTTCCTGTTTTTTTCTTTCGCGAGAGTCACGGTTTTGCTTCCGTGAGAGGCACGGTTGTGCTTTTGCGAGAGTCACGGTCGTGCCTCTCGGAAAGGGAAAACAAAACACATTTTCTGTTTTTTCTTTCACGAGAGTCACGGTTTTGCTTCCGCGAGAGGCATGGTTGTGCTTTCGTGAGAGTCACAGCCGTGCCTCTCAGAAAGGAAAACATACGCGTTTTCTATTTTTTTTTCTTTCGCGAGAGTCACGATTTTGCTTCCGCGAGAGGCACGGTTGTGCTTTCGCGAGAGCCACGGCCGTGCCTCTCGGAAACGAAAAAAAAACGCATTTCCTGTTTTTTTCTTTCGCGAGAGTCACGGTTTTGCTTCCGTGAGAGGCACGGTTGTGCTTTTGCGAGAGTCACGGTCGTGCCTCTCGGAAAGGGAAAACAAAACACATTTTCTGTTTTTTCTTTCACGAGAGTCACGGTTTTGCTTCCGCGAGAGGCATGGTTGTGCTTTCGTGAGAGTCACAGCCGTGCCTCTCAGAAAGGAAAACATACGCGTTTTCTATTTTTTTTCTTTCGCGAGAGTCACGATTTTGCTTCCGCGAGAGGCACGGTTGTGCTTTCGCGAGAGCCACGGCCGTACCTCTCGGAAACGAAAAAAACGCATTTTCCATGAGAGTCACGGTTTTGCTTCCACAAGAGGCACATGTGTGATTTGGCGAGAGGCACGAGCGTGCCTCTTTCGGAAAGGGAAAAACCGTACTCCCGGTTCGGTTTTTTCACATGGTTTTTTTTCATGAAAAAATAGTTCGTCAAAACCTATCAACATGGGATCTAGTTTTGAAGATCTCGAGACGAGGAATCCAATGATGAAAAAGGTTCGAGATGTGAACGCACGGTTTAAAAGATAAAACGTTTTGAATAAACAGATCTACGAAAAAAGAAAAACTCTCAGATTGCGACAAATGACGCGTAAAGTGGAATGTTCTTTACAATGAGTACTCGTTAATTAGTGATTTCGACGGTACGTGCGATGAAAGAAACGAAACGGTTCGTCCCTTCCAGGCCAGAAATGAGCTTAATGGGCTAGGCCGTTAGAAGCCCAACACGAGCGACTGGATCAGGGAGTTCTAGTGCCGAACGGTTTTCCCGATCCTTAATTTTCGTCGGGAAGCTGGAAGCCAGATCGGGAAGCCAGATTCGAGGATTTCTTGGTGCTGGGGAGTTGCCGAACAGGCCCTAAGGGGTTGTTTGGATAGCAAACATTAGCTACGGATTTATAGTAAGGGCGACGCTACGCGTCTGTCAGTCGATGTTAAGATTTTATTTGTCGCTGCGATGGCCGTTGGATACCCGAGCTGATAGTTGTTTGATCTAGTGTCCGCGTTCCGCATGCCCACTCGTTATTCCCGCAACTGACGATGGTGAGGGCGTGACAGAAAATGATTGTTGAGGAAGGGGATGCCACAATTATTATCGAACAGGGATGCTTTTGAAATGGGTAACTATTCATTGAAAGCCTAAACCTCTCAGGATATTTATATGAACTGTAATCGAAGAAATTTTACATGTACCATGAGGTCATTTCTTATACTTTCTGAGCAAATTTCGTTTCATCTGCACATGCAGGCAGTCTGTCACACACAGACAACATCATGTCCAAACAAAATTCCATTCTTCCTGCAAACCATGGTGGTTTGGCTGCTGGTGGCCATGGTGAAGGAGAAGGTTTCCAGCTACATCCTAGACTAATACGAGGTGATGAAGGGCATGGAGACGCAGCACAAGATCCTGAAGTGGATTCTGCTCCCAGTCATCCTGGAGTCATCACCAAGGCCGAGAAGGCAGCAGCGCACGGCGAAGGGGTCAAGGCCTAGCTAGCTCAAGGAGAATGAAGTCAGTCTTGGACGAGTTTAAGTACGAGGGGTTCGTGACGAAGCCAAGAATGAAGTCAGTCTTTGAGGACGTGAAGCAGGTCACAGTCAACGAAATTGGGCACATCGAGGGGTGTTATTCCAGATAAACATGTAAAATCCAAGATGTGATATATGCCGTTGCACTTTCTCCATGGAAAAAGTATGTGCTGCAGGAAGCAAATCAAATCGATTGTCTTCAATTAATTCTGATGTGTATCCTTTTCAAAACTGTTGCAGAAACCCTTTGCTCTATGAACTATTTGAACCGCCATCCACTTATTCATCAAGGAAAACTATTTATATATGTCCTATAGAAGGATGGCCCTCAGGTTACCGTGGGAAGGGTTTTAAACATGCTTCCAAGTTACAGAAACACGAGGAATCATATGGTGAGAGACTGAATTGCTATAAATTTTCCATAGCTATTTTTCTAGCAGTCGCATTCCTGTAAAATGATGTTTCTAATCTTATGGTTCAGTCAAGTTGGATTAGACTGAAATTATCTGCTGCGAACCCGGCTACATAAAGACTTCTACTAATGTGGGATGCATTGATGCCCATAACCAATCGTGTCATTGATATGTTCAGTCTGATTTATGTGGTCATCAGTGAATGTATGAAGATTCCTTTGGTATTGAGAGGATTAAATGCCACTTTGAGGACAGCTAGTGCTCATTTTGAAAGGTACTCCCTCCGGTCCTTTTTACTCTGCACATTGGATTTGCCGAAAGTCAAACTTTGCTAAGTTTGACCAAATTTATATTAGAAATTATTAGCATCTATAATATCTAATAAATATAATATGAAAATATATTCCAAGATGAATCTAATGATATTGGTGTTGTTATGTGAATGTCTATAATTTTTTATATAAACTTGGTCAAAGTTGGATGAGATTGACTTTGGACAAACCTAATATGCAGAGTAAAAAGGACCGGAGGGAGTATTATTTGCAATCTTGCATGTTGAGTTTTTTTCATGTTTTTTTTTCTTTAAATTGCAAAACTGTTCTGTTTTGCATTCTCAATAACTTTGAATTTCAGGAATCCAATTTCGACAAGCAAATTAAGGCAGTTCATGAGCAGAGTAGGCCCTTCACATGCGGATTCTCTGTTTCATGTAAGGGACAATCATTAGAAATGAACCTAGTGCTCACGTGCATGTTGAGGTAATCACAAAAGAACCACTCCTAGATGACCATGTCACATAGTTTGCCTCTGTAGCCATGCCTCCGATATAAGGAACATCTATTTTCACTAGGATGGTCACAGCTTTCCATCAAACCTTCGCAGGTCGATTTCACGGATGCTGATGAGCAACCACGACCTCGTCCAGTCCAGGCAAGCACAAGAGGAAACCCATTTCCGTTGAGACTTTGACGAAAGAGGATAGCTGCTTATGTGTACGATGATGGAACTAAGTATCTGTCAGGTTATTTGTCTACTGAACCCACTGGAAAATACCATGCCAAGTTCTGAATGAAGCATAGTACAGCTAGCTTAAACACTTTCAGGCACTCATGCTCTAGTTGAGATCTTTATGTTCTTTGTCAAGAACAGACATACTTGCCTACAAACTAAACAGTGCCCTGGCATATGTAGAACAGTAAATCATTCTCTGCAAAAGAAAAAAAGAAAAAAAAATCTTTGGATCATGCAAACGTATAGCCAGCCTCAGTTTATTAGTGAAAAGGGTCATCGACAGTAAGATCAGCTGCTTTCTGGATGCTCCAATCATTCTGAAATTCAGGGCCTAGCACCATTATCTTGCAATTACAGCTCCACGCTACCTCCGAGAGACACTAATTATGCATTTATGCTTCGTCTCCTTGGCCACCGAAGTAAGACTCTGTCTGTTTAGCAGAACATACAATGTCTGTACTCTTGCGCTGTCCTGGAAATGAACTTAAGGAATTCAAGTTGAATTCAAGTGCACTTTGTTTCCCTCTATATTCATGGATAGCCATCTTCTTGACGTGCGACTTGATGCATTCAACAGCAGGGACTTCCTGCCAGAACTTGGAGGAATAGGAGAAATGCTAGTACGTTTTTTGGTTGATCAGCCATGCTTCTGTAGTATGAGTATCCTTTTCTTTGTTGTTGATGCATGTATGTCCAGCTAAAGGGAATAGATAGGCAAAAAACAGTATGTAACTGCGTCAGATAAGATGACAATTGCCTAGCAAGTCCATTTTTTTTTCTGTTGTCAAATGAGCCCTCCAGCTGTATGAGATGTGGATTAGTGAAGATGCTATTTTCGCTCAAGTAACGAGGAACCCCAATCGGTAGCTGTATGTTTTTCTTTTCTTTTTGAGATATTGGTTGTATCTTGAAATCTTTCATTTAAATGATTTTCATAGGAACTATTTCCATGCTGGTCGTTTGATTTGTTGAATTGTATCTTACAAAATTTTAAACTAAATTTAAAGAAATTGTCTGTGGAAAACAATAAATATGTTTCTTCCATATCGTGCAATCAAGTAATTTTTATACAAAATTAATTATGTATGATTCTGGTCGATATGACAATACAGTCATATATCTTTATATTTAGATGTCTGATTCTGTGAATTAAAGAGATCCTTAGATCAACTCTAGCATGTCTCTAAGCACTACCTCCAAACAAATTTTTAGGGTATAGGAGAAAGATACATTTCCAACAGGGATCCCCTACTACAACCACCTCACCCATCTCCCCCGGTACTCTAGCTTAGCTGCTACCACCTCGTCATTCACCTCCAGCATTCAAAAAGTCGCCATGATGAAATGATGCAATGATTTATTTACTTACTTGAGTTACAGAATTTAATGGCATGAATCGCATGATGACATGATGAAATGATGAGTTGCAAAATAATGGCATGATGAAATGATGCAATGCAAAAAGAAAATAGAGCAAACAATATAATAATAATAATAATAATAACAATAATAATAATAATAATAATAACGGAAAGAATCGGTCTCGGACTGTCACACGCTACCACCTCGTCATGCACCTCCAACATCCCCCAAGCGCCCTTCGGCCTCTATGTGCACCTCCGTGACATCATCCACGTCTGACCTACTGACCCAACTTCCCGACATGGAGCTTTGCTCCACCCACCTTCATGTTCCCGAAGCGAGGTGGCCTTCTTTGTATTCCGGTGTCATCCGTCCTCCCCACGCAGCCCAGTGATATTCGACAATAATCTAGGAGGGTGGCAGCACGGGGAAGTAAACATTGACTGTGTGATCAAAGAAGATGAAGGGAAAAAGAAGAAAATTTGACGGTGTTGACCGGGGTGAAAACCCGCTCTCACTTGTCAGGCCGGCGACGGCGGCGTGTTGGTGTTGTCACCTTCTTGAAGGTGCCACCATGGTACTCATTGGTCGTCATGTTGCTCCAGGGGAAACCCTGATCCTCGGATTGGCCGGTGGTGGCGCTTCGGTGTCATTCCCTTCTTGAAGGCATCGTCTAGGAGTCCATCGTTCGTCATTCACGGCTTTGTCTCATTGCGGGGGCGAGTCCATGGGTGAGTGCCCCGGCTGCTCTGTAGTGTTGTTGCTTAGAGCTGTTTGGGGTGTTGTTGTTGTTTCAACGTCTATGTATCCAGCCTTGAGTGTGTGTGGTGGCGTGAGTTTATATCGGCTTGTTGTTGATGGTGGTTGTTTCATACATAAACACTAGTAGAAAACAGGGCTTTGGTCCAGGCCGGGTCAGCCCATTAGTCCCGGTTCAGTCCAGAACCGGGACCAATGGGGGCATTGGTCCCGGTTCGTGAGCCCAGGGGGCCGGCCGGGCCACGTGGGCCATTGGTCCCGGTTCATCTGGACCTTTTGGTCCCGGTTGGTGGGATGAACCGGGACCAATGGGCCTCGCTCTTGGCCCACAACCATTGGTCCCGGTTCGTGCCTCAAACCGGGAGCAAAGATTAGACCTTTAGTCCCGGTTTGAGGCACGAACCGGGACTAATGGGGTTGAGACCTTTAGTCCCGGTTCGTGCCACGAACCGGTACTAAAGGTCCCATTTTCAAACTCTACCCCCCGTGGATCGCCTTTTCAATTTTTTAAAAAATAAAAGAAAATGATGGAAATGTCAAAAAAATAAAAGAAAATAAGTTTCCCATGTGATATGTGGTCTAGTTGTTGGGAAAATTTGCAAATGTGAATTTTGACTTTATTTGCAAAATTTCTCTGAAATTTGTAAAAATGGGCATAACTTTTGCATACTAACTCGGATGAAAAAGTTTTTTATATGAAAAATCATCTACTCGAAAAGTTACATCCGAATTTAACTGGGGGAACCCTGTTAAACATTTTCAAAATCCTCAAAAACCTAATAGAAAAAAGTTACGGGGCTTTTAAGATCTAGAGTGAAAAAAATAAAAAAAAATTCAAACAGTGGACAAACTGTGGTCAAACAATGGTCAAACTAATTATTCTAGAATATTAGTGTTACTAAATAATTATTTCAGTTATTTTAATTTTGGTCAAATCTGGTCAAACTATGGTCAAACTGTGGTCAAACAATGGTCAAACTAATTATTCAAGAAATATTAGTGTTACTAAATAATTATTGTTTTTTAAAACAATAGTTTCAAAATAAAACTATGAAATGTGTCACTTCATGCTCAAGCAAAATTCCTGAAGGTTAATAGGATTGACATCTTAGTATTGTCAGGAAAACAACAAGTGCAGACTTGGAGCGAGGGAGAATAGAACCCGGAAGTTAAGCGTGCTCAGGCTGGGGGAGTGGGAGGATGGGTGACCGTTCGGGAAGTTAGATGATTTGGAATGATGAGGGGTGATTAGAGGATAAATTGAGAAGTGATGAGGGGTGGTGATTACAGACTAGAGGTTAAAATAATTCAGAAATTTCAAAATCAAAAAAAATTTCAAAAAAAAATCATAAAATTTCCTTTAGTCCCGGTTGGATCAACCGGGACTAAAGGTGGAGCTTCATGTGGCCGCGCCCTTTAGTCCCGGTTCTGGATTGAACCGGGACTAAAGGAAGAGGCATTAGTACCGACCCTTTAGTCCCGGTTCCAGAACCGGGACTAAAGGCCCTTATGAACCGGGACTGAAGGCCCTTTTTCTACTAGTGAAAGTGAATGAAACACTTTCTCGTCAAAAGGAAAATATATAAAATAAAACATCGAGCCAGTGACTTACGGGTCTGACTCGTCAGACAAAGGAAAATGAAAAATAGAGCTATAAGAGCATCGCTAGCAGACCCCTTAAAACATACCAAACTGTAAAATAACCATAGATTTATAGTCTTAGGCGAAAAAAGCGACCCGAATAGAACCCGTAAACGACTGCGACCTGTAATTTTTTTAAGGGGCGCGGTAAACATCGCCACCGAACCTGTGAAAATAAGGATTTCAGAGCCAACCCGAGGGTTCTGTATATGCGAAAGACCATTGGTAGGAGTCCAACTGCCATCGGAACCTTCATGGCTAGCTCCCGGCCGCCGCCCCGTCCGTCCCCGGCCACCGCCCTGCTCATTCGGGAAGCCGCCCCACCCGTCCGTCCCCGGCCGCCGCCCTGCTCATCCGGGAAGCCGCCCCACCCGTCAGGGCCGCCGCCGCCCCGCACGTCCCTGCCTCTGCTCGCCAGATCAAAGCCTTATCGTCGTCTTCCTCGACCTCCATTGCCTGAGCTCACCATGGCCACGACGGCGTCAGCGCGCGCACCAGCAACACGACGGGAAGCGGCAGCAGTACCAGCATGATAGAATCTCGTATCAAGGTGGCAAATCCTGATGATCCTGAGCCAAACATTAATCTATATGTTGAAGATCAAACCAACCCAGCAATGCAGCTTGTATCTGAGATGATGATACTTTGTGGGGAGGCGGTGGCTGCTTTTGGTTCTGACAACGATATTCCTTTGCCATACAGAGGGCATCCCCAGTCTAATACAGCTGTCTCAGCATTTGCCTATCTACCGAAGGGCCTGCCAGGAGCGTTGCCAGTATCAGTGTGCCCTCGGGATTCCCGGCTATGTACAGTTCACCTCCCCCTATTCGAAGATACGTCGGCCTGCTTGCTCATTATCAGGTATTTTATGCACCTATTAATCACATGAACGGGGACAGGGTACAGTTTTGGAGGAACATTCCTAGTTAAATAACTGTCCTTTCGAATTGCCGTTTTTTTTCCTTGTGTTATAAATGGAGTGTAGTTTTATCCACACCATTGTAGCTTATCTGAATGACATAAATGTGATCTATTTAATTTTGTACATTGAAAAATTGCAGGTAAATGCTTTTCTTAGAGGTGAACCTCCACCATATTCGGCTGGTGATCTGGAAGGGTGACATTTATTGCGAGCATGCATGTTAAAGTAGCTAGGAAGCTCCATAGCAACAGCTTACGTTATTGGTTGCTGGAATACTTAAGGAGGCAGCCAAAGGGGAGGAAGCATAGAGCACTGATACTTAAGTTCATTAAAGATCGCATGGCAACATTGCTTTTGGTGGATGTAAGTCAACATGCCTTCATCCAGTAATTTATCTATTTATTGGTGCAGTATCTGCATAGCAGTACTCCCTCTGATACATATTACTTGTCGTAGCTTTAGTACAACTTTGTAGTAAATCTGCGACAAGTAATATGGATCGGAGGGAGTACTATCTTTACTTTTGCTGGGATCATGAGTAAGAACTTTAGTTGTCCTGCCCCTTATTTAAAAACTGGACCAGTCTGCCAGTTCGACTGAGGAAGACCGCCTTGTTAAGTTTGAAGATCGTGTATGCAAGTTCACTGGTCAGAACTAGCTCCCCTGGGCATCAACCAATTTCCCTTCATTGATTCACCGTAGATTCTGAGAACCACCAGGTTCCTGGCTAATTTCAGGCAGATCAATAATTTTGGCCCGGTTCCATCTTTCTTCCCTTTATTCTTTCTGGTTCTAACTTTTTGACTACAGCCAACCAAATCCTTCATGCTGTGGAATGGGTAGACCCGTAAATGGGATGGTATATGCTAATCAGTTTGCTTAGCTGCTCATTTGAAAGCACAACTGAACTTGCTATTTTTTAGGAAGAGAATAACACTTGGTATGCAACCAAACATCTCCAAAGTTCCAAACTGACAAAATCATGTAAACAAGGGAAAGCCAACCTCCTGCTATTGTCAACTGGGGCTTGCCAATTTGAAGTTTTTCAAGATTGCATATTGAGTTACTGATTTTATGACTTATAGATTACCGCTCTCCCTGTTTTGATATTTTGAGCTCCTTATTCTAATCCCTTTTTTCTGGTCACATCGACAGGTCGGGATTCAGGTCACAACCATGGTTGCAGCCGGGAAAGTGGGAGATGAAGGGAGTGTCGTTGTGGAAATGGTTCATCCCCATGACGACATCTTATCAGTTACGGAGATTGCACAATACACGGAGGAGTAAATGCTCACAGAATGTTGGCTAAGTGGTGTAGAAGCCACCTCCGTACCCCCCGCGTCGCCTCCCCGAGCGAGGCGACCGGGGGCTCCCCTTCCCTGCCCCTCCCAGCGGCCCCCCTCCTCCTTTCCCCTCCCGCCGCCGCCGGCGTAGGCCACCGGGCCTGGCTCGCGTGATGCCGCCGGCGGCGGCCCGTTCTTTTCCTCCCCGCCGGCGCTGTAGCTCGGGCGATGGCGCTGGTGGCGGTGCACCCAGGCCGGCGTCGGATCTGGTGGCGGCTCGTCTTCGCAGGCGGCGCAGCTCCGAGTGGCAAGGTGGCGGTGGCATGGCTGCTTGGCTGCGGGGCGGCGCGATGGCTGGCGGCGGCGCCCTTCCGGCCCAGATCTGGGCCTTTTGGGCCCCATCTGGGTCTGGGTGGGCCTGGCGTGTGCTTTCCGGCATCATCTCCGGCGGACGGAGGCGTGGCTTAGGCTGGGGATGGCGGAGACGGTGGCGCGTGTACTACAGCGCAGCGACAGGAGCTTCACGAGCCCGCTTCGGGCTCGGCCGGGCAGGGGTGCCTGGTTTGCTCCTGAGCTACATCCGGTCGGTCACCGCCAAGGGTGGTGGAGGTTGTCCCCTCCCACGTGGCCGCTGACCCTGCTGCTCCTCGTTTCCGGCTGGCTCCTCTCGATCTCGCCGGTCTCACTTCGCTTGTCACGGTGAGACAGCGATGGTGACTGCGTGTCCGTGGTGGCGCATATTGGTGGACGGCATGTATGGTGGAGCGCGATGGATCGTCTGGGGTCGTGGTTGATTGGAGGTTGGGAGAAATCCTTGTCGGCTTGTTCGACACCGACGCGGTGACGCCCGTGTGCGCCATCGTGCCTTCCTGAAGGGCGTCGGATATCCCCCATCCCTCCCACGGCCCTTCGCGTACTGGGGGAAACCCTGGGCCATGTCCGGTAGCAGCGTCGTTGTCGTCGCGTTCCTTCTTGAAGGTGTTACTTGGTATGCGGTGTTTCGTGGTGCTAGGAGTGTGGTGGAATTCTCCGGCGGGCGTAGCGGTTGCGAGTCAGCTTCGTTTTCGTTGATCCGCCGTTGTCGGCATTTTTTTCCTTTTGTGTTTTCTCTTTCTTTTCTTTTGGGCGTGCCTGTGCTGCTTCCGCCCCAGCACCTATCGTTGGTTGTAT
This sequence comes from Triticum urartu, assembly GCF_056163025.1. Taxonomy (NCBI): domain Eukaryota; kingdom Viridiplantae; phylum Streptophyta; class Magnoliopsida; order Poales; family Poaceae; genus Triticum; species Triticum urartu. The sequence continues at coordinate 45,273,748 of NC_141873.1, read as the reverse complement.
CGATGTTGTGGCTTTATAATACAAAGCGGAGGGAAACCCTTTTTCGGTAAATGCTCACAATGGGTTCTGCACACTCATTGCCTTGCTCCCTGGACATGGATATTTATTTTTGGCGTGCATGCTGGAGGTGATTCATTCACTTAGGCGAGGATCTCCCTGATAGGAGCTAGGGTTCTTCCTGGTCTCGGACGTAGGTTGTAGGGGAACGAGGGAGGAGGGCGAGGGCTGGAGCGCGGCGGCCGGCGGCGTGGCGCTGTCCTTGCGCGGGTGCGGCGGCGGCGAAGGCAGGAGGCGGCTAGGGTTTAGGGTTTCCGGCTCCTCTGGGAGCTGGGCAATAGAATAGTCTTATTGCTTAAATCTCAAAATAGTCTTACAACTTGTATATATAACCACCACGTGAAATAAAAACTAAGATAACTTGCGGGCTAAGCTTGCTCGGTGGGCCTCCTACGGCCATAGGTCCGGCCGGTCATAACATCTCTTCCCGCCTGCGCAAACAGCTCGTCCTCAAGCTGAAAGTCTGGGTAGTGTTGGCGGAACTCCTCGCGCTGCTCCCAAGTAGCGTCCTCCTCTGAAAGTCTAGCCCACTGAACCAACACGTACCAGGAGCCGTGACGTAGCTGAGCCTTCAATGCCTTCTCCGGATCAGGAAGTAGACGCCCGTCGGTGATCGGCGGCAGCACGGGAGGAACCACGGGTGGCTCTCCACGGAAAGGCTTGAGCAGACCCACATGGAAGACATCATGGATACGCGCACCTGCCGGAAGCTGAAGGCGGTAAGCCACCTTCCCAATGCGTTCCAGGATAGCAAAGTGACCGGCATAGCGAGGACCCAGCTTCCGCTTCGCGCGTGGGTCCAGTGACTGCGTAGAGCGATGAAGAAGACGCAGCCACACCCAATCACCCACCGCGAACTCCGCCTCGCGATGGTTGCCGTCGTAGTAGTGTTTGGACAGCTATTGGGCCTGAAGGAGGCGCTGTCAGACTTCTGCCAGCATCTCGTCACGGTTCCGCATAAGAGCACCGGCCGCCTCGGTCCTTGCCAGGGCAGGATCAACAGGAAGAATCAGCGGGGGCGGCCTGCCATAAACCACCTCAAAAGGCATGGCACGGAGGGAGGAGTGATAAGAGGTGTTGTAGTAGTACTCCGCCCATGAGAGCCAGTCCACCCATGCGCGAGGGCGATCACTTATGACACAACGCAAATACATGGCAATCACCTTGTTAACGACCTCGGACTGGCCGTCCGTCTGAGGGTGGAAGGCCGTGCTCAGGCGGAGCTTAATGCCCGCCAGCCTGAAGAGGTCGCGCCACACATGTCCCGTGAACACGGGGTCCCGATCACTCACGATCGAAGAGGGAAACCCGTGGAGATGGACAATACCGTCGAAGAAGGCCCGAGCGATGGACGCCGCCATGTAGGGATGCCCGAGCGCGATGAAGTGAGCATACTTGGAGAAGCGATCGACCACCGTGAGAATGACGGACTTGCTGCCCACCTTGGGAAGGCCCTCGATAAAGTCCATGGAAATGTCCGCCCAGACCTGGGATGGCACCTCCAAAGGCTGGAGCAAGCCAGCCGGCCGTAGGGTCTCCGTCTTGTTGCGTTGGCATGTCACACAAGACCGCACCTAGTCACGGACCAGGGCACGATCACCTGGAATGTAGAAGTCGGCGCGGAGACGATGGAGCGTCTTCTGCACACCCTCATGGCCCACCGAGTGGGCGAGCCGCAGCACCTGATGACGGAGATCTTCGTGCGCAGGAACGAAGACCCGGCGCCCATGGAGGAGCAGGCCATCGGTGAGGCGCCACAGCTCATTCAACTCCCCCACAGCCAACTGCTGTTGAAGGAGGAGCGCGTCGGCCGTAGCCGCCGTCGCCCGCCGGATGTCGGTGAAGAGGGCGAAGGAGGGCCCCGAGTGGATGCAGAAGGCCGCCCCCTCAGAAGCACCATCGACGGTGTCGGCGTCACGCCGAGACAGGGCGTCGACGACGGTGTTAAGGCGGCCCGGATGATACTCGACGATGAAGTCAAAATCAAAGAGTTTACTGATCCACTGGTGCTGCGACACGGTCGAGAGCCTGTGATCCAGCATGAACTTGAGGCTGTAGTGGTCCGTACGGATCCGGAAAGATCGACCCCAAAGATAGGACCACCAGTGGCGCACCGCCTATACCAAGCCAATGAGCTCACGCTCATAGGCCGCCAGCTTAAGATGGCGTGCGGCAAAGGGCCTGTTGAAGAAGGCGAGGGGTCCATCGCCCTGGCGAAGGACCGCACCGAACCCCGCACCTGAGGCGTCGCAGTCGACGGTGAACGGGAGGTCGAAATCAGGCATCTACAGGACAGGACCCGTCGTTTGGGCCCCCTTGAGGGCCTCGAATGCCGTGGTGGCCTCCTCATCGCAAGAAAAGGCGTCGCGACAGAGCAGGCACGTGAGCGGGGCCGCGATGAGGCCGAACTCCTGGATAAATTTCCGGTAGTACCCCGCAAGGCCCAGAAATCCGCGAAGAGCCTGCGGAGACTGCGGGATCGGCCAGGCGGCGACGGCCGCCACCTTGTGGGCGTCCATGGCCACCCCCTCGGCCGAGATGATGTCGCCGAGGTAAGCGACGGAAGGCGTCCCGAACGAGCACTTCGAGCGCTTAAGATGAAGATGGTGCGCCCAAAGCTCGTTGAAGACGATGGCGACGTGCTGGAGGTGCTCTGCCCATGAGGCGTTGTAGATCAGAATGTCATCAAAGAAAACGAGTACAAACCGACGTAAGTAGGGCCGGAGGACGTCGTTCATCAGGGCCTGAAAGGTCGCCGGGGCGTTGGAGAGGCCAAAGGGCATCACCAAGAACTCGAAGTGGTCGTGATGAGTCCGAAACGCCGTCTTAACGATGTCGTCCGGGTGCATGCGCACCTGGTGGTACCTAGACCGGAGATCGAGCTTGGTGAAGAAGCGCGCCCCATGTAGTTCATCCAGGAGCTCATTGACCACCGGGATAGGAAACTTGTCCTTAAGTGTGAGAGCATTAAGGGCGCGGTAGTTGATGCAGAAACGCCACGTGCCATCCAACTTGCGAACGAGGAGGACTGGCGTGGTGAACAGTTGTAAGGGCATATTTATCCCTAAGGTGTTTTGGTGATTGATGACAATGCTTTTGCGGACTAATCGTGTGCCTTGAGTTTCCCAGACGTTTCATCGCTAGGCACAAGACGGTTTGGTGCCCCTCGAAGACTATTTAAGACGGCGTTTTTCTACGTTTCTTTTTGGTGGATTTGAGTTGTAGGAAAGCCGTACTATTAAGAGGGGGTCCGCATCGGAAAGGTTAGGGTGGAATCATCACGTACACGTTTTCTTCCTTGTCTCCTCCTTTCCCTTTCGCACTGGAGCATCCTCCGTTTTTCCTTTTTGTCTTGTCCTGGTTGCTGATGATGGGCTTGCGGTAGTACTGCTCCCTGGAGCGGTAGTACCACAGGCACCTGCGGTAGTACCGTACTTCGGTGCGGTAGTACCGCAGGAGCCCATGGTAGTACCGCTCCCCTGAAGCCGTAGTACCGTGCCCCCCAGGCCAAGTGTCGCTTCTTCGCGGTAGTAGGGGCGGATGTAATTTTTTACATCCGCGCCTCCGCGGTAGTACCGCACCCAGTGCGCGGTAGTACCGCGCGTGGCCTAGCTCAGCTGCCAGGCGGTAGTACCACTCCTCAGCGGTAGTACTGTGTCGGATTTTTGCTTCATCTGTTTTCCAGCGGAAGTAGGCACAGATGTATTTTTTTTCATCCGCGCTCTTCCCAAGCTAGGAGTTTCCTGCCTTGCGGTAGTACCACAAGGGGGAACGGTAGTACCGCGCCTGCGGCAGTACCGCCCTCAGCCCTTGTGCTACAGGTCTGCCCTAGCTCCTCCTGCTGCTGCGGTAGTATCGCAGTCCCTCACGATAGTGCCGCATGGCCTTGCGGTAGTACCGCTGGTCAAGGGCGGTAGTACCGCATGGTCTTACGGTAGTACCGCTGGTCAGGGGCGGTGGTACCGCATGTCGCGGGCTGGTTAGGTGGATAAAACGGTTGGATTTTGTCCACAGCTATATAAGGGGTGTCTTCTTCCTCTAGTTGACTACCTCTTCCAACCCTAAGCTCCATTGTTGCTCCAAGCTCCATTTTCGCCCGATCTCACTCCCTAGCCAATCAAACTTGTTGATTTGCTCGGGAGTGGTCGAGAAGGCCCCGATCCACACTTCCACCAAGAGAAATTTGATTCCCCCCACTAATCCCTTGCGGATCTTGTTACTCTTGGGTGTTTGAGCACCCTAGATGGTTGAGGTCACCGCGGAGCCATAGTCCATTGTGGTGAAGCTTCGTGGTGTCGTTGGGAGCCTCCAATTAAGTTGTGGAGATTGCCCCAACCTTGTTTGTAAAGGTTCGGTCGCCGCCTCCAAGGGCACCAATAGTGGAATCACGGCATCTCGCATTGTGTGAGGGCGTGAGGAGAATACGGTGGCCCTAGTGGCTTCTTGGGGAGCATTGTGCCTCCACACTGCTCCAAACGGAGATGTACTTCCCTTCAAAGGGAAGGAACTTCAGTAACACATCCTTGTCTCTACCGGCTCCACTCTTGGTTATCTCGTGCCTTTACTTGTGCAAGCTTATTTGTGATATATATCTTGCTTGCTTGTGTACTTATCATTGTTGCATCATATAGGTTGCTCACTTAGTTGCACATCTAGACAACCTACTTTGATGCAAAGTTTAAATTGTTAAAGAAAAGCTAAAAAATTGTTAGTTGCCTATTCACCCTCCCCCCTCTAGTCAACTATATCGATCCTTTCAATTGGTATCAGAGCCTCGTCTCTTTATTAAGGACTTTACCGTCCGAAGAGTATGGTTGACGTCGTAGAAGGTGAGGAGGAGCACTCCGGTGCAAATCCAGTATCTTCTACGGGAGATGGGGGAACCGCGGTCTCTCGTGAGGAGTTCAATGTGGCGTGGGATACATTGAAAACCTCCATGACGACCGAGGTCAAAAGCATGTTTAATGAATTCTTAGAAGGACTTAAACTTTCCAGCGCACCGTTGAAAGTCGGTGATCCCGCCAACAAGGTGACGGATGCTACCTCCGACAAGGGGGAAGCTACTAGCGAGAAAGCCCTTCCTTCTAGTGGTAAAAGTGGCACCGGCATCTTTGCCCATGTGGAACCTCCACTTGTCTATGGTGGACCTCTCCCTTCCACTCATTTGAATCATGCCGGCCTGGCCCCTAAGATTGAGAAGAATGTAGAATTTGATTCTTGGGTCTATCGTTTTAAGCATCATTTAAATCATGTGAACACTAACCTTTGGAGAATCATTGAAGAAGGTTTCTATCCGCATGACCGAAGCAACTTCACTCCTAGAGAAGCCGTGGATAATCAATTCAATGAGAATGCTCTCTTCATCATTCAAGAAGCTATCCCACCCGAAGACCTTCCTCATCTCCGGCCCTACTCCTTGGCCAAAGATGCTTGGTGCCAAGTGGTTTCCCTCTACCGGGGAAGCGCAAGTATTCAACGCTCCAACTATGAAGTGGTGCAAGATGAAGCCGATGAGTTTGCAATGAAAGAAGATGAAGAACCTCGTGAGCTCTATCGGAGGGTAACCAAACTCGCGGTCTCTCTCCGAGATCATGGAAGCAAGGACACGAATGACAATTGGATCAAGCGCAAATTCCTCAAGGCAATGATGCCCTACCACAAAGCCATGTCCTCCGTCATTCGTTAAAGGCCGGACTTCCACACCTTGTCCTCAAGTGATGTGTTGGATGAGTTCGTTGCTATGAGCATCTTGGACAAGACCGCCGATAATGCGGTACTTCGCTCTCAAAGAGTAAAGAAACACAACCTTGCTCTAAAGGCCAAGGTTAGTATGGAGGAAGAGGAAGAAGAGGAAGAAGAGGAGAGCAACCTCGAAGATATGAAGTATGCCTATCATGAACACATGGCCCTTGCTTCAAGGAAATTTTGGAGCAAGAAGAACTCAAGGCCCAACTTCAACAAGAACAATGCAAGTGGCGCAAAGGGCAAGCAACGAGTGAGGACTTGTTTCAATTGTGGCAATTTAAGACACTTTCTTGCGGAGTGGCCTTATGATAAGAGGGAAGACAATGATGGCAAGCTCATCCGAAAGGACAAGGCCAAGTCATTCCCCAACAAGAGCAATTTTACCAAGAAGACTCCTCCCAAGGCATTGGTGGTACAAGAAGAGTACAATGAGGATGATGACGATGATGAAGATGGTGAGTCGTTTGCCATGGCCTCCGTTGCCATTGCAACGACTCCACGGGTGTCTCTCTTCGACTCACCCAATGAGAGCATCACCGCCAAGTGCCTCATGGCTAAAGCCACCAACAAGGTAACCCCCAACATCAAAACTACCATCATTAATCATCCTTCTTCGATGGATAGCATTGATGAACATGAGGGAACTAATGTGGAGGTGAATGAGTTTGAGGCCTTTATGGGTAAACTTAAGGGTAAATCCAAGAAGCACTTTTTTGCTCTCTTGGAACAACTTGGTGAAGCCAATGACATGATCGAGGCTCACGAAGATACCATCTCTAAGATGGAGGGGCATAGTCGTGACTATGGCGATGAGATTTCAGATCTTTCCAATGCTCTTGAGGAAGAGCATGGTCTTCGTTTGGCTCTTGAGGAGTCTCACAACGATGCTCATGCTAAATTAAAGAAAGATCTTGATCATGCGCTTGTTGTTTCTCGTGTGCTAAACGCCGAGAAGGCAAAGCTTGGGGTTGATCTTGCTAGACTCAAAGAGGAGTTTGACATTCTCGGCAAGGCTCACAAAGTCTTGAAGGGTGTTCATGCTACCCTCAAGGAGTCTCATGATCAACTCCAAGTGAAGCTAACCAAGGAGAAAGCCACATTTCCTCGTATGGTGTTAATTGATAATGCAAATGCTACTAACCCTTGTTGTGAGCATGTGCATCTTATTGAGGAGAATGTTAAGTTGAAGGAGCAACTTGAGAAAGGCCTTGTGTCATGCATACAAGGTGATAAGAACCTAAACGACCTTTTGAGAAATCAAAAGGAAGTTGTGGCCAAGGAGGGGATTGGGTTCGCACCCAAGCCCAAGAACAAGAAGAAGGATAACAAGACCAAACGACCTCCTCCTCTCAAGCAAACTTTTGTGAAGGAGGGAGAGAGTGCTTCCAAGGAGAAGAAGAACAATGCGAAGGGTGGCGGTGTCAAAAAGGGCAATGCCACCCCTCCCAACGAAGCCGACGACTTTAATCCTTCTTATGTGTTATGTCGTGCTAGTGATGGGCATGTCTATGCCAAATTTGTTGGTTCTCCTCATGAGTAAATTGAATGGTCTATTTGGGTTCCTAAGACCCTTGTTACTAACATCAAAGGACCCATTACAAAATGGGTACCTAAAACCAAGTATTGATCTCTTATAGGTGTTTGCTTCCGGTGGGGGATCATGGTTGCTCGATAGTGGAGCTACAAATCATATGACCGGAAGCAAGGACTTGGTGGTGGACATGCACAAGATTCCATCTATGCCCACCAATGTCGGGTGGGGTGATGCCTCTTCTTCTAAGGTATTGGGACTTGGCAAGGTTGTCATCTCTCATGATCTCACGATCGAGAAGGTCATACTTGTTGAGTCCCTTGCATACAATTTACTTTCCGTTCATCAACTTGCAATCATGGGCTTTGCCACTTTCTTTGATATTGATACCGTGGCCCTCTTGTGGAGCAAGACTCTTAAAGTAGCCTTTGTTGGGCATGTCGAGAACGGTCTATATGTGATTAACTTTTCGGAGCAACCCACTAAGACCGTGACATGCCTAATGGCTAAAGTTGATGTGGGATGGCTTTGGCATCGCCGTTTAGCCCATGTCAATATGAGATCTTTGCAAAGTCTTCTCAACGGGGACCATGTCCGTGGACTAACGAATGTTAGTTTTGCTAAAGATCGTGCTTGCAGTGCTTGTATCGAAGGAAAGCTTCATGAGAAGGCTCACCCTCCCACGACTATCATTTACTCAAAGAGGCCTTTGGAGCTCCTTCACTTGGATCTCTTTGGGCCTCCATCCTTTGATGGTCTTGGGGGTAGGAAGTATTGCTTGGTGATTGTGGATGACTGCTCAAGATATACTTGGGTGTATTTCTTCATGAGGAAGAGCGAGACCCAACAAACCGTCATTGACTTTGCAAATGAAGCACAACGTCAACACAATGCAAAGATCTTGACAATAAGAAGTGACAACGGCACCGAGTTCAAGAACTACACCTTGGATGAGTTTCTTAGTGATGAGGGGATCAAGCATCAATATTTTGCACCCTACACCCCTCAACAAAACGGTGTTGCGGAGAGGAAGAACCGGACGTTGATGGATGCGGCAAGGACCATGATGGCGGAGTTCAAGTCTCCATACAACTATTGGGCCAAAGCCATCAACACCGCGTGTCATGCATCCAATCGGCTCTACCTCCGCAAGGGCTTGAACAAGACTCCATATGAGATACTCACCGGTAACAAGCCCAACCTCAAGTACTTTCGGGTGTTCGGGTGTAAGTGTTTCATTCTCAAGAAAGGTGTTCGGTTGTCTAAATTTGAGGCTAGAGCTTATGAGGGCATATTTGTTGGTTATGCTACAAACTCTCATGCTTACCATGTCCTTAATAAATCCACGGGACTTATTGAGGAGACGTGTAACGTGGAGTTTGATGAGAATAACGGCTCCCAAGTGAAGCAAAGTGGCACTTGTGATGTAGGTGATGAAATTTCTCCTCAAGCCATAAGAAGAATGGGTGTTGGTTTTATCCTACCCATTGAGGAACCCCTTGTGGCCGAAGGAGAAGGACAATGCTCCACTCAAGTGGAGCCATCACCAACCCAAGGCCCACACGCTTCCGAAGAACAAAGTGAAGGCCCTCACCATCATGAACAAGACCAAGGGCAAGATCATGCTCAAGACGGTGTTGACACACCAAGTGATGCCCAAGGTCAAGTTCTCTCCTCTGAGCAAGTTCAAGATCAAGAACAAGCTCAAGATGTCGCTCAAGATGATCAAGTGACCGCTCCTCAACTCACCACCGAGGAGGAATTGGAGCGTCGTGCCGCCAAGATTGCTTCCAAGCTCTCCACCAAGGGTCATCTCATGAAGAATGTACTTGGAAGCATTCAAAAGGGGGTAAGCACTCGTAGACAATTGGCAAATTATTGTGAACATCACGCGTTTGTCTCTTGTGTTGAACCCCAAAAGGTATATGAAGCACTCGAAGATCCGGATTGGCTTAATGCCATGCATGAAGAACTCAACAACTTCGAGTACAACAAGGTGCGGAGATTGGTGCCAAGGCTAACGGGGAACCACAATGTCATTGGAACCAAGTGGATATTTAAGAACAAGCAGGATGCTCATGGGACCATCATTCGCAACAAGGCAAGATTAGTGGCACAAGGCTACTCCCAAGTCGAGGGTATCGACTACGGTGAAACCTTTGCTCGCGCTGCTCGCCTTGAATCCATTCGTTTGTTGATTGCTTATGCTTCTCATCACAACTTTAAGTTGCAACAAATGGATGTGAAGAGTGCTTTTCTTAATGGTCCTATTAATGAGTTGGTCTATGTCAAGCAACCCCCCGGGTTCAAGGATCCCTACTTTCCTGATCATGTGTATCAACTCGATAAGGCACTCTATGGGCTTAAACAAGCCCCACGTGCGTGGTATGGCCACCTTACCGAGTTGTTACAAGATCGTGGGTTTGAAGTTGGGCTAATCGACCCCACTCTTTTTACTAAGAAGGTCAAAGGGGAGTTGTTTGTATGCCAACTATATGTTGATGACATTATCTTTGGTTCCCCTAACGAAGCTTTCAATGAGGAATTCGCCGCTCTCATGACCTCAAAGTTCAAGATGTCTTCCATGGGAGAGTTGAAGTTCTTTCTTGGGTTAGAAGTGAAGCAAAGAAGAGAAGGAACCTTCATCAACCAAGCCAAATGCACTCAAGACATGCTCAAGAGATTCAAGCTAAGTGATGTCAAGCCGGCTTCCACTCCAATGCCCACCAAGTGCTAACTTGACATCGATCCCAATGGTAAAGCGGTGGATCAAAAGGTATATCACTCCATGATTGGATCCTTGCTTTACCTTTGTGCATCTAGACCGGATATCATGTTGAGTGTGGGAATTTGTGCATGGTTTCAAGCCACACCTAAGGAAAGTCAATTTGTGGCGGTCAAGCAAATCTTTCGATATTTGGCTCATACCCCAAACTTTGGCTTATGGTACCCAAGAGGAGCAAACTTCAAGCTTGTAGGGTATTCGGACTCCGATTGGGCGGGAGACAAAGTGGATAGGAAGTCCACTTCTGGAGGGTGCCAATTCCTTGGTTGCTCTTTGGTAAGTTGGTCTTCCAAAAAGCAAAGTTGTGTGTCTCTCTCGTCCACCGAAGCGGAGTATGTAGCGGCCGGTAGTTGTTGTGCACAACTCTTATGGATGAGGCAAACTTTAAAGGATTACGGTGTCATTTGTGACAAAGTGCCTCTTTGGTGTGACAATGAAAGTGCCATCAAGATTTCTCTCAACCCGGTGCAACACTTCAAGACGAAGCATATTGAGATTCGGTATCACTTCATCCGGGATCACATTAGGCGAGGGGAGATCGAGCTCAACTATGTCAACACTCATGATAACCTTGCAGATATTTTCACGAAGCTGTTGGATGAAGCAAGATTTCGTGAGTTAAGGCATGAGCTAAATATCATTGATTCAAGCAATGTTTCTTGAACCCTTGCACACCCCACCATACTCAACTTATTGTCTTGTTTAGATGTAGGCATGGACATAGGGGGAGTGTTGTTCTCTCAATGAACTCTCCCTCCCCCCCATTATGCATAAATTGATCAACCCTTCCACATTCGCCATTTTTATGGTACTTGTGCTTCAAAGACGAGTTTTGGTCATGGGCCCAAGGATAGTTCTTCGCGGTGCCATACCAATTGACTCAAACATAGGTGGCTCCAGCCACCGCCCTCTCTTTGGAGAGGTTGTGTCTCGAGGTTGTTTCTTGTTGTCTCTTGCCTTTCTTTCTTTGTGTTGAGCGTGTTCTTGTGGTGTCTTTTTGGCTTGAAGTTTCGGTGCAAAGACCTGTTTTCTTGTTTGAAACATGCAACTTCTTGAGCCCGCGGTACTACCGTGGCCAGCCACGGTGCTACCGTGTATGGAGTGCACGGTACTACCGCACCTAGCGGGCAGTAATTTTTTACTGCCGCCTAGGAGAGCGGTAGTACCGCTCAGGTGCGGTACTTCCGCCGAGTGGTACTACCGCAATGAAGCGCGGTACTACCGCAATGACGAGTGTGTGGGAGGTTATGACTCGGGCAGGGGAGTTCCAACTCCCCATACCCATTCACTTGTCTCTCTCCCCACCATCTCTCTCTCTCTCTCTCGCTCGCTCAAGAACGGTGCCGGAGGTCCTCGTCGGATCTCCATCTCCGGCCACTCTCCTCGGATTCCGACCGGTGGGATCGTTCCCCACCACTTCCTCTTGCCATGGACCAAGGTTTCTCCCCAAATCCCTCTCTTTCTTGGTTGTTCTTTCGCTTCTAGGTTTTTGGGGAGATGCATGTTGTTCTTGAGATTTTAGGCCAACTTTGCAAGAGTAGGATGTAGGAGAGTCATGTTGCATAGAAATTATACTTGATATATTGTCCCGTGGTAGATTTGATCAGCCGTAGTACCACCATGGTTTCGCGGTTTCTTCTTGAAAGAACATGCGGTGCCCCCATGTTTGGTTTTGGTAATTGATGACAATCTCTATGGACTAATGGTTGTTGAGTTATATTTGAAGGTTTTGTCCATAGGCTTTTCTTGGAGTACATGTGTTGGTTTCAAGGAGAGTTTGTGTTGACCAAGGTGCTATTAAGGAATTATCCAAAGATTGATCATGTGAGAGTTGAGCTTATTGCAAGCATGTCTTGAAGAAGAAGATTGTGTGATCATTCATGTTTACCTTCAAGACATCATCCAAATGAAGAGAGTTGGAAAGATTCAAGGTTGATCAAGACTAAGTCAAGAGTGAATCAAGTTGATCAACTCACAAAGCATAGAAGATGTACCGAGAGGGATCAAGTGATCCCATGGCATGGTAAGCATTATCCATTGTGCTTTGTGTACTAACCCATGGTCTATGTGAGAGTTCTATGTGGGGTTAGGTACGTGTTCATGGGCTTGCGTCAAGAGGAAGATATCACTCAACCCATGGATCCTCATCAAATGGTGATCGTCATCAAGATTGCTGTGTGCAAGTTCAAGTGGAGCATCACGACGAGATCAAGTGCTTGAAGCTTGCCATCCATTGTGGTGTCAATGGACTTGTGAAGATGTGCCGAAGAGTGGCTCACCCATAGTGGAGTATGGGGGAGCAATCATCTAGTCTCCATCGACCCAACGCAATCAAGAAAGGTGGTCCATCTTGAGGAGGACAAGATCGTCATCATCTAGCTCAAGTGGATCATGTGCAAGGCAAAGGTTTGCCCTTGATACGTTTTCTATTTTATCGGTCTCATGGTGGTAGTTGGGAGACCGGGTTATAGGATCGATAGACGTACTATCAAGGGGGGCTCTCAAGTGAGTAGCTTGATCGTATCGTTCGTCGAGAGCTCAAACCATTGCATCCTTGCATCATGTTTCTTGGTTGTTGTTTGGTTCTCTTTGTGAGTCTTAGAGCTTATGGTCATTGTCGGTGTCAAAACTGGCGGATCTCGGGTAGGGGGTCCCGAACTGTGCGTCTAAGGCGGATGGTAACAGGAGGCAGGGGACACGATGTTTTACCCAGGTTCGGGCCCTCTTGATGGAGGTAAAACACTACGTCTTGCTTGATTATTCTTGATAATATGAGTAGTACAAGAGTTAATCTACCACGATATCAGAGAGGCTAAACCCTAGAGCTAGCCTATGGTATGATTGTATGTTGTCCTACGGACTAAAACCCTCCGGTTTATATAGACACTGGAGGAGGCTAGGGTTACACAAGGTCGGTTACAAAGGAGGAGATATGCATATCCGTATTGCCTAGCTTGCCTTCCACGCCAAGTAGAGTCCCATCCGGACACGGGACGAAGTCTTCAATCTCATATCTTCATAGTCCAACAGTCCGGCCAAAGGATATAGTCCGGCTATCCGGAGACCCCCTAATCCAGGACTCCCTCAGTAGCCCCTGAACCAGGCTTCAATGACGATGAGTCCGGCGCGTAGTGTTGTCTTCGGCATTGCAAGGCGGGTTCCTCCTCCGAATACACCACGGAAGAGTTTGAATACAAGGATCGTGTCCGACCCTGCAAAATAAGTTCCACATACCACCGTACATAGAGAGAATAATATTTCCACAAATCTAATCTGCTGACACGTTTTGGCAGCATGACATCACGCCACGGCCCGGTAATTATTTGAACTGTTTTCCTTTAACCAGTCCCGCACATAACGCGAGGCGGTTTCTTGACACGTCTTGTCAAAGCAGAGACCGTGTTCCCCTTATCATGGGATTCTCATCAATACAAACGTGGGTAACCCAACCGTGCCTGTTGGTATGACTCCTAGATCTTAGGTAAGTCTCGAACGGCCACGAGGAGGACGCCTGATATTCATCCCCTTTATAAAGGGACAAGGCTTTTTCTTTTTCCCTCCCGTGCTCAATCGAATCTCTCCCCCGCCTCGAGTTCTAACACCGAAAGCCCATGTCAGGTGCTTCGGACCTTCAATCATGTCCGAATCCAGCCTTCAAGGCCGGTGGATGCCTTCCTCCGTCACAGAGGAGGACATCAAGAAGAAGCCTTGAGAGTTCTATGTGCTTTGTGTACTAACCCATGGTCTATGTGAGAGTTCTATGTGGGGTTAGGTACGTGTTCATGGGCTTGTGTCAAGAGGAAGATATCACTCAACCCATGGAGAGGATGACATCAAGTGGTGATCGTCATCAAGATTGCTGTGTGCAAGTTCAAGTGGAGCATCACGAAGAGATCAAGTGCTTGAAGCTTGCCATCCATTGTGGTGTTAATGGACTTGTGAAGATGTGCCGAAGAGTGGCTCACCCATAGTGGAGTATGGGGGAGCAATCATCTAGTCTCCATCGACCCAACGCAATCAAGAAAGGTGGTCCATCTTGAGGAGGACAAGATCGTCATCATCTAGCTCAAGTGGATCATGTGCAAGGCAAAGGTTTGCCCTTGATAGGTTTTCTATTTTACCGGTCTCATGGTGGTAGTTGGGAGACCGGGTTATAGGATCGATAGCCATACTATCAAGGGGGGCTCTCAAGTGAGTAGCTTGATCGTACCATTCGTCGAGAGCTCAAACCATTGCATCCTTGCATCATGTTTCTTGGTTGTTGTTTGGTTCTCTTTGTGAGTCTTAGAGCTTATGGTCATCTTGATGACAAGCTTTAGTTCATCGAAAACGGAGTTTGCATGCGTCTTCTATGATGTTTTCGGTGTTGGGGGTTTTACCGGTCTTATCCGAGGAAGGGTTCTCATCATTTTATTTTGGGACTTTTCTCATTTTCTTCTTATTGATATTTCTATCAAGATTGTGTTAGCCCTTGTCGCTAGCTTTCCAACAAACTTGGTTTCGTCGAATTCGGAGTCCGTTTGCAGAAGTTGTGTCAGTTTTGGTGTTCTGAAAAGGCTGCAGCAGTACTTCCGCGGACAGGAGCGGAAGTAATTTTTTACTACCGCTCTTGGGAGCGGTACTACCGCTTGGAGCAGTACTACCGTGGCTACTTCTATGGCTACTTCCGCTCGGGACCAAAAATTCGTCACAAGTCCAGCGGTGGTAGGCATAGATGTAATTTTTTAGTACCGCTCGCAAGCAGTAGTACCGCTACCCTTAGCAGTAGTACCGCTACCCCTAGCGGTAGTACCGTGAGGTCAAGCAGTACTACCGCTCCGACGGTTCTTCTGGCCTTTTTGCCTCCTCGCTGTTGTGTTTCAAAGGGCTACTACCGCCCTAGCGGTAGTACCGCTCGGTGCGGGCTGTGAGCATAACGGTTCGATTTTTCCCCACCTATAAAAGGGGGTCTTCTTCCCCAATGAACCTTATCCTTTGAGCTCGTGTTCTTTCCCCCATTGTTGACCTTCTTCGAGCTTGCTAACTCTCAATCCCTCCATGGATTCTTGCTAGTTTTTGAGGGAAAAGAGAGAGGAGCTCTAGATCCACATTTCCACCAATCACTTTCTCCTCTATGTGAGGGAAACCCCTTGGATCTTGATCTTGGAGTTCTTGGTGTTCTCCTTCTTGTTCTTCCTTTCATTTTTCTCCCTAGAATTAGTTGCTTCGGTGGGATTTGAGAGAGAAGGACCTGGGCACTCTGTGTGCCATTGCCATTGCATCTGGTGCATCGGTTTGAGTTCTCCACGTGATACGTGGAAGTTACAAGTTGAGAAGCTTATTACTCTTGGGTGCTTGGTTCCCTTGAGCTTGTTCCTCTTGGGTGCTTGGGCGCCCTAGACGGTTGGTGGTGTTCGGAGCTCAATTATTATGGTGTAAAGCTCCGGGCAAGCGTCGGGGTCTCCAATTAGGTTGTGGAGATCGCCCCGAGCAATTTGACGGGTTCCGGTGACCGCCCCCAAGGGTTGCCAAAGTGTACGGGTTCGGTGACCGGCCCCAAGCACTACAAAAAAAGACACATCCGTGACATTTTGGGCCCAACGAAATTTTTTTCTGTCATACATCTGACACTTCTATGACGATAATTGTGACAAAACCCGGTATCATCATAGATGTGGTGGGCTCCTACTTCTATGACAAAAAATCATGACAGAAAATGGGCTTTTCGTCCTGGGCGGGCCGGAGACGCAGCTGCATGACATTCTTTGAGCCGTCCATGATGGAAAAAACCGTGGTAGAAGCGAGGACAAGGAAAATTTCGGGGAGTTCCCGGTTACGGTGCGAGGTCGGGGGCCGAGCGATGCACGTTTCTCTCGTACACGTACGCACGTGTGTGCGAGGCGTTGGCTCTAACTGAACCCGAGCGAGGCGTTGGGCTCTAACTGAACCCGAGCGATTGCACTGCAGGCTACGCGTTACTGAACCCGAGCGATCGATCGATGGCTGTTAACTGAACCTGATCGAGCGATTCCTTCGCTACTGCTGCTAACTGAAGTCAATCGATGCTGCCTCTGGATGAACAGTGAGCGTTGCAGGGGGGGTTGGATGAACAGTTCCCGATGGGGTTGGATGAACAGGACCCCGTGGTGTTGCCTCTGGATGAACAGGACCCCGATCGATCGAGCCGGTTGGGGCTGGATGAACAGGACCCCGTGGAGGGCTGGATGAACAGGACCACCCCATGGAGGGCATGATGAACAGTAGACGGTGGAGGGCAGGATGAACAATAGCCTATGGAGGGGTGGTTGAACATGAGCCCGTGGAGAGGGCTGGTTGAACAGTAGCCGGTGGAGTAGCGCGCGGTGGAGGCTGGATGAACAGGAGCCCGTGGATGAACAGTCGCAGGTGGAGGCTAGAGGAGGTCGACGGTGGATGAACAGTAGCCCGTGGAGGCTGGAGGGGGTCGACGGTGGAGATGAACAGTATCCCGTGGAGTCCCATTTTGCGGTACGCCACACCCCTCCCGATGAATAGGACCCCCGTTTCGACCGTAGCGCTCCAACACAAGTCTGTTTCGTCCGTTTTGCGGTACGCCACACCCCTCCCGATCAACAGGACCCCCGTTTCGACTGTAGGAGGTCCGTTTCCTCCGTTTTGCGGTACGCCAGACCCCTCCCGATCAACAGGACCCCGTTCCGAACGTAGGAGGTCCGTTTCCTCTGTTGTGCGGTACGTCAGGCCTCGTTTCCATCGCCTGTTCCGTCCAAGCCCTCCCGATGAACACGACCATGCATTCCGTTCCGACCCAGTCGGTTGGCTCCCACGCGTTCCGTTGCCTCCCCATGAACACGACGCATTCCGTTGCCTCCCCATGAACACGACGACGACGCTGTTTCTCCGTTCCGACCCATCCATGTACACGAGCCCTGGCCGTACGTATGGGCGAGTAGGCGTTCGAGACCCCGCCCGTATGTACACATACCTGGCCGTATTTTCTTTCTTGCACCCTAGTCGTTGTACGTACGTGTACATGCTACGTGCGCGCCTCTACTACGACACGTGCACGCCTCTACATCGACCAGTATGTGCGTACACGTTCGCAACCAGAATGACAACGCTATGTATGCTTCGACCAGGTGGATCCCGACTGTCAGGCACTTCCTTGCCTGCGAAGATGTAGCTGGTGGGTCCCAGCAGTTAGGGGCGAATCGTTTTTTTTGCCCAGACGCAATTCCTTGCGTGCGAAGATGTAGCTGGTGGGTCCCAGCAGTCAAGGGGAAACGTTTTTTTCACGAAATACGGTGGCCCGTCCGGTGGGTCCCGCTGTTAGGTGGAGGAATAATTATTTTGCACATAATAAGGAGGCACTTCCTTGCTGCGGCCGTGGACCCAGCTGTTAGCCTCTCCACGTACAATCCACGTCCGATGGAAGCCGTTCCTTGACCACGTTGACCACGCCGCGCTGAGAGCACCAGGGCGGTGGACGACGGCGAGGCCTAGGAAGGGGACGACGCGGAGCCGGGAAGACGCGGCAGTGGATGCCCACGTGTAGAGGAGTACGAGGGTTCACTGGTTCGCTGTGGTGTGAGGCTGCCGTCGCCGCAGAATAACAGGGGGTGTGGGTGAGTAGAGGGATGGTCTGGCCAGCGGTGGGAGTAGTAGGGGGCGGTGAGGCCTCCGCCGCATCGCAGCCGGCCACGGGAGGCAGGAGCATGAGGCACGACCGGCGCTGGTTTGGGCGGCTGGAGCAAGAAGACCAGAGGTTGAAGAAGCACTACGGCCGTTGGATGGACATCGTACGGTCATTGGAGCTAGAATCATGCATATTGACTAAGTTGACAAAGCCCTCCGTCCCCGTCAACTTAGTAGGCCCACAAGTCAGCCTGCCACTATACTGGGTCCCAGCTAACAGGGGGGTATTCATTTTTTTTGTGCGTAATAAGGAGGCACTTCCTTGCGTGCGAAGATATAGCTGGTGGGTCCGAGCTGTCAGCGGCGATGATGTTTTTTTCGTGAAATACAAAGGCCCTTTCGGTGGGTCCCTGATGTCAGGTGGAGGAATCATTATTTTGCGCGTAATAAGGAGGCATTTCCTTGCATGCGGCCGTGGACCCAACTGTCGGCCTCTCCACGTAAAGTCCACTTCAGATGCATGTCGGTCGTTGATCATGTTGACCAGGCCGTGCCGAGAGCACCAAGGCGGTGGACGACGGCGAGGCCTAGGAAGGGAACGACACGGAGGCAGGGAAGACTCGGCAGTTGTTTCCCACGCGGAGGGGAGTACGACTATACGAGGGTTTACTGGTTCGTCTGCCGTCGCCGGAGAATAACAGCAGGTGTGGGTGAGTAGAGGGATGGCTAGGCCAGCGATGGGAGTACAGTGGGGCGGTGAGGCCTGCGCGGCAGCAGAGCCGGCCGTGGGGAGGAGGGAGCAGGCAGTCTCGCCGGCTCCTGTTTGAGCGGCTGGAGTAGGAAGAGCAGAGATTGAAAAAGTACGACGGCTGTTGAATGGCCATCCAACAGTCACTGCTTGTGCGTCAACCTTTTTTTAGGAAAGCCTCAAATCTGTGGAAAACAGCATACAACCCATCTGCCATTATTTCTAATAATTTACAGCCCATTTGCTAATTATTAAGGTTTTTTTGGAGCCCATATTCTTTTTGTTAGCATTACAGCCCATATTGTGACCACGGTTAAAAATTATACGAAATTTTGCATATTTTGGTGTGGTCTGAACTATTTTTAATCTCGAAATTTTGACTCACATTCAAACTGATTTAAAAAATAAATGTATATCAATATAAAATCCAACAAATTCTCCACGCATAAAAATTAATGTAATTTCAAATCTCGAAATGAAAAAAGATATTTGAAACTAATTGCCGGTTTGATGTGTTTTAAAAATGTACAACCCATTTCTCATTATTGATGGGCCATTTTCTCGGCCAGCCGAATGAAAGCTCTCCTCGTCTTGAAAGATTTGCAGCCCAACAGGCCTGACAAAGTGACTTACTTGGCAAATCATAAAAAAAACTGGGCTGTGGCCGTGGACCCAGCTGTCAGCCTCTCCACGTACAGTACTCTTCCGATGGAATGTCGTTGACCACGTTGACCACGCCGCGCCGAGAGCACCAAGGCGGTGGACGACGGCGAGGCCTAGGAAGGGGACGATGCGGAGCCGGGGAAGACGCGGCAGTGGATGCCCACGCGGAGAGGAGTACGAGGGTTCACTGGTTCAGCTGCGGTGTGAGGCTGTCGTCGCCTCAGGGCCTGGCTAGCGGTGGGAGTAGTAGGGGGCGATGAGGCCTCATCGGCAGCACAGCCGGCCACTGGAGGCAGGAGCAGGCGGTCTCCCCGGTGCTGGTTTGGGCGGCTGGTGCAAGAAGAGCAGCGATTGAAGAAGCAGCAGGATCGTTCGATTCAAATCCAACGGTTACTGCTGCTAGAATCGTTTGTTGACTAAGTTGACAAGCCCTGCGTACGCATCAACTTAGTAGGCCCATAGGTCAGCCTCCCAACCGATGCGCCCCAGATGTCAGTGGGAGGAATCATTTTTTTCGGTAATAAGGAGGCAGTTGATTGCGTGCGGCCAGGCCAGCGGAGGGAGTAGGGTGGGCCGGGGAAGCCTGCGCGACATCATAGCGGGCCAAAAGAGGAGGGAGCAGGCAGTCCCGCTGGCGCTAGTTTAGGCGGCTGGAGCAGGAAGATCAGAGATTGAAGAAGCACGTCGGCCGTTGGATGGACATCTAACACTAACTGCTACTAGAATCGTGTGTTCACTGACACACTAACTGCTGCTAGAATCGTGTGTTCACTGACAAAGCCTTGCGTAAACAAGTCAGCCTCGAAATCTGTGGCGTGTACAGCCCATTTGCTATTATTTTTATAATTTTTACTCATTTTCTAATTCATATGGAATTTATTGCAGCCCGTTTTCCATTTTTATAATTGCTGGCCATTTTCTGGTCAGTACCAGGGTCAAAAAATTAACTAAATATGTGGGAAATTTTGAAAATTCGCAAATTTTTGTTGGGGAACAAAATATTCTTAATCCAAAAATTAATAGCCATACTAAAACAAATTTAGAAATAAATTAGTACTATGGCATGTTAAATCCAATGAAATACGTATAAGATATCAGTGAAGAACAAAAACAAAAAAAGAAACTTATATCCCATTTGCTATAATTTTTTTGAAATTTTCAACCCCTTTTGATATTACTTTTAACATACATTGACCATACTCTTAAGCCAGGCCGGAATGCATCCCTCCTCGTCTTGAAAGATTTGCGGCCCAATAATTCGGAGAAAACAAATAGGCCTAGCTTGGGTATTCTTCAAAAATAAATACTGGGCTACCTATTTTCCCAAAGAACTGGTGCATGAGCATTTATCTTTATTTATTTATTTACTTATTTATGTTTAGGGGACCATGAGCATGTACCTGGGCCGGATTCATGTGAGGGCCTCCCTTCCAGTTAATTATGGACTTCTCTATTGGGCCTACATCAGTGGGCTGCATGTTATCAACAAGTGGAAAATGTGTTCCGAGTTTTAAAAAAAATGTGTTCCGTACGATAAATAGTATGCGCTATGTACGGTAGGGGGCACTAAAGGATCGAACCGTGCAATGACTTCCAAAACATTGTGTTTGTTGTTCTAACAACACATTTATTCAACCAACAGACGAAATATACTACTGATTGTACATTGAAAACAGCAGCAGTAGCAACCAGGGCTGGGGGTGCAACAAAAGCAGTAAGCAGGCCAGAAGAGTGAAGACGCAGCTCTCTCTTCCAAACCAAACATCAACCATCATTACAAAAGGGCTACCAAAAAAGAACAAGTGTATGCATCAAACTAAATAAAGATCCTACTACACCAAGTGTACGCATCTAACTAACTGGCTCAGTTAGACGTTACTATTTATTAAGCTGTGGAGATTGGCTGACGGCTTGAACCAGATGGGTGCCTGACGGGGGAAACTCCAGCCAGCAGGTCGAAGTCTGATACTTGCGACCCTTTCTCCTACTTTGGGCTGCAGAGCGTGGCGACACATATCAGGATATGGTGCATGCAGAGACGCATGGTACGCTGTGTACACACAGTTTTGCCTGATGAACAAAACCGCGCTGCCATCATGATCCTTGTAGTCGGTTATCTCCTGGTTAATCGGATAATTCAGTCCGACAAACAGAGAGCGTGTACCAAGGCTACTTACCAGCCTCCAGTCAAAAATTCCTGAAGGCCCAGAGAAGCTGGGATCCTGCTCAAAGACCTTGCAGTGACTATGATTGTATTCCGCGAAACAACACGTCCGGTACATGCGAACGATCATCAATCTTTCGCCATCGTCTGATCGAGCCAGGAACCACCTGCAACTGACATGCCGCTTTTCTTTGAAAGGTTCTGGGATTAGGAAGGGTAGGGACACCAGGCGGCCTACAACATCATATCAAGTTGGAGTCAAATAAAAAAGGGCTCTTGGTTTAGTCAATCTTAAGAACAGCATGTTATGAGCATGAATATTTTTTCAGAAAATGTTGACAGTAATATAAGCAAGCCATCATGATATCATAGGAAAGTAACAAACTGTTGTAACAGCCGTTTGTAGCGATGACTGGAGTAGGCTAGCAATATGTCCAGCCATAGAAGGAGTCGATGGCGTAAATGAAGCCCTTGTGTTCAATGGCATCAGAGAACCATGGAGGATGTATGATCCTGCGATGGACGTGCAGATTTATCCACTTACCGCAGTGACCTGTCAGATAGGCGAGACCGCGGTTGAAGAATGCAATTAGCCTGAAGTCTTTATAATTCGCGGATCTTGTGGGCACTTGGCAGATTACAACCTTGAGCAAATCAAACTTGGTATCATGTTGGCTACTGTAAGATTCCGAGTATTCTGGGCCGCGGTGCCAAAGCAGTGCAGTGTTAATCAAAGGAAGGGGGATCAATCACCGGGTGTAGACCTCCACGAGCATCCAGCTGCCGCGACCGTCGACGAGCACCATCCAAGACGTGTTCATGCCGAACCGGTACATACCGTTAATGTAGTTGAGGCTGGCGGGGATCGGATCGCAGTCAAGGGGGTTGATGCTCGCCACCCTGCGATCGTTATGCTGCGTGACATGCCGTTTCTGAAGATCAGGCGGCATCAGCAAGCAAGGAGCTGGCTTAAAAAGCTCCGGCCTGAGGGCTTTGAGTAAACGGTACAGCCCCGACGAGCACGCGGCGAGCGGCATGGTACTGAGATTGTCCACACGCGAAACAATGAGCTTGATTAGCTCTATGGGGAGCGAATTCCAGCCACTCTTTCGGCGGACGCTGCTCGGTTCTGCCATTGTTAGTGCTTGGGTTTCGGACGAGGGGGGGAGGCACCCTAGCAGGGATGGAAGATTGGACGAGATTATGTGCGGACAAAGATGGAGAAGCGAATATGTGTTACGGGAAGTGGACAGGTGATGATGACTACAACACGCCGCTTGACTTACGAGACACATACCAGCAGCGTAGGGTCATGTCGATGCCAGACAACTTGCTTGAGTGATCACAGTACTGGTACTCCCTACAATGCTATGCCCTAACTTGCTTGAGTAGAGTAGTAGAGTAGGACTCTGCTCTACTACTAGCACCGGAGGAGTAGTATATTCTAATCTAAAATAGTTACTAACTTCAATGCCCAAGCGTGGAATGACTACGAACCGTGCTCAAAGACCGTATCTACGTGGTGTTTGGACATGGGTGACAACCTCAACACCAACGGTGCTGCTCCCGTTGCACCGTATGTGTTTCTGTCCTTCCTGTTCGAAATCGTGGTAGAATTCATGTTTCTACTCTGTATCCTACTACTACGCTAGTCCACATGATTAGTTGCGAACGATGACTTCTTCCCCGACCTTGGCAACCTCATCCTCGACGACATGGGCGACAACGTCAACGCCGGCAACCAGTGAGATACAGGGTGTAGGAAGCGGTTTGGGAATTTGCATGCCTTTCCAACCAGTGAGATACTCCATAGAAAGTACGACAGAGAAATAACCACAGAGAAGGAAGCTAAAAGTAAACAATCAAACGAGCATTTTTGCATTTGTTTTGCATTGAATCGTTTCACAAGCTTGACTAGTGTTGTTTTTCTACTTTTACAAAAACCGCATCGTAATGTTAAAACATGCATTTGCACGTACATAAGTAACAGTAGTACTCCCTCCGTCTAGGTGTATAAGTCTTCCCTCCTTCTTGGTCACGGTGCACAACCGAAGATGACTTATTGACCTGGGCGGAGGGAGTGGCACAGTCTGCAAGCATATATCGAGAGAGACGTGTAGTGCGATAGTATATAGTAAAGTTTGTGCTATATGCACATACTTGCAAAATGTGTACGAATACACAAGGTTTCCAAACTTTCCCTTTTACATACTTAATTAAGGACGCTAAAAATTCCTGAATGTTCGGGATTTATCATTTGCGTCCCAAAACTAATGAGACCGCCTTACGTAACAAAAATTATACTCCTCCTAAAAGCCACGGAGCTCGCAGGAGCGCTTGCGGCGCGCCACGAGTGCCCTGGTGCGCGGCCGTTTCCCAGCGCGCTGACACAACGCCTCTTCTCAGCCTCGCAACTCGCGAGGTGCTGATTGGCGGCTTGCCGGCGGGCGAGCGCAATCTCACCAGTGTGGTGATCCGGCGCCAACAGGTACTCCTCCTCGCTGGAAGCGTGCACCCGGTCCACGTACCGCCAAGCGTAGATGAGGCGCTTGGGCCCGACTGCACTCAGGGCGTCGGCACGGGCGTCCTCCGCCACCCTCACGGCCCTCGCACGAGCCTTCTACCAAAGAGCCAATTGCCTGACTCTCTCGGACGCGACATAGGCCTCCCAGGCAGCTTGTTCTGCGGTGCGCTTCTCTTCCTCGGCCTTCTTCTCGGCCTCTATTTTGACGCGCTCTGCTGGAGGCAAAGCCTCCCACAAGGCGATATCCATTTCTTTCCAAAGCTCCTCAAGGCTGTGGGGCTCGGCGGGCGGCGCGGCGTTCTCCTCGTGGAGGGGAGCCGATGCGTCCTCCGGCGCGCGTGCTGGCGAGATTGGGAATGCCGACGCGTCCACCTCGACGCGTCGCGACGACGAGCGGAACACCGACGCGTCCTCCTCGACTAGTGGCGGCGAGGAACGGAACGGCGACGCGTCGTGTAGCGGCGAGGAGCGGAACACCGACGCGTTCTCCTCGACTAGTGGCGGCGAGGAACGGAACGGCGACGCGTGACCATCCGCGCAGTGCAGCGAGGGGCTCCTAGGGCTTGGGAGGGGCGATGCCATGGTGGTCGACGTGAGAGGGAGGGGGAGGAGATAGCGATGAACGTGAACATGAGGGGGAGGAGATAGCGATGAACGTGAACATGAGGGGGAGGAGATAGCGATGTCGTGGGAGGCGTAGTATTTATAGCGAGCAATGGCACACCTACGTAAGATATGGACTGAGCTGCACTGACTTAACTGCCGGTCCAGTTGCGTCACTGACATGTGGGCTAGACCCCTCTTGGGCCCATATGTCAGTGACCGAGTGCACCTGCAGTTTAGTAACAGCTACGTGGGCATATTTGTTAAAGTAAATTACGGGGGAGCGAAGGGGTGGAAATATTGCTGGTCACAACGGATTGGACGAGTGTGGGGGGAGGAGAGTCATGGATGCAGATTTTTTCACACGGGGTTGAGTGGTGGGACAGCCGGAGGGAGAAGGAGAGTTTGGCAGGCATATTGTTTCCACACATGGAGAGGAAAAGATTTGGAGACAAACGGGCTTCCTGCAGGTATGGGGAACGGTGCATAATAAGTCATCTTGCATGTCGGGCTAGGTATAGTCTCAAGTCATTAAAAACAAACACGCCCCACACATGTTCATATTTCAAGGTGCACTAAATTATTGCATGTGATGATTAAGGCTGGCCATAATGGTGGTATCTTAGCTGGTATCAGGCTGGTCATAGTGGGAGTAACTTAGCGAGTAACATAGCACACTTCAAGAAATTTTTGCTTATGTGGCAAGTAGTTAATGAGAAGTAGTAACATAATATGTTACTGTAACATAGTGCTTCCCAATACAAGATGAGTCTACAAGCTAATAAATGAAGCCATCTATGACACTACTACTATGTTACTTTGCACTATGAAGGTAGTAACTTAGACTAGTGTCATATGCATGACACTAGTATAAGTTACTCCCCACTATGACCAGCCTCATGCACACGGGAATAGCAAACATGCTGATGTGGCAAAGAATTAAAGAAGAGAGGGGGGTTAGAGTAACTAGTGTTCATGCATGCATTGGTAAACACATTTTTTGTGGAGAACGACAACACTAGTTGAGTACTTTTGCAGACTTCAAAAACTATTCCACAATGTGTCAACATTCACAATGTCAAATCAATATTTTTACACTCATTATAAAACATAGTTCTTATACTCATTATAATCAGTACTTCCTCCGTCTAGGTGAGCAAGTCATCTTAGATTGTGCACTGTGACCAAGGAGGAGGGGAAAACGAGAGATCTTAATGTTTATTTGCTAATTAATAGCATTGCATGCAATGAACTAACCATTGCATGTCGTGTTTGGTAGTCTCAAGTCATTAAAATCATGCACACCCACATCTCCTATTTGTTGATATGTCAAGAAACAAGAAACGAGGTAGAAGTTAATGCACCGCGCCTAAGTGTTTTGGGAGTATTGTAGATATTGATATTTTTAGTATAAATTTGGTTGTGGGATTTCATTGATGCCTGTCAAAGCGTTGACAGGTCTGCTATGCGTGACCTGAAGATCAAAGCGTTAAGCATCTCGAAGTTGATCAACAATCTTCAATTGTCAAAGATTAGCCGTTCGGCCAATAAGGTGGCACAACAAGTCAAGACCATGCTACCAATGCGAGCACAACAAGTCAAGACCATGCATAAATTAATTATATTTTAGTCTTTTTTGTGTTCTAAAATGCCCGCCGGCTTGCGGAAGGACGTGTTGCTGGCACACACGCGGATTCAATGAAGGCAGGCGGGGCAGTCTTAAGCTGGTTGCACGCGGCAAGGAGGCGTGCTCAGCCGGGCCTGCAGCGAGTGCGGCCCTCTTGGCCGGCGCGCCGGTTCAATGCCTGCGCTATGAGAGGTCGCGTCCATGTCAGAGCAATCACTCCCTCTAGTCCTTTTTTGTTTGGGTATAACAAAATCTCGTTTTCCATTCACATTTTACAAGTAAAGTTCGTGGACAAACTTTGACCGAAAGTACGATGGGGACTAGTAAACCAGAATGGAGGTAGTAGTTTTTTTAATCGAAGAAGGGTTTCCCCTTCCGATTTTCATTAAAGAAAACCAGCATCTAAATCTAAACCATAGTATTTGCCCTAGAACTACCAGGTTCAACATCTCGCAACATAAACCCATACAACCTCCATCGCAAAAAAACAAACCATACAACCATACGCCAAGGAGGTACGTAGTACTATGAATTCCATTTTCGCTCCATACCAATCGTTCTAAAAACTACTTACTACTTATAACGCGCCATTGACAATCGGAACTCTTAACCCCGCTAAAAACGATATTTTAAACGTGGTTACTCGATCTGTGGCAACTGGCGAGCCACCGCGCTCCAAGTAGTTCACCTGTGGTCCTAACCATCAACTCCTACGGATCAAATTATCACGCGAGCTGACTATTCCTACAAAGGTGCTCCACCACGTACCCGGTACCCGCGAATGCAGCAATCGTGCCCCTAGGGTTTTAGGGTTTATTTGTTAACATCGCCTTTACGTAACACTCATGTGTGCAAGACAGCGAGAGGCCGACTGCGTGCGTGCACCTCTTCTCTTCGTATATGTACTCCACCATTTGTCTGGTGTCCAAAAAATTATAATAACTACTAGCAATGTGCCAATGCGTTGCCACACGATCAAAGTAGATTAATACAGTGGCGGAGCTAGATGCAGACTACGCCTGGGGCTGTGCTATGTTGAGTGATAAACTTCTATGATTTTCTATGCTTTGCGTGAAGAAATTACAAAGGAAGTTGTTTCTAGGCCTGGGGCTATAGCCCTATCTGCCCCAGGCCTGTCTCCGCCACTGGATTAATACATATTCACCGATTTGATAGAAAAAAAAGTCTAGCTTTGAAATATGTATATCACTAAAAATATGTTATGTTTCACTCAAAATATATTCCTTTGGCGGTTTTGATGAGATAAGGGAGGAATGTTGTTGGTTTCAAGATTCGAGAAGTGGTATATGTCTATTTTATACTCTTACTAGCAAGATGCCCGTGCATTGCACGGAACGTCAAGATCTTGTGGGAGAAAAGGATGAACGAGGGAAGGCCTTATCTGCAAATGTGGTGAAGACTGCGGGTAAATTGCCATATTTTCCTTCCTATCCGTCAGATATAAATCAGACGACCTACATTGCAGGATGGCAGGCCCACCATCATCACCAACTCTATTTTTTATCCCTACTCTTATAATAAGCATTGTCGGTGATGATCGTGTGCTTCCATCCTGCAATATAGGCCGTCCGATCTATATATGATGGATAGGAAGGAAACTATGGCAATTTTGCAAAAAGATACCCACACCCCTCTCCACATTTGCAAATAGGGCCTTCCCTCGTTCATCCTTTTCCCCCACAAGATAAACTACTCATACAAATGCATCTTGATGTTCCATGCAACGCATGGGCATCTTGCTAGTTGTTGCAAAAAGCCCATGTGTGTGAGAGAGAGAGGGCGAGTGGAGGAGGACGGAGTGCATGTGTGACAAAGACACAAGGAGTGTGTGTGCGATAGGTATCAGCTTAAAATGAGGCGATAGTGTGTGTGGATCTTAGATCGAGAGGGCGTGTCTCAAGAAGGGAAGAAAAATCTACATAGATACAAGGAGCGGGAGAGAGACATGTATGCGATGGTGGAAGCACGAGTGTGCGGGTGTATAAACCTATCTAGAGGCTAGCTAGTCGATAAATGTTTGTGAGAGAAATACGAGTCGGGGTGCGAAAGCGAGAGTTTTGTGTGTGAGATAGAGAGAGATGGTAGTCGGGAAGGGGAGTGGAAGCAGGAGTTGTGCGTGTGTGTCTGAGAGAGAGAGAGAGAGAGGAGACGGTAGTCGGGGTTGTCTGATCGGTAAACAAATGAATAATGTCAGTCTGGGATGGAGACGAAAAGGAGACCGCAACAAATGTTGTGTCTGCAAGAGAGATAGAGAGAGTAATTTTAGTGGTATGAGTCATATGTGGAGACATATAGGGTGTGTGAGAGAATCCCATAGAAAGAAAGACAAAGTGAAAGACGAGTGGAGACTGTGTGTTTGGCGGTGAAAAAGAAAGCTTAGGTACCTAGTGATACCAGAGAACAGTAGAGACGTGAGAAATAATGAAAATCGTGTAATTTATAATGATAGGGAGAGTGTGACACTTCTCAAGGGAGACGTCGAGAGACCATGTTTGCGAGGATAGGAGCAACATGAAGTGAGCGTGTGGGTGAGCTGGAGAAAAGAGAGTGATAGCTACCTGAAGGAGCATGCATGCGAGAGAGATGGGCGTGAAAGGAGTGAACAAAAAAGGGATTCAAAAATTTGAATTCGAGACGATGATACATGTAATCCATACTCGAACCAAAATTGATATATCAAACATGCATACTCATATGAATTCACGCACATCTATGTTATTTAATATGTAGATATTACTGATCCATACATTTTAGTAGAACATGATTTGGTTAAAAAATTTCGAACTCAACCTTAAGATTTCAAGATCGTTGTATTTGTAAATCATATTATACATATAAAGGAGCAGAATTCTTTTTGTGCTTTTGAAAGTATATAT
Organism: Triticum urartu; assembly: GCF_056163025.1. Lineage (NCBI taxonomy): Eukaryota > Viridiplantae > Streptophyta > Magnoliopsida > Poales > Poaceae > Triticum > Triticum urartu. Next base: position 45,244,793 of record NC_141873.1, on the reverse strand, counting down.
TAAAAAAATGATGTATATAGAATGTAATTCCAATTGAAAATGGATCCCGCCCGAAAAAAAAATAGAATACAAATGGGATTCGAATTGAGTTGGCACGGTAAACATGCACTCTGCAAAATTTGAACGAAGCGGGGAAAGTCGCAGTAACCGCCCGAAACCAAAATCTGCGAGATGGAAATCACTACTGCCTATCCCTGCCACGCAAAGCCTATATGCTGGATTTCTATACATTTCGATAGGGGTAGGTTTGTAATTTCACCCAAACGTGACATAACTGCCTCTCACTCGGATTCATACACGGTGGGCGCCAAAACACAGTGTGTCCTCGGCCGAAATCGACTCCCTCCCCGATTCATATTCATACACGGTGGGCGCCAAAAACAAACTCTCATCGGCAAATATTCGGTGTATGCGAGATTACCGTCCTATCCCCAACCGACTAGTGTTGCTGTGATGTAGTAGAAATTTGAAACGGGGGCTAAGTTTGTAAATTTCCTCGCATTTGAGACAAGCGCGCCCTGAATACATGGTTCCCCCCTTCCTCTCTACCTCCCTTTTCCCCATTCGTACTCCGTGGGCGCCAAAACACCCTCTCCACCCACCCTCCTCCGTCCACCGCCGTTCGCCACCCCATCCACCGCCGTCCTCCTCCACCATGCCGGAGCTGATACCCCGACGCCGTTGTCCATTACAAGAGATCGACCTCTCTCATCCACGACTTCGGACCGGGATCCTTGCATCTCGTCCTCTCGCTTCATCCCCGCCGTCGTCCACCTTGCCGGCGCCGCTCCTACGACTGTCTCATCCACCGCGCCCCGCCGCCACCGTCTACCCTCCTAGATCTGCTTCCACGCTGCCGACAGCCATCGCTACCGCAGCAACGTCAAATTCTCAGCAGATGCGTACACGGCGCCGCACCAGAGGCGGTACTCTTTCGTATTTGCTCAACTTATTTATCGCAGCAAGAAAATAGATCGCCACTGCTTTACTCTGATTTCTTGTCTTGGTTGCGAAGTTGCCTTTGTCCAGTTTGCACCTTCAGATCCGCCATGGCACGCTCAACACCATACTCGCAATGCTTATGGTTTTCCCCATTTATATTCCACACTAGTTAAATCACAGTAGACTAAATTTCAAAATTGGGTCAGTCGATTTTTCAGAGCTCACCGGAGTTCGCCGGTGCGATCGAAGGGGCTCGGGTGGGGACAATGGTTATGGGGGGCGGTGGTGGGGCCTCGTCGAACGAAGAAAACTCGACGCGGGTGGGGGCGGGGCTGGGGGTGGTGGAGGAACACAGGCGGTAGGGCCGGTGGTTCGGCCGGCGGCCCGTGCGGTGTTCTGTATGGGAAGCACAGTATGTTCCTTGTTAGGAAGGGGAGCGGGGACATCTGCAGTCAACAGCTGGTAGAGCTGGCCTGTACGTGATCGATAGGCTTTCAATTACTAGCGGCAATACAACACCGTAATTTCCAGCCAGTTCCACTTTCCTGATTTATATATCCTGGTTATGGTGTACCCCTGTTATGTACACTATGATCTGCCTAGTTGCTGTGTGCTCTTGTTATCATGGTTTGGCAATAAACTCTCTATATAGTATATTATGAACCTATCATATGCCAGCTATCCTTACTTTTGGAGCCTATTTTTTTGTGTACTTGTGCCAGATTATATAAATGCACGCACCATATTACAGCACACATGAGCTCTCTCATCAGAATCCAGTGATAGCACACAAGTGTTTACAGGGGCGCCCCTATATTAGAATATCATCTGCATTACAAAGATAATCTCACAACTATTTATGTTTTCATGGTTCTCAGATATTATATGCAATTACAGTGAATATCAGAATCCGCGCATCAGAAGAATATTGTGGAACACTGCAATGACTTACAAAATTGGCAGCAAGGCATTGAGTGCCATTCTGGAAGCAATGAAACTCGTACGCCCCCCACCTGTTGATTCTTGTTCAGAATATCATCCTAATGACTATTCTAACCTCGAGGATTCAAAGGTAGATGGCATGTCCTGTTCACCCATCAAGGTGCCTGTTCTAATTTGGCAAGGTTTTATTGATTGCGCGTATCTTGCATATGTTGTCTTGCATTTCTTCTACTTTGTTGCACCGCCATCTGCTTAGTTTACTCATCATATATGTCGAGATGCCATGCCCATCCATTATCAATACATATTCCATCTATCATCATACCATTTTTTTCCACTCAAATCCTGTTCTTGTGCATCAGACACCAAAAAGGAAGAGGGTGATTGCCGAACCTGAAGGAGCACCAGCAAAGTCCTTGAAAAACGTGGTGGTGCCGGAGAAATCAGACATCACCCCACTTATATTGGTGGTACAACCAGTGACACAAAATGTAGGACCAACTCCAGCAGACTGTACCCATACTTCAGTGGCCACACCACTAGCCCCACCACACAGGACCTGCACTCCAGCAAAAGGTATACCGATTTCATTTGCCATAGCACCAGCTGTACCACAGAAAAATCCCACTCTAGCAAAAAGTACAGCAAGTCCACCGGCCGAAGACCTATCCCAACTGCAGAGACGGCCAATGCCTGCAGATTGGAACCCCATTCCATTTATTCCCAGTTTAAAAGACAATGCTTTGAATGTTGTTAGGGACTACGTGCATATATTCCCATCATGGGAAGATTATTGTGAAGAAAAACACCATTTTCACATCTTCCTGTCCAACTTACGTGTAAGTGCTATTATTCATGGTTATTATTTTCCTGTTTTCTGCTGATTGAAAACATCAATGATTTACATTACATTGTTGTAACTAGGCGAGGGTCAATCTGGATAGTCATGACGAGCAAAGCTTGCTTGTGCTTTTCAAGGAAGCATTGCAGCAGTATCGGTGTTACCTGAGGAAATCACACTTTGATGGCAAGTCTATAAACGAATTTCCGGTGAAGTCTCCTGTGCTAAATTAGTAAATTTAGAAGACATTGAATGGAAAAACCTTGTTATGCACTAGTCTCGTTCCTAGGATGAGGTACTGTCTATGAAATCACATGACAATTTGAACTTCTACTTTTCCGCATGTCCCTTACGGATCTTTTTTGCAGGAAATCTGCTTGAAGAAGAATTCCGGTTTGAAAAAAACGACTGGATATCGCAAATATGCTGCCCGCTGCTTTGCTCTTGTTAGTACATGTTGTCCTATATCACTGTACTTGCATACATACCTGGTTCATTATGTGACAGCAGTATGCATGATAGCTTGCTTATCAATTGTTCGCTCCAAATTATCTGATCTGTATGAATGGTTACATTAGTGTAGAATATATCCAATGCCAATGTTTTTTTAGCTCTGCATTGTTCTTGTAAGTACATGCTGTCCTTTATCAGTGTACTTATAATGATAGGTAGTTGTTCATGTACCATCACTCTGCAGCTTATTTTCCTTTGCCCTCCATTTTCTACACATCAGATCTATATTTACTCTTACCATAAGGTCGGTACTGAAGAAGTTTAGCTGTGCATTGCTCTTGGCTGTACCTTTTGCCTGTATTGCTGCACTTACATTTATAGCTACTTGGTTATGTAGCATCACTCTTCATCTTATCTTAAATATTCTCCATTTTTTCGTATATTATCACATCTATATTTACTCTTAACAAAATGTAGAATAAAGGCAATGCTTTTGAAGAATATTATGTGGTAAACTTCTTGAATTGCCCCCCCCCATCAGCATGGACAAGGCCTTTATAGAGCCTGTCTTCACCAATAATGTAAGTTTGTCCATCCCAAGCCTTCAAACTTTGTTGTATATATTTGGTTAGGCATGACTGCAATAGCTGTTTATATTTGGTGTTTGCATCAAATTGCTTGTTTAAAGTTTATTATATGTAGTTCATAAACAAAAGTTCATCCTTTCTCAATTTAAGTTTTCAGTTGTACAACCAAGTTCCTTCTTCATACCATGTAAATTAGACTATACAAAGCAAGTGATCTTCTTTTGCACTGCATGTATGCTTCTGTTCGTCATCTGTAATCCAGTGGTGTGGTGAACCTACCCACTACAGCACAATGTCATATTCTGTAATGTCTTAACTATGAAAAATTTCATATCATTCTAATATTATTTAAACCGTCTCTTTATTTACCAATCTGAAATGGTATAAATTGACAACACACTAACCATTGATACTTATGAGTTCTTGATCTGTAATCCAGTGGTGTCGTGAAGCTGCCAACTCCTTCACAATGTCATTTCCTGCCATGTCTTGACCTGAACAATACCATATTGTGTTAATGCAAATTTAAACTGTGTCACTTTATTCATTAGTAAGAAATGCGATGAATTGTCAGCACTGATACTTTTATGTGCAAAACCTGTCATCTGTCTACTTGTTTATCTTTCAGAGTGAGGAAGATATAAGTATTGAACAAGTGCAGTCTCATCATCTTGCTCAGCTGCTTGCGCTGCAGCCCCCCAGCAGGGCTAACCTTTCTTGAACTATATTGAAGTGTTGTCGCTTTTGTATATTATTTTGTCGGCGTGTTTATTTGCACTGGTGGCGATCTTTGATGTCCAGTGTATGTAATCTGTTGTCTGCTTGTGCTTTATTATCATAGTGGCAAACTTTGATGCCAAGTGGATGTAATATGCCGTAATTTCTTTATTGTATAGTATAGGTTTTTTCTTATTCACGATGCTGCAGTTATTTTACTGTATATATATCCTGTCTTCGCAGTAAACCGGCCAAACCGTAAAATTACGGTACATAATCGGGCCGTCATGCAATCACAATGTAGGTTGGGCCTGAAACGTGTCGATCAGCTCAGGGGCCGGCAGCAGCCCGAAATGAACCCCGACCCATGATTGTGCGAATCAAATCACGGGCTTTTAACAGGCCGAAAAATTGTCTCGGTCCTTGTTTGGCCCAATCAGATATCGGCTGCGAGCAGGCCGAATGCAAACCGGGCCATAGTTAGGCCCAACTATATGATGGGCTTTTAACAGGCTGAAATTAATATAGGGCCGAAATGTTAAACGGGCCCTTAACAGGCCAAAACTAATATCAGGCTGAATTACTAAGTGGGCCTTTAGCAAGTGGGCCCAAAAGCATAGTGTCCAGTTGACGGGCCGAATCTGATATGGGCCATAATTAGGCCCAAAACCTCTTAAAGGGCCAGACCTGATCTGGGTCGTAATTTGGCCGAAAACATGGTAGGCCTTTAACAGGCCGGATCTCATATGGGTCACTATTAGGCCCGGAGCGTGGCAGGCCATTAATAGACCGGATCAAATATGGGCCGGCATTTGGCCCAAAACATGGCAGCCAGTTAACGGGCCGGCCTACTAGGGTCCTCAAAATCTTGTGGGCCTACAGCTTGGCCGGCCCATTAATGTCGGCGAAATCTCGTGGGCCTTTAGCTGGGCCTGCCCATTATGATCCGCAAGAATTTTGTGGGCCTTTACCTGGGCCGACCTATTATGGCACACAAAAATCTTGTGGGCCTTTACCTGGGCCGGCCCATTATGACCCGTGAAATCTTGTGGGCCTTTAGCTGGGCCAGCCCATTATGGTCCGCAAAATCTCGTGGGCCTTTAACTGGGCCGGCACATTATGGTCGGCAAAATCTTGTGGGCCTTTAGTTGGGCCGACCCATTTAAACTTGTTGGGTCGTGCCACGTGTCGACGTATCATAGGCGCCTTCTGTCCAGTGAGTGGATGACATCTGTCCCGACGATGAGCCGACACGTGTTTCCTCTAGCCAATGATGATTTTACACGTGGAAAAATCCCCATTGGTCGGGTCTGTTAATGGGTTATCGGATCCAAAACCCAACCCGATAGCTTAACGGCGTTCCGTTACGGTTGATGCCACGTGTCGGTCACCCTTGACGAAAGCACTTTTGTGACGCGCGATTTATCATCGTGGAAGTGGACACTTCCGTGATGATAATTTTGGTAATGTCATGGAACACTTCTACGATAGCACAGGTATGACTATCTTGATTCTGTCATAAATTTGTCATGGATGTACATGCATGACAAAAAAGCGACCTACTGTGACAAACACGTATCATCACGGAAGTGTATTTTTTTGTAGTGAAGGGTTGCCATTTGTACGGGTTCGGCGACTGCCTCAAGGGTCCCTTAGTGGAATCACAGCATCTTGCATTGTGCAAGGGCGTGAGGAGATTACGGTGGCCCTAGTGGCTTCTTGGGGAGTATTGTGCCTCCACACCGCTCCAAACGGAGATTAGCATCCGCAAGGGTGTGAACTTCGGGATACATCATCGTCTCCGCGTGCCTCGGTTATCTCTTACCCGAGCCCTTTACTTATGCACTTTACTCTATGATAGCCATATTGTTTCTTGTCATATATCATGCTATCACCTAGTAGTTTATCTTGTTTAGCATAAGTTGTTGGTGCACATAGGTAAGCCTAGTTGTTTTAGGTTTTGTGCTTGAAAAATTAACCGCTAGGTTTATTCTGCATTTGTTCAAGCCTAAACCGTAATTATTTTAAAGCGCCTATTCACCCCCCCCCCTCTAGGCAACATCCACGATCTTTCACTTCTCAGATTCAAAAGTGGTTCGGATCTGACGCGGTGCGGTACTGCCGCGCCTCCTGTGCGGTACTACCGCTAGTCCGGTACTACCGCCCGTCCGGTGCGGTACTACCGCACGTGCTGTGGCACTAAGCTCTTACTACCGCTCCAAGCCACGGTACTACCGTGACCTCACACGGTACTACCGCGACTAGGAGCGGTACTAAAATTTTAGTACCGCACGCCCTGGCAGTACTACCGTTGGTGTCCAATCTCTCTCATGGCAATTACCACGTATGCTTTCTACTTGTTTCTCTTGTTTTGCTAAGGTCTTTGCATTGATTCTTCTCACTCTTTGTGTGTGCTTTCTCTTGTTTCTTAGGTGGTGGCTCTCGCCGTTCCAATCCCAGTCGTCACACTGGCTCCAAGCAACTGCGCAATCATCAAGATGAAGCACTAGAGGGCTCCAGTGCCCCCAAGCGCAATGTCAAGACCACCGCTAGCAAGAACAAGGAACCTGCTAAGGGCATGGACGAGATTCCCCTTGCTGAGTACATCGAACGCCGGAAGATCAACCCTTATGTGAATGCTTGTGCTATCCTCAGAGGTAGTGAATTGTTTTTGGACCAAGCAGCAGACTCTTGTTTATCTGGATGTAATCAAGAATAAGCAAAATACCTACGTGGATGTCAAGTGGATAGACATGAATCACTTGAGGAAGGACAAGTTTCGTGAGTACTTTGGAGAAGCTCTGGATTTGGTGGAGCAGTTCGGTATTGAATATGTGATCTCTTTCCACCTTGACTATGACCCTAAGCTTATCTGTCAGTTCTTTGCCTCAGTTTACTTTCACCCCGGGGAGGAGCGGAGGATGACCTGGATGACCAATGACCGTAAGTTGACTGCTACCTGGAAGGAGTTCATGGATCTGCTCCAAGTTCCTGATGACGGGCTCACCACACCCATTGGTGTTCACCCCCATGCCAATCCTGAGTCTGCTAGCAAGAACAAGTTACAGCCGTTCTATGTTGAGAAGGTGCTTCCCAGTGGCAAGTCGACATGGGTGCCGAACTCCTTTCTGGATATCATGCACCGCATCTTCCGCAACTCTCTGTTCCCTCGCATTGGCGACAAGGACAAGGTTCATGCCTATCTGGTGGATATGATGCTCCTGTGCGAGGAGGCACGTGTATCTCAGACTCAACCACTTGATGTCTCACACATCATGTGGTGTGAGCTTCGGTTTGCGGTGTTCACCCGCAAGGTTCCTATCTATGGACCATACCTGTTTCTGTTGATCTCCATGACTTGGGAGAAGATGTACCCTGGTGATGAGTTCCTTGCTCCAAACTGGATTCAGCATGAGCCCATCAGTCTCCGTGTCAAGCCCAACTGGGCCAACACTACTACTCGTGCTGAGGCGTCTGCTGCTAGGAGGGCTGTTGATGAGGAGGAGGTTGGAGCAGAGGATGTTGCTGAGGACCGTGCTGCTAGGTCTTCCCATCCTTCCTCTGAGCCCTCGTGGGCCAAGAAGTTGAAGGACAAGATGAAGACTATTTTCTGCATGCAAGCAAAGGGGCAGTACAGGACTCACGTGGCATCCAAGGAGAGTCGCCGCCGCGGCAAGAAGATTATGAGGGTCTTTGGAGAGGACGTCTCTGGCGGTTCTGAGGAGGTCATCATGCCAGAGGCTGCATGGATGGCGAAGCAAGGCTACAAGTGTACTGATTCTGAGGAGGACATCGAGGAGACTGTCCCCGCCACCGAGTCTGACGAGGAGCACGAGGAGAGTTGGGATGATTTCTCTGCCTGAGCCACCGCTTGAGTGTAGGTGTCCTCTCTGCCTCTTTGGCGTCTCGATGCCAAAGGGGGAGAGAGTGTAGGGATTTGCGTTCTTGCAAGCCGTGTGTCGTGTTTGGTGTGTTTGTTTTGTCGTTTGGACCTCGTTTGCTTTGGTTTGGTTTGCGCCTTTGAGACTTATCCTTCATATGGTGTAAGACATATGCACTCTATCCTATCTTAGTGAGCTTATGATTGTGCTACTTATGTTATGCTCGTATTTGCTATCTTGTCTAGTGTTAGCCTTACTATTGCAAGATATGCCTTGTCTCTAAAATATAGGGGGAGTTTTGATCCTAGCATGTGCGCCGTGCAGTCCAAAGCACCCATCTACTTTGCACACATCTAGGGGGAGCCCGTCTATATTCTAGAGAGGAGGGGTTTGCGTTTTCTCAATATTATTTCCCTTTGTGCAAATCCCGTATTGTCATCAATCCACCAAAAAGGGGGAGATTGTAAGGGCATATTTATCCCTAAGGTGTTTTGGTAATTCATGACAATGCTTTTGCGGACTAATCCTGTGCCTTGAGTTTCCCAGACGTTTCATCGCTAGGCACAAGAAGGTTTGGTGCCCCTCAAAGACTATTCAAGACGACATTTTTCTATGTTTCTTTTTGGTGGATTTGAGTCGTAGGAAAGCCGTACTATTAAGAGGGGGTCCGCGTCAGAAAGGTTAGGGTGGAATCATCACGTACACGTTTTCTTCCTTGTCTCCTCCTTTCCCTTTCGCACTGGAGCATCCTCCGTTTTTCCTCTTTGTCTTGTCCTGGTTGCTGATGATGGGCTTGCGGTAGTACTGCTCCCTGGAGCGGTAGTACCGCAGGCACCTGCGGTAGTACCATACTTCGGCGTGGTAGTACCGCAGGAGCCCACGGTAGTACCGCTCCCCCGGAGCCGTAGTACCGTGGCCCCTAGGCCAAGTGCCGCTTCTTCACGGTAGTAGGGGCTGATGTATTTTTTTACATCCGCGCCTCCGCGGTAGTACTGCACCCAGTGCGCGGTAGTACCGCGCGCGGCCTGGCTCAGCTGCCAGGCGGTAGTACCGCTCCTCAGCGGTAGTAGTGTGTCGGATTTTTGCTTCATCTGTTTTCCAGCGGAACTAGGCACTGGTTGGGAACGTTGCAGAAAACAAAAATTTTCCTACGGTTTCACCAAGATCCATCTATGAGTTCATCTAGCAACGAGTGATTGGATTGCATCTACATACCTTTGTAGATCACGCGCGGAAGCGTTCAAAGAACGGGGATGAGGAAGTCGTACTCGACGTGATCCAAATCACCGGAGATCCTAGCGCCGAACGGACGGCACCTCCGCGTTCAACACACGTACGGTCAGCATAACGTCTCCTTCTTCTTGATCCAGCAAGGCGGAAGGAGAGGTTGAGGGAGATGGCTCCAGCAGCAGCACGACGGCGTGGTGGTGATGGAGCTGCAGTACTCCGGCAGGGCTTCGCTAAGCACTATGGAGGAGGAGGATGTGTTGGAGAGGGAGAGGGAGGTAACAAAGGCGTGGGTGAGAAGTCCTCCATCTCCCCACTATATATAGGAGGGCCAAGGGGGGGTGGCGCCGGCCCTAGGAGATCCAATCTCCCAGGAGGGGTGCGGCCAAGGGAGGAATCCCTCCTCCCCAAGGCACCTCGGAGGTGCCTTCCCCCTTTGGGACTCTTCCCTTCCTTGAACCCTAGGCGCATGGGCCTCTTGGGGCTGGTGCCCTTGGCCCATATAGGCCAAGGCGCACCCCCTACAGCCCATGTGGCCCCCCGGGGCAGGTGGCCCCACCCGGTGGACCCCCGGGACCCTTCCGGTGGTCCCGGTACAATACCGGTGACCCCGAAACTTGTCCCGATGCCCGAAATAGCACTTCCTATATATAATTCTTTACCTTCGGACCATTCCGCAACTCCTCGTGACGTCCGGGATCTCATCCGGGACTCCGAACAACATTCGGGTTACTGCATATACATATCCCTACAACCCTAGCGTCACCGAACCTTAAGTGTGTAGACCCTACGGGTTCGGGAGACATGTAGACATGACCGAGATCGCTCTCCGGTCAATAACCAACAGCGAGATCTGGATACCCATGTTGGCTCCCACATTCTCCTCAATGATCTCATCGGATGAACCACGATGTCGAGGATTCAAGCAACCCTGTATACAATTCCCTTCGTCAATCGGTATGTTACTTGCCCGAGATTCGATCGTCGGTATCCAAATACCTCGTTCAATCTCGTTACCGGCAAGTCACTTTACTCGTACCGTAATGCATGATCCCGTGACCAGACACTTGGTCACTTTGAGCTCATTATGATGATGCATTACCGAGTGGGCCCAGTGATACCTCTCCGTCATACGGAGTGACAAATCCCAGTCTTGATCCGTGTCAACCCAACAGACACTTTCGGAGATACCCGTAGTATACCTTTATAGTCACCCAGTTACGTTGTGACGTTTGGCACACCCAAAGCACTCCTACGGTATCCGGGAGTTACACGATCTCATGGTCTAAGGAAAAGATACTTGACATTTGGAAAACTCTAGCAAACGAACTATACGATCTTATGCTATGTTTAGGATTGGGTCTTGTCCATCACATCATTCTCCTAATGATGTGATCTCGTTTTCAATGACATCCAATGTCCATAGTCAGGAAACCATGACTATCTGTTGATCAACGACCTAGTTAACTAGAGGCTTACTAGGGACATGTTGGTGTCTATTATTCACACATGTATTACGATTTCCGGATAACACAATTATAGCATGAATAAAGACAATTATCATGAACAAGGAAATATAATAATAATGCTTTTATTATTGCCTCTAGGGCATATTTCCAACAGTCTCCCACTTGCACTAGAGTCAATAATCTAGTTACATTGTGATGAATCGAACACCCATGGAATTCTGGTGTTGATCATGTTTTGCTCTAGGGAGAGGTTTAGTCAACGGATCTGCTATATTCAGATCTGTATGGACTTTACAAATTTCTATGTCTCCATCTTGAACATTTTCACGAATGGAGTTGAAGCGACGCTTGATGTGCCTTGTCTTCTTGTGAAACCTGGGCTCCTTGGCAAGAGCAATAGCTCCAGTGTTGTCACAGAAAAGCTTGATCGGCCCCGACGCATTGGGTATGACTCCTAGGTCGGTGATGAACTCCTTCACCCAAATTGCTTCATGCGCTGCCTCCGAGGCTGCCATGTACTCCGCTTCACATGTAGATCCTGCCACGACGCTCTGCTTGCAACTGCACCAGCTTACTGCCCCACCATTCAATATATACACGTATCCGGTTTGTGACTTAGAGTCATCCAGATCTGTGTCGAAGCTAGCATCGACGTAACCTTTTACGACAAGCTCTTCGTCACCTCCATAAATGAGAAACATTTCCTTAGTCCTTTTCAGGTACTTCAGGATATTCTTGACCGCTGTCCAGTGTTCCTTGCCGGGATTACTTTGGTACCTTCCTACCAAACTTACGGCAAGGTTTACATCAGGTCTGGTACACAGCATGGCATACATAATAGAACCTATGGCTGAGGCATAGGGGATGACACTCATCTCTTCTATATCTTCTGCCGTGGTCGGACATTGAGCCGAGCTCAATTTCACACCTTGCAACACAGGCAAGAACCCCTTCTTAGACTGATCCTAATTGAACTTCTTCAATATCTTATCAAGGTAGGTGCTTTGTGAAAGACCTATGAGGCGTCTTGATCTATCTCTATAGATCTTGATGCCTAATATATATGCAGCTTCTCCAAGGTCCTTCATTGAAAAACTCTTATTCAAGTAGGCCTTAATACTGTCCAAGAGTTCTATATCATTTCCCATCAAAAGTATGTCATCTACATATAATATGAGAAATGCTACAGAGCTCCCACTCACTTTCTTGTAAACACAGGCTTCTCCATAAGTCTGAGTAAACCCAAACGCTTTGATCATCTCATCAAAGCAAATGTTCCAACTCCGAGATGCTTGCACCAGCCCATAAATCGAGCGTTGGAGCTTGCACACCTTGTCAGCATTCTTAGGATCGACAAAACCTTCCGGCTGCATCATATACAATTCTTCCTTAAGGAAACCATTAAGGAATGCCGTTTTGACGTCCATTTGCCATATCTCATAATCGTAGAATGCGGCAATAGCTAACATGATTCGGACGGACTTTAGCTTCGCTACCGGTGAGAAAGTCTCATCGTAGTCAAACCCTTGAACTTGTCGATAACCATTAGCGACAAGCCAAGCTTTATAGATGGTCACATTACCATCCGCGTCTGTCTTCTTCTTAAAGATCCATTTATTTTCTATAGCTCGCCGCTCAACAGGCAAGTCAGTCAAAGTCCATACTTCGTTTTCATACATGGATCCTATCTCGGATTTCATGGCTTCTAGCCATCTGTTGGAATCCAGGCCCGCCATCGCTTCTTCATAGTTCGAAGGTTCACTGTTGTCCAACAACATGATTTCCAACACAGGGTTGCCGTACCACTCTGGTGCGGAACGTGTCCTTGTGGACCTTCGAATTTCAGTAGGAGCTTGATCAGAAGTATCTTGATCGTTATCATTAACTTCCTCTCTAGTCGGTGCAGGCACCTCAGGAACATTTTCTTGAGTTGCGCCATTTTCCGGTTCAAGAGGTAATACTTCATCAAGGTCTACTTTCCTCCCACTTACTTCTTTCAAGAGAAACTCCTTCTCTAGAAAGGATCCATTCTTGGCAACAAAGATCTTGCCTTCGGATCTGAGGTAGAAGCTATACCCAATAGTTTCTTTAGGGTATCCTCTGAAGACGCATTTTTCCGACTTGGGTTCGAGCTTTTCAGGTTGAAGTTTCTTGACATAAGCATCGCATCCCCAAACTTTTAGAAACGACAGCTTAGGTTTCTCCCCAAACCATAATTCATACGGTGTCGTCTCAACAGATTTCGACGGAGCCCTATTTAAAGTGAATGCGGCAGTCTCAAAAGCATAGCCCCAAAAAGAAAGCGGTAAATCGGTAAGAGACATCATAGATCGCACCATATCTAATAGAGTGCGATTACGACGTTCGGACACACCATTACGCTGAGGTGTTCCAGGCGGCGTGAGTTGTGAAACTATTCCACATTTTCTTAAGTGCGTGCCAAACTCGTGACTCAAGTATTCTCCTCCGCGATCTGATCGCAGGAACTTGATTTTCCTGTCACGTTGATTCTCAACCTCACTCTGAAATTCCTTGAACTTTTCAAAGGTTTTAGACTTGTGTTTCATTAAGTAGACATACCCATATCTACTCAAGTCATCAGTGAGGGTGAGAACATAACGATAGCCACCGCGAGCCTCAACACTCATTGGACCGCACACATCAGTATGTATGATTTCCAATAAGTTGGTTGCTTGCTCCATTGTTCCTGAGAACGGAGTCTTGGTCATTTTACCCATGAGGCATGGTTCGCATGTGTCAAATGATTCGTAATCAAGAGACTCTAAAAGTCCATCAGCATGGAGCTTCTTCATGCGTTTGACACCTATGTGACCAAGGCGGCAAGGCCACAAGTATGTGGGACTATCATTATCAATCTTACATCTTTTGGTACTCACACTATGAACATGTGTAGCATTACGCTCGAGATTCATTAAGAATAAACCATTCACCATCGGAGCATGACCATAAAACATATCTCTCATATAAATAGAACAACCATTATTCTCGGAGTTAAATGAGTAGCCATCTCGTATTAAACGAGATCCTGATACAATGTTCATGCTCAAACTTGGCACTAAATAACAATTATTGAGGTTCAAAACTAATCCCGTAGGTAAATGTAGAGGTAGCGTGCCGACGGTGATCACATCGACCTTGGAACCATTCCCGACGCGCATCGTCACCTCGTCCTTCGCCAGTCTCCGCTTATTCCGCAGCTCCTGCTTTGAGTTACAAATGTGAGCAACTGCATCGGTATCAAATACCCAGGAGCTACTACGAGTACTGGTAAGGTACACATCAATTATATGTATATCACATATACCTTTTGTTTTTCCGGCCTTCTTGTCCGCTAAGTATTTGGGGCAGTTCCGCTTCCAGTGACCACTTTCCTTGCAATAAAAGCACTCAGTCTCGGGCTTGGGTCCATTCTTTGGCTTCTTCCCGGCAGCTTGCTTGCCGGGCGCGGCAACTCCCTTGCCGTCCTTCTTGAAGGTTTTCTTACCCTTGCCTTTCTTGAACTTAGTGGTTTTATTCACCATCAACACTTGATGTTCCTTTTTGACTTCTACCTCTGCTGATTTCAGCATTGCAAATACTTCAGGAATGGTCTTTTCCATCCCCTACATATTGAAGTTCATCACAAAGCTCTTGTAGCTCGGTGGAAGCGACTGAAGGATTTTGTCAATGACCGCGTCATCCGGGAGATTAACTCCCAGCTGAGTCAAGCGGTTATGCAACCCAGATATAGTTAGTATGTGCTCACTGACAGAACTGTTTTCCTCCATCTTACAGCTGAAGAACTTGTCGGAGACTTCATATCTCTCGACCCGGGCATGAGCTTGGAAAACCATTTTCAGCTCTTCGAACATCTCATATGCTCCGTGTCTCTCAAAACGCTTTTGGAGCCCCGGCTCTAAGCTGTAAAGCATGTCACACTGAACGAGGGAGTAGTCATCGGTACGTGCCTGCCAAGCGTTCATAACATCTTGTTCTGCAGGGAGAATAGGTGCGTCACCTAGCGGTGCTTGTAGGACATAATCTTTCTTGGCAGCTATGAGGATGATCCTCAGGTTCCGGACCCAGTCCGTATAGTTGCTGCCATCGTCTTTCAGCTTGGTTTTCTCTAGGAACGCGTTGAAGTTGAGGACTACGTTGGCCATTTGATCTACAAGACATACTGTAAATATTTTAGACTAAGTTCATGATAATTAAGTTCATCTAATCAAATTATTCAATGAACTCCCACTTAGATAGACATTCCTCCAGTAATCTAAGTATAACATGATCCGAGTTAACTAGGCCGTGTCCGATCATCACGTGAGACGGACTAGTCAACATCGGTGAACATCTTCATGTTGATCGTATCTTCTATATGACTCATGCTCAACCTTTCGGTCTTCTGTGTTCCTAGGCCATGTCTGTACATGCTAGGCTCGTCAAGTCAACCTAAGTGTTTGCATGTGTAAATCTGTCTTACACCCGTTGTATGTGAACGTTGGAATCTATCACACCCGATCATCACGTGGTGCTTCGAAACAACGAACTGTCGCAACGGTGCACAGTTAGGGGGAACACTTTCTTGAAATTATTATGAGGGATCATCTTATTTACTACCGTCGTTCTAAGCAAACAAGATGCAAAAACATGATAAACATCACATGCAATCAAATAATAATAGTGACATGATATGGCCAATATCACATAGCTCCTTTGATCTCCATCTTGGAGCTCCATGATCATCTTGTCACCGGCATGACACCATGATCTCCATCATCGTGTCTCCATGAAGTTGCTCGCCAACTATTACTTCTACTACTATGGCTAACGCGTTTAGCAATAAAGTAAAGTAATTTACATGGCGTTTCTCAATGACACGCAGGTCATACAAAAAATAAAGACAACTCCTATGGCTCCTGCCGGTTGTCATACTCATCGACATGCAAGTCGTGATTCCTATTACAATAGCATGAACATCTCATACATCACATATAGATCATTCATCATTCATCACAACTTTGGCCATATCATATCACAAAGCACTTGCTGCAAAAACAAGTTAGACGTCCTCTAATTGTTGTTGCAAGTTTTACGTGGCTGAAATAGGGTTCTAGCAAGACCGTTTTCTTACCTACGTGAAAGCCACAACGTGATTTGTCAACTTCTATTTACCCTTCATAAGGACCCTTTTCATCGAATCCGCTCCAACTAAAGTGGGAGAGACAGACACCCGCCAGCCACCTTATGCAACTTGTGCATGTTAGTCGGTGGAACCGGTCTCACGTAAGCGTACGTGTAAGGTTGGTCCGGGCCGCTTCATCCCACAATACCGTTGAAGCAAGATAAGACTAGTAGCGGCAAGAAAGTGGACAACATCAACGCCCACAACAAATTGTGTTCTACTCGTGCAAGAGAACTACGCATAGACCTAGCTCATGATGCCACTGTTGGGAACGTTGCAGAAAACAAAAAAATTTCTATGGTTTCACCAAGATCCATCTATGAGTTCATCTAGCAATGAGTGATTGGATTGCATCTACATACCTTTGTAGATCACGCGCGGAAGCGTTCAAAGAACGGGGATGAGGAAGTCGTACCCGACGTGATCCAAATCACCGGAGATCCTAGCGTCGAACGGACGGCACCTCCGCGTTCAACACACGTACGGTCAGCGTAACGTCTCCTTCTTCTTGATCCAGCAAGGGGGAAGGAGAGGTTGAGGGAGATGGCTCCAGCAGCAGCACGACGGCGTGGTGGTGATGGAGCTGCAGTACTCCGGCACGGCTTCGCTAAGCACTATGGAGGAGGAGGATGTGTTGGAGAGGGAGAGGGAGGCACCAAAGGCGTGGGTGAGAAGTCCTCCATCTCCCTACTATATATAGGAGGGCCAAGGGGGGGGCGCCGGCCCTAGGAGATCCAATCTCCTAGGGGGGTGCGGCCAAGGGAGGAATCCCTCCTCCCCAAGGCACCTCGGAGGTGCCTTCCCCCTTTGGGACTCTTCCCTTCCTTGAACCCTAGGCGCATGGGCCTCTTGGGGATGGTTCCCTTGGCCCATATAGGCCAAGGCGCACCCCCTACAGCCCATGTGGCCCCCCGGGGCAGGTGGCCCCACCCGGTGGACCCCCGGGACCCTTCCGGTGGTCCCAGTACAATACCGGTGACCCCGAAACTTGTCCCGATGCCCGAAATAGCACTTCCTATATATAATTCTTTACCTCCGGACCATTCCGGAACTCCTCGTGATGTACGGGATCTCATCCGGGACTCCGAACAACATTCGGGTTACTGCATATACATATCCCTACAACCCTAGCGTCACCGAACCTTAAGTGTGTAGACCCTACGGGTTCGGGAGACATGTAGACATGACCGAGATCGCTCTCCGGTCAATAACCAACAGTGGGATCTGGATACCCATGTTGGCTCCCACATGCTCCTCGATGATCTCATCGGATGAACCACGATGTCGAGGATTCAAGCAACCCCGTATACAATTCCCTTCGTCAATCGGTATGTTACTTGCCCGAGATTCGATCGTCGGCATCCCAATACCTCGTTCAATCTCGTTACCGGCAAGTCACTTTACTCGTACCGTAATGCATGATCCCGTGACCAGACACTTGGTCACTTTGAGCTCATTATGATGATGCATTACCGAGTGGGCCCAGTGATACCTCTCCGTCATACGGAGTGACAAATCCCAGTCTTGATCCGTGTCAACCCAACAGACACTTTTGGAGATACCCGTAGTATACCTTTATAGTCACCCAGTTACGTTGTGACGTTTGGCACACCCAAAGCACTCCTACGATATCCGGGAGTTACACGATCTCATGGTCTAAGGAAAAGATACTTGACATTTGGAAAACTCTAGCAAACGAACTATACGATCTTATGCTATGTTTAGGATTGGGTCTTGTCCATCACATCATTCTCCTAATGATGGGATCTCGTTTTCAATGACATCCAATGTCCATAGTCAGGAAACCATGACTATCTGTTGATCAACGACCTAGTCAACTAGAGGCTTACTAGGGACATGTTGGTGTCTATTATTCACACATGTATTACGATTTCCGGATAACACAATTATAGCATGAATAAAGACAATTATCATGAACAAGGAAATATAATAATAATGCTTTTATTATTGCCTCTAGGGCATATTTCCACCAGCACTGATGTATTTTTTTTTCATCCGCGCTCTTCCCAGGCTAGGAGTTTCCTGCCTTGTGGTAGTACCGCAAGGGGGAGCGGTAGTACCGCGCCTGCGGCAGTACCGCGCTCAGCCCTTGTGCTACAGGTCTGGCCTAGCTCCTGCTGCTGCTGCGGTAGTACCGCAGTCCCTCACGGTAGTGCCGCATGGCCTTGCGGTAGTACCGCTGGTCAGGGGCGGTAGTACCGCATGGCCTTACGGTAGTACCGCTGGTCAGGGGCGGTAGTACCGCATGTCGCGGGCTGGTTAGGTGGATAACGGTTGGATTTTGTCCACAGCTATATAAGGGGTGTCTTCTTCCTCTAGTTGACTACCTCTTCCAACCCTAAGCTCCATTGTTGCTCCAAGCTCCATTTTCGCCCGATCTCACTCCCTAGCCAATCAAACTTGTTGATTTGCTAGGGAGTGGTTGAGAAGGCCCCGATCCACACTTCCACCAAGAGAAATTTGATTCCCCCCACTAATCCCTTGCGTATCTTGTTACTCTTGGGTGTTTGAGCACCCTAGACGGTTGAGGTCACCGCGGAGCCATAGTCCATTGTGGTGAAGTTTCGTGGTGTCGTTGGGAGCCTCCAATTAAGTTGTGGAGATTGCCCCAACCTTGTTTGTAAAGGTTTGGTCGCTGCCTCCAAGGGCACCAATAGTGGAATCACGGCATTTCGCATTGTGTGAGGGCGTGAGGAGAATACTGTGGCCCTAGTGGCTTCTTGGGAAGCATTGTGCCTCCACACCGCTCCAACGGGGACGTACTTCCCTTCAAAGGGAAGGAACTTCGGTAACACATCCTCGTCTCCACCGGCTCCACTCTTGGTTATCTCGTGCCTTTACTTGTGCAAGCTTATTTGTGATATATCTCTTGCTTGCTTGTGTACTTATCATTGTTGCATCATATAGGTTGCTCACTTAGTTGCACATCTAGACAACCTACTTTGATGCAAAGTTTAAATTGTTAAAGAAAATCTAAAAATTGTTAGTTGCCTATTCACCCCCCCTCTAGTCAACTATATCGATCCTTTCAACGGTGATGTGGAGATCCGGATGATGCCCACGGCGAGCATGAGCGTGCACTGCCGCTCCAACTCGTCCTTCAGCGGCTGAGGATACTGGTAGGGCCGTACTGCCACCAGTGATGAGCCCGACAGAAGGTGAATACAGTGGTCGTAGACCTGGGCCGGTGGGAGGCCCTGCGGCTCCTCGAAGAGGTCACGATGCTGCTGCAGGAGGTGGTCCAACAGAGGATGCTTGACCTTGGTGGTGGCCGCGGCCAGCTGGAGCTGGGGCGTCGCCGGGGTGCCTCCAATGCCCTCCCACCGGACGCGGCGGCCGAGACGCCAGAAGGTCATCGTTAGGGCGTTGAAGTCCCAGAGGATGGGGCGGAGAGTCCGCAAGAAGTCCACGCCGAGGATGAAGTCGAAGCAGCCCAAGTCGATGCCGGCGCACGTGCTGGTGAAGTGCTCGTCGCCGATAGTGATGGGCACGTCCCGTGCGAGCCCTTGGCAGCGGCGGCGGTCGCCGTTAGCGACGGTGACCCGAAGTTGCTCCCCGCCCGTCGGCTGGAGCGCTAGGCGCCGCATGGTGGCCTCAGGCAGGAAGTTATGCGTGGAGCCTATATCCAGGAGGGCCACCAGACGCTCGCCATGGATCGTCATAGGTAAAAGCATCGTCTGCTCGTCACGGATGCCGGCCAGCGCATGGAGCGAGATGACGAGGGCCGTCGCCGGAGTGGGCGCAGGCGCAGGCGTGGGCTCCACAGCGGCAAGGTCGCCGAGTCCGTCACCGGGTGTATCCTCCTCGGCATCGTCGGACCTCTCCAAGTAGAAGAGGCGCGGGCAGACATGGCCCGGGGCGTAGGGCGCATCACAGTTAAAGCAAAGCCCCAAGCGCTGGCGCTCGATCTGCTCCGCCTGAGAGAGACGCCGAAAAGGTCGCGTCGCGGCCGGGGTGGCAGCCGGTGATGTGGTCGAAGGCGCAGGTGCTTTCGGGGGTGGTCGGGGGGATGACGGCCCCCTCGAGACGCGGGCGTCAGCGGCAAAGCCTGGGTGTGACGCTCGAAGGCCCGAGCATAGTACATGGCCGTCTGGAGGTCTTGGGGCCCCTTCATCTCGACGCCCACGCGGATGTGGTCTGGAAGGCCGCCGACAAAGAGTTCGACCCGCTGTAGGGCCGTCACACCTGGCGTGTGACACGTCAGGGCCTGGAAGCGGTTGGTGAAATCCTGCACCATGGAGGTGAAGGGTAGGCGGCCCAACTCGGCCAGGCGGCTCCCGCGGATCGGCGGCCCGAAACGAAGGAGGCACAGCTCGCGGAAGCGCTCCCACGGGGGCATGCCGCCCTTGTCCTGCTCAAGGGCATAGTACCATGTCTGGGCTACACCGCGGAGGTGGTAGGATGCCAGCCAAGTGCGCTCTGATGCGAGCGTGCGCTGTCCATAGAAAAACTGGTCACACTGGTTGAGCCAGTTAAGCGGGTCCTCCGAGCCGTCATAAGTGGCGAAGTCGATCTTGGCGAACCGGGGCGGCATCTAGGTCGTCGCGCCAGGGCCAACCGGCTCGACGGTGCGGAGCAGAGATGATGACGGCGCCCGATCAACGGTGGGGAGGCCGGCGTAGGCCCCTGCGGAGCCAGACGAGGCCCCGGACTGCAGCGTGGGTACCGATGGGTCCCCGGCCTCCATGTAAACTGGCGGTGGCGACATCCCGGTTAGCCAGGTCGGAATCGGAGACGGTGACGGCGAAAACCGGACCTGCTAGATCGGAAGGCCTCCCGGTGTGGACTGGCCCAAGCCAAAGCTGGGCGGCGACGGTGGAAGCTGGACCGGCGCGGCTGGGGCCGGCGCGGGCCAGTACAACCACTGCAGCGATGAGGCGGGCGCGGGAGGCGCGAGTGGCGCCGCGAGAGCCGGCGTGGGCCACTGCGGCCAGGATGGCGCTAGGGCTGGCGGCGGCTGGAGTGACGGGTGGCCCCCGGCGATCGCCGCGGGTACTGAGTACCAGGGCAGGGCTGGCGGTCCGGAGGAGACCGCCGGCGGCGAAGGCGTTGGCGGCCCGTACGGGCTGGCCAGGTAGAATCGGATTCCCTAGACCGCGATGACCAGATCGTTGAGGACGCCGGTCATGGCCTCCGAGGAGTAGACGAGCGGCGTGGTGGATGGTGATGGCGGCAGATCCGTGGAGGGGGGCCGCGAATGGCCAGTCGACGCGCCGGCGGTGGAACCCATCGGCGCCGAGGGAAGGGCCAGCGGTGCCGTGGAGGGGATCGGCGATGTCGCGGCGGAGGTGGTGGCGAGGGGCAGCGACAGGCTTGGTAGTGGTGATGACATGGTCGAAACCAAGCTAGCTCTGATACCAAGGTAATAGGAGCTAGGGTTCTTGCCGGTCTCGGACGTAGGTTGTAGGAAAACGAGGGAGGAGGGCGAGAGTTGGAGCACTGCGGCCGCCGGCGTGGCGCCGTCCTTGCGCGGGTGCGGCGACGGCGAAGGCAGGAGGCGGCTAGGGTTTAGGCAGGAGTCTTATTGCTTAAATCTTAAAATAGTCTTACAATTTTGTATATATAACCATAACGTGAAATAAAAACTAAAATAACTTATGAGCTAAGCTTGTCCGATGGGCCTTCTACGGTCATAGGTCCAGCCGGTCATAACACGTATATGGTCGCTCTGTGAACCTTCGAGCAGGTTACAATCGTCTAACCATCTTGCTGATCCATTTGTATATATAACACGCTAGGCTGAGGCAGTTCTGATGAAAGCACATGTCTGGTTCAATTGAATTTCCTTGGGGTCCTGGGGCGTATAGGTTCGGGTGCTGAGTTCTGGGAGTAATAGCTTTTGTATATCTAGCTATGATCCGGGGTTTGACGATCTGTGGACACGCCATCTTATACATTCAAATCGCATGACATGGTACACAATACCTGCTTAATGGTGTTTAATTATCTGTGCATAGAGCCCACCCAGCTGGAAACGACCACTGGAGATAACGTTTTATGGTGAAAGTTCTTCAGTCGCTTTAGCTTTCTTGGCACACAATGGCCTAGCTAAGAGCATCTCCAGCCGCGTCCCTAACAAGGCCTCTCAGACGAGTTTTTCGCCGTCGACGTAAAAAAATCGATCCAGTCGCGCTCCCAAGGGCTCAATTTTCGCCGGCTTGGGCCGAAATTGGCGCCGGCGGACCCAACCCGACCTCGGCGTGCTGGGGGCGCTCGGGGGCATCGGGCGAATCGTTTTTGGTGCGAAAGAGCCACGGGCCCTCCTTGCCAGCGACTCGTCTCGTTTCTCGCCGCTTCGTCGTCCTTATCGCCTCGTTTCCCGCGGCAAATCAATGCCAAAGTTGCCGCGCGCTGACGCGTCGGTCAGCCTCCGCCATTGATGCCTCACGGGCGGTGCAGTGAAAACGAGACGACGCGCGTCCCCTCGCATGCCACGCGTACGCGCGGCGCCTCCGCCTACATAAAGCTGACCCCCAGCGCGCTGGTGGCACGCACAGAGTCTCCACCGCCGGCGCTACCTTTCTCCCCCTTCCTCCCTTTCCTCTCGCCGTTTCCAGCTCAAATAATGGCCGAACACTTCCCAGGCGACGGCGCGGCGGCGAACGGCTTCGGCGGCCGCCACCTTCACGAGCACGAAGCTCGGCTCCTCTTCGAGGCCGAGTACCCGGTCCCGCCGGACATGCGGATGCCCGGGGCCTGGAGAATCAGCGCCGGCGGGGTCCCGGTGCCGCCACCGCCCACCGGGGCGGCGCGGCGCGCGGAGATCGCGCGTATCCGCTCCTCCCTGCCATGGGCGCGAGGGAGGGGCCACGCTACGTCCCCGACAGCCCGCTCTGGAAGCCATACTTCTACCGCCGCCACGCCGAGCAACTTGAGGCCACCAACGGCGTAGTTCCCTCCGACAGGCTCAACTCCGAGGGGCGGCGCCGATGGTGGGGCGTGCCCGGCTGCACGCTGGAGGCCGTCCTCGAGTACATCGAGGGCGGCAACACGCCGAGGCTGGAGTACCCCTCCCCCCGTCTTTCTCTCGCTGTCGTGGGAGCTCGTGGACGCCGAGGCGCATGGACCCCGGGGCGTACTCCTCCTCGTCAGGTCGGTCGACCGGCTCTCCCTGCCTCCGCCCCGTCAAGCCGGAGCTCCAGGACACGCCTGTCAGCGCGCGCACCCGCAGCTCTGGCGTCTGCATCGACGACTCCGCCCCCGCCTCTGGCCGCCTCGTCCTTGTCAGGCCGAAGCCGGAGCCCGGCCTTCCCGCGGAGTACGAGGAGATAGCCCGGCGCGGCATCTTCGACGAGGGCGCCATGTAATGGGCGCGGGATGATTACCTCCGCGACGAGATGGTCCGGCAACGCCGGGCCCTGGAGGAGATAGCCGCCTGCAAATGTGGGCGCGAGGACGAGCACGACATCGTGGTCCTCGACAGCAACGACGACGACGTCCCCGGACCGTCCAACCCGCCGCACCAACCGGGGAGTGTTGCAGCAGGGACAGCGGTCGCGGCGGAGGCGACGACGACGGTGGCGGCGGCGACTACACGCGGTTCTATCGCCTCCTCGGCATGTAGATCTGCAAGGGCAGCGGGCGGCGAGGGGAGACGGCGAGGAGCAACCTAGTAGCTTTTTTTCTTTTTGTAAAATATTTTAAATATGAACGAACTCGCCGAAGTTTGGTTGAATTTGTGCCGTATTTGTGCCGTAATTTATATTTTCAAAAAAACATGGGTGCCGTGACTGGGGGACATCACGCCCCCAGCGCGTCGTTTATCGCCGGTGCGCCTCCGGGGGCAATTTTTAGCGCCTCTTAGGGGGCCAACGGCTGGAGATGCTCTAAATCAGCATATATATGGTCAGCTGGTCTCGGGGACTCAGAGTTTAGCTGCTGTTGAGAGAGTTGTTCCCATAAAACCAGAAATGGTAAAAATTACATTCAGATCTATAGACCACGCCTAGCGACGACTACAAGCACTGAAATGAGCCGAAGGCGCCGCCGTCATCATCCCTCCCTCGACAGAGCCGCTGTAGTAAACAATCAAAAAATCGTCGTGTTGAGGCCCCATAAGACTAGCGCATTAGAACATCAACGCCGTCGATGAAGAGAAGTATGGATTGAAAGGATCCAATCTGCAAACACATAGACATAGACAAACGAAGACCAGATTCACCAAAGACAAACGCCGATCGGATCACACGCCTTATGATGACGTTTGAGACATCACTAAGATAAGGACTAGACAGGAAGAACCTTATTCCATTTTTAAGAAGCCGCTGCCGCCTCGTCTTCTTGAGCATGGCACAAAGCCTAACAAAACTCAGAAAAACACTTTGTCACGGCTTCCACGGACGCCGGCGGTTCCTATGCAGCAATTCATCTCCACATGTTGCTCCGCGTCCACCTCGGCGTCGCCCACCGACGTCCTGTTAATACCGGACGTCACGATGACCTTCCCCAGCGTGTTCACCAATCACCATGGTGCCTTTTCGTATCGCTTTTGGTGATGGCATGCCGCTGGCGGTCACGGGCAACAAGAGCTACACTACGCACAACATGCCAGCGTTCCCTGCTGCCGCCACGGGCCGTGCAGCTCTACGAGACGCAGGCCCTCCCCGCGGCCCTGAGCATCGGAGCGCCGGTGGTGCCCGTGACGTGTTTCACCGGCGTGGGCTTGCCGACCGTGGAGACAGGAGGTGATTTATGGCGACGACGACGGGGTCGTCAACTTGGCGATCATACTTGCGCTTGACCCGGCGATCGGTGGAGACCCGAGACAGGAGTACTATGATCCCGTCAAGATTGCCAATATGTCTCACCTCGGCGTCGCCTGGATGATCTCGCCGTGGAGCGTTTGGTTGGCGAGATTCTTTATGACGCTACTCGCGCCGGAGATTAGATATGCATGAAATGTCAGCTTTCTTGAGGGTTTCTTGTGACTACTAAGCTTAATAAACTGATATTTAGACCCGACTTTGAATGGCTAAACAAAATAAAACAAATTATTCCTTCCATTTCACAACGTAGTGCGTCCGTGCTTTTCGAGATCTAACTTTGACCATAAATTTGACCAACGAGACCAACTGTGTGAGAGCAAAAATTATACCATTGAATTCATATTTCGATTCGAATTCAGTGGTCTCGTTGGTTAAATTTATGGTCAAATTTAGATCTCGAGAAACGTGGGCGCACTACATTGTGAAATGGAAGGAGTACCATGATACATACAATAAGACTACCATCATGTTCAAACAAACCAGATAAAAAATGCCTTATTTTTTTCAATCCCTTAAGAATACAAACAACCAGGCAACAGCTACTGGGGTCTATGGGCCATGTTTGTACAAAAATTTACCATATCTAAATTTAAAATACTTATGCACAAAAAAAGTAGACACGATGTTTGTAGTTAAAAAGGCCTTACAAGAAATTCTATAATTGACTTGCGTGAGAAACTAAATTTGCCACAACTTAAAACACATGCAAGAAAACTTAAAAAAAACACGTCTGAACCTAAGTTGCCATTGTTTCATAAGATGATGACAAAAAGGATTTTAAAGAAAAAAAATGTGAAATAGTACAAAGAAAACAAAATTTGCCATGTCATGTTTAAGTATAACTTGTCATGGTGTACAAAACATGACCACAATTTGTTTGAAAAATTTGACATGTTCTAATATGATTTACCAAAAACAAAATTCATCATGAGATGTACGATGAAAATTGCCTTGGTGTGTACAAAACAAAATTCCAGAAAAAAAAAACTTGCCTTGGCGCACAAAATACCAAGGATTCTTCAGTAAATTTGTCATAATCCTTGAAGCAAATTTGACATGATACCAAAAAACAAGTTGTCGTGGTCCATGTAGTAAAATTTGACATGATACAAAAATGAAAATTGCCATGGTTCATGAAGTAAATTGGCCATGGTCCAAAAAAATAAATTGCCATGTTCCATGAAGCAAATTTGTCATGTTCCACAAATTAAATTTTCAAATACACTTTGAAACATTTTTTTGAATGATATGATACATTTTATTTAAGCTAAGCGAACATTTTTTACATTGTATAAACAATTTTTTTTAAATGTCACAAACGTATTTCCTATTCCTAAATTGGTACAACCCACAACGTAAGGATCTTCTCAGTGCTACACAATGTACATGTGCTAAGCATTTCACATAAATGGAAAAATGACATGACGAAGCAATTAAGAAGGAGAGAGCACTTTGATAACAGGGAAGAAACGATGCCAAGCACGTGAAGTTAGGCTAAACATTTAAATGAAGGAATCAAAGTGCTTCTTTGGAAAAGGAACAGAGATACCAAAATTAAGCATGACGCAGAAGTTGAACATGGAAACTCTGTGACAGGGAGGTTTGACCCATGCCAATTGACAGAAATTAGCGAACGCTCGTTATGTGACGAAGGAAAATAAGCGAAGGCACGACTATCTCCACTTTTGCCATGTAAGGAAACTAATCTCTCGCCACTTCGTACGAACTGAACTCCAGTCGACGGCCATTCCCGACGCCGATGCTCCGCCGCATCCGCATCCGCATCCGCCTCCGTCGCCGCCCCTACCCCTCCTGCACCTACCCGGAGCCCGTCCTCTGCCACTCCTCCAGCTTTATCTCTGCGGCTCCCCTCCTCCGCCTCCACCAGTACCGCACCACCACCACGCCGATGTCCCGCATCCACCTCCGCCGTCGCCTCTTCTCCTCCACCACGCGGCCCTCGCACTCCTGGTCTCCACATGCCGCCTTTGCCGCAGCAACAGAGCGCGTACGCACCGGGGCGCTCAGCCAAGACGATGCACACCACCTGTTCGACGAATTGCTGCGGCAGGCCACCCCGGTCCCCGGGCGCTCCCTCAACGGCTTCCTTGCCGCCCTCGCCCGTGCGCCCGCCTCCGGAGCCTGCAGAGATGGGCCCGCCCTCGCCCTCGCTCTCTTCAACCGCGTCTGCCGGGATGAATCCGGCGCGCGGGTGGCACCGCCCACAATCTTCACCTACGGCATCCTCATGGGCTGCTGCTGCCGCGCGCATCGCCCGGACCTAGGGCTCGCCTCCTCAGGACGGGCCTGAAGGCTGACCAGATCGTCGCCAACACCTTCCTCAAGTGCCTCTGCTACGCAAAACGGACGGATGAGGCTGTGAACGTGCTGCTTCATAGGATGCCCGAGCTCGGCTGTGTGCCTGACGCCTTCGCATACTCCACTGTTCTGAAGAGCTTATGCGACAATAGCATGAGTCAGCGGGGGCTCGACCTGCTCCATATGATGGCGAAAGAAGGAGGTGGCTGCTCCCCCAACGTGGTGGCGTATAGCACCGTCATCCATGGCTTCTTTAAGGAAGGTGAAACAGGCAAGGCATGCAATCTGTTCCATGAAATGATGCAGCAAGGTGTTGAGCCCAATGTGTGGACATATAGTTCAATCATTGATGCATTGTGCAAGGCCAGAGCAATGGACAAGGCAGAGCTAGTGCTTCAGCAGATGGTTAACAAAGGTGTTCAACCCAATAATGTGACATATAATTGCATGATCCATGGATATTCCACATCTGGGTGGTGGAAAGAGGTTGTTAAATTGTTTAGAGAAATGAAAAGCCGGGGCCTTATACCAGATATTTTTACTTGCAGCTCCTTAATGACTTACCTTTGTAAGCATGGAAGAAGCAAAGAAGCTGCAGAATTTTTTGACGCCGTGACTGCCAAAGGCCACAGAGATGTCATCTCCTACTGTATTTTGCTTCATGGGTATGCCAATGAAGGATGCTTTGCTGATATGATTGATCTCTTTAATTCAATGCAAAGAAACGGTATTGCTGCCAACTGCCATGTTTTCAACATATTAATTAATGGATATGCTAAACGTGGAATGACGGAAGAAGCTATGCTGATATTTACAGAAATGTGGGAAAAAGGAGTGAGTCCAGATGTAGTCACCTATTCCATAGTAATAGCCGCACTTTCCAGAATGGGGAGGTTGACCGACGCTATGGAAAAATTTAATCAGATGATTGCCATGGGAATTCAGCCAAACACAGCCGTTTATCACTCCCTAATTCAGGGTTTTTGCATAGACGGTGATTTGGTTAAAGCCAAGCAGCTGGTTTCTGAAATGATGAACAGAGGTATTCCTCGTCCAAACATTGTGTTCTTCAATTCAGTAATAAACAGTCTGTGCAAAGAAGGAAGGGTTATGGATGCACATGATGTCTTAGACTTGGTTATAGGCATAGGTGAGAGGCCTAATGTCATTACATTTAATTCACTGATTGACGGATATTGCTTAGTCGGGAAGATGGATAAAGCATTCAAAATACTTGATGTCATGGAATCAGTTGGTGTTGAGCCTAATGTTGTTACTTATAGTGCACTTCTTGATGGCTATTCTAAAAACAGAAGGATTGATGATGCTCTGACTTTGTTTAGAGAAATGCTGCGTAAGAGAATTAAACCTGACACTGTTACATATGGCATCATGTTGGATGGGTTGTTTCGTGCCGGGAGAACTGTCGCTGCAATGGAAATGTTCCATGAGATGACTGAAAGTGGAACAACAGTGGACATTGTCATATACAATATAATACTTGGAGGTCTTTGTAGAAATAATTGTGTAGATGAAGCGATTGCACTGTTCCAGAAATTGCGAGCAATGAATGTGAAGTTCAATATTGAAATACTCAATACCATGATTAATGCAATGTACAAGGTTCAAAGAAAGGAAGAAGCAAAGGAATTGTTTGCTACAATATCAGCCAATGGGTTGGTGCCCAATGAATCTACTTATGCAGTAATGATAAGAAATCTTCTAAAAGGCGGAGCAGTGGAAGATGCTGACAATATGTTTTCATCAATGGACAACAGTGGCATCGTTCCCAGTTCCGGTCTTATAAATGATATCATCAGAATGTTGTTGAAAAAAGGTGAGATAGCCAAGGCTGGCAATTATTTGTCTAAAGTTGACGGGAAGAGTATCTCACTTGAAGCTTCAACTACCTCATTGTTGTTGTCTCTCTTTTCAAGGAAAGGGAAACATCAGGTGGATATTAAGTTGCTCCCTGCAAAGTATCAATTTTTTGATGGATTTGGTTGACTAGTTGATATGCTGCATATGAGACTAACTCCTCAGAAAGCAGTTATGTTATTGCTTGCGAAAGCTCTCCTGCCAGAACAACTGTATAAGAAATCCGAACTTCCTACTTGTATGGTTGAGTTCATTTTGCAGTGTGTCCAGATCACATGAAAGTGACATGTCTATGAATCTTTTAATCTTGGATGGGCGAGGAAAGGCAGGCAAATAGTCTAACACGACTGGTTACAATTTTAGTGGTAATTACTTCTGATGGCGATCGGGAAAAGATAGGAGCCTCTTTGATTTAAAGGATTTTGCATATGAATTCTTTGTTTGATTTGTTGTGTTTTATCTTATGGATTTTTGCACAGCATATTCAAAGAAATTTTCTATGGAATATTAGGGGTAATGACTTCTGATGGCGATTTGGGAAAGGTATACAATCTTGAGATTTTGTAAAATCTCTAATGTGTTCACTTTTCTTCATATGAATGCATTTTTAGTAATGTAAATCTCGCAGATATTTGAGGTTACTGATTCTATGTTGAGAAATCTGTTTTATATGTCAGGGCAAACTGGACCTGGAAGAATGGATGTTTGAGTCTTTGAGGTTGCCTATGCTATGTTGAGTTAGCAGATTCAGGAGCTCGTGCCAGAATCTCATGTACTTTATGCTGTCAGTTCCACTGTTTTAGCTTTGTTGCATACATGTGAGAAGGGTATTTGCAGTATGATTTTTCTTTCTGCTTTACTTCATATTGAAGATTCAACTATTTTTCCTCATCATGTAGGTAAACGTACGACCAAGATTTCACTGAGTGTGAACTTTTGCTTCAGTCTGCAGGACACCAGCACCGCCTCGTGTGATAGAGGGGAAGGAATTAAAGCATCTGCTCGAGGAATTAAAGCATTCCTCTCCAGTTTTGGTGCGCTCCATTCTTAGTACTTCTCTGCCAGGAAACCAAGCTGCAACCTTTACTGTTATGTGCTGCGTGGTAGATTTCCACGCAATTTTGTTATTGTGGCGAGAATTCTTGAGAAAAAATATTTACTTTGGGAATGCTTGGATTCACCTCACGAAACTAATAGGGTGGGGGAGGGGGGAGGCATTGAGGCCATGGTGCCCATGGAGCGGGGAGGGAGGTGAAGGAAGAAGGGGGAAAATGTCACGATCCGGGTCTCATCCATTGATAGCTGACAGGGTACAGCAAGAGTTGGGTGAGGAAGAGTGGTACAGGAGGGAGGAAGGAGAAGGTAGGTCAGATGCAGAGAAAATAGCGAGAGATGTTCAGAGTCAATTTCTTCACACCCCACATGCTGGCCAACAGTGTCCCTTATATCACACACGTAACCACAATCTTACATGTGGGCTTACGCTCCACAATACCAGCTCACAGAGCCATCTGACTTGAGAATCACGCTGGTGCTTGCTTGGTCTGCCTGCTGGATCTGGCTTCTTCAGGGGCAGGCGACTCGTGGTCCGTCATCACCATTGACAATGGTGAGGGCGTGACAGAAAATGATTGGTAAGGAATGGGATGCCACCATTCTTATCGGACAAGGATGCTTTTGAGATGGGCAACTATTCATTGAAAGCCTAAACCTCTCAGGATATTTATATGAACTGTAATCGAAGAAATTTTACATGTGCCATGAGGTTATT
This sequence comes from Triticum urartu, assembly GCF_056163025.1. Taxonomy (NCBI): domain Eukaryota; kingdom Viridiplantae; phylum Streptophyta; class Magnoliopsida; order Poales; family Poaceae; genus Triticum; species Triticum urartu. The sequence continues at coordinate 45,213,798 of NC_141873.1, read as the reverse complement.
TCTTATACTTTCTTAGCAAATTTCATTTCATCTGCACATGCAGGCAGTCTGTCACACGCAGACAACATCACATCCGAACAAAATTCCATTATTCCTGCAAACCATGGTGGTTGGGCTGCTGGTGGCCATGGTGAAGGAGAAGGTTTCCAGCTACATGCTGGACTAATATGAGGTGATGAAGGGCATGAAGACGCAGCACAAGATCCTGAAGCTGAATCTGCTCCCAGTCATCCTGGAGTCATCACCAAGGCCGAGAAGGCAGCAACCCACTGGGAATGGGTCAAGGCCTAGCTCAAGGAGCTCAAGGTGCTTACAAGGAGAATGAAGTCAGTCTTCGACGAGTTCAAGTACGAGGTTTTTGCGGCCAACCCAAGTAGGGACACTACTCCGAGGTCGGCTTTGATGTGATAAAAGCTCTTTCCAGATCACAGTCGTTTTATATTCCATAATATGAATGCCTTTGTGTTTAAATATGGCAACAAGGGCCGACACCCAAGCAGTAGCGGTAAATAGATTCTGTCATTGGTTGACCCAGAGAACATTATAGGCCAATCAAGAGATTAAGAGAAGCATGCCATTCTACAGACTCTTAACTGGTCAACCTATCACTAATAGTCTCATGGTCCTTCCCAATGTTGGAATGGGTGGATTGGGCAAGACCACCTTGGCACACTCACCTACACTGACCCTATATCCAGAATCATTTCCAACTGCAGAGGTGGGTCTGTGGATCAGAGAATTTTGATGTTTGTGTCCTAGCCCGCAAGATCTTCCAAAGCTCTCGAGAGAAGGAAAATGAGAAGGCACTCCAGGAGCTCAGAGGAGAGCTTGGTGGACATGGGTACCTAACAGTACTGGAAGATGTCTGTATCTTTGTATTGGTAATATCTTGCAACAAAGAAATTGTGTAACTCATGGGTACGGTTGAAGGCCAGGACATTGCAGTTTTGTACAGGGAGCTCATAAAGGAAATGATTAAAAACGGGCATTCTGTTTGCAATAGAGCAAATTGGCTTCTGAGCTGCTTGTTATGGTTGATGAGTTTGTGGACAGATTGTGGTTGGGTCTCCTTTATTTCGTTGCCAAAAATCACTTGAATCCGTAATGCACGCCCAAGGCAAGGGCAGAAAAAGGGGAGGCTGTACTACACAAAAGCATCATTTGACCAAGGGAATGGATTTTTTTAGCAATACTCAAGCTCTGCTGCAACGACTTGGCATCACGTATGTAGCAGTCATTTCTGTTTTATGTGCTGTGTTTCTCAACAATTATGTGATCCATGTTGACAAGCTGATCCAAGACCACACATGGCTTTTCCCCTGAACAAAAGGAAATTCATTTTGAAACCATTGGCAAACAAATTTTCATTGAGCTGGAGTCTTAGGTCGTTCTTTCAGGAGGTGAAGCAGGTCACAGTCAACGAAATTGGGCACATTTAGGGGTGTTATTCCAGATAAACATGTAAAATCCAAGATCTGATGTATGATGTTGCACTGTCTCTATGGGAAAAATCATGTTTTGTCGGAAGCAAATCAGATTGAGTGGCTTTAAATAATTCTGATATGTGTCCCTTTCAAAACTGTTACAGAGACCCTTTGCTGTATGAACTATTTGAACCGCCATCTACTTAATCATCAAGGAAAACTATTTATATGCTCTGTTCAAGAAATTCATGAGGATGGCCCTCAGTATGCATAAATGTTAACTGAACTTTGCGTTGGATACAAGAGTAGTCCATCTATCCAGAGGTTAACCATGGGAAGACTTTCAAATATGCTTTCAAGTTACAGAAACACGAGGAATCACATGGTGAGAAACTGAGTTTCTATAAAATTTCCGTGTTTAGTTTTCTTAGTGTAATAAGAATTGCCTAGCAGTCTCAATCTTGTAAGTTGACGTTTCTAATCTTATGATGTTACTGCTGCATCAAGACTTCTAATGTGGAGTGCTTCAAGGCCCATAACCAAACTAGTCATCGATATGTGCAGTGCGGTGTCTGTGGCACTAAACAGCTTAAGAAGACTTCTAGCGGCATCAGCTAATGGGTAACGGCTAATTTGTCACTTAGAGGATTAAATGCAACCTGGGAGATTGCAAATGCTCATTTCAAAGGTGTGTATGCAATCGTACATTTTGACTTGTCTCATGGATATTTCTCTACAATAAATTGGAAAACCACTCTGTTTTTTCATTTTCAACAACTTTGAACTTCAGAAATCCAGTTTGGACAATCCAATCTGATTCTCTGGGTGTGGCAAGAAGTTTTCATACCAGGGAGGCAGGGACAATCACTAGAAATCTAGTGCTCACGTGCATGCTGAGGTAAACACACAAAATAACCACTCAATCTTTGCCTCCCGTGCTCATGTTACTCTTGCTAGGAACTTCTAATCCGCACTAGGATGTTCACAATTTTGCATCAAATCTTTGCAGGGCGATTTTGTGGAGTGATGCAAGAGGAAGCCCATTTCTGTCGAAACTTTGATGCGAAAGAGGGTAGCCACTCCTGGTGATGATCCGGTCCGGTTATGGAACTGCATGCGTATCCGAGATGGCTTCTGTCTTGTTGATTCGTCCTGAACTGGAAAGAGTTAGAACGAGTATAGCTAAAAAGATAGGCAAGAAGAGTATGTGCCGTGTCATATCAGGTAGCAATTTGCGAGAAAGTCATTTCTTCTTTTATGAAGTCGACCCTCCAGCTCTATGAAATATGAATCAATGAAGATGTTATTTTCGCTCAAGTAACTAGGAATCTCAGCCATGCTGTCGGACATGGTAATGTTTCCAAGTATGTTTTTCTGTCTTTTTGAGATGGTGATTGTAACTTGAAGGCATTACGGGTGTCAATGTCACAGCTCACAAGTTTTCAAGTTAAAAAACAAACATAAGAGCCCGATTGATTCGAAAGATATTTATTGGAATATATTTTCCATGTGGGTCATTTCAGTGGTGGGATTGTATACCATCAGATTTTTAAAATATTTTCACATTACATTTGTAAAGAACTTTTCTATGGACAAAAATCCATTTTTTTGTATGGCGCAATAGATATTGATATATAAAATTATTTATGTATTATTCCTAGACATGATAATGCAATCCTACATGATAATTCATTTCTAATTATTTATGTACTGTATTATTCTTGTCAACGACATACTTTGTCCCATCGTTGCTTGCTAGGATAGCACTCCAGTATATTTGCACAGCTCACATCACATGAACCAGTCGATGGGGGACACCGTTGCTTTAGCTGCACCCTAGCCGTACTTCAAACACATCAATGGCATTCACTAGCCCACCCGCTTCAGGAGAGCGTATCTGGTGCACCGGGGCAATTGATGCTACCGGACTCTGGTTGTACATTCAAAAATGTTTGATAAAATCTGAAGAAGAATTAGTGCATTGACACAACATCATTCGATGTTATGAAATTTTATATCAAGATTCGAAACACTGCATGGATACAAAATGAAAATTTTGACATCAATACGAGCCTAATATAAAAAATTGAACATTTTTTAATGTGCAACCAGGTCTGGTGCACCAGATACGCTCTCCCCGCTTCATTCCCTGAATTTCTGCCCAAGATTTCCAGTAGTCCACTCCGGGAATGTATCTGGTGCACCCACATTTGTGGTGCTACCAGTGCACCGGATGCCACAAAATATTTTAAAAAATCTGAAAAAAATTCTAGCATGTTAACGCAACATCAATATATGATGTCACAAAACTTATATAAAACTTTGAAATACTTCTTGAGATACAAAAATGATAAAATTGGCATCGGTGTGATAATGGGCCAAATCTAAAGCCCAAGTTATGTTATGTAATATTCAGTGTTAAATTTGTCATTTTTTGTTTTGGAGTTATGTCTGGAATTTTGACTTGAAACTTTGTGACAACCTACATTGATGTTGTGCGAGTGTGCTAAAAAAAATTCACAATTTTTTTGAACATTTTAAAAGCAGAGTATGAGTTCGGTGCACCGGTAGCAGTTAGCTCCACAAGCTCCGGTGCACCAGATATTTTCCCAGTCCACTTCAATCATAAGAATCGGGTTCACCGGTAGCACCAATGTTGTGGTGCACCGGCTGTTTCCCCTATGCATCCTTGACACGCTATGCTATTTTTACTATTCTCATTAATCCATTAGCGATATCTTCATGTGATTGATTCACTTTTGTCTGAGATTTTTTTATGAATATTAAACCTACTTGATTTTGGACATCTGATCATAGAAAAGCTATCTGGGGTAATTATTTTACTTAATATCTTTTTTTGCGCAACTACTTAATATCTTTTTTTTTGCGCAACTACTTAATATCTTTTTTACAGTCCACTATGAATTTTTTTTGACAATATAAATCCACCACAGCAACGGAATATACATTTTAAAAATGGATTCAGCTTAATAAATGATGGTATGTGATTTAGTTATATAAAATAGTTAGTGCAAGTGATGGAATAATCTGGCGCGCAACCATAATACTCCCTCCGTTCCAAAATAGATGACCCAACTTTGTACTAACTTTAGTATAAAGTTGAGTCATCTATTTTGGAACGGAGGGAGTACAATATTATAACTATATATGTCTATGAACACCCCCCCCCCCCTTTTTTTAGGTATTTTGGGTTTATTTCAGGCTTTCGGGCTCTACATTTGGTGGAGCCCAAACCCAGCCCAACCACCGTGCTTTTTGTTTCAGGTTGTTGGCAACGGCTGCTCATCCCATCTTCGGCCTGAGCCGGTTTTCCCCAAAACCGGCTTAAAAAATTGGTTAGTGCAGAAATTTGGAAAACAATGTTCTTGTTTTTAGAAAACGTTTATGATTTTTTCAAAAAACTGCGATTTAATTTTTCAAAATAGAAAAATCTTCGAGGATTATAAAAAAGACACTAAATTATCCGAAAATGAATAAAATGTTCGTGAATTTATTTATTTTTTCCTGAATTGATAAACAATTTAATGATTTAGGAAATATTCACTATTATTTACATATTTATATTTTAAATATACCATGTTCATTAATTTTTAAATACATTCACTGGGTCAAAAATGCTGAAAATTTAAAATTGTTCTAAAATTTAATATTATGTGAATTTATAAGAAAGATGAACAGTTAAAATAAATAATGATAAAAAAACAAAAGGAAACCGATAAAACTAGCAACATAATACACAAGAAAAAACTAGTCAAGGGAACAACCTGAGTGGGCAAGCTCAATACCACGCCCGAGGTGCCGTAGGATCTGTTGGATTGCTCGACGCTACGAGCTGATATGACATCGCTTGCGGTTGGTCACTTAACCCATCTATAGTGGAAGCCCGTAATTGACATACGAGACAAAAGAAATCCTCTTCTTCACGGTTTTATGTTTTTTATTTCTTTCTTCTCCATGGTTTTCATTCTGCTTCATTTTCTTTCTTCCCCATGGGTTTTCTGTTAGTTACGCCCCGTTTGTTTGTGCTATGCCTCTATCATGTTGGAAGAAATATAAGTATCAAAATAAAAATTTGAAATGGGAAATGTTTGTTGAACAGAAAACCTTAGTCCATTGAATACCTCTTTTTAGTGGAAATCCGTTACTTTCAAGAACAAAATCTTCACAGAATTAAACATGTTCAAGAATTAAAAAACATTCACAAATTTATAAACATGTTCAGGACTTCAAAAAATATTCACGGACTCGAAAAATTACCATCCATTCAAAGAAAAAAAATGCCAATTAGAAAAAATGTTCAATGACTGAAAAAAGTTCACAAATTTAGAAAACTATTTGAGAATTTGAACAAATGTTCTTGAATTGAGAAAAGTTCAAAAATTTGAAAATAAAGTTGTGAATTTGAAAAATCTTTGCAAATTGAGAAAAGTTCAAGAATTGAAAAATGTATGCGAAGTTGAAAAGAAGTTCACTAATTCAAAAAATGTTAATGAATTTTAAAAATTCCAAATTCAAAAAATGGAAAATTTAGAAATTGTTTGTGAATGTGAAAAATATTCATGAATGTAAATATCCTTTATGAATTTAAAAATATCCATGAATTAGAAAAAATGTTCGGGAAGAAAAAACTATGAATTCGAAGAATGATGTTAGATATAAGGAATGTTCACAAAATTTAAAACTATGGGCGGACTTAGAAAAAACTCATATTTCAAGAAAATAAAAATTCGTAAAAATTCAAATTTTTGAAAAGTGTTCATGAATTTATGTTATTTTTAATATAATTTTTTGATGCAATTTTAAACCAAAAAAGAAACAAAAAAGTAAAAAATAAAAGAAAGAAGAGTAAACCTTGTAGAACCTTCCCAAAACCAGGCGAAAGGTTCCGGAAGCTTTCTAAAACCGTTCTGTGTGTCCGCTTAGTGTAGTGCTAATGGACCAACCCAAAGAAATGGCTCAAATTAGTGAGCTATAGTTATTGTTCAGAACGAGCGATATAACCTTTAATTCACTAAGCTCCCTTGGGGTTGAAGCTCTCACAATCAATTGAGGTGTCCAATTTAAGATTTTGCACCCCCACGATTTTGACTTGGTCGTCGTCTCGGTGGGTCCCTTTGGTCACTCCATGGGATTTTGGTTAGACAGGGCATTCAGTCTTATCGAACGGATCGCTTCGGCTCTTCAAGTAAGAAAGAAATTTGGTTCATTCGTATATGTGATGACTGATCAGTTACTCGACAAATGCAAAATCAATTGTTTTTTGCACCAAGAACTCGGTTCGGTCCTCGGTCATGACCGAGGAGTACCGATTTTTACTGGAGGAATAAATCAGGAATCAAATCTTGAGGAAGAAACGCTGGAACATACAAGCAGGAATCAAGCATGAACAAAAATGGTAGGATGAAGAAACTCTAGTTACAAACTGTTGCAGGTGGGTCACCGACCGCTATGTGAGTGCTACAAATGCCATCTTCGACCATGAAGGATCCATGGCTGTCGCGCGTGGAAACCATGCAAACGATCGGCCGATGTGCGCAGGAGATATGCGCACAACCTTCGAGCATGAAGAAGACATGATCACCGCCGCGTACTGGGCGCTTGCGGTTGCTGGGACTATGCGAGGTAGGTGACTGGAGGTGGCGACACTATGAGGAAGAATGGAACACATTAGGGTTGAGGGTTATGTACGTTTGGGCTAATGCATGACTATTTGTGTAGGTGTAGTTGGTAGATGGGCTATTGCCTATTCTGCTTAGTTTGCTAGGCCTTGATGCAATATCTTGGCCCAATGAGCTAAGTTAGGTTTTGAACATTTGCTAACCTTTTTCAACTTCGGTCTCAGTTTTTCTGATCCAGTTTTGGCTCATGGTTTTTCTGCTCATCCCTACATGTCAAGACGCTTGTTACACCTAGCCCAAGATTGCTTTCCACATCACCGAGGCCACCAAAAAATGTTGTGAGTTCAACAAGTATGTGCAGGAACTACGTCATGCCATGTGACTGCATTTAGATTAGCTCATCAACCATCCTTTGTTTTCCCTTTTGCTGTGATACTTCTTTTAGTTCCGGTCTGGAGATAGGCCATGAGGAGAGGTCATGTCATCCTGGCTCTTGAGGTTCGATGTTGATGGGGTGTTTGGTCAGTGGGTTCTGGGTGACGTGTTTCCGTTTTGATTTGATGGATTTTTGGGGTTATGGTTGTTGTGATGTTGCGCGGGTGCTACAGTTCGTGAAACATTGTAACCGTAAAATGTGAAATGGACAAAATATTATCCTTTTGCATGACAAGTGCTTGGATGAACCTCTGATCAACAAATACCCAGAACTTCACTCTTTTGTCAGAAATGATTCTCAATCTTTTCCTAGTTGGATAACATCTGAGGATCCCGCTCAACACATTCATACCCCCCTCCCGTCTTTGAATAAGCTTTTCTTCAGTACACTAAACTGTTGGGGAACGCAGTATTCTAAAAAAAATTACCTACGATCACGCAAGTTCTATCTAGGAGATGCATAGCAACGAGACGGGAGAGTGTGTCCACGTACCCTCGTAGACCGAAAGCGGAAGCGCTTAGTACGGTTGATGTAGTCGAACATCTTCGCGATCCAACCGATCCAAGTACCGAACGTACGACACCTCCGCGATCAGCACACGTTCAAATCGATGACGCCCCTCGAACTCTTGATCCAGTTGAGGCCGTGGGAGAGTTCTGTCAGCACGACGGTGTGGCGACAGTGATGATGAAGTTACCGGCGCAGGGCTTCGCCTAAGCACTACGACGATACGACCAATGTGTGTAACTGTGGAGGGGGGCACCGCACATGGTTAAGAGAAACTTGTGTGCTCTAGGGTGCCCCCTGCCCCCGTATATAAAGGAGGGGAGGAGAGGCCGGCCGGCCCTCTAGGGCGCGCCAGGAGAGGGGAGTCCTACTAGGACTCCAAGTCCTAGTAGGATTCCACCTAAGGAAAAGGGGGAAGAAGGAAGGGAGAGGGGGAAGGGAAGGAAAGGGGGGCGCCGCCCCCTTCCCCTAGTCCAATTCGGACCCAAGGGGCGGGGGGCGCGGCCAGCCCCCTTTTGGCCCTTCTCTCTCCCCACTAAGGCCCATCAAGGCCCATTAGTTCCCCCGGGGGGTTTCGATAACCCTCCGGCACTCTGATAGTTATCCGATACCTCGCGGAACTCCCGGTGTCCGAATAACATCGTCCAATATATCAATCTTTATGTCTCGATCATTTAGAGACTCCTCGTCATGTCCGTGATCTTATCCGAGACTCCAAACAAACTTTGGTCATCAAATCACATAACTCATAATACAAATCGCCATCGAACGTTAAGCGTGTGGACCCTACGGGTTTGAGAACTATGTAGACATGACCGAGACACATCTCCGGGTCAATAACCAATAGCGGAACCTGGATGCTCATATTGGCTCCTACATATTCTACGAAGATCTTTCGGTCAAACTGTTGGGGAACGTAGTAATTTCAAAAAAATTCCTACGCACACACAAGATCATGGTGATGCATAGCAACGAGAGGGGAGAGTGTTGTCCACGTACCCTCGTACACCGTTAAGCGGAAGCGTTATGACAATGCGGTTGATGTAGTCGTACGTCTTCACGATCGACTGATCCTCAGTACCGAACGTACGGCACCTTCGCGTTCAGCACACGTTCAGCTCGGTGACGTCCCGCGAACTCACGATCCAGTAGAGCTCGAGGGAGAGTTTCGTCAGCACGACGGCGTGATGACGATGTTGATGAAGCTACCATTGCAGGGCTTCGCCTAAGCACCACTACGATATGACCGAGGTGGATTATGGTGGAGGGGGGCACCGCACACGGCTAAAAGATCAATGATCAATTGTTGTGTCTATGGGGTGCCCCCTGCCCCCGTATATAAAGGAGCTAGGGGGAGGCGGCTGGCCAGGAGGAGGGCACGCCAAGGGGGCAGTCCTACTCCCACCGGGAGTAGGACTCCTCTTTTCCTAGTAGGAGTAGGAGAAGGAAAGGAAGGGAGAGAGGAAGAGAAGGAAAAAGGGGGGCGCCGCCCCCCTCCTTGTCCAATTCGGACTAGAGGGGGAGGGGGCGCGTGGCTGCCCTGGCCGCCCCTCCTCTTCTCCCACTAGGGCCCATGAGGCCCAATTAACTCCCCGGGGGGTTCCGGTAACCCCCGGTACTCCGGTATATGTCCGAAACCTTCCGGAACCTTTCCGGTGTCCGAACATAGTCGTCCAATATATCGATCTTTACGTCTCGACCATTTAGAGACTCCTCGTCATGTTCGTGATCACATCCGGGACTCCGAACTACCTTCGGTACATCAAAACACAAAAACTCATAATACCGATCGTCATAGAACTTTAAGCGTGCGGACCCTACGGTTCGAGAACTATGTAGACATGACCGAGACACGTCTCCGGTCAATAACCAATAGCGGAACCTAGATGCTCATATTGGCTCCTACATATTCTACGAAGATCTTTATCGGTCAAACCGCATAACAACATATGTTGTTCCCTTTGTCATCGGTATGTTACTTGCCCGAGATTCGATCGTCGGTGTCTCAATACCTAGCTCAATCTTGTTACCGGCAAGTCTCTTTACTCGTTCCGTAATGCATCATCCTGCAAATAACTCATTAGTCACATTGCTTGCAACGCTTATAGTGATGTGCATTACCGAGAGGGCCCAAAGATACCTCTCCGACAATCGGAGTGACAAATCCTAATCTCGATCTATGCCAACTCAACAAGTACCATAGGAGACACCTGTAGAGCACCTTTATAATCACCCAGTTACATTGTGAAGTTTGGTAGCACACAAAGTGTTCCTCCGTTAATCGGGAGTTGCATAATCTCATAGTCATAGGAACATGTATAAGTCATGAAGAAAGCAATAGAAGTAAACTAAACGATCAAGTGCTAAGCTAAAAGAAATGGGTTAAGTCAATCACATCATCTTCCTAATGATGTGACCCCGTTAATCAAATGAAAACTCATGTCTATGGCTAGGAAACTCAACCATCTTTGATCAACGAGCTAGTCAAGTCAGGCATACTAGTAACACTATGTTTGTCTATATATTCACACATGTATTATGTTTCCGGTTAATACAATTCTAGCATGAATAATAAACATTTTATCATGATATGAGGAAATAAATAATAAAATTTATTATTGCCTCTAGGGCATATTTCCTTCAGTCTCCCACTTGCACTAGAGTCAATAATATAGATTACACAGTAATGATTCTAACACCCATGGAGTCTTGGTGCTGATCATGTTTTGCTCGTGGAAGAGGCTTAGTCAACGGGCCTGCAACATTCATATCTGTATGTATCTTGCAAATCTCTATGTCTCCCACCTAGACTTGGTCCCGGATGGAATTGAAGCGTCTCTTGATGTGCTTGGTTCTCTTGTGAAATCTGGATTCCTTTGCCAAGGCAATTGCACCAGTTTTGTCACAAAAGATTTTCATTGGACCCGATGCACTAGGTATGACACCTAGATCGGATGTGAACTCCTTCATCCAGACTCCTTCATTCGCTGCTTCCGAAGCAGCTATGTACTCCGCTTCACACGTAGATCCCGCCACGACGCTTTTTTTAGAACTGCACCAACTGACAGCTCCACCGTTCAATGTAAACACGTATCCGGTTTGCGATTTAGAATCGTCCGGATCAGTGTCAAAGCTTGCATCGACGTAACCATTTACGACGAGCTCTTTGTCACCTCCATAAATGAGAACATATCCTTAGTCCTTTTCAGGTATTTGAGGATGTTCTTGACCGTTGTCCAGTGATCCATTCCTGGATTACTTTGGTACCTCCCTGCTAAGCTAATAGCAAGGCACACATCCGGTCTGGTACACATCATTCCATACATGATAGAGCCTATGGCTAAAGCATAGGGAACACTTTTCATTTTCTATCTATCTTCTGCAGTGGTCGGGCATTGAGTCTGACTCAACTTCACACCTTGTAATACAGGCAAGAACCCTTTCTTTGCTTGATCCATTTTGAACTTTTTCAAAGCTTTTTCAAGGTATGTGCTTTGTGAAAGTCCAATTAATTGTCTTGATCTATCTCTATAGATCTTGATGCCCAATATGTAAGTAGCTTCACCGAGGTCTTTCATTGAAAAACTCTTATTCAAGTATCCTTTTATGCTATCCAGAAATTCTATATCATTTCCAATTAGCAATATGTCATCCACATATAGTATTAGAAATGCTACAGAGCTCCCACTCACTTTGTTGTAAATACAGGCTTCTCCAAAAGTCTGTATAAACCCATATGCTTTGATCACACTATCAAAACGTTTATTCCAACTCAGAGAGGCTTGCACCAGTCCATAAATGGATTGCTAGAGCTTGCACACTTTGTTAGCTTGATGACCCACAAGTATAGGGGATCTATCGTAGTCCTTTTGATAAGTAAGAGTGTCGAACCCAACGAGGAGCAGAAGGAAATGATAAGAGGTTTCCAGCAAGGTATTCTATGCAAGTACTGAAACAAGTGGTAACAGATAGTTTTGTGATAGGATAATTTGTAACGAGCAACAAGTAACAAAAGTAAATAAGGTGCAGTAAGGTGGCCCAATCCTTTTTGCAGCAAAGGACAAGCCTGGACAAACTCTTATATGATGTAAAGCGCTCCTGAGGACACATGGGTATATCGTCAAGCTAGTTTTCATCACGTTCATATGATTCGCGTTCGATACTTTGATAATTTGGTATGTGGGTGGACCGGTGCTTGGGTGTTGTCCTTACTTGGACAAGCATCCCACTTATGATTAACCTCTATTGCAAGCATCCGCAACTACAACAAAAGTATTAAGGTAAACCTAACCATAGCATGAAACATATGGATCCAAACCAGCCCCTTATGAAGCAACACATAAACTAGGGTTTAAGCTTCTGTCACTCTAGCAACCCATCATCTACTTATTACTTCCCAATGCCCTCCTCTAGGCCCAAACAATGGTGAAGTGTCATGTAGTCGAAGTTCACATAACACCACTAGAGGAGAGACAACATACATCTCAGCAAAATATCGAACGAATACCAAATTCACATGACTACTAATAGCAAGACTTCTCCCATGTCCTTAGGAACAAACGTAACTACTCAAAAAGCATAAACATGTTCATAATCAGAGGGGTATTAATATGCATATAGGATCTAAACATATGATCTTCCACCAATTAAACCAACTAGCATCAACTACAAGGAGTAATTAACACTACTAGCAACCTACTAGCACCAATCCCGGACTTGGAGACAAGAATTGGATACAAGAGATGAACTAGGGTTTTGAGAGGAGATGGTGCTGATGAAGATGTTGATGGAGATTGCCCTCTCCCGATGAGAGGAGAGTTGGTGATGACGATGGCGATGATTTCCCCCTCCGGGAGGGAAGTTTCTCCGGCAGAACAGCTCTGCCGGAGCCCTAGATTGGATCCGCCAAGGTTCCGCCTCGTGGCGGCGGAGTTTCGTCCGAGAAGATTGCTTATTTTTTCCCATCGAAATACCTCATATAGCAGAAGATGGCCACCGGAGGGCCACCAGGGGGCCCACGAGGTAGGGGGGCGCGCCCAGAGGGGTAGGGCGCGCCCCCACCCTCGTGGGCAGGGTGTGGCCCCCCTGGTGAACTTCTTCCGCTGAGTATTTTTTATATATTCTAAAAATATCTTCCGTGAAGTTTCAGGACTTTTGGAGCTGTGCAGAATAGGTCTCTAATATTTGCTCCTTTCCAGTCTAGAATCCCAGCTGTCGGCATTCTCCCTCTTTATGAAAACCTTGTAAAATAAGAGAGAATAGGCATAAGTATATAATGTGCAATAACAGCCCATAATGCAATAAATATCGATATAAAAGCATGATGCAAAATGGACGTATCAACTCCCCCAAGCTTAGGCCTCGCTTGTCCTCAAGAGAAAGCCGATAACGATAAATATGTCCACATGTTTAGAGGTAGAGGTGTCGATAAAATAAAATACAGACATGAGGGCATCATGATCATTCTTAGAACAGCAACATATATGATTCCTGTCATATAATCTCTTATGCTAGAGTAATAATTCAATCACAATATCAAGAATGAATCGTAAACTTCATTGAAAACTAACAAACTATAATCTCAGTCATTGAAGCAATTGCAATTTATCATAACATAGGAAAGAGTCAATGTATACGAGCTTTTCAGCAAGTCCACATACTCAACTATCATATAGTCTTTCACAATTGCTGACACTCACGCAATACTTATGGGTATGGAGTTTTAATCAGACACAGAGAAAGATAGGGGCTTATTGTTTTGCCTCCCAACGTTTTACCTCAAGGGTAATGTCAACAATAATAGTTCATTAAAACTCACATCCAATTAGCCATATATACCAGGATCGTTCCAACATACTGTGCTTGCCAAAGGATAAAATATAAAAAGGAGGTGTGAAGATCACCATGACTCTTATGCAAGGTAAGAGATAAAAGTAAAAGATAGGCCCTTCGCAGAGGGAAGCAGAGGTTGTCATGCGCTTTTATGGTTGGATGCACGAAATCTTAATGCAAAAGAACGTCACTTTATATTACCACTTGTGATATGGACCTTTATTATGAAGTCTGTCGCTTTTATTTCTTCCATATCACAAGATCGTATAAAGCTTATTTTCTTCCACACTAATAAGTCAGACTTATTTAGAGAGCAATTTTTATTGCTTGCACCGATGACAACTTACTTGAAGGATCTTACTCAATCCATAGGTAGATATGGTGGACTCTCATGGCAAAACTGGTTTAAGGGTATTTGGAAGCACAAGTAGTATCTCTACTTGGTGCAATGAATTGGCTAGCATGAGGGGGAAAGGCAAGCTCAATATGTTGGAGGATCCATGACAATATAATTTATCTCAGATGTAAGAAAACATAATCCATTACGTTGTCTTCCTTGTCCAACGTCAACTCTTTAGCATGTCATACTTTAATGAGTGCTCACAATCATAAAAGATGTCCAAGATAGTATATTTATATGTGAAGACCTCTATTTCTTTATTACTTCCTATTAATTGCAACGATGACCAAAACTATGTTTGTCAACCCTCAACAACTTTTATTCATCATACTTTTTCTATGTGAGCTCATTACTCTCCATAAGATCCATATGATCTCTTTGTTTCTTTTTATTCTTTCTCTTTTCTTTTATTCACTTAGGATCATGGCAAAATAATCGAGCCCTTGACTCAACACTAATCTTTATTATATAGCTCACTGACTCGACTACATAGAAGGATAATAAAGCAAAACTCACAACTAGATCATACTAAAAACTTATATTCTACTAGATCAAGATATTACCAAAAGGATCGAACTAAGAAAACGGTAGAGATAAAAGTGATGGTGATACAATACCGGGGCACTCCCCCAAGCTTGGCAGTTGCCAAGGGGAGTGCCTATACCCATGTGATTATGTCTCCTTTTTCGGGGATGGTGATGTGATGTTCTTGGTGATGATGCCCCTCAGGATACGATTCTCCTCTTCGAGCTTATTGACTTGCTGCTTGAGGTCCATTATTTCCTTTCGAAGTTTTCTTGTAACAGCCAAAGCTCCCTGCACCCAAGGGTGCTGCATAGCTGCGGGAGAACCAGTGACACTCTTTTTCATGTTCTCATAAGAAAGAAATCTAACATTGGAAGGGAAAACCGGATTTGGAATAGCTAAGCTCTGTAGTTCTCCCATCGTGAACCCTACTCAGAAGCGAGAAGTGATTTCTTGATCCTCCATGGCATCTATCCTCATCAAATCAGCCTCCATCTCTTCCTCCGTTGTTGGCCCAAAGTGGTCAGCATCACTGTTTGTCCTTGGTTCCGATGCCGGATGAGACACCCGGCTCTCCCCGACTGACTCTTGAGAAGACATCTCGCTCTAATCTGCAGCAGCAATAGCTCGAAACAAAAACAGAGGATATTTGCATGAAACGAGAGTCAAAACCTCCGGGAGATTATATAATGAATTTTTACCGAACAAAATACGTGTCGTGTACGAAAACGGAGTCCGGAGAGCACACGAGATGCCCACGAGGTAGGGGGGCGCGCCCTCCACCCTCGTGGAGGCCTCGTTTCCTTCCCGGACTGCTTCTTATTTTTCTATTTTTCTAAATATTCCAAAACAGAGAAATATTGCCTTAAAACTGTTTTGGAGTCGATTTACTTACCGTACCACATACCTATTCCTTTTCGGAGTCTAAAACGTTCCGGAAAGTGTCCTTTATGTATTCCTCCGGGGTTACGGTTTCAATAACATTGGTTTCAACATTTATGGGATTACCTGAGATATAATGTTTGATCCTTTGACCGTTCACCACCTTATTATTTGTGCCTTCTAAGTTGTTGATTTTTATGGCACAGGAACGATAGACCTCCTCGATAACGTAAGGACCTTCCCATTTAGAGAGAAGTTTTCCTGCAAAAAATCTTAAACGAGAGTTGTATAGCAATACATAGTCACCTACATTAAACTCACGCTTTTGTATCCTTTTGTCATGCCATCTTTTAACCTTTTCTTTAAATAATTTGGCATTCTCATAGGCTTGGGTTCTCCATTCATCAAGTGAACTAATATCAAATAACCTCTTCTCACTGGCAAGTTTAAAATCATAGTTGAGTTCTTTAATAGCCCAATATGCCTTGTGTTCTAGTTCAAGAGGTAAGTGACATGCTTTTCCATAGACCATTTTATATGGAGACATACCCATAGGATTTTTATATGCAGTTCTATAGGCCCATAATGCATCATCAAGTTTCTTGGACCAATTCTTTCTTGATTTATTAACAGTCTTTTGCAAAATTAATTTGAGTTCTCTATTACTCAATTCTACTTGACCACTGGACTGTGGGTGATAAGGGGATGAAATTCTATGATTAAAATCTTATTTAGCAAGCATTTTACGAAAAGCACCATGAATAAAATGTGAACCACCATCGGTCATTAAATATCTAGGGACTCCAAACCTTGGAAAAATAACTTCTTTAAGCATTTTAATAGAAGTGTTATGATCAGCACTACTAGTTGGAATAGCTTCTACCCACTTAGTAACATAATCAACAGCAACTAAAATATGAGTATATCCATTAGAGGAAGGAAAGGGTCCCATATAGTGAAAGCCCCAAACATCAAATGGTGCAATAACAAGTGAATAGTTCATAGGCATTTCTTGACGTCTACTAATATTACCAATTCTTTGACATTCATCACAAGATAAGACAAACTTATGGGCATCCTTGAAGAGAGTAGGCCAATAAAAACTAGATTGCAATACCTTATGTGCAGTCCTATCTCCAGCATGGTGTCCTCCATAAGCTTCGGAGTGACACTCGCGTAGGATCTGTTCCTGTTCATACTCAGGTACACAACGTCTAATAATACCATCTACTCCTTCTTTATAAAGATGTGGGTCATCCCAAAAGTAATGCCTCAAATCATAGAAGAACCTTTTCTTTTGCTGGTATGTGAAACTAGGTGGTATAAATTTAGCAACAATGTAATTAGCATAATCATCATACCATGGAGCAGTATGGGAAGCATTTATAACATTTAGTTGCTCATCAGGAAAGCTATCATCAATAGGTAGTGGGTCATCAAGCACATTTTCTAACCTAGACAGGTTGTCTGCAATGGGGTTGTCAGCTCCCTTTCTATCAACAATATGCAAATCAAATTCTTGCAGCAAGAGAACCCATCTAATAAGTCTAGGTTTAGCATCTTTCTTTTCCATAAGATATTTAATAGCAGCATGATCAGTGTGAATAGTTACTTTAGAATCAACAATATAAGGTCTGAACTTATCACAGGCAAATACAACTGCTAAGAATTCCTTTTCAGTAGTAGCATAATTTCTCTGAGCATTGTCTAGAGTTTTACTAGCATATTGAATAACATTTAGTTTCTTATCAACTCACTGCCCTAGGACAGCACCTACAGCATAATCACTAGCATCACACATAATTTCAAAGGGTAAATTCCAATCAGGTGGCTGAACAATAGGTGCAGAGATCAATGCTTTCTTAAGTATTTCAAATGCTTCTACACAATCATCATCAAAGACAAATGGTATATATTTTTGTAATAAATTAGTCAGAGACCGAGAGATTTTTGAAAAGTCCTTAATGAACCTCCTATAAAAACCGACATGACCAAGGAAACTTCTTATACATTTGATGTCCTTGGGACATGGCATCTTTTCAATAGCATCAACCTTGGCTTTATCAACTTCCATACCTCTTTTAGAAACTTTATGCCCCAAGACAATACCTTCATTAACCATAAAGTGGCACTTTTCCCAATTCAAGACAAGATTAGTTTCTTCACATCTCTGCAAAACTCGATCAAGGTTGCTTAAGCAATCATCAAAAGAAGATCCATAGACGGAGAAATCGTCCATGAAAACCTCACAAATCTTTTCACAAAAGTCAGAGAATATAGCCATCATGCATCTTTGAAAGGTAGTAGGTGCATTACATAAACCAAAAGGCATACATCTATAAGAAAAAGTACCAAAAGGGCAAGTAAAAGTAGTCTTTGATTGATCCTTAGCTGACACAGGTATTTGAGAGAAACCAGAATAACCATCTAGAAAGCAAAAATGTGTATGTTTAGATAATCTCTCTAGCATTTGATCAATAAAAGTTAAGGGGTAATGATCCTTTTTAGTAGCCTTATTTAATTTGCGGAAATCAATTACCATCCTGTAACTGGTAATAATTCTTTGAGGGATCAATTCATCTTTATCATTAGGAACGGCAGTAATACCTCCCTTCTTAGGGACACAATGGACAAGCCTTACCCACTGACTATCAGCAACAGGATAAATTATACCGGCCTCAAGGAGCTTTAGTATCTCCTTTCTTACCACTCGTTTCATTTTAGGATTCAGCCGTCGTTGATGATCACAAACTGGTTTAGCATCTTCTTCCAAATTAATTTTATGTTGACATAGAGTGGGACTAATGCCCTTAAGATCATCAAGAGTATACCCAATAACAACACGATGCTTCTTCAGAGTTTTCAATAATCTCTCTTCTTCATGTTCTAAAAGGTTAGCACTAATAATAACATGATATATCTTTTTCTCATCAAGATAAGCATATTTAAGAGTATCAGGCAACGGTTTAAGCTCAAACATGGGATCACCCTTGGGTGGAGGAGGATCCCCTAGGATTTCAACAGGCAAATTGTGTTTCAGAATAGGTTCCTGTTTAAAGAATACTTCATCTATTTCTCTTCTTTCATTCATAAACCTATCATTTTCATGGTCTAGCAAATATTGTTCTAAAGGATCACTAGGAGGTACGGCAATAGAAGCAAGACCAATAATTTCATCCTTACTAGGTAATTCTTCTTCACGGTGTTGTCTACTAAATTTAGAGAAATTAAATTCATGAGTCATATCATCTAAACCAATAGTAACAACATCCCTTTTGCAATCTATGGTAGCATTAACAGTATTTAAGAAGGGTCTACCAAATATAATGGGACAAAAGCTATCTTGTGGGGAACCAAGAACAAGAAAATCAGCATGATATTTAGTTTTCCCACACAAGACTTTAACATCTCTAACAATTCCCATTGGTGAAATAGTATCTCTATTGGCAAGTTTAATTGTGACATCAATATCTTCTATCTCAGCAGGTGCAATATCATGCATAATTTCTTTGTATAAGGAATAAGGTATTGCGCTAGCACTAGCACCCATATCACATAAGCCATGATAACAATGATCTCCTATTTTAACAGAAATAACAGGCATGCCTACCACATGTCTGTTTTTATCTTTAGCACAAGGTTTAGCAATTCTAGTAGTCTCATCAAGGAAATGAATAACATGCCCATCAATATTATCAGACAAGAGATCTTTAACAATAGCAATATCAGGTTCAACTTTAATTTGCTCATGAGGTGTATAAGTTTTAATATTGCTTTTACGAACCATAGTTGAAGCTTTAGCATGATCCTTTATCCTAACAGGAAAAGGTGGTTTCTCAACATAAGAAGTAGGAACAATAGGATCATTACAAGTGACAATCTTTTCTTCAACTTTAATAGGTGCAGCTACTTTTACTTCTATGGGAGGATGATATTTAAAACACTTCTCCTTGGGGATATCAACATGAGTAGCAAAAGATTCACAGAAAGAAGCTACTATCTCAGAGTCAAGTCCATATTTAGTGCTAAATTGACAGAAAACATCGGTATCCATAAAAGATTTAACACAATCAAACTTAGGTGTCATGCCTGACTCCTTACCTTTGTCGAGGTCCCAATATTCAGAGTTGCATTTAATTCTTTACAATAAATCCCATTTGAATTCAATAGTCTTCATCATAAAAGAGCCAGCACAAGAAGTATCAAGCATGGTGCGATTGTTATCAAAAAGCCGAGCATAAAAATTTTGAATAATCATTTTTCTTGAGAGCTCATGATTGGGGCATGAATATAACATTGATTTAAGCCTCCCCCAAGATTGAGCGATGCTTTCTCCTTCACGAGGCCAAAAATTATATATATAATTGCAATCACGATGAACAAGATGCATAGGATAAAACTTCTGATGAAATTCCAATGTCAATCGTTTGTAATCCCAAGACCCCATATCATCACATAGCCTATACCATGTCGATGCATCTCCCTTCAAATATAAAGGGAAGACCTTCTTCTTAACAACATCTCTGGGTACACCTGTAAGCTTAAATAATCCACAAACTTCATCCACATATGTCAGATGCTCATTAGGATGTTTTGTTCCATCTCCTAAAAAAGGATTAGCTAGCAGTTTTTCTATCATACCCGAAGGAATTTCATAGGGAACATTTTCATTTTCGTTTTCAGTAGGTTGAGTAGGTTGAGGAGCAACTCTTTGCTCTACTGGTCGGGGTGAAGATACCCCAAACAAGCCCCTTAGAGGATTACTTTCCATAGTATCAAGTGCAGTAAATTTCAGCACACTATATAAATTTTTCCTTACCAAATTCCACCTACCAAAGGCGCTTCACTCCCTGGCAACGACGCCAGAAAAGAGTCTTGATGAACCAAAAGTATAGGGGATCTATCATAGTCCTTTCGATAAGTAAGAGTGTCGAACCCAACGAGGAGCAGAAGGAAATGATAAGCGGTTTCCAGCAAGGTATTCTCTACAAGTACTGAAACAAGTGGTAACAGATAGTTTTGTGATAGGATAATTTGTAATGAGCAACAAGTAACAAAAGTAAATAAGGTGCAGCAAGGTGGCCCAATCCTTTTTGTAGCAAAGGACAAGCCTGGACAAAATCTTATATGATGCAAAGCACTCCCGAGGACACATGGGTATATCATCAAGCTAGTTTTCATCACGTTCATATGATTCACGTTCGGTACTTTGATAATTTGGTATGTGGGTGGACTGGTGCTTGGGTGCTGTCCTTACTTGGACAAGCATCCCACTTATGATTAACCTCTATTGCAAGCATCCACAACTACAACAAAAGTATTAAGGTAAACCTAACCATAGCATGAAACATATGGATCCAAATCAGCCCTTACGAAGCAACGCATGAACTAGGGTTTAAGCTTCTGTCACTCTAGCAACCCATCATCTACTTATTACTTCCCAATGCCTTCCTCTAGGCCCAAACAATGGTGAAGTGTCATGTAGTCGACGTTCACATAACACCACTAGAGGAGAGATAACATACATCTCATCAAAATATCGAACGTATACCAAATTCACATGAATACTAATAGCAAGACTTCTCCCATGTCCTTAGGAACAAACGTAACTACTCACAAAGCATAAACATGTTCATAATGAGAGGGGTATTAATATACATATAGGATCTGAACATATGATCTTCCACCAATTAAACCAACTAGCATCAACTACAAGGAGTAATTAACACTACTAGCAACCTACTAGCACCAATCCCGGACTTGGAGACAAGAATTGGATACAAGAGATGAACTAGGGTTTTGAGAGGAGATGGTGCTGATGAAGATGTTGATGGAGATTGTCCTCTCCTGATGAGAGGAGCGTTGGTGATGACGATGGCCATGATTTTCCCCCTCCGGGAGGGAAGTTTCCCCAGCAGAACAGCTCTGTCGGAGCCCTAGATTGGATCCGCCAAGGTTCCGCCTCGTGGCAGCGGAGTTTCATCCGAGAAGATTGCTTATTTTTTCCCATCGAAAGACCTCATATAGGAGAAGATGGCCACCGGAGGGCCACTAGGGGGCCCACGAGGTAGGGGGGCGCGCCCCCACCCTCGTGGGCAGGGTGTGGCCCCCCTGGTGAACTTCTTCCGCTGAGTATTTTTTATATATTCTGAAAACATCTTCCGTGAAGTTTCAGGACTTTTGGAGCTGTGCAGAATAGGTCTCTAATATTTGCTCCTTTTCCAGCCCAGAATCCCAGCTGTCGGCATTCTCCCTCTTTATGAAAACCTTGTAAAATAAGAGAGAATATGCATAAGTATTGTGACATAATGTGTAATAACAGCCCATAATGAAATAAATATCGATATAAAAGCATGATGCAAAATGGACGTATCATAGCTCCCTTTGGATCGACAAAACCTTCTGGTTGCATCATATACAACTCTTCTTCTAGAAATCCATTCAGGAATGCAGTTTTGACATCCATTTGCCAAATTTCATAATCATAAAATGCGGCAATTGCTAACATGATTCGGACAGACTTAAGCATCGCTACGGGTGAGAAAGTCTCATCGTAGTCAACCCCTTAAACTTGTCGAAAACCTTTCGCAACAAGTCGAGCTTTGTAGACAGTAACATTACCATCAACGTCAGTCTTCTTCTTGAAGATCCATCTATTCTCTATGGCTTGCCGATCATCGGGCAAGTCAACCAAAGTCCACACTTTGTTCTCATACATGGATCCCATCTCAGATTTCATGGCCTCAAGCCATTTTGCGGAATCTGGGCTCACCATCGCTTCTTCATAGTTCGTTGGTTCACCTTGTTCAAGTAACATGACCTCCAGAATAGGATTACCGTACCACTCTGGTGCAGAGCTTACTCCGGTTGACCTACGAGGTTCGGTAGTCACTTGATCTAAAGTTTCATGATCAACATCATTAGCTTCCTCACTAATTGGTGTAGGTGTCACAGGAACCGGTTTCTGTGATGAACTACTTTCCAATAAGGGAGCAGGTACAGTTACCTCATCAAGTTCTACTTTCCTCACACTCACTTCTTTCGAGAGAAACTCCTTCTCTAGAAAGGATCCATTCTTAGCAACAAATGTATTGCCTTCGGATCTGTGATAGAAGGTGTACCCAACAGTTTCCTTTGGGTATCCTATGAAGACACATTTCTCCGATTTGGGTTCGAGCTTATCAGGTTGAAGCTTTTTCACATAAGCATCGCAACCCCAAACTTTAAGAAACGACAACTTTGGTTTCTTGCCAAACCACAGTTCATAAGGCGTCGTCTCAACGTATTTTGATGGTGCCCTATTTAACGTGAATGCAGTCGTCTCTAAAGTATAACCCCAAAATGATAGCGGTAAATCAGTAAGAAACATCATAGATCGCACCATATCTAGTAAAGTATGATTACGACGTTTGGACACACCATTACGCTGTGGTGTTCCGGGTGGCGTGAGTTGCGAAACTATTCCGCATTGTTTCAAATGAAGACCAAACTCGTAACTCAAATATTCTCCTCCACGATCAGATTGTAGAAACTTTATTTTCTTGTTACGATGATTTTCCACTTCACTCTGAAATCCTTTGAACTTTTGAAATGTTTCATACTTATGTTTCATTAAGTAGATATACCCATATCTGCTCAAAACATCTGTGAAGGTGAGAAAATAATGATACCCGCCGCGAGCCTCAATATTCATTGGACCACATACATCAGTATGTATGATCTCCAAAAAATCTGTTGCTCGCTCCATTGTTCCGGAGAACGACGTTTTAGTCATCTTGCCCATGAGGCATGGTTCGCAAGTACCAAGTGATTCATAATCAAGTGATTCCAAAAGTCCATCAGCATGGAGTTTCTTCATGCGCTTTACACCAATATGATACAAACGATAGTGCCACAAATAAGTTGCACTATCATTATCAACTCAGCATCTTTTGGCTTCAATATTATGAATATGTGTATCACTACTATCGAGATTTAATAAAAATAGACCACTCTTCAAGGGTGCATGACCATAAAAGATATTACTCATATAAATAGAACAACCATTATTCTCTGATTTAAATGAATAACCGTATTGCATTAAACAAGATCCAGATATAATGTTCATGCTCAATGCTGGCACCAAATAACAATTATTCAGGTCTAAAACTAATCCCGAAGGTAGATGTAGAGGTAGTGTGCCGACTGCGATCACATCGACTTTGGAACCATTTCCCACGCGCATGGTCACCTCGTCCTTAGCCAATCTTTGCTTAATTCGTAGTCCCTGTTTCGAGTTGCAAACATTAGCAACAGAATCAGTATCAAATACCCAGGTGCTACTGCAAGCATTAGTAAGGTACACATCAATAACATGTATATCACATATACCTTTGTTCACCTTACCATCCTTCTTATCCGCCAACTACTTGGGGCAGTTCCGCTTCCAGTGACCAGTCTGTTTGCAGTAGAAGCACTCAGTCTCAAGCTTAGGTCCAGACTTGGGTTTCTTCTCTTGAGCAGCAACTTGTTTGCTGTTCTTTGATAACCCACAAGTATAGGGAATCGCAATAGTTTTTGATAAGTAAGAGTGTCGAACCCAACGAGGAGCTAAAGGTAGAACAAATATTCCCTCAAGTTCTATCGACCACCGATACAACTCTACGCACGCTTGACGTTTGCTTTACCTAGAACAAGTATGAAACTAGAAGTACTTTGTAGGTGATGTTGGATAGGTTTGCAAGATAATAAAGAGTACGTAAATAAAAAGTAGGGGCTGTTTAGATAAAGGAACAATAAAGTAAATATAGCGAGTGTGGAAAAGTGGTGGTAGGAGTTGTGAAATTTCCCCTAAGCAATTGACTACTTTACTAGACCGATAGCAAGTATTATGTGGGAGAGGCCACTGCTAGCATGTCATCCCTGACTTGGAATTCTATGCACTTATGATTGGAACCATTAGTAAGCATCCGCAACTACTAACGTTCATTAAGGTAAAAACCAACCATAGCATTAAGATAAATTGGTCCCCCTTCAATCCCGTATGCATCAATTTCTATGCTAGGTTGAAGCTTCTGTCACTCTTGCCCTCCAATACATAGTCCTATCAACATACAACTAACCCTAGGGTGTGATCCACGCGCAATCATATGATGGGCACCAAAGGATAGCAACATAACCACAAGCAAATTAAATCAATCATAGTAATTCATCAACCACCGATAGGACAATGAAAATCTACTCAGACATCATAGGATGGCAACACATAATTGGATAATAATATGAAGCATAAAGCACCATGTTAAAGTAGAGGGTACAGCGGGTTGCGGGAGAGTGGACCGCTGTAGATAGAGGGGGGAAGGTGATGGAGATGTTGGTGAAGATGGCGGAGGTGTTGGTGAAGATCGCAGTAATGATGATGATGTCCACGGCGGCGTTCTGGCGCCACCGGAGGAGAGGGGGAGAGGGGCCCCTTCTTCCTCTTCTTCCTTGACCTCCTCCCTAGATGGGAGAAGGGTTTCCCCTCTGGTCCTTGTCCTCCATGGCATGGGAGGGGCGAGAGCCCCTCCGAGATTGGATCTATCTCTCTGTTTCTCTCTGGTTCTGCGTTCTGTTCTGGCTCTGTTTCACCGTTTCATATATATATGGAGATCCGTAACTCCGATTGGCCTGAAACCTTCGCCGTGATTTTTTTCCCGAATATTAGCTTTCTTGCGGCAAAAGAAGAGTGTCAACCGCCTTACGGTGGGCTCATGAGGGTAGGGGGCGCGCCCTAAGGGGGGGGGGGCGCCCCCCTGCCTCGTGACCACCTCGGGCACTGGTTCGAGTTGATTTTCCTTCCGAATTTTCCATATTTTCCAAAAATAAGGTTCGTCCGTTTTTATCCCGTTTGGACTCCGTTTGATATGGATATTCTGCGAAACCAAAAACATGCAACAGACAGGAACTGGCACTTGGCACTAGATCAATATGTTAGTCCCAAAAATAATATAAAAAGTTGCCAAGAAGTATATGAGAGTTGAATAATATTGGCATGGAACAATCAAAAATTATAGATACGATGGAGACGTATCAGCATCCCCAAGCTTAATTCCTGCTCGTCCTCGAGTAGGTGAATGATAAAAAGATAATTTTTGATGTGGAATGCTACCTAGCATAATCTTGATCATATGTCTAATCATGGCATGAATATTAAGACACGAGTGATTCAAAGCAATACTCTATCATTTGACATAAAAACAATAATACTTCAAGCCTACTAATAAAGCAATCATGTCTTTTCAAAATAACATGGCCAAAGAAAGTTATCCCTACAAAATCATATAGTCTGGCTATGCTCCATCTTCACCACACAAAATATTCACATCATGCACAACCCCGATGACAAGCCAAGCAATTGTTTCATACTTTTGACGTTCTCAAACCTTTTCAACTTTCACGCAATACATGAGCGTGAGCCATGGACATAACACTATAGGTGGAATAGAATATGATGGTGGAGAAGACAAAAAGGAGAAGATAGTCTCACATCAACTAGGCGTATCAACGGGCTATGGAGATGCCCATCAATAGATATCAATGTGAGTGAGTAGGGATTGCCATGCAACGGATGCACTAGAGCTATAAGTGTATGAAAGCTCCAACTGAAACTAAGTGGGTGTGCATCCAACTTGATTGCTCATGAAGACCTCGGGCATTTGAGGAAGCCCATCATCGGAATATAGAAGCCAAGTTCTATAATGAAAATTCCCACTAGTATATGAAAGTGATAACTCAAGAGACTCTCTATATGAAGAACATGGTGCTACTTTGAAGCACACGTGTGGAAAAAGGATAGTAGCACTGCCCCTTCTCTCTTTTTCTCTCATTTTATTTATTTATTTATTTTTATTTTTTGGTGGGCTTCTTTGGCCTCTTTTTTATCTGGGCTTCTTTGGCCTCTTTTATTTTTTGTAAAGTCTGGAGTCTCATCCCGACTTATGGGGGAATCATAGTCTCCATCATCCTTTCCTCACTGGGGCAATGCTCTAATAATGATCATCACACTTTTATTTACTTACAACTCAATATTACAACTCAATACTAGAACAAAGATGTGACTCTATATGAATGCCTCCGGCGGTGTACCGGGATGTGCAATGATCTAGCGTAGCAATGACATCAAAAAACGGACAAGCCATGAAAACATCATGCTAGCTATCTTACGATCATGCAAAGCAATATGACAATGAATGATCAAGTCATGTATATGATGATGATGAAAGTTGCATGGCAATATATCTCGGAATGGCTATGGAAATGCCATGATAGGTAGGTATGGTGGCTGTTTTGAGGAAGGTATATGGTGGGTTTATGGTACCGGCGAAAGTTGCGCGGTACTAGAGAGGCTAGCAATGGTGAAAGGGTGAGAGTGCGTATAATCCATGGACTCAACATTAGTCATAAAGAACTCACATACTTATTGCAAAAATCTATTAGTTATCGAAACAAAGTACTACGTGCATGCTCCTAGGGGGATAGATTGGTAGGAAAAGACCATCGCTCGTCCCCGACCGCCACTCATAAGGAAGACAATCAATAAATAAATCATGCTCCGACTTCATCACATAACGGTTCACCATACATGCATGCTACGGGAATCACAAACTTCAGCACAAGTATTTCTACAATCCACAACTACCCACTAGCATGACTCTAATATCACCATCTTTATATCACAAAACTATTGCAAGGAATCAAACATGTCATATTCAGTGATCCACAAGTTTATGTAGGATTTTATGACTAACCATGTGAATGACCAGTTCCTGTCATCTCTCTAAATAGATATAAGTGAAGCAAGAGAGTTTAATTCTTTCTAAAAAATATATGCCCACGCTCTAACAAATATAAGTGAAGCAAAAGAGCATTCTGCAAATGGCGGTTGTCTACGTAAAGAGAAACAGGCAATCCAAACTTCAAATGATATAAGTGAAGCACATGAAGCATTCTATAAAGCCATACTCAAAAGATATAAGTGAAGTGCAATGAGAATTCTATAAATCAACCAAGGATCATCTCATACCAGCATGGTGCATAAAGGAAAAATGAAAACCTAAATGCAAAAGACGCTCCAAGATTGCACATATCGCATGAACGAAACAAATCTGAAAACATACCGATATTTGTTGAAGAAAGAGGGGATGGCTTCCCAACATCTCCAAGCTTAGACGCTTGAGTCTCCTTGAATATTTACTTGGGGTGCCTCGGGCATCCCCAAGCTTGAGCTCTTGCCTCTCTTCCTTCTTCTCACATCGAAACCTTCTCAATCATCGAACACTTCATCCACACAAAACTTCAACCGAAAACTCGGTAAGATCCGTTAGTATAATAAAGCAAATCACTACTCTAGGTACTGTTTCAAACCAATTCATATTTTGTTTTTGCATTGTGTCTACTGTAATATAACTTTTTCATGGCTTAATCCACTAATATGAATCGATAGTTTCATCAAAACAAGCAAACTATGCATCAAAAATAGAATCTGTCTAAAACAGAACAGTCTGTAATAATTTGAACATTCACCATACTTATTATACTTGAAAAATTCTACCAAAATTAGGAAAAATAATTTTTTTTATATAAAGACAGTTCAAAAAGAATCAGAACCATTTGACGTTCCAGCTAAAAATGTAAAATCGCGCACTACAGCCAAAGTTTCTGTCCTGCACCGTACAAACCATCAAGCAAATGTAAACATCCTAAAGGCAAACCTTGTCACATTATTTTTATAATACAATGGAATTGTACAAGGGGATAATTATTTTTATTGAAAAGTTTCTGTAATCAAGATTCACAAAGTTGCCGTGAGCATGAACAAAGTTCAAGGAGCTCTCCCACTTCAACAATGCTTGTCTTTCTCACTTTCGCTTTCCTTTTTGAAAAAGTTTTGGGTTCCCCTCTTTATTTTTGTTGTTTTTAAACTATATGAAAGCACTCAACAGAAATAAATGACTCTCTAAAACTTCCGGGTTGTCTCCCTGGCAGCGCTTTCTTTAAAGCCATTAAGCTAGGCATATAGTGCTCAAGTAGTGAATCCACCCGGATCCCAAGGTATACCAAAGCCAATTTTAATTAACAATGATTTGTAATTTAGTAGTGAGCACAAAGCAACATATATCAAGCAATGACGAAGTCTAACTCTCTTCCTATGCATCGGCATGTCATAAAAGAACAATTCATGCACACCTAGTAAAGGCCAATGCATAGTATAAACAGTTTCTTGCAATTTTATCATGTTGGAAACATAGAGAGGTGGAGATATAGTTCCTCTCTCATAATAATTACAAGTAGCAGCAGCAAGCACATGCATATTATATTTATCGAATTCATCATGTGCAACGGTAAAAGGCAACCCATCAATATACTCCTTAATAAGTGCAAACTTCTCTGATATAGTATAATTGGGAGAATTCAAAAAGATAATAGGACTATCATGCATGGGTGCAATATCAACAATTTCATGTTTAACATAAGGAACTATAGCAAGTTCATCTCCATAAGCATAATTCATATTGGCATCTTGGCCACAAGCATAGCAAGCATCATCAAAAAGGGATATTTCAAGAGAATCAATGGGATCATAACAGTCATCATAGCAATCATCCTTCGGTAAGCACGAAGGAGAATTAAACAATGTATGAGTTGAAGAGTTACTCTCATTAGAAGGTGGGAACGGGTGATCAATCCGCTCTTCCTCCTTTTGTTCTTCGCTCTCCTCATCATCTTTTTCATCCAATGAGCTCACAGTTTCATCAATTTCTTCTTCAATGGACTCCTGCAAAATATTAGTCTCTTCTTGGACATCGGAGTAGTCCTCAATACATAGTTTAACATAAGCATTAGAAGCATAATTATCATAGCAATATTTAAGTATGGCAAAATTTCCAGATTTGTGAAAAGTAGCATCATACGTTTCAATCAAAGAAGCAATTTTGTAAGCACCCTTAAAAGCAACAAATTCTTCAATTTGTTGAATATCATAGTAACTATAAACACCTTTAGCATAAGAAGATAAGATTCCATTATCAATAAACTCACATTGGTAGGGAAGGTGTTTCTTAGGGTTTTCAGAACAACAAGTAACATCATATATTTCACATAAATTCCAAGCATAGCATTGCAAATGATGAATTTGATCTAGTAAAGTTTTCCCTTTTTCAGATATTCGGTGTCGCACATAATAAGCATGCTCATCTAAAGATTTGCCCTCAACTAAGCTAGTTGGGGTTTCAGCACGAGCACATAGGGATCGAAGATGATCCAACTAATAAGCTTCAGCAATGTGATAGATTTTGAGTGGTTCTTCAACCATTGGTTTAGTAGGTACAACTAATTTTTTTGGTATTTTGTGTTTCCTACCCATAACTAAAGATAGAAAACAACTAAGAAAAGCAAATAAAAATTACTTAGTGATAAAGCAAACAAGCACACACGAGAATATTCACCCCACGCTATTGCTCCCCGGCAACGGCACCAGAAAAAGGTCTTGATAACCCACAAGTATAGGGGATCACAACAGTTTTCGATAAGTAAGAGTGTCGAACCCAACGAGGAGCTAAAGGTAGAACAAATATTCCCTCAAGTTCTATCGACCACCGATACAACTCTACGCACGCTTGACATTCGCTTTACCTAGAACAAGTATGAAACTAGAAGTACTTTGTAGGTGATGTTGGATAGGTTTGCAAGATAATAAAGAGTACGTAAATAAAAAGTAGGGGCTGTTTAGATAAAGGAACAATAAAGTAAATATAGCGAGTGTGGAAAAGTGGTGGTAGGAGTTGTGAAATTGCCCCTAAGCAATTGACTACTTTACTAGACCGATAGCAAGTATTATGTGGGAGAGGCCACTACTAGCATGTCATCCCTGACTTGGAATTCTATGCACTTATGATTGGAACTATTAGCAAGCATCCGCAACTACTAACGTTCATTAAGGTAAAACCCAACCATAGCATTAAGATAAATTGGTCCCCCTTCAATCCCGTATGCATCAATTTCTATGCTAGGTTGAAGCTTCTGTCACTCTTGCCCTCCAATACATAGTCCTATCAACATACAACTAACCCTAGGGTGTGATCCACGCGCAATCATATGATGGGCACCAAAGGACAGCAACATAGCCACAAGAAAATTAAATCAATCATAGTAATTCATCAACCACCGATAGGACAACGAAAATCTACTAAGACATCATAGGATGGCAACACATCATTGGATAATAATATGAAGCATAAAGCACCATGTTCAAGTAGAGGGTACATCGGGTTGCGGGAGAGTGGACCGCTGTAGATAGAGGGGGGAAGGTGATGGAGATGTTGGTGAAGATGGCGGAGGTGTTGGTGAAGATCGTGGTAATGATGATGATGGCCACGGCGGCGTTCTGGCGCCACCGGAGGAGAGGGGGAGAGGGCCCCTCCTTCTTCCTCTTCTTCCTTGACCTCCTCCCTAGATGGGAGAAGGGTTTCCCCTCCGGTCCTTGGCCTCCATGGCATGGGAGGGGCGAGAGCCCCTCCAAGATTGGATCTATCTCTCTATTTCTCTCTGGTTCTGCGTTCTGTTCTGGCTCTGTTTCACCGTTTCGTATATATATGTAAATCCGTAACTCCTATTGGCCTGAAACCATCGCCGTGATTATTTTTTCCGAATATTAGCTTTCTTGCGGCAAAAGAAGAGCGTCAACCGCCTTACGGTGGGCTCACGAGGGTAGGGGGCGCGCCCTAAGGGGGGGGGGCGCCCCCTGCCTCGTGACCACCTCGGGCACTGGTTCGCGTTGATTTTCCTTCCGAATTTTCCATATTTTCCAAAAATAAGGTTCGTCCATTTTTATCCCGTTTGGACTCTGTTTGATATGGATATTCTGCGAAACCAAAAACATGCAACAGACAGGAACTGGCACTGGGCACTGGATCAATATGTTAGTCCCAAAAATAATATAAAAAGTTGCCAAAAAGTATATGAGAGTTGAATAATATTGGCATGGAACAACCAAAAATTATAGATACAACGGAGACGTATCATTCTTCTTGAAGTCGCCCTTCTTCTTCCCTTTACCCTTTTTCTTGAAACTGATGGTCTTATTGACCATCAACACTTGATGCTCCTTCTTGATTTCTACCTCCGCAGCCTTTAGCATTGCGAAGAGCTCGGGAATTGTCTTATCCATCCCTTGCATATTATAGTTCATCACAAAGCTCTTGTAGCTTGGTGGCAGTGATTGAAGAATTCTGTCAATGACACTATCATCCGGAAGATTAACTCCCAGTTGAATTAAGTGATTATTATACCCAGACATTTTGAGTATATGTTCACTGACAGAACTATTCTCCTCCATCTTGCAGCTGTAGAACTTATTGGAGACTTCATATCTCTCAATTCGGGCATTTGCTTGAAATATTAACTTCAACTCCTGGAACATCTCATATGCTCCATGACATTCAAAACGTCGTTGAAGTCCCAGTTCTAAGCCGTAAAGCATGGCACATTGAACTATCGAGTAGTCATCAACTTTGCTTTGCCAGACGTTCTTCACATCGTCAGTTGCATCTGCAGCAGGCCTGGCACCCAGCGGTGCTTCCAAGTCATAATTCTTTTGTGCAGCAATGAGGATAATCCTCAAGTTACGGACCCAGTCCGTGTAATTGCTACCATCATCTTTCAACTTTGCTTTCTCAAGGAATGCATTAAAATTCAACGGAACAACAACACGGGCCATCTATCTACAACAACATAGACAAGCAAAATACTATCAGGTACTAAGTTCATGATAAATTAAAGTTCACTTAATCATATTACTTAAGAACTCCCACTTAGATAGACATCCCTCGAATCATCTAAGTGACCACGTGATCCATGTCAACTAAACCATGTCCGATCATCACGTGAGATGAAGTAGTTTTCAATGGTGAACATCACTATGTTGATCATATCTACTATATGATTCATGCTCGACCTTTTGGTCTCAGTGTTCCGAGGCCATATCTGCATATGCTAGGCTCGTCAAGTTTAACCCGAGTATTCTGCGTGTGCAAAACTGGCTTGCACCCGTTGTATTTGAACGTAGAGCTTATCACACCCGATCATCACGTGGTGTCTCGGCACGACGAACTTTCGCAACGGTGCATACTCAAGGAGAACACTTATACCTTGAAATTTAGTGAGAGATCATCTTATAATGCTACCATCAAAAAAGCAGAATAAGATGCATAAAGGATAAACATCACATGCAATCAATATAAGTGATATGATATGGCCATCATCATCTTGTGCCTTTGATCTCCATCTCCAAAGCACAGTCATGACCACCATCGTCACCGGCATGACACCTTGATCTCCATCGTAGCATCGTTGTCGTCTCGCCAACTATTGCTTCTATGACTATCGCTACCGCTTAGTGATAAAGTAAAGCAATTACAGGGCGATTGCATTGCATACAATAAAGCGACAACCATATGGCTCCTGCCAGTTGCCAATAACTCCGTTACAAAACATGATCATCTCATACAATAAAATATAGCATCATGTCTTGACCATATCACATCACAACATGCCCTGCAAAAACAAGTTAGACGTCCTCTACTTTGTTGTTGCAAGTTTTACGTGGCTGCTACGGGCTGAGTAAGAACCGTTCTTACCTACGCATCAAAACCACAATGATAGTTCGTCAAGTTAGTGTTGTTTTAACCTTCTCAAGGACCGGGCGTAGCCACACTCGGTTCAACTAAAGTTGGAGAAACTGACACCCGCCAGCCACCTATGTGCAAAGCACGTCGGTAGAACCAGTCTTGCATAAGCGTACGTGTAATGTCGGTCCGGGCTGCTTCATCCAACAATACCGCCGAACTAAAGTATGACATGCTGGTAGGCAGTATGAATTGTATCGCCCACAACTCACTTGTGTTCTACTCGTGCATATAACATCTACGCAAAAACCTGGCTCGGATGCCACTGTTGGGGAATGTAGTAATTTCAAAAAAATTCCTATGCACACGCAAGATCATCGTGATGCATAGAAACGAGAGGGGAGAGTGTCGTCCATGCACCCTCGTCGTTATGACAATGCGGTTGATGTAGTCGTACGTCTTCACGATCGACCGATCCTCAATACCGAACATACGACACCTCCGCGTTCAGCACACGTTCAGCTCGGTGACGTCCCGCGAACTCATGATCCAGTAGAGCTCGAGGGAGAGTTTCATCAACACGACGGCATGATGACGATGTTGATGAAGCTACCGTCGCAGGGCTTCGCCTAAGCACCGCTACGATATGACCGAGGTGGATTATGGTGGAGGGGGGCACCGCACACGGCTAAAAGATCAATGATCAATTGTTGTGTCTATGGGGTGCCCCTGCCCCCGTATATAAAGGAGCTAGGGAGGAGGCGGCCGGCCAGGAGGAGGGCGCGCCAAGGGGGGAGTCCTACTCCCACCGGGAGTAGGACTCCTCCTTTCCTAGTAGGAGTAGGAGAAGGAAAGGAAGGGAGAGAGGAAGAGAAGGAAAAAGGGGGGTGCAGCCCCCCTCCTTGTCCAATTCGGACTAGAGGGGGAGGGCGCACGCGGCTGCCCTGGCCGCCCCTCCTCTTACCCCACTAGGGCCCATGAGGCCCAATTAACTCCCCGGGGGGTTCCGGTAACCCCTCAGTACTCTAGTATATGTCCGAAACCTTCCGGAACCTTTCCGGTGTCCGAACATAGTCGTCCAATATATCGATCTTTACGTCTCGACCATTTCGAAACTCCTAGTCATGTCTGTGATCACATCCGGGACTCCAAACTACCTTCGGTACATCAAAACACAAAAACTCATAATACCAATCGTCACAGAACTTTAAGCGTGTGGACCCTACAGGTTTGAGAACTATGTAGACATGACCGGAACACGTCTCCGGTCAATAAACAATAGAGGAACCTGGATGCTCATATTGGCTCCTACATATTCTACGAAGATCTTTATTGGTCAAACCGCATAATGACATACGTTGTTCCCTTTGTCATTGATATGTTACTTGCCCGAGATTCGATCGTCGGTATCTCAATACCTAGCTCAATCTTGTTAACGGCAAGTCTCTTTACTCGTTCCGTAATGCATCATCCCGCAACTAACTCATTAGTCACATTGCTTGCAAGGCTTATAGTGATGTGCATTACCGAGAGGGCCTAGAGATACCTCTCCGACAATCGGAGTGACAAATCCTAATCTCGATCTATGCCAACTCAACAAGTACCATAGGAGACACCTGTAGAGCACCTTTATAATCACCCAGTTACGTTGTGATGTTTGGTAGCACACAAAGTGTTCCTCCGGTAATCGGGAGTTGCATAATCTCATAGTCATAGGAACATGTATAAGTCATGAAGAAAGCAATAGCAGTAAACTAAATGACCAAGTGCTAGGCTAACAGAAATGGGTCAAGTCAATCACATCATTCTCCTAATGATGTGATCCCGTTAATCAAATGACAACTCATGTCTATGGCTAGGAGACTCAACCATCTTTGATCAATGAGCTAGTCAAGTAGAGGCATACTAGTGACACTATGTTTGTCTATATATTCACACATGTATTATGTTTCCGGTTAATATAATTCTAGCACGAATAATAAACATTTATCATGATATGAGGAAATAAATAATAACTTTATTATTGCCTCTAGGGCATATTTCCTTCACAAACCGCATAACAACATACGTTGTTTCCTTTGTCATCGGTATGTTACTTGCCCGAGATTCGATCGTCGGTATCATCATACCTAGTTCAATCTCGTTACCGGCAAGTCTCTTTACTCGTTACATAATGCATCATCCCGTAACTAACTCATTAGTCACATTGCTTGCAAGGCTTATAGTGATAAGCATTACCGAGAGGGCCGAGAGATACCTCTCCTATACACGGAGTGACAAATCCTAATCTCGATCTATGCCAACTCAACAAACATCATCGGAGACACCTGTAGAGCATATTTATAGTCACCCAGTTACGTTGTGACGTTTGATAGCACACAAGATCTTCCTCCGGTATTCGGGAGTTGCATAATCTCATAGTCCGAGGAACATGTATAAGTCATGATGAAAGCAATAGCAATAAAACTAAACGATCATTAATGCTAAGCTAAAGGATGGGTCTTGTCCATCACATCATTCTCTAATGATGTGATCCCGTTCATCAAATGACAACACATGTCTATGGCTAGGAAACTTAACCATCTTTGATTAACGAGCTAGTCAAGTAGAGGCATACTAGGGACACTTTGTATGTCTATGTATTCACACATGTACTAAGTTTCCGGTTAATACAATTCTAGCATGAATAATAAACATTTATCATGATATAAGGAAATATAAATAACAACTTTATTATTGCCTCTAGGGCATATTTCCTTCATGAACTTCAAGGGCTAATTGAATTGCACATGTCTCCTCGAAGACAAGATACTTGGAAAGGACATGGACAAGCAAAAAAAAATACTCATCAATGAAGATGTATCACAGACTGCAAATAGACTAAAGCACAAAATCTTCTTTTGGTTGCTCATGCATGATAGAGTCAATACTAGAAACCTACTAAGAAGGAAGAATTTTCATCTAGATTTTTATGAATGTGTTTTCTACAATGAATATGTTGAGGAAACTACAAGACATCTCTTCTAGGATTGTTACTTTTCACAAGATTGTTGGAAGAGTATTATTCCAAAAAAGAAGACTGGGCATATATATACTTTTGATGGCATTCTCATTGCCATCAATTGCTCCCCCCCAAAAATGGCTATGGATGTCATCATTCAAGGATGTTGGAATTGGATACAAAGAATGGGAAGATCTTTAGATATGAAGTCCAAACTATTAACTGTTGGAGATTCAAATTAAATGAAGATCTCATATTAGCGAAGAATGGAATAAAAGCAAGGCATTTGAACCATTTGAAAGAATGGATTGGTGCACATATGTGATGTTTGGACGATTATTCTCAAGTACATTTAGTTGATCACATGTTTCCACGAGCTGGAATTGGTTGAGAGGGTGATAGACTTTTAGTTTTACCTTTTGTTTCGTAAGTATTGTACTTTTTGGTGGTTTATTTAATGAAAATACCGTAAAAAGAGTACAATATTCATGAAACAAAATGTAAAACTAAAGATCTATCACCCTCTCAACCAATTCTAGCTCGTGGAAACATGTCTATGGTTTACTGTTAAAAAGTCACTACATTGACTAGTATTATAATAGTAACCAAGAAACCGGGAAATGATTTCAAAAATCATAGAAAAGGAATAACACACCAAAGCTTATGAAAATTTGTGTTGATGGTTTTTTAGGGTGTAAAAAATCGTTTTTTGAAGATATATCATTTTCACTTCAAAAGTGTGGTCATTTTATTTTCCATGCAACAAAAAACTAAATAAACACTCATAAATCATACTCCCTCTGTTCTTAAATATAAGTCTTTTTAGACGTTTCAATATTGACTGCATACAGATGTAATATAGGGTGTAGATTTTGCTCATTTTGCTCTATATGTAGTCCATATCGGAATCTCTAGAAAGACTTATATTTAATCAACAACGTTATATTCCTGTCGGGCACACGACTAGAAACCCTAGCTGCCGCCAGGAGAGTCTCTCCGCCTCATTCCTCCGGCGTCTCCCCTCTGCCGGCGACCTCGGTCGTCGGTGGTGAGGGGGGTCGCCGGATCTACGCGTGTGGATGTAGCTTTAGGTTAGACCCTAGTAGCTTTGGTTTTTCGGCCGTTCATTGTCTTCACTTCGGAGGCGGTGATTGCGGCACTGAATAAAGAAGGTTCAGATCTATCCCCAACGAGGCAATCGATCCTATGGTTGGGGATGGATTTGGAATCAGTCTGTTCAAGCAAGGATTGTGTGTCGGCAGCGTCATCCTCGTGGTGGAATTGTGTCCTCGGGCTCCGTCATTGCGACGACGTTTGCTCCAACGCGGTGTGGAGCTTGGGAGGTAGTCCAGGAGCGGATGCAGATTGTGGTCTGCATCAACGACATCTGGAAGACGGAGCGTGTGATGGGTTCATGGTTAATGGATGGCAGGTATGATTTCCTCCTTCGACGTCTTAGTCGTGGTGGGGGGGCTAGATATGGAGTTCGATGGCGTGTCCGGCGTGTTGCCCCGGTCTGATTCGTTCAACGACAATGGCTTCACTTTTGGTGAGCCACCTTGGAGGTCGGCAAAACTGCTTATCAGCGATGGAGCCACGTCGAGCTCGAGTGAGGAGGTGATGCGTCATTTTTTCCTTTGGTGGCTGTTGTGGTGGTGTCGGAGGCAGGTGATGGGCGTTGGTGTTAAACTCAACGATGTTCTGCTATCTTTTCAGTTTTGTCATGTCGGTCTTTACGCGACTTGTACTTTGTTTTTTATAATATGAATGAGACACATATTACCATGAAAAAAAGACTTATATTTAGGAATGGAGGAAGTAGAAAATAGTTACCGCACCCAAAAAAATATACGCCTTATTTTTGTTTGAAATTAGGGCATAAAATAATTTCATCATTTTAGTTAGCTTCTGGGTATGCCATCAAGTTTTATCTGGGTCCGGATTTATCACTCATGTTAGTTGACTGGGCTTTGAGCATCTTATTATCCTAACTTTGCCTGGACTACACCTACCAAACTCTCATCTCTCATATCATGCATGCACTTGAACAAAATGGGAGACCGTTGAAGTTGGTGAGCTGCTGGTACCAAAGAGCAGAGCAAAAGCAGAGTAAATCCCAGTTTGCTAGGACCATATCGTACGGGATGCAACACCCGAGTCCAAGTTGGCATCTATCAAAGACTCAAAGTCATGCATAACTAGATTTGGAATCCAAATTCCACGCAACATGCACAAGGAGAAACAAAAGAAGAAATGACAAATTATGTACAGTGAATAGTAACCAAATTAAGATTGTGTTTCTCGTTTCTCGACATGTGCATTGAGTTTATATAGATTTTCTTTTTTCGAGGGAAACTTTGATCCAGAATTTTGTGATAATATCAGTGTCATGGATAGTTTTTTAAGATTTGTACAAAAGTGCACCTAAAGTGTCTACCGCAAAATATGACCTACCGCACAGTTTTTTTTTCTTAAATGTGTAACAACTGCAGATGCTCATATACACGGACATACATGACATACATCTATCCATATTAACGCGCACACGCACACCCTACGTCCCTACTCCTATAAAGACCTTCCTCAATTTGTTAGCCGTGACCGCAATGTACTAATGTCGGTAGCCGGCAGCCTGGTACATCAACGTACGTTTAATACAAGGAACGTGCTTTTAGGTGCCCAGTGACGTCCATTGATATGTGCACATCTCTTTTTTTTTTTCAAACATATGTGCAGATCTCTTTCCATATGGGCCTGTCATGTGGGACCATCCCATGGAATTGTGTAAATTGGCCAAGTTAGGTAAATTGTGTAGATAGTGATCGTCCGTTAGGTAAAAATATAGTTCTAAACTCAGTACAATTTGAAAGTGAAATGTGCACGTCTATACTGTGTTAAAAAAATTAACACGTGACAGAAAAAAAGGTAATCGCCAAATACATACTCGGCAACATCGATTGTATACATATACAGTAGATTAAAGCCCTAGATTCTTTTGCACCGACAAAAAGCCTTCTCTATACGAACAAACACGCAGTAGCTTTTGCAGCACAAGACAAAAAAATATCTTTGCTTTACGAACCCTAGTTGTATAATTAATCAACATTCCACCGACCAATATCTGGGTTAAAGTGCAGATTAGGAGGGTAATTAAAAATATAAAACTCAGAAACTTTTTGACAGAGTGTAAACATATACGTGTCTGAGATTGACAGAGCATCACGTGGTGATGGGCCAAAGTTTAGCAGCGGAACATGAGTATACAGTTAGACAGGAAGATTGCAGAGAATGCAAACCTCACATGGCTTATCATGTCATCAGACTCATGTGTCAGTGTATCACTGGCTCTCAAGTCAAAAATCACAGAATGTACTATTATGATATGGCTGGAAAATTCGTAATATATTATAGGAGATTACAACACTAGCATCTCCGATAGATGATGTGAAATAGGCCAGGACCACTTTTTACATCACAAGAGGGTAAAAACGCAAGGACCACTTTTTACATCATGAGAGGGCAAGAACGTTGCTCCAATAGATGATGTAGATGCAAATATTTATACTCGAGGATAGACCCTAACGTAGAATAGGCCCCCAAAATTTGCATCACTTGATGCTCTCGAGAAAATTTTACATCACCATGGGACCACGCGGCTGGAGCAAAATTTGCATCACCAAATGCTTTTACATCACCAAGTGCTCCAACAGATGATGTAAAATAGGGCACACACAAGAAGACAACTGCGATGTATTTTGCAACATCTATTTCACTTCATCTGTTGGAGTTGGAGGTTTTTGGTGATGTAAAAGAGCACTTCTTAACGATGTAGATTTTAGTTGAAGCACAATTTGGTGATCTATTGGAAATGCTCTAAGGTTGTTATCAAGTTTTTATGCATTAGCCAGTTTCACAAAAAGTTTAAGCCGTGAAAGAAATGTAAGCAGCATATTTCCAGCAATTCTAACTACCCATACGTTCTACTTAAGGCGTCAACATGGATGACACGACTCCAAAAACGTTGATACAAATGGCATGACACCCTCTCAAGAGCGCCAAAATAAATGGTGCATATCCCCAGGGTCAGAAGTGCAAATAAGTATTTTGAGAGGCTAGGAGAATGATGAAGTTGTAAGAAAAAAATTGGAGGATAAAAAGTACTCCCTTCGATTTGAATTAATTGACGCAGCTTCTATACATTGAGGGAGTATGATAGATTTATCAACTACGGAAAAATTGAAATATTTTATTTGCGAAAAAAGGTTGAGCTTTCTCAACTACGATAGATCGGAGACGTTGGATAATCAAATTGATGGGCATTTAGTCCTTGGTAGTGTTTGATCAAGTCCATATTTTCTTTTGTCACTCGTTGCTAGATCCATCTGTTCTTGGAAGGATGTCTACGCCCTTCAAAGGGCCTTATTTCCTTTCATTTTGGCCATGACTTGTGAGTTGTGACATGACTTTTGTGATGTATGATGGTTTCGCTTGTGAAATCAAGGATGAAAGCTCCCATTTTGTCAAAAAGAAAGACAACCAGATTTTTGGCATTTAATTTGAGAGTCTTCCTATATCTATGGACCGATCTTATGGAACAACATGTGGGTTAAAGGAGGAAGGTGCCCACAACGAAATTTAGAGGAGAATTGGTTAGAGGTTAGTGAAAATTAGGTCTACATTTTTATTTTTATTTTTTATGAAAAAAGTTGTAATCTATTACAGAAATTCATCAGAATTACAAAGTGCCTCCAGCATAATAAAATTACGTTTGAGGTCTCGGTACCATTGAATGACCAATACCGCCGTCAGTACGAGCCGTCAATGTGTCGTTGTCGCCCCTCCCCTACCGGGGCCGGCTTGACCTTGGCGACGATAATCAGGAACTCTTCATACACATGCCCCTAAGGACCAATGCCCTGGAACTACACTCATTGCCATTGAATCCTTGAATAGATCTGAAGCAACTGACACCAAATCACATCATCACGCACGCATGATGAGAAACCCTAACCTTGCCGCCCAAAGGAGACGGAAGAAATCTACGTCGGAGCTCTATCGACAACTTCCAGATAAATGAATTCGAGGAGGAGCTTGGAAGACAAACTCTTAGAAGAAACACAACCATCCGCCTGAGCGCCGCACCTGCGAGGACTAAAGAACTCTAACTTAAACTACTAGCAGGAGCAAAGGCACATCGATTCCCCTACCTGCTACCAGCCTCCAGAGCGGTAGGCAGAGTGGAGACGAATCCACGGGCTCTCTCACGAAGCCTATAGAGGAGAGAGTTTTCCCTATACAATGAGGGGAAGGGAAGAAGACGCCTGGAGAAAAAGTCTTGCCAAGAAATATGAAGCTGAGGCCAAGGGCACACTACTACTTCTTGGGGCTGTAATTTTCAGCTGTAAACCCACATCTTGTATGTTTAGCATTTCTATAAATTTGATGTCATCAACACTTTCGAGGTGCTTAAGGAGAAGCAAACCCACTTTCTATATTAGCGGAGACTAGATTTTTTAATGTGGGGTTACATTTCCGATCTTAAGTATGTCCCTCTAATTTAATTACCAAACATTGGCATGAAGAGGTGTCTAATATAGGCTCATTTCACTCAACAACTATATTGTTCTGGTTTGCAAATATTTTGTCACATAAATGATTGATATACAAGCAAAAGGTAGGTAATACTTATTTTGAAGTTTTTTCTTTTGATGTTTGTATCTCAAAATAGACTGTATTTAATAAGTAGAACATTTCCCTGGTAAATGAATGTCTTCTTTCTTATCACTACTTCATGCCTATTATTTTCTCAAGGCATATGTTTTTATACATATTCCATGTTTGTAAGTATTTTAAAAAATGAGGGGAAAATAATCTTTTCCTATATAGAGAATTCCATCCAATCGACGTATCAGAGTGATATAGCCGCACAAAGTGTAAATTTGGTTGCTACATATCTAAATGCACATAGGGCAACATGTCACACACGAAAATTAAAATTGCAACATGGTAGAACACACCATGAAACAATTGCAAAAAATACATTGCTGAACTTTTCCAGACCTCTACTCCTATTACCCTAGGAAATGGAAGAAAGGCGCTTCTCTGGCATGCTGACTAGACTGCCTTGGCGGAACCTAGGCTTGTATCTCTTCAAGATTGCCACCAAGAAGCAGAGGATGGTTTATTTTCAACTTCGTTACAAGACTTGGTGCACGTGGTCGCAAAATTAGCACCGTCAAGAAACTCTTGCAATTTGTTCATCCTTGGGAAGCGTCGCCTCTGTCAACCTCTAGCATGATCACGATGATACCGTCACCTGGAAGTGTACAATCAATGGTGTTTATGAAGGAAATATTCCCTAGAGGCAATAATAAAGTTATTATTTATTTACTTATATCATGATAAATGTTTTTTATTCATGCTAGAATTGTATTAACAGGAAACATGATACATGTGTGAATACATAGACAAACATAATGTCACTAGTATGCCTCTACTTGACTAGCTCATTGATCAAAGATGGTTATGTTTCCTAGCCATAGACAAAGAGTTGTCATTTGATTAATGGGGTCACATCATTAGGAGAATGATGTGATTGACTTGACCCATTCCGTTAGCTTAGCACACGATCGTTTAGTATGCTGCTATTGCTTTCTTCATGACTTATACATGTTCCTATGACTATGAGATTATGCAACTCCCGTTTACCGGAGGAACACTTTGTGTGCTACCAAACATCACAACATAACTGGGTGATTATAAAGGTGCTCTACAGGTATCTCCGAAGGTACTTGCTGGGTTGGCGTATTTCGAGATTAGGATTTGTCACTCCGATTGTCGGAGAGGTATCTCTGGGCCCACTCTGTAATGCACATCACTATAAGCCTTGCAAGCAATGCAAATAATGAGTTAGTTGCAAGATGATGTATTACAGAACAAGTAAAGAGACTTGCTGGTAACGAGATTGAACTAGGTATTGAGATACTGACGATCGAATCTCGGGCAAGTAACATACCGATGACAAAGGGAACAACATATGTTGTTATGCGGTTTGACCGATAAAGATCTTCGTAGAATATGTGGGAGCCAATATGAGCATCCAGGTTCTGCTATTGGTTATTGACCAGAGACATGTCTCGGTCATGTCTACATAGTTCTCGAACCCGTAGGGTCCGCACGCTTAAAGTTCGATGACGGTTATGTTATGAGTTTATGTGTTTTGATGTACCGAAGGTAGTTCGGAGTCCCGGATGTGATCACGGACATGACGAGGAGTCTCAAAATGGTCGAGACATAAAGATTGATATATTGGAAGCCTATATTTGGATATCGGAAGTGTTCCAGGTGAAATCGGGATTTTACTGGAGTACTGGGGGTTACCTGAACCCCCCGGGGGTTTAATGGGCCTACATGGGCCTTAGTGGAGAGGAGGAGGAGAGGCCAGGGCAGGCCACGCTCCCCCTCTAGTCTGAATTGGACAAGGAGGGGGGCGGCGCCCCCCTTTCCTTCCTGTCTCCCTCCTCCTTCCCCCTTCTCCTACTCCAACTAGGAAAGGAGGGAGTCCTACTCCCGGTAGGAGTAGGACTCCTCCTGGCACGCCTCCTCCTGGACGGCCGCCTCTCCCTCCCTTGCTCCTTTATATACGGGGGTAGGGGGCACCCTAGAGACACAATAGTTGATCATTGATCTTTTAGCCGTGTGCGGCGCCCCCCTCCACCATAGTCCACCTCGATAATATCGTAGCGGTGCTTAGGCGAAGCCTTGCGTCGGTAGAACATCATCATCGTCACCACGCCGTTGTGCTGACGAAAATCTCCCTCAACACTTGGCTAGATCGGAGTTCGAGGAATGTCATCGAGCTGAACGTGTGCTGAACTCGGAGGTGCCGTGCGTTTGGTACTTGATCGATCGGATCGTGAAGACATTCGACTACATCAACCGCGTTGTGCTAACGCTTCCACTTTCGGTCTACGAG
The DNA here is from genome assembly GCF_056163025.1 of Triticum urartu. Taxonomy (NCBI): domain Eukaryota; kingdom Viridiplantae; phylum Streptophyta; class Magnoliopsida; order Poales; family Poaceae; genus Triticum; species Triticum urartu. The sequence goes on along the minus strand of NC_141873.1, from coordinate 45,169,535 downwards.
GGTACGTGGACACACTCTCCCCTCTCGTTGCTATGCATCACCATGATCTTGAGTGTGCGTAGGAATTTTTTTTGAAATTACTACGTTCCCCAACAGTGGCATCCGAGCCAGGTTTTATGCGTTGATGTTATATGCACGAGTAGAACACAAGTGTGTTGTGGGCGATACAAGTCATACTGCTTACCAGCATGTCATACTTGGTTCGGCGGTATTGTTGGATGAAGCGGCCCGGACAGACATTACGCGTACGCTTACGCGAGACTGGTTTACCGACGTGCTTTGCACACAGGTGGCTGGCGGGTGTCAGTTTCTCCAACTTTAGTTGAACCGAGTGTGGCTACGCCCGGTCCTTGAGAAGGTTAAAACAACTCCAACTTGACGAACTATCGTTGTGGTTTTGATGCGTAGGTAAGAACGGTTCTTGCTAAAGCCCGTAGCAGCCACGTAAAACTTGCAACAACAAAGTAGAGGACGTCTAACTTGTTTTTGCAGGGCATTTTGTGATGTGATATGGTCAAAGCATGATGCTATATTTTATTGTATGAGATGATCATGTTTTGTAAGCAAGTTATCAGCAACTGGCAGGAGCCATATGGTTGTCGCTTTATTGTATGCAATGCAATCGCCCTGTAATGCTTTACTTTATCACGAAGCGGTAGCGATAGTCGTAGAAGCATAAATTGGTGATACGACAACGATGCTACGATGGAGATCAAGGTGTCGTGCCGGTGACGATGGTGATCATGACGGTGCTTCGGAGATGGAGATCACAAGCACAAGATGATGATGGCCATATCATATCACTTATATTGATTGCATGTGATGTTTATCTTTTATGCATCTTATCTTGCTTTGTTTGACGGTAGCATCATAAGATGATCTCTCACTAAATTATCAAGGTATAAGTGTTCTCCCTGAGTATGCACCGTTGCAAAAGTTCTTCGTGCTGAGACACCACGTGATGATCGGGTGTGATAGGCTCTACGTTCAAATACAACGGGTGCAAAATAGTTGCACACGTGGAATACTCAGGTTAAACTTGACGAGACTAGCATATAACAGATATGGTCTCGGAACACGGAGATCGAAAGGTCGAGCGTGAATCATATAGTAGTTATGATCAACATAGTGATGTTCACCATTGAAACTAGTCCATCTCACATGATGATCGGACATGGTTTAGTTGATATGGATCACGTGATCACTTAGAGGATTAGAGGGATATCTATCTAAGTGGGAGTCCTTAAGTAGTATGATTAATTGAACTTAAATTTATCATGAACTTAGTACCTGATAGTATCTTGCTTGTCTATGTTGATTGTAGATAGATAGCCCGTGCTGTTGTTCCGTTGAATTTTAGTGCGTTCCTTGGGAAAGCAAAGTTGAAAGATGATGGTAGCAATTACACGGACTGGGTCCATAACTTGAGGATTATCCTCGTTGCTGCACAGAAGAATTATGTCCTGGAAGCACCGCTAGGTGCCAGGCCTGCTGCAGATGCTGCTGACAACGTTAAGAACGTTTGGCAGAGTAAAGCTGATGACTACTCGATAGTTCAGTGTGCCATGCTTTACGGCTTAGAACCGGGACTTCAATGATGTTTTGAACGTCATGGAGCATATGAGATGTTGCTGGAGTTGAAGTTAATATTTCAAGCAAATGCCCAGATTGAGAGATATGAAGTCTCCAATAAGTTCTATAGCTGCAAGATGGAGGAGAATAGTTCTATCAGTGAACATATACTCAAAATGTCTGGGTATCATAATCACTTGACTCAACTGGGAGTTAATCTTCCTGTTGATAGTGTCATTGATAGAGTTCTTCAATCACTGCCACCAACCTACAAGAGCTTTGTGATGAACTATAATATGCAAGGGATGAATAAGACGATTCCTGAGCTCTTCACAATGCTAAAGGCTGCCGAGGTAGAAATCAAGAAGGCGCATCAAGTGTTGATGGTCAATAAGACCACCAGTTTCAAGAAAAAGGGCAAATGGAAGAAGAAGGGGAAATTCAAGAAGAATGGCAAACAAGTTGCTGCTCAAGAGAAGAAACCCAAGTCTGGACCTAAACCTGAGACTGAGTGCTTCTACTGCAAGCAGACTGGTCATTGGAAGTGGAACTACCGTGGCGGATAAGAAGGATGGCAAGGTGAACAAAGGTATATGTGATATACATGTTATTGATGTGTACCTTACTAATGCTCGCAGTAGCACCTGGGTATTTGATACTGGTTCTGTTGCTAACATTTGCAACTCGAAACAAGGGCTATGGATTAAACGAAGATTGGCTAAGGACGAGGTGACGATGCGCGTGGGAAATGGTTCCAAAGTCGATGTGATCGCGGTCGGCACGCTACCTCTACATCTACCTTCGGGATTAGTTTTAGACCTGAATAATTGTTATTTGGTGCCAGCGTTGAGCATGAACATTATATCTAGATCTTGTTTGATGCGAGACGGTTATTCATTTAAATAAGAGAATAATGGTTGTTCTATTTATATGAGTAATATCTTTTATGGTCATGCACCCTTGAAGAGTGGTCTATTTTGTTGAATCTCGATAGTAGTGATACACATATTCATAATATTGAAGCCAAAAGATGCAGAGTTGATAATGATAGTGCAACTTATTTGTGGCACTACCGTTTAGGTCATATCGGTGTAAAGCGCATGAAGAAACTCCATATTGATGGACTTTTGGAACCACTTGATTATGAATCACTTGGTACTTGCGAACTGTGCCTCATGGGCAAGATGACTAAAACGCCGTTCTCCGGAACTATGGAGCGAGCAACAGATTTGTTGGAAATCATACATACAGATGTGTGTGGTCTGATGAATATTGAGGCTCGTGGCGGGTATCGTTATTTTCTCACCTTCACAGATGATTTAAGCAGATATGGGTATATCTACTTAATGAAACATAAGTCTGAAACATTTGAAAAGTTCAAAGAATTTCATAGTGAAGTTGAAAATCATCGTAACAAGAAAATAAAGTTTCTACGATCTGATCGTGGAGGAGAATATTTGAGTTACGAGTTTGGTCTTCATTTGAAACAATGCGGAATAGTTTCGCAACTCACGCCACCCGGAACACCACATCGTAATTGTGTGTTCGAACGTCGTAATCGTACTTTACTGGATATGGTGCGATCTATGATGTCTCTTACTAATTTACCGCTATTGTTTTGGGGTTATGCTTTAGAGACGGCCGCATTCACGTTAAATAGGGCACCATCAAAATCCGTTGAGACGAGACCTTATGAACTGTGGTTTGGCAAGAAACCAAAGTTGTCGTTTCTTAAAGTTTGGGGCTGCGATGCTTATGTGAAAAAGCTTCAACCTGATAAGCTCGAACCCAAATCGGAGAAATGTGTCTTCATAGGATACCCAAAACAGACTGTTGGGTACACCTTCTTTCACAGATCTGAAGGCAAGACTTTTGTTGCTAAATTTGGAATCTTTCTAGAGAAAGAGTTTCTCTCGAAAGAAGTGAGTGGGAGGAAAGTAGAACTTGATGAGGTAACTGTACCTTCTCCCTTATTGGAGAGTAGTTCATCACAGAAATCGATTTCTGTGACACCTACACCAATCAGTGAGGAAGCTAATGATAATGATCATGAAACTTCAGATCAAGTTACTACCGAACCTCGTAGATCAACCAGAGCAAGATCCGCACCAGAGTGGTACGGTAATCCTGTTCTGGAAGTCATGTTACTAGACCATGATGAACATACGAACTATGAAGAAGCGATGGTGAGCCCAGATTCCGCAAAATGGCTTGAGGCCAAGAAATCTGAGATGGGATCCATGTATGAGAACAAAGTGTGGACTTTGGTTGACTTGCCCGATGATCGGCAAGCCATTGATAATAAATGGATCTTCAAGAAGAAGACTGACGCTGACGGTAATGTTACCGTCTATAAATCTTGGCTTGTTGCAAAAGGTTTTCAAAAAGTTCAAGGGATTGACTATGATGAGACTTTCTCACCCGTAGCAATGCTTAAGTCTGTCCGAATCATGTTAGCAATTGCCGCATTTTATAATTATGAAATTTGGCAAATGGATGTCAAAAGTGCATTCCTGAATGGATTTCTGGAAGAAGAGTTGTATATGATGCAACCGGAAGGTTTTGTTGATCCAAAGGGAGCTAACAAAGTGTGCAAGCTCCAGCGATCCATTTATGGACTGGTGTAAGCCTCTCGGAGTTGGAATAAACGCTTTGATAGTGTGATCAAAGCATATGGTTTTATACAAACTTTTGGAGAAGCTTGTATTTACAAGAAAGTGAGTGGGAGCTCTGTAGCGTTTCTAATATTATATGTGGATGACATATTGTTGATTGGAAATGATATAGAATTTCTGTATAGCATAAAAGGATATTTGAATAAGAGTTTTTCAATGAAGGACCTCGGTGAAGCTGCTTATATATTGGGCATCAAGATCTATAAAGATAGATCAAGACGCTTAATTGGACTTTCACAAAGCACATACCTTGACAAAGTTTTCAATAAGTTCAAAATGGATCAAGCAAAGAAAGGGTTCTTGCTTGTGTTACAAGGTGTGAAGTTGAGTAAGACTCAATGCCCGACCACTGCAGAAGATAGAGAGAAGATGAAAGATGTTCCCTATGCTTCAGCCATAGGCTCTATCATGTATGCCATGCTGTGTACCAGACCCAATGTGTGCCTTGCTATAAGTTTAGCAGGGAGGTACCAAAGTAATCCAGGAGTGGGTCACTGGACAGCGGTCAAGAACATCCTGGAATACTTGAAAAGGACTAAGGATATGTTTCTCCTTTACGGAGGTGACAAAGAGCTAGTCGTAAATGGTTACGTCGATGCAAGCTTTGACACTGATCTAGACGATTCTAAATCGCAAACCGGATACGTGTGAACGGTGGAGCTGTCAGTTGGTGCAGTTCCAAACAAATCGTTGTGGCAGGATCTACGTGTGAAGCAGAGTACATAGCTGCTTCGGAAGCAGCAAATGAAGGAGTCTGGATGAAGGAGTTCATATCCGATTTAGGTGTCATACCTAGTGCATCGGGTCCAATGAAAATCTTTTGTGACAATACTTGTGCAATTGCCTTGGCAAAGGAATCCAGATTTCACAAGAGAACCAAGCACATCAAGAGACGCTTCAACTCCATCCGGGATCAAGTCCAGGTGGGAGACATAGAGATTTGCAAGATACATACGGATCTGAATGTTGCAGATCCGTTGACTAAGCCTCTCCCACGAGCAAAACATGATCAGCACCAAGAATCCATGGGTGTTAGAATCATTACTGTGTAATCTAGATTATTGACTCTAGTGCAAGTGGGAGACTGAAGGAAATATGCCCTAGAGGCAATCATAAAGTTATTATTTATTTCCTTATATCATGATCAATGTTTATTATTCATGCTAGAATTGTATTAACCGCAAACATGATACATGTGTGAATACATAGACAAACATAATGTCACTAGTATGCCTCTACTTGACTAGCTCATTGATCAAAGATGGTTATGTTTCCTAGCCATAGACAAAGAGTTGTCATTTGATTAACAGGGTCACATCATTAGGAGAATGATGTGATTGACTTGACCCATTCCGTTAGCTTAGCACACGATCATTTAGTGTTCTGTTATTGCTTTCTTCATGACTTATACATGTTCCTACGACTATGAGATTATGCAACTCCCGTTTACCGGAGGAACGCTTTGAGTGGTACCAAATGTCACAACGTAACTGGGTGATTATAAAGGTGCTCTACAGGTATCTCCAAAGGTACTTGTTGGGTTGGCGTATTTCGAGATTAGGATTTTTCACTCTGATTGTCGAAGAGGTATCTCCGGGCCCACTCAGTAATGCACATCACTATAAGCCTTGCAAGAAATGCAACTAATGAGTTTGTTGCGGGATGATGTATTACGGAATGAGTAAAGAGACTTGCTGGTAACTAGATTGAACTAGGTATTGAGATACCGACGATCGAATCTCGGGCAAGTAACATACCGATGACAAAGGGAACAGCGTATGTTGTTATGCGGTTTGACCAATAAAGATCTTCGTAGAATATGTGTGAGCCAATATGAGCATCCAGGTTCCGCTATTGGTTATTGACCGGAGACGTGTCTCGGTCATGTCTACATAGTTCTCGAACCCGTAGGGTCCGCACGCTTAAAGTTCGATGACGATTATGTTATGAGTTTATGTGTTTTGATGTACCGAAGGTAGTTCGGAATCCCGGATGTGATCATGGACATGACGAGGAGTCTCGAAATGGTCGAGACATAAAGATTGATATATTGGAAGCCTATATTTGGATATCGGAGGTGTTTCGGGTGAAATCGGGATTTTACCGGAGTACCGGGGGTTACCGGAACCCCCCCAGGGGTTTAATGGGCCTACATGGGCCTTAGTGGAGAAGAGGAGGGGCGGCCAAGACAGGCCGCGCACCCCCTCCCCCTCTAGTACGAATTGGACAAGAAGGGGGGCGGCGCCCCCCTTTCCTTCCTCTCTCCCTCCTCCTTCCCCCTTCTCCTACTCCAACTAGGAAAGGAGGGAGTCCTACTCCCGGTAGGAGTAGGACTCCTCCGGGTGCGCCTCCTCCTGGCCGGCCGCCTCTCCCTCCCTTGATCCTTTATATACGGGGGCAGGGGGGCACCCGAGAGACACAACAATTGATCATTGATCTTTTAGCCATGTGCGGTGGCCCCTCCACCATAGTCCACCTCGATTATATCATAGCGGTGCTTAGGCGAAGCCCTGCGTCGGTAGAACATCATCATCGTCACCACGCCGTCATGCTGATGAAACTCTCGCTCAACACTCGGCTGGATCGGAGTTCGAGGGACGTCATCGAGCTGAACGTGTGCTGAACTCGGAGGTGCCGTGCGTTCGGTACTTAATCGGTCGGATTGTGAAGACGTATGACTACATGAACCGCATTGTGCTAACGCTTCCGCTTTCGATCTACGAGGGTACGTGGACACACTCTCCCCTCTCGTTGCTATGCATCACCATGATCTTGCGTGTGCGTAGGATTTTTTTTTTAAATTACTATGTTCCCCAACAGTTTACTCATTTGCCTCGGCATATTCTACGCAATTCCAGGGTTCCCACCCTAACTTTGATGCCTCCATGCTTTGGAATGCATACACATAACCTAAATGCAAAATGTTCATCTGGCTTGTGATGCATGGGCGTATCCTCATTGCTGATATGCTTGTGGTTCGAGGGTGGCCGCATGACCCCATGTGCCAATTGTGCCTCAATGCTCTAGAAACTGCATCTCATTTATGCAAGGACTTCCCATTCTCCATTGCGGTATCAAACCATGTCTAGGATTGGATGGAGGACCCGCTTTTGGCTAGTGGGCGCTGATCTCCCCCAAGCGTCTCTAACAGGTGGAGCCGGATGCTTTCCCAGGTTTCAAAGCATGTTAAGCAGCCATGTAAGATCTACAAGGGGCCGAATCATCGCAATTTGAATGGAACACGAATGACCTATATAGAGGTGACCATGATGCCACTAGAGGACATCAAGCGGGAGGGGGGGTAGGTCTCCGGTGCCCATCTTCTGCTATATGAAGCATTTTGACCTAGAAAAAAAGAAGAGAGATTTCGGGACAAAGTGCCACGTCTCGAGGCGGAACCTGGGCAGAAGCAATTTAGGGCTCCGGCGGAGCTGTTCTGCCGGGAAAACCTCCCTCCGGGAGGAGGAAATCGAAGCCATCATCGTCACCAATGATCCTCTCATTGAGAGGGGGTCAATCTTCATCAACATCTTCACCAACACCATCTCCTCTTAAAACCCTAGTTCATCTCTTGTATATTTGTCCCAAAACCTCAGATTGGTACCTGTGAGTTGCTAGTAGTGTTGATTACTCCTTGTAGTTGATGCTAGTTGGTTTATTTGGTGGAAGATCATATGTTCAGATCCTTAATGATATTCAATACCCCTCTGATCTTGAACATGAACATGCTTTGTGAGTAGTTACGTTTGTCCCTGAGGACATGGGAGAAGTCTTGTTATAAGTAATCATGTGAGTTTGGTATTCATTCGATATTTTGATGAGATATATGTTGTCTTTCCTCTAGTGGTGTTATGTGAATGTCGACTACATGACACTTCACCATGATTTGGTCCTAGGAGAAGGCATTGGGAAGTAATAAGTAGATGATGTGTTGCTAGAGTGACAGAAGGTTAAACCCTAGTTTATGCGTTGCTTTGTAAGGGGCTGATTTGGATCCACATGTTTCATGCTATGGTTAGATTTATCTTAATTCTTCTTTCGTAGTTGCGGATTCTTGCGAGAGGGGTTAATCATAAGTGGGAGGCTTTCCCAAGTAAGGACAGCACCCAAGCACCGGTCCACCCACATATCAAATTATCAAAGTAACGAACGCGAATCATATGAGCATGATGACAACTAACTTGACAATAATTCGCATGTGTCATCGGGAGCGCTTTGCTTTATATAAGAGTTCGTACAGGCTTATCCTTTGCTATAAAAAGTATTGGGCCACCTTGTTGCACCTTTGTTACACTTGTTACTTGTTACATGTTACAAATTTCTTATCACAAAACTATCTGTTACCGATAATTTCAGTGCTTGTAGAAAACACCTTGCTGAAAACCGCTTGTCATTTCCTTTCGCTCCTCGTTGGATTCGACACTCTTACTTATCGAAAGGATTGATAGATCCCCTATACTTGTGGGTCATCATCCCTCTCTAGTTCTCTCTCCCTCTAGTTCTAGTCTTGATCTAGTTCTAGTTTTCTCTAGTCCACATAATATAGAAGCCCCGTGAGGTTCTATTCTCCCTCCTCTAGTTCTCAAGTGATGTCAAGCTCTAGACGGTGAAGCGCTACTAGATCATGAATCCCATACGTGTGCAATTCATAGAGAGGTAGTGCTTTTGATCTTTTGTTCGAGGGATCGTCGTGGACGGTTTGAGGACTTCAAGATTGATCTAAACCAACTCTTCTTCCGTTGTAACTCGAAGTTGGTAACGATCTGATCTAACCTTCTATGCACCTTCATAGTGATGCGGGACCTTGATCGTAGGACGATTTTTTTTGTTTTCTACCATGTTTCTCCACAAGAGAGAGAGAGAGAGGCTTTGGGGTCAAGCGAGTGCATTGGATAGTTCATGCCTTTATTTTTATCACTTTTGAGGTTTCTGACTCATCCCTCTTGTGCACATCTCTCTTTCGTCTAAATGAAAAGATAGTGCTCCTGCCGGTTTATCAAAAAAAGAAAACACCAAAGTTCATTTGAAGCGAAACTTGGATGTGTAAGAGCATATCCAGCCATTTGGCCCCCCATGGGCTTGAGATAGCGCCACCTGGGGCGAACTGGTGATAATTTCGGTGTGGTGGCGATTGATACCTCTTGAGCACTGCGTTGGTTTTCCCTTGAAGAGGAAAGGGTGATGTAGCAGAGCAGCATAAGTATTTCCCTCAGTTTTTGAGAACCAACGTATCAATCTAGTAGGAGGCCACACACGAGTCCCTCGCACCTACACAAACAAATAAACTCCTCGCAACCAATGCGATAAAGGGGTTGTCAATCCCTTCACACTCACTTACGGAAGTGAGATCTGATAGATATGATAAGATAATATTTTTGGTATTTTTATGATAAAGAGAAATAAAGATGCAAGTAAAATAAATGGCAAAGGAAATAACTAAGTATTGGAAGATTAATATGATGGAAAATAGACCCGGGGGCCATAGGTTTCACTAGTGGCTTCTCTCGAGAGCATAAGTTTTACGGTGGGTAAACAAATTACTGTTGAGCAATTGACAGAATTGAACATAGTTATGAGAATATCTAGGTATGATCATGTATATAGGCATCACGTCCGAGACAAGTAGACCAACTCCTACCTGGATCTACTGTCACTGGGAAAGAGAATAGAGTAACGCTTTAAGCAAGATGACATGATGTAGAGGGATAAACTCATGCAATATGATATAAACCCCATATTATTATCCTCGATGGCAACAATACAATACGTGCCTTGCTGCCCCTACTGTCACTGGGAAAGGACACCGCAAGATTGAACCCAAAGCTAAGCACTTCTCCCATTGCAAGAAAGATCAATCTAGTAGGCCAAACCAAACTGATAATTCGAAGAGACTTGCAAAGATAACCAATCATACATAAAAGAATTCAGAGAAGATTCAAATATTGTTCATAGATAAACTTGATCATAAACCCACAATTCATCGGTCTCAACAAACACACCGCAAAAGAAGATTACATCGAATAGATCTCCACAAGAGAGGGGGAGAACTTTGTATTGAGATCCAAAAAGAGAGGAGAAGCCATCTAGCTAATAACTATGGACCCGTAGGTCTGAAGTAAACTACTCACACTTCATCGGAGGAGCTATGGTGTTGATGTAGAAGCCCTCCATGATCGATGCCCCCTCCGGCGGAGCTCCGGAAATGGCCCCAAGATGGGATCTCATGGATACAGAAAGTTACGACGGTGGAATTAGGGTTTTGGCTCCGTATCTGGTAGTTTGGGGGTACGTAGGTATATATAGGAGGAAGGAGTACATCGGTGGAGCAACGTGGGCCCCATGAGGGTGGAGGGCGCGCCTGGGGGGGGGGGGGGTAGGCGCGCCCCCTACCTTGTGCCTTCCTGGTTGATGTCTTGACGTAGGGTCCAAGTCCTGTGGATCATGTTCGTTCCAAAAATCACGTTCCCGAAGGTTTCATTATGTTGGACTCTGTTTGATATTCTTTTTCTGCGAAACTCTGAAATAGGCAAAAAACAACAATTCTAGGCTGGGCCTCCGCTAATAGGTTAGTCCCAAAAATAATATAGAAGTGTATAATAAAGCCCAATAAGGTTCAAAACAGGATATAATATAGCATGGAACAATAAAAAATTATAGATACGTTGGAGACGTATCAAGCATCCCCAAGCTTAATTCCTGCTCGTCCTCGAGTAGGTAAATGATAAAAACAGAATTTTTGATGTGGAATTCTACTTGGCATAATTTCAATGTAATTCTCTTAATTGTGGTATGAATATTCAGACCCGAAAGATTCAAGACAAAAGTTCAATATTGACATAGAAATAATGATACTTCGAGCATACTAACTAAGCAATTATGTCTCTTCAAAATAACATGGCCAAAGAAAGTTATCCCTACAAAATCATATAGTCTGGCTATGCTCCATCTTCACCACACAAAGTATTTAAATCATGCACAACCCCGATGACAAGCCAAGCAATTGTTTCATACTTTTGGTGTTCTCAAACTTTTTCAATCTTCAGGCAATACATGAGCGTGAGCCATGGACATAGCACTATATGTGGAATAGAATGGTGGTTGTGGAGAAGACAAAAAGGGAGAAGATAGTCTCACATCAACTAGGCATATCAACGGGGTATGGAGATGCCCATTAATAGATATCAATGTGAGTGAGTAGGGATTACCATGCAACGGATGCACTAGAGCTATAAGTATATGAAAGCTCAACAAAAAGAACTAAGTGAGTGTGCATCCAGCTTGCTTGCTCACGAAGACCTAGGGCATTTTGAGGAAGCCCATCGTTGGAATATACAAGCCAAGTTCTATAATGAAAAATTCCCACTAGTATATGAAAGTGATAGCATAGGAGACTCTCTATCATGAAGATCATGGTGCTACTTTGAAGCACAAGATTGGGAAAAAAGATAGTAGTATTCCCCCTTTTTATTTATTTATTTATTCTTTTTTGGGCCTTCTTTTTTTATTTGACATTTCTCTTTTTTTGGTACAATAGTCTATGAATGATCATCACACTTCTATTTATTTACAACTCAATGATTACAACTCGATACTAGAACAAAGTATGACTCTATATGAATGCCTCCGGCGGTATACCGGGATAGCAATGATGCATGAGTGACTTATATGAAAGAATTATGAACGGTGGCTTTGCCATAACTAAAATGTCAACTACATTATCATGCAAAGCAATATGACAATGATGGAGCGTGTCATAGTAAACAGAACGGTGGAAAGTTGCATGGCAATATATCTCGGAATGGCTATGGAAATGTCATGATAGGTAGGTATGGTGGCTTATTTGAGGAAGGTATATGGTGGGTGTATGATACCGGCGAAAGCTGCGCGGTATTAGAGAGGCTAGCAATGGTGGAAGGGTGAGAGTGCTTATAATCCATGGACTCAACATTAGTCATAAAGAACTCACATACTTATTGCAAAAATCTATTAGTTATCGAAGCAAAGTACTACGTGCATGCTCCTAGGGGGATAGATTGGTAGGAAAATGAAGGAAATATTCCCTAGAGGCAATAATAAAGTTATTATTTATTTCCTTATATCATGATAAATGTTTATTATTCATGCTAGAATTGTATTAACCGGAAACATAATAAATGTGTGAATACATAGGCAAACAGTATGTCACTAGTATGCCTCTACTTGACTAGCTCGTTGATCAAAGATGGTTATGTTTCTTGACCATAGACATGAGTTGTCATTTGATTAACGGGATCACATCATTAGGAGAATGATGTGATTGACTTGACCCATTCCGTTAGCATAGCACTTGATCGTTTAGTTTGTTGCTATTGCTTTCTTCATGACTTATACATGTTCCTATGACTATGAGATTATGCAACTCCCGTTTACCAGAGGAACACTTTGTGTGCTACCAAATGTCACAACGTAACTGGGTGATTATAAAGGTGATCTACAGGTGTCTCCAAAGGTACTTGTTGGGTTGGCGTATTTCGAGATTAGGATTTGTCACTCCGATTGTCGGAGAGGTATCTCTGGGCCCACTCGGTAATGCACATCACTATAAGCCTTGCAAGCATTGCAACTAATGAGTAAGCTGCGGGATGATGTATTACGGAACGAGTAAAGAGACTTGCCGGTAACGAGATTGAACTAGGTATTGAGATACCGACGATCAAATCTCGGGCAAGTAACATACTGATGACAAAGGGAACAACGTATGTTGTTATGCGGTCTGACCGATAAAAGATCTTCGTAGAATATGTAGGAGCCAATATGAGCATCCAGGTTCCGCTATTGGTTATTGATCGGAGACGTGTCTCGGTCATGTCTACATTGTTCTCGAACCCGTAGGGTCCGCACGCTTAACGTTACGATGACAGTTTTATTATGAGTTTATATATTTTGATGTACCGAAGGTTGTTTGGAGTCCCGGATATGATCACGGACATGACGAGGAGTCTCGAAATGGTCGAGACATAAAGATCAATATATTGGACGGCTATATTCGGACACCGGAAGTGTTTCTGGTGATTTCGGAGAAAACCGGAGTGCCGGAAGGGTTACCGGAACCCCTCAGGGAAGTATTGGGCCTTAGTGGGCCTGAGGGGAGAGAGGGCAGCATCCCAGGAGGTGGCGCGCCCCCTCCCATGGGGAGTCCGAATTGGACTAGGGGAGGGGGGCGCGACCCCTCTTTCCCTCTCCCTCTCCCTCTCTTTCCTTCCCCCTTCTCTCCTCCTAGTTGGACTAGGAAAGGGAGTCCTATTCCTACTAGGAGGAGGACTCCCCCCTCCTTGGTGCGCCCCAAGGGCCGGCCGGCCTCTCCCCCTTGCTCCTTTATATACAGGGGCAGGGGGCACCGCTAGACACACAAGTTGATCTTCGTGATCGTTCTCTTAGCCGTGTGCGGTGCCCCCCTCCACCATAATCCCCGATAATATTGTAGCAGTGCTTAGGCGAAGCCCTGCGACGATAGAACATCAAGATCGTCACCACGCCGTCATGCTGACGGAACTCTTCCCCGACACTTTGCTGGATCGGAGTCCGGGGATCGTCATCGAGCTGAACGTGTGCTAGAACTTGGAGGTGCCGTAGTTTCGGTGCTTGATCGGTTGGGTCGTGAAGACGTATGACTACATCAACCGCGTTGTGATAAGGCTTCCGCTTCCGGTCTACGAGGGTACGTAGACAACACTCTCCCCTCTAGTTGCTATGCATCACCATGATCTTGCGTGTGCGTAGGAATTTTTTTGAAATTACTACGTTCACCAACAGTGGCATCTGAGCCTAGGTTTTATGCGTTGATGTTGTGCACGAGTAGAACACAAGTGAGTTGTGGGCGATATAAGTCATACTGCTTACCAGCATGTCATACTTTGGTTCGGCGGTATTGTTGGATGAAGCGGCCCGGACTGACATTACGCGTACGCTTACGCGAGACTGGTTTTACCGCCGTGCTATGCACACAGGTGACTAGCGGGTGTCAGTTTCTCCAACTTTAGTTGAACCAAGTGTGGCTACGCCCGGTCCTTGCGAAGGTTAAAACAGCACCAACTTGACAAACTATCGTTGTGGTTTTGATGCGTAGGTAAGAACGGTTCTTGCTAAGCCCGTAGCAGCCACGTAAAACTTGCAACAACAAAGTAGAGGACGTCTAACTTGTTTTTGCAGGGCATGTTGTGATGTGATATGGTCAAGACATGATGCTAAATTTTATTGTATGAGATGATCATGTTTTGTAACCGAGTTATTGGCAATTGGCAGGAGCCATATGGTTGTCGCTTTATTGTATGCAATGCAATTGCGCTGTAATGCTTTACTTTATCACTAAGCGGTAGCGATAGTCGTGGAAGCATAAGATTGGCGAGACGACAACGATGCTACGATGGTGATCAAGGTGTCGCGCCGGTGACGATGGTGATCATGACGGTGCTTCGAAGATGGAGATCACAAGCACAAGATGATGATGGCCATATCATATCACTTATATTGATTTTTTTGACTATTTACTGCAAGGCAACAGCCTCACAGTCCTTTATTAATAAAATGCAAGAAAGTTACAATCTTAGGATGTACAGAGTAAAGAAAGGATACTTACAAGAAAAGGCTTAGAAAGGTTAGCTATCCAAGACAGAAGACTATCTCTATATTTACATTTAATCCTATGAGAAAGAAGAGAGATGTCATGAATGAAATTTCTTCTCCAAGCTCTGAATGTTGGTTGTTCATTTATGAAAGTCTTCCCATTCCTTTGTATCCAAATGTTCCAGGTAGCAGTGAATATAACCTCAGAGAAAAAAGGGAACCCAAAATCCTTCCTAACTGCTTGTGCCATTTCGTGTGTGGTTTGGTTCGTTGAACTGTCCAAGAAATTCCAAGATAGTTCCAAACCCTTTGGCTAAAGTTGCAAGCAAAGAAGAGATGAGCCAGATCCTCATGTTGTGCAAGGTTGCATAGCACACATGTGCCATCCCGGATGATCCAATGTCGACGTTGCATCATATCCCTGGTATTCAGGCGATCCATTAACAAAAGCCAACCGAAAACTTTTATTTTTAACGTGCATGCACATTTCCAAATCCACCATAAAATTGGGTCAACCACTAGGTGTGAGAAGCAAGAATCATAATATATTTTTGACAGGAAGACTCCAGTCTTTGATGGCCATTTCCAAATATCCTTGCTCTCACCATCCAGATTGATCAAAGGCAGGAGGGCCTGTAATTGCGTGAGTTCCGAGAAGGCCTCCTTTGTCGGTGTACTAGAGTAGGGGTACCCTAGTATCCCGAACTTGTGCACGGGCAGTCGCAGCATCCCGCGGCAAGGCTTGCCGGGTGACCGCCAAGGTCCTCCGTGGTTCCCCTGGAGCCATTCAAGGAGACAAGACCCCGGCAGGAGGAGCTTGCCGGGAAGGCCAACTAAGGCACCTCAAGACCCCGGCAAGAGGAGCTTGCCGGGAAGGCCGCCCAAGGCACCTCAAGGAACTTGCCGCGGCGTGCCACGCGTCCCGGCAAGGCCTGGTGAGCGACAAGCTCCCGGACGCGACAAAACAACGACCGTGGCAAGGCGCTTGCCGCGTCAAGCCACCACTCCGTGCCCGCGCTCCAGCACATCCACCAACGTGTCGCTCTGGGACCCTTCCCAGCGTACGTGGCGGGAGGCTGTGCAGCCAGCGGTGAGCGGTGGCAAGCGGCGCTGACAAGATTGCCGCCATGGTGAGCGGTGGCGTCCCTGACGGTCCCTTTTACACTGTTTAGGCGACGCAGACGGGCATTTAAGGCCCTTGTCCCCTGCCGTCAGGGTTAGGTATGATACACTGTAGCAGGTAGCTGTACCAGCCGCAGCACCTTTCCCTTTTTTGCCCTTGTCTACGTTGCCACCTGTCGGTGACCCCTTGAGCATATAAAAGGAGGCCCATGCGCAACATAGAGGGGGATTAGCTGGTTCGAACACTCACGCTCGGTCTCGTTAGCTACTGAAGTGTACTGTAGCACTTCGCGCTCCCGAGCAAGAAATCAATACAAACCACAAAGCAGGAGTAGGGTTTTACGCATCCGTGCGACCCGAACCTGGGTAAACTGCTCGTGTGTTTCACCTCGATCCGCTCATTGCACGGCCTCCGCCCCCGCCGAACCGAAAGGGACTCGGCCCGCTGGTCCCATAGGTGCCCCGAGGGAGCCTTCCTTTCCTTGAGAAAAAAGAAAGAAGAGAAAATAAAGATCTAGAGCCTTGCGGCTCGTTATTGCTTACCGGGGAGTAGGTGCTGCACAAAGTGTCAGATCATATATGCAAAAAATAGAATGCACGAAAATGACAAAATGTGCGGAGCACATGAGCTTTACTTATGCACGGGGTCTGCGCCCGACTTTGTACAAAGGATTACATGCAACAGCGGCAAGACTTGTACAAAAGGTGGTTGCCGGAACAGGTTCCGGCAACCGCGCCTTACGGGAAAAACTTACGAAGATGCTCAATATTCCAGGAGTTGCTCACCGGAATGCCATCTTCGGTCTCGAGGCGGACAGCGCCAGGCCTAGTGACTCGTTTCACCCGGTAAGGGCCTTCCCACTTTGGCGTCAACTTGTTGGAATTCTTGGTGGACTGAACACGCCGAAGAACAAGGTCGCCTTCCTCGAGACTTCTGGCGTTAACTTTGCGGCTATGGTAGCGGCGCAAAGCTTGCTGGTAGCGAGCAGCTCGCACAGCAGCCTGAAGACGGTCTTCCTCAAGGAGCAGCGCGTCGTCTTGTCGCAGCTGCTCTTGCTCAAGCTCGTCATAAGCGAGCACTCGAGGTGACCTGTATATGAGTTCTGTGGGGATAACTGCCTCTGCTCCATAGACTAGAGCGAAAGGTGTCTGGCCAGTGGCTCGATTTGGCGTCGTTCTGATCGACCAAAGAACCACCGACAGCTCCTCGATCCAGTTTTTCCCGCACTTGTGCAGCCTGTCAAAAGTCCTAGTCTTGAGCACGCGCAGCACTTCAGCATTTGCCCTCTCCGCTTGACCGTTGCTTCTCGGGTGAGCAACAGAAGCGAAACAGACCTTGGCGCCAAGATCTTGGACGTACTGCATGAAGGTGCGGCTCGTGAATTGTGTGCAGTTGTCGGTGATTATCCTGTTAGGGATCCCGAAGCGGCAAACAATCGACCTGAAGAACTTGACTGCTGACTGTGCTGTCACCTTCCTCACTGGTTCCACTTCCGGCCACTTTGTGAACTTGTCGATTGCAACGTACAAGTACTCAAAGCCCCCGACTGCTCGGGGAAAGGGGCCGAGGATGTCGAGCCCCCAGACCGAAAATGGCCAGGATAAAGGGATCGTCTGGAGAGCTTGAGCTGGTTGGTGTATCTGCTTGGAATGGAACTGGCACGCTTCACACTTGGTTACTTGTGCAGTTGCATCCTGGAGGGCTGTCGGCCAAAAGAAACCTTGCCGGAACGCTTTGCCGACAAGTGCTCTTGCGCCAATGTGGTGACCACATATGCCTCCATGTATCTCTGCCAACAGCTTTTGTCCGTCTTCCCGGTGAATACACTTCAATTTCACACCATTGAGTCTTCTTCTGTACAGTGTCTTGTCGACAAACTGGTACATACTTGACTGCCGGGCTACTCTTTCCGCTTCTTCTTGCTCTTCGGGAAGTTCTCCTGTCTGAAGGAAACGGACAATCTGCTGTGCCCATGCTGGAGCTTGTGGCTCGACAACAAGGACTAAAGGCAAATCTGCTGCTGCGGGAACATCCGCTTCTACAGCGAGAACCTGCGGCTCTGCCGGAGCTTGACGTTCCCCGGCAAGCTTGCCGGAGCAAAACTTGTCGGGAGCTTCTGCTTCAACGGAACAAACCCTAGGGCTTGCCGGAGCATATTGCTCCTCAGCACTCTTGGTGTTGATCTCAGCTGCTGCGGGAACATCCGCTTCTACGGCGAGAACCCGTGGCTCTGCCGGAGCTTGACGTTCCCCGACAAGCTTGCCGGAGCAAAACTTATCGGGAGCCTCTGCTTCAACGGAACAAACCCTAAGGCTTGTCGGAGCAGACTGCTCCTCAGCGCCTTTGGCGTTGATCTTGGGGACCTTCTTGGCGGCGGCTTCGGGAAGCTCTGCCGGTAAATAGTCACCAGAAATCAACTTCCTCTTCTTGTTCTGTCCAGTTGATGGCGTTACGGACGGTTGAGTCAGCTTGAGCACAAAGATCCCTGGTTCCACAGGTAACTTGAGCGCGGCGCACTTTGACAGGCCATCAGCAATGGCGTTCTGAGCTCTTGGAACATGTTCCATTTGTAGACCGTCAAAGTGCTCTTCTAGCTTTCTCACTTCGTCGACGTAGGCTTCCATCAACGGACTCTGATAGTTCTTGTTTACTTGGCGGACGACAAGCTGTGAATCACCCCTGACAATGAGCTTCTTGATCCCAAGGTCTGCCGCGATCTTGAGACCGGCAAGCAAGCCTTCATACTCTGTAGTATTGTTTGTTGCTTGCTCCTTGGGAAAGTGCATCTGGACTACGTACTTGAGGTGCTCTCCGGTGGGTGCGACAAGCAGCACACCAGCGCCAGCGCCTTGCAGCGAAAAGGCACCATCAAAGTACATCAACCACTCTTTGCTTGCTTCCTTGACGGGGATGCTCGTCTCTGGAATTTCTTCATATGGTGTTGGCGTCCATTCTGCTATGAATTCTGCCAATGCTCTGCTCCCGATAGTTGAAGTGCTCTCAAACTTGAGGCCAAAGCTTGACAGTTCCAGTGCCCACTCAACAATCCTGCCTGTCGCTTCTGGATTCTGTAGTATCCTCTTCAGCGGAAAGCGAGTGACAACTGTGATCTCATGTGCTTGGAAGTAATGGCGCAGCTTTCTCGAGGCCATGAGAAGGCCAAAAAGCAATTTCTGCACGCCAGAATACCTTGACCTAGCCCCCTGCAGAAGGGAACTGACAAAGTAAACTGGGCGCTGCACCATTTTCTTCTGTGTCTCCTCGTGCATCTGCGCAGATCCATCTTTGTCGGGACCAGAGCTTGCCGGGGATGCCCCTTGCTTGTCGCTGGATGCGCTTGTCGTTGTTGTTGGCTCGTCATCTGCCTCCCTCCCTGCTACTAACGTAGCACTAACCACTTGATTGGTTGCCGGTATGTACAGCAGCAACTTCTCTTGTGGCTTAGGTGCGACAAGTATTGGAGGGGAGGACAGGTATCTCTTCAAGTCTTGCAGCGCAGCCTCCGCTTCCGGAGTCCATTTCATTGGTCCTGCCTTTTTCAATAATTTGAAAAACGGCAAGGCACGCTCAGCAGACCTAGAGATAAACCTGCTAAGAGCAGCCACGCAACCGGCAAGTCTTTGTACATCCTTGACGCGCTTTGGTGCTTCAATCTGCTCAATGGCCTTGATCTTATCGGGATTGGCTTCAATTCCCCGCTGAGACACGAAGAACCCGAGAAGCTTGCCGGAGGGGACTCCAAACACACACTTCTCGGGGTTGATCTTGAGGCTGATCTTGCGCAGATTTGCAAAGGTCTCGTCTAAATCTTGAATCAGAGTCGCCTTGTCCTTGCTCTTGACCACTATTTCATCCATGTAGGCTTCCACATTTCTGTGTATTTGTGGCTCCAGAGCGACATGGACTACTCTTGCAAATGTTGAACCAGCGTTTTTTAATCTGAAAGGCATCCGTATAAAATAGTACGTGCCACATGGAGTAATAAATGCGGTCTTCTCCTCATCCTCTTCTGCCATGAAGATCTGATGGTATCCTGAGTATGCGTCAAGAAATGAAAGCATATCACATCCAGCTGTGGAGTCAACAATCTGGTCAATGCGCGGCAAAGGAAATGGGTCTTTGGGACAAGCTTTGTTAACATCGGTAAAATCGATACAAAGTCTCCATTTCCCATTTGCCTTGCGCACGACTACAGGATTGGCCAACCACGTAGGATGGAGCACTCCTCTGACCAGGCCTGCTGCTTCCAATTTCTTGATCTCTTCTGCAATAAATTCTTGGCGCTCCACTGCTTGCTTCCTGACCTTCTGCTTGACGGGCCGCGCTTGAGGACAAACAGCAAGGTGGTGCTCAATTACTTTCCTGGGAACACCGGGGATGTCAGACGGTTGCCACACAAACACGTCGACATTCGCCCGCAGGAAAGCAATGAGCGCGCTTTCCTATTTAGGGTCGAGAGTGGCACTGATGGTGAAAGTACCACCAGTGCCGTCCTCCTTGGCGGACACCTTCTTCGTCTCTGGCGGAGCTGCCATTGTCTTCTTACACTTGCCGGTGGAGCTCGATGGTGCGTCCTCGACGGCAGCGCAGCACTCCGAAGAGGTGCGCTTGCCGGAGTGGGCATCAGAACTCTTGCCGGACTTGGAAAGGAGAAGATAATGGTATGGACCAGGCGTCATTCAAGAAAGTTTCGCCTTGCCGGGAAGCAAACAACAGAAAAGCTAAGTTGCCAAAGTTTGAGCAATTAGATTTTTTGATTTTTAGTTATCTCCCTTGAACGGCCGCACTTTGTATGGAAAACCTGTGCGCGGAGGAACCAACTCGTAGCTAGTTGCGCCCTTACTTTGTTTCGAGTCCGCTCAACAACTTAAGTGAGCTGCAACTAGTTGCGACAAGGTTTCTTGTCGGTAGCGGCACCGCCAGCAGGCTGCTGACGTTCCGCACTTAGCGCTCGCGGCTCAGGTGCCTGCACCGGCAAGTTCCCTCAAAGCGTAGGGCGAAGACATACAAAGGGAGGAATCAAATAAAGGGAATAACATTGCAATCATTACCCAGAATAAAGTTACATTACAAAGATAGCTTGTCGCAACTTTAATAGATTGTTTTCATAACATGATAAACAGCGACAAGGAAAGAAGAAACGGGCGGCCTAATCTACGCGATCGCCCTCGATCCTCTTGATCCCGCTCACCTTGTCCACAATGGGTGCGACAAGGGCCTTGAGGAAGACTGCCCGCTCCTTCCGCAGCGCCGCAAGCCGCTGCGCCTCGGTCGACTTCACGACCTTCCCCTTGTCGGCTTTTGGAGCCATGGCGGAAGTGGTGGAGGAGGTCGACGGCGTTGGTGATGCTGGTGGCGATGGGGGGCGGAGCGCTGCTCTCTTTAGGCTTTGGGAAGACGAGGGAGCGGCGGAGATTTCTGAGATTGGAAGCAGCAACAGGCGAATGTGCGAACTGCCCCTGTTTCCCCTGCTTATAAAGAGGGAGGGGGCGGACGTTCCGCATTTCCAAATAAAGTAACCACCCACGATCTCTCCCACGACGCCACATTCAACGCGTGCCGTTCGGGGAGGGTGCGGTGGATACGGAGAAAGATACGGCGTAACCTAGGCCGCGCGTGCCCGTGCCCTGTTTTGGGCCTGGCCCAACAGCGCTCGGCACCGTGTATGGCCCAGGCCCGGGGGCTCCTGTCGGTGTACTAGAGTAGGGGTACCCTAGTATCCCGAACTTGTGCACGGGCAGTCGCAGCATCCCGCGGCAAGGCTTGCCGGCTGACCGCCAAGGTCCTCCGTGGTTCCCCTGGAGCCATTCAAGGAGACGAGACCCATGCAAGAGGAGCTTGCCGGGAAGGCCAACTAAGGCACCTCAAGACCCCGGCAAGAGGAGCTTGCCGGGAAGGCCGCCCAAGGCACCTCAAGGAACTTGCCGCGGCGCGCCACGCATCCTGGCAAGGCCTGGTGAGCGACAAGCTCCCGGACGCGACAAAACAACGACCGCGGCAAGGCGCTTGCCACGGCAAGCCACCACTCCATGCCCGCGCTCCAGCACATCCACCAACGTGTCGCTCTGGGACCCTTCCCAGCGTACGTGGCGGGAGGCTGTGCAGCCAGCGGTGAGCGGTGGCAAGCGGCGCTGACAAGATTGCCGCCGTGGCGAGCGGTGGCGTCCCTGACGGTCCCTTTTACACTGTTTAGGCGACGCAGACGGGCATTTAAGGCCCTTGTCCCCTGCCGTCAGGGTTAGGTATGATACACTGTAGCAAGTAGCTGTACCAACCGCAACACCTTTCCCTTTTTTGCCCTTGTCTACGTTGCCACCTGTCGGTGACCCCTTGAGCATATAAAAGGAGGCCCATGCACAACATAGAGGGGGGTTAGCTGGTTCGAACACTCACGCTCGGTCTCGTTAGCTGCTGAAGTGTATTGTAGCACTTCGCGCTCCCGAGCAAGAAATCAATACAAACCACAAAGCAGGAGTAGGGTTTTACACATCCGTGCGGCCCGAACCTGGGTAAACTGCTCATGTGTTTCGCCTCGATCCGCTCTTTGCACGGCCTCCGCCCCCGCCGAACCGAAAGGGACTCGGCCCGCCGGTCCCATAGGTGCCCGTGGATCAGTACCCCGGCATCCTTCGAAAGAGGCAAATGGAAATGATCGAAGATATCAGGCTGCTCCATAAAGTCCTTGACTGTAACTGCATCATCCACAACAAATGAGTGTAGCCGAGGGAAACAATCCTGCAAGAGGACAACACGATTTCCATCACTTATATTGATTGCATGTGATGTTTATATTTTATGCATCTTATCTTGCTTTGATTGATGGTAGCATTATAAGATGATCCCTCACTAAATTATCAAAGTATAAGTGTTCTCCCGGGGTATGCACCGTTGTGAAAGTTCTTCGTGCTGAGACAACACATGATGATCAGGTGTGATAGGCTCTACATTCAAATACAACGGGTGCAAAACAGTTGCACACGCGGAATACTCAGGTTAAACTTGATGAGCCTAGTATATAACTGATATGGCCTCGGAACACGGAGACCGAAAGGTCGAGCGTGAATCATATAGTAGATATGATCAACATATTGATGTTCACCATTGATACTACTCCATCTCACGTGATGATCGAACATGGTTTAGTTGATTTGGATCACGTGATCACTTGGAGGATTAGAGGGATGTCTATCTAAGTGGGAGTTCTTAAGTAATATGATTAATTGAACTTTAATTTATCATGAACTTAGTCCTGGTAGTATTAGCATATCTATGTTGTAGATCAATAGCTCGCGTTTAGCTCCCCTGTTTTATTTTTGACATGTTCCTAGAGAAAACTAAGTTGAAAGATGTTAGTAGCAATGATGCGGATTGTATCCATGATCTGAGGTTTATCCTCATTGCTGCACAGAAGAATTATGTCTTTGATGCACCGCTAGGTGACAAACCTATTGCAGGAGCAGATGCAGATGTTATGAACATTTGTCTAGCTCAATATGATGACTACTTGATAGTTTAGTGCACCATGCTTAAACGGCTTAGAATCGGGACTTCAAAGACATTTTGAACCTCATGGACCATATGAGATGTTCTAGGAGTTGAAGTTAATATTTCAAGCAAATACCCGAGTTGAGAGATATGTAGTCTCCAACAAGTTCTATAGCTAAAAGATGGAGGAGAATAGCTCAAGCAGTGAGCATGTGCTCAGATTGTCTGGGTACTACAATCGCTTGAATCAAGTGGGAGTTAATCTTCCAGATAAGATAGTGATTGACAGAATTCTCTAGTCACCATCACCAAGTTAGTAGAACTTCGTGATGAAATATTATATGCAAGGGATAACGGAAATGATTCCCAAGCTCTTCGTAATGTTGAAATCAACGAAGGTAGAAATCAAGAAAAATATCAAGTGTTGATGGTAGACAAGACCACTAGTTTCAAGAAAAGGGCAAAGGGAAGAAGGGGAACTTCAGGAAGAACGGCAAGCAAGTTGCTGCTCAAGTGAAGAAGCCCAAGTCTGGTCCTAAGCCTGAGACTAAAGTGCTTCTACTGCAAAGGGACTGGTCACTGGAAGTGGAACTACCCCAAGTATTTGGCGGATAAGAAGGATGGCAAAGTGAACAAAGGTATATTTGATATACAGATTATTGATGTGTATTTTACTAGTGTTCGTAGCAACCCCCCGGTATTTGATACTGGTTTAGTTGCTAAGAGTAGTAACTCGAAACGGGAGTTGCAGAATGAACAGAGACTAGTTAAGGGTGAAGTGACAATGTGTGTTGGAAGTGGTTCCAAGATTGAATGATCATCATCGCACACTCCCTATACTTTCGGGATTAGTGTTGAACCTAAATAAGTGTTATTTGGTGTTTGCATTGAGCATGAATATGATTTGATCATGTTTATTGCAATATGGTTCTTCATTTAAGTAAGAGAATAAATTGTTGTTCTGTTTACATATATGGTTACACGCCCAATGAAAATGGTTCGTTGGATCTCGATCATAGTGATACACATATTCATAATATTGAAACCAAAAGATGCAAAGTTAATAATGATAGTGCAACTTATTTGTGGCACTGTCGTTTAGGTCATATTGGTGTAAAGCGCATGAAGAAACTCCATGCTGATGGGATTTTGGAATCACTTGATTATGAATCACTTGGTGCTTGCGAACCATGCCTTATGGGCAAGATGAATAAAAACTCCGTTCTCCGGAACAATGGAGCGAGGAACTGACTTATTGGAAATCATGCATACTGATGTATGTGGTCCGATGAATATTGAAGCTCGCGGCAGGTATCATTATTTTCTGATCTTCATAGATGATTTGAGCAGATATGAGTATATCTACTTGATGAAACACAAGTCTGAAACATTTGAGAAGTTCAAAGGATTTCAGAGTGAAGTGGAGAATCATCGTAACAAAATAAAAGTTTCTACGATATGATCGCAGAAGTAAAATATTTGAGTTACGAGTTTGGCCTTCAGTTAAAACAATGTGAAATAGTTTCACTACTCACGCCACCTGGAACACCACAGTGTAATGGTGTGTCCGAACGTCGTAACCGTGCTTTATTAGATATGGTGCGATCTATGACGTCTCTTACTGATTTACCACTATCATTTTGGGGTCATGCGTTAGAAACAGCTACATTCACATTAAATAGGGCACCATCTAAATCTGTTGAGACGACACCGTATGAACTATGGTTTGGCAAGAAACCTAAGCTGTCGTTTCTTAAAGTTTGAGGTTGCAATGCTTATGTGAAAAAGTTTCAACCTGATAAGCTCAAACCCAAATCGGAGAAGTGCGTCTTCATAGGATACCCAAAAAGAAAATGTTGGGTACACCTTCTATCACAGATCCGAAGGCAAGTTATTCATTGCTGAGAATGGATCCTTTCTAGAGAAGGAGTTTCTCTCGAAAGAAGTGAGTGGGAGGAAAGTAGAACTTGATGAGGTAACTGTACCTGCTCCCTTATTGGAAAGTAGTTCATCATAGAAATCTGTTCCTGTGACTACTACACCAATTAGTGAGGAAGCTAATGATGGTGATCATGTAACTTCAGATCAAGTTACTACCGAACCTCATAGGTAAACTAGAGTGAGATCGCACCAGAGTGGTACGGTAATCCTGTTCTGGAGGTCATGTTACTTGACCATGACGAGCCTACAAACTATGAGGAAGCAATGATGAGCCCAGATTTCGCGAAATGGCTTGAGGCCATGAAATCTGAGATGAGATCCATGTATGAGAACAAAGTATGGACTTTGATTGACTTGCCCAATGATCGGCGAGCCATTGAGATTAAATGGATCTTCAAGAGGAAGACGGACGGTGATAGTTGTGTTACTATCTACAAAGCTAGAATTGTCGCAAAAAGGTTTTCGACAAGTTCAAGGTGTTGACTACGGTGAGAGTTTCTAACTCGTATCTATGCTTAAGTCTGTCCGAACCATGTTAGCAATTGCCGCATTTTATGAAATCTGGCAAATGGATAAAAAAAACTGCATTGTTTAATGGATTTATTAAAGAAGAGCTCTATATGATGCAACCAGAAGGTTTTGTCAATCCTAAAGGTACTAACAAAATATGCAAGCTCTAGCGATCCATCTATGGACTGGTGCAAGCATCTCGGAGTTGGAATATATGCTTTGATAAGTTGATCAAAGCATATAGTTTTATACAGACTTGCGATGAAGCCTGTATTTACAATAAAGTGAGTGGGAGCACTACAGAATTTCTGATATGTATATGTGAATGAAATATTGTTGATCAGAGATAATGTAGAATTATTCTGCAAATCATAAAGGAATGTTTGAAAAGGAGTTTTTCAAAGAAAGACCTCGGTGAAGCTGCTTACATATTGAGCATCAAGATCTATAGAGATAGATCAAGACACTTGATCAGTTTTTTCAATAAGTACATACCTTGACAAGATTTTGAAGTAGTTCAAAATGGAACAGTCAAAGAAAGAGTTCTTTCCTGTGTTACAAGGTGTGAAACTGAGTAACACTCAAAACCCGACCATAGGTTCTATAAAGTATGCCATGCTGTGTACCAGACCTATTGTATACCCTGCCCTATGTTTGGCAAGGGAGTACAATAGTGATCTAGGAGTAGATCACTAGACATTGGTCAAAATTATCCTTAGTGGAATAAGGATATGTTTCTCGATTATGGAGGTGACAAAAGGTTCGCCGTAAAGGGTTACGTCGATGTAAGTTTTGACACTGATCCAGATGACTCAAAGTCTCAATCTGGATACATATTGAAAGTGGGAGCAATTAGCTAGAGTAGCTCCGTGCAAAGCATTGTTGACATAGAAATTTGCAAAATACTTACGGATCTGAATGTGGCAGACCTGTTGACTAAACTTCTCTCACAAGCAAAACATGATCACACCTTAGTACTCTTTGGGTGTTAATCACATAGCGATGTGAACTAGATTATTGACTCTAGTAAGCCCTTTGGGTGTTGGTTACATGTTGATGTGAACTATGGGTGTTAATCACATGGTGATGTGAACTATTGGTATTAAATCACATGGCGATGTGAACTAGATTATTGACTCTAGTGCAAGTGGGAGACTGAAGGAAATATGCTCTAGAAGCAATAATAAAGTTATTATTTATTTCCTTATATCATGATAAATGTTTATTATTCATGCTAGAATTGTAATAACCGGAAACATAATACATGTGTGAATACATAGACAAACAATATGTCACTAGTATGCCTCTACTTTACTAGCTCGTTGATCAAAGATGGTTATGTTTCCTGACCATAGACATGAGTTGTCATTTGATTAACGGGATCACATCATTAGGAGAATGGTGTGATTGACTTGACCCATTCCGTTAGCATAGCACTTGATCGTTTAGTTTGTTGCTATTGCTTTCTTCATGACTTATACATGTTCCTATTACTATGAGATTATGCAACTCCCGTTTACCAGAGGAACACTTTGTGTGCTACCAAACGTCACAACGTAACTGGGTGATTATAAAGGTGATCTACAGGTGTCTCCAAAGGTACTTGTTGGGTTGGCGTATTTCGAGATTAGGATTTGGCACTCAGATTGTCGGAGAGGTATCTCTGGGCCCACTCGGTAATGCACATCACTATAAGCCTTGCAAGCATTGCAACTAATGAGTTAGCTGCGGGATGATGTATTACGGAACGAGTAAAGAGACTTGCCGGTAACGAGATTGAACTAGGTATTGAGATACCGATGATCAAATCTCGGGCAAGTAACATACCGATGACAAAGGGAACAACGTATGTTGTTATGCGGCCTGACCGATAAAAGATCTTCGTAGAATATGTAGGAGCCAATATGAGCATCCAGGTTCCGCTATTGGTTATTGACCGGAGACGAGTCTCGGTCATGTCTACATTGTTCTCGAACCCGTAGGGTCCGCACGCTTAACGTTACGATGACAGTTTTATTATGAGTTTATATATTTTGATGTACCGAAGGTTGTTTGGAGTCCCGGATATGACCACGGACATGACGTGGAGTCTGAAAATGGTCGAGACATAACGATCGATATATTGGACGGCTATATTCGGACACCGGAAGTGTTTCGGGTGATTTTGGAGAAATCCGGAGTGCCGGAAGGGTTTTCGGAACCCCCCGGGGAAGTATTGGGCCTTAGTGGGCCTGAGGGGAGAGAGAGGGCAGCAGCCCAGGAGGTGGCGCGCCCCCTCCCATGGGGAGTCCGAATTGGACTAGGGGAGGGGGCGCGGCCCCTCTTTCCCTCTCCCTCTCCCTCTCTTTCCTTCCCCCTTCGCTCTTCCTAGTTGGACTAGGAAAGGGGAGTCCTACTCCTACTAGGAGGAGGACTCCCCCCTCCTTGGCGCGCCCCAAGGGCCGGCCGGCCTCTCCCCCTTGCTCCTTTATATATAGGGGCAGGGGGCACCTCTAGACACACAAGTTGATCTTCGTGATCATTCTCTTAGCCGTGTGCGGTGCCCCCCTCCACCATAATCCTCGATAATATTGTACCAGTGCTTAGGCGAAGCCCTGCGATGGTAGAACATCAAGATCGTCACCATGCCGTCGTGCTGACGGAACTCTTCCCCGACACTTTGCTGGATCGGAGTCCGGGGATCGTCATCGAGCTGAACGTGTGCTAGAACTCGGAGGTGCCGTAGTTTCGGTGCTTGATCGGTCGGGCCGTGAAGACGTACGACTACATCAACCGCGTTGTGCTAACGCTTCTGCTTCCGGTCTATGAGGGTACATAGACAACACTCTCCCCTCTCGTTGCTATGAATCACCATGATCTTGCGTGTGCGTAGGAATTTTTTTGAAATTACTACGTTCACCAACAGAAAAGACCATCGCTCGTCTCCGACCGCCACTCATAAGGAAGACAATCAATAAATACATCATGCTCCAACTTCTTAACATAACGGTTCACCATACGTGCATGCTACGGGAATCACAAACTTCAACACAAGCATTTCTCAAATTCACAACTACTCAACTAGCACGACTCTAATATCACCATCTCCATATCTCAAAACAATTATCATGTTTCAAACTTCTCATAGTATTCAACACAATCATAAGAAAAAAAATTATTAATCTTGAGTGCCTAACACAATTAAAGCAAATTACCATGCTGTTTTGTAGGACTCTCAAAATAATCTAAGTGAAGCATGAGAGAACAAAAGTTTCTATAAAACAAATCCACCATCATGCTCTAAAAGATATAAGTGAAGCACATAGAGTATTCTAAAAATTTTCGAATCATGTGTGTATCTCTAAAAAAGGTGTGTACAGCAAGGATGATTGTGGAAAACTAGCAAATAATGACTCAAATAATACAAGACGCTCCAAGCAAAACACATATCATGTGGTAAATAAAAATATAACTCCAAGTAAAGTTACCGATAGAAGTAGACGAAAGAGGGGATGCCTTCCGGGGCATCCCCAAGCTTTGGATTTTAGGTGTCCGTGGATTATCTTGGGGTGCCATGGGCATCCCAAAGCTTAGGCTCTTGCCACTCCTTGTTCCATAATCCATCAAATCTTTTACCCAAAACTTGAAAACTTCACAACACAAAACTTAAAGTAGAAAATCTCGTGAGCTCCGTTAGCGAAAGAAAACAAAACACCGCTTCAAGGTACTGTAATGAACTCATTGTTTATTTATATTGGTGTTAAAACTACTGTATTCCAACGTATCTATGGTTTATAAACTATTTTACTAGCCATAGATTCATCAAAATAAGCAAACAACACACGAAAAACAGAATCTGTCAAAAACAGAACAGCCTGTAGTAATCTGCAGCTAACGCAAGATATGGAACCCCAAAAATTCTAAAATAAATTTCTGGACGTGAGGAATTTATCTATTAATCATCTTCAAAAATAATTAACTAAATATCACTTTCCAAATAAAAATGGCAGCAGTTCTCGTGAGCGCTAAAGTTTCTGTTTTTTACAGCAAGATTAAAAAGACTTTCCCCATGTCTTCCCAACGGTTCTACTTGGCACAAACACTAATTAAACACAAAAAAACACAACCAAAAAAGAGGCTAGATAAATTATTTATTACTAAACATGAGCAAAAATCAAGGAATAAAAATAAAATTGGGTTGCCTCCCAACAAGCGCTATCGTTTAACGCCCCTAACTAGGCATAAAAGCAAGGATAGATCTAGGTGTCTTTAGTTGGTAATTCTTTAATGAGACATCTATCACCCTTAGGATTTTCTTTATTTTTATTAATTATCAAACTTCTAGGCACAAAATAAAAAAAATCATTAGTAGCAAACGGTTCCTTAATGATAGCAAAAAGATTGGGATGAATACTTATAGATTTGAGATCCGCAGTTTCCTTGCTAGAGGATTCACCCTTATTTTTAGGAACATACATAAGCTTGGCAATTTTAGTTGGAGGACTAGGATTATTCTTTACGGAATAAAAAGCGGTTCCCAAGTTGGTAATGATACCCTCAAGTTTATCGATTCTAGTGGAATCCTGATTTATTCTTTCATTAACTATGGGTTCCTTCTCCTTAATATTTTTCAAAGTGACTCCTACTTTAGATCCATATTGAGTAATTTGGTTTTGGATCTTTTTATCCAAATTTTCAATTAACTCTACGGTAGCAACTTTATTTTCAATAATTTCAAGTCTTTGCATTACATGTTCCAAAGTTAACATAGTTCCATTAACCAAAAGAGGGGGTGAGCCAAACAAATCTGTCATAGCATTATAAGAATCAAAAGTGTGGCTACCCAAGAAATTCCCTCCGGTAATGGTATCAAGGACATATTTGTGCCAAGGAATAACGCCTGGATAAAAATTGCGGAGAAGAATGGAAGTAGATTGCTTCCTGGTGGATCTATTTTGAGCATTGCAAATTCTATACCAAGCGTCTTTTAGATTTTCTCCCTCCCTTTGCTTAAAATTAAGAACTTTATTTTTGGGAGACAACGGAGAAGATAGGGAACTAGCAATAACGACAAGCAAGCAATCCGACACACAAGCAAACAAGAGACGGGCAAAAAGAGGCAAATAGAGAAAGAGAGGGAGGATGGAGAGAGAGAGAGAGGGCGAATAAAACAACAAGGGTGAAGTGGGGGAGAGGAAAACGAGAGGAAAATGGCAAATAATGTAATGCGGGAGATAAGGGTTTGTGATGGGTACTTGGTATGTTGACTTTTCCGTAGACTCCCCGGCAACGGCGCCAGAAATCCTTCTTGCTACCTCTTGAGCACTGCGTTGGTTTTCCCTTGAAGAGGAAAGGGTGATGCAGCAGAGCAGCGTAAGTATTTCCCTCAGTTTTTGAGAACAAAGGTATCAACCCAGTAGGAGGCCACGCACGAGTCCCTCGCACCTACACAAACAAATAAACTCCTCGCAACCAACGCGATAAAGGGGTTGTCAATCCCTTCACAGTCACTTACGAAAGTGAGATCTGATAAATATGATAAGATAATATTTTTGTTATTTTTATGATAAAGAGAAATAAACATGCAAGTAAAAATAAATGGCAAAGGAAACAACTAAGTATTGGAAGATTAATATGATGGAAAATAGACCCGGGGGCCATAGGTTTCACTAGTGGCTTCTCTCAAGAGCATAAGTATTATGGTGGGTAAACAAATTACTGTTGAGCAATCGACAGAATTGAGCATAGTTATGAGAATATCTAGGTATGATCATGCATATAGGCATCACGTCTGAGACAAGTAGACCGACTCCTGCCTACATCTACTACTATTACTCCACACATCGACCGCTATCCAGCATGGATCTAGAGTATTAAGTTCAAGAGAACAGAGTAATGCTTTAAGCAAGATGACATGATGTAGAGGGATAAACTCATGCAATATGATATAAACCCCATCTTGTTATCCTCGAGGGCTACAATACAATACGTGCCTTGCTTCCCCTACTATCACTCGGAAAGGACACCGCAAGACTGAACCCAAAGCTAAGCACTTCTCCCATTGCAAGAAAGATCAATCTAGTAGGCCAACCCAAACTGATAATTTGAAGAGACTTGCAAAGAAAACCAATCATACACAAAAGAATTTAGAGAAGATTCAAATATGGTTCATAGATAAACTTGATCATAAACCCACAATTCATCGGTCTCAACAAACACACCGCAAAAGAAGATTACATCGAATAGATCTCCACAAGAGAGGGGGAGAACTTTGTATTGAGATCCAAAAAGCGAGAAGAAGCCACCTAGCTAATAACTATGGACCCGTAGGTCTGAAGTAAACTACTCACACTTCATTAGAGGGGCTATGGTGTTGATGTAGAAGCCCTCCGTGATCGATGCCCCCTCCGGCGGAGCTCCGGAAAAGGCCCCAAGATGGGATCTCGTGGATATAGAAAGTTTCGGCGGTGGAATTAGGGTTTTGGCTACGTATCTGGTAGTTTGAGGGTACGTAGGTATATATAGGAGGAAGGAGTACGTCGGTGGAGCAATGTGGCCCCCCCCCGAGGGTGGAGGGCGCGCCTGGGGGGAGGGGGTAGGCACGCCCCCTACCTTGTGCCTTCCTAGTTGATGTCTTGGCGTAGGGTCCAAGTCCTCTGCATCACGTTCCCGAAGGTTTCATTCCGTTTGGACTCCGTTTGATATTCTTTTTCTGCGAAACTCTGAAATTGGCAAAAAACAGCAATTCTGGGCTGGGCCTCCGGTTAATAGGTTAGTCCCAAAAATAATATAAAAGTGTCTAATAAATCCCAATAAGGTTCGAAACAGGATATAATATAGCATGGAACAATAAAAAATTATAGATACGTTGGAGATGTATTAGCGACTGGGTTCCCAGCCGCCGCACCCAGATCGCCAGACACTGTTTTTTGAAACATAAAATCGGCCAAACATGACACAATTTCGTCCAAACTAGGCGATTTCATTGATATTTGTACAAAAACTTAAAAACACAAACTAAAAACAACTACGCCCAGCCACCGTCGCCTCCCGCCATCTACATGCCGAGGAGCCTATAGAACCGGGTGTAGTCGTCGTCGTCGCCACCGTCATCGTCGTCGCACAGCTGGGTGCCGCCGCCGTCCCTGCTGCACCCTTGACCAGCGTCGCCGATGCGTGAGGGGTTGGACGGCCCGGGCGCATCCTCGTCGTCGCTGTCGAGGATAAGCACGCCGCCCTCCTCGCGTCCGCGGCACCGAGAGGCCATCTCCTCGAAGGCCCGGCAAATGCGCTCCATCTGCTCGTGGACATAGTCCGCCTGAAGGAAATATGCCCTAGAGGCAATAATAAAGTTATTATTTATTTCCTTATTTCATGATAAATTTTTATTATTCATGCTAGAATTGTATTAACCGGAAACTTAGTACATGTGTGAATACATAGACAAAACATAAGTGTCCCTAGTATGCGTCTACTTGACTAGCTCGTTTATCAAAGATGGTTAGGTTTCCTAACCATAGACATGTGTTGTCATTTGATGAATGGGATCACATCATTAGGAGAATGATGTGATGGAAACGACCCATTCG
Organism: Triticum urartu; assembly: GCF_056163025.1. Lineage (NCBI taxonomy): Eukaryota > Viridiplantae > Streptophyta > Magnoliopsida > Poales > Poaceae > Triticum > Triticum urartu. Next base: position 45,136,059 of record NC_141873.1, on the reverse strand, counting down.
TTAGCTTAGCATTATGATCGTTACAGTTTCATTGCTACTGCTTTCTTCATGACTTATACATGCTCCTCAAACTATGAGATTACGCAACTCCCGAATACCGGAGGAACACTTTGTGTGCTATAAAACATCAAAACGTAAATGGGTGATTATAAAGATGCTCTACAGGTGTCTTCGAAGGTATTTGTTGGGTTGGCATAGATCGAGATTAGGATTTGTCACTCCATGTTTCGGAGAGGTATCTCTGGGCCCTCTCGGTAATGCTTATCACTATAAGCCTTGCAAGTAATGTGACTAATGAGTTAGTTGCCGAATGAAGTATTACGAAACGAGTAAAGAGACTTGCCGGTAACGAGATTGAACTAGGTATGATGATAGCGACGATCGAATCTCAGGCAAGTAACATACCGATGACAAAGGGAACAACGTATGTTGTTATGCGGTTTGACCGATAAAGATCTTTGTAGAATATGTAGGAGCCAATATGAGCATCTAGGTTCCGCTAATGGTTATTGACCGGAGATGTGTCTCAGTCATGTCTACATAGTTCTCGAACTCGTAGGGTCCGCACGCTTAACGTTCGATGAGGATTTGTATTACGAGTTATGTGATTTGATGTACCGAATGTTGTTCAGAGTCCCGGATGAGATCACAGACATGATGAGGAGTCTCGAAGTGGTTGACACATAAAGATTGATATATTGGACCATGTAATTCGGACACCGGATTGTTTCGGGTAAAACCAGAGTGCCAGAGGGGTTACCGGAACCCCCCGGGGGAACTAATGGGCCACCATGGGCCCTATTGAAGGGAGAGGAGGGCGGCCAGGGCAGGCCGTGCGCCCCCCCCCTCAGAGTCCAAATAGGACAAGGGAAGGGGGGTCGCGGCCCCTTTCCTACTCCCTCTTCCTCTCCTTCCTTCCCCCTCTCTCCCTCTTGGTGGAATCCTACTAGGACTTGAAGTGCTAGTAGGACTCCCCTCCTTGGCGCTCCCCTTAGGGCCGGACGACCTCATCCCTCCCTCCTTTATATATGTGGGGAGGGGTGAGGGAGTCCTGGATTAGGGGGTGTTTGGGTAGCCGGACTATACCTTCGGCCGGACTCCTGGACTATGAAGATACAAGATTGAAGACTTCGTCCCGTGTCCGGATGGGACTTTCCTTGGCGTGGGAGGCAAGCTTGGCGATGCGATATTCAAGATCTCCTACCATTGTAACCGACTCTGTGTAACCCTAACCCTATCCGGTGTCTATATAAACTGGAGGGTTGTAGTCCGTACAGAATCAACTCCATACACAACAATCATACCAGAGGCTAGCTTCTAGGGTTTAGCCTCCTTGATCTCGTGGTAGATCTACTCTTGTACTACCCATATCATCAATATTAATCAAGCAGGAGTAGGGTATTACCTCCATCGAGAGGGCCCGAACCTGGGTAAAACAAAGTGTCCCCTGTCTCCTGTTACCATCCGGCCTAGACGCACAGTTCGGGACCCCCTACCCGAGATCCGCCGGTTTTGACACCGACATTGGTGCTTTCATTGAGAGTTCCTCTGTGTCGTCGCCTTTAGGAACGATGGCTCCTTGGATCATCAACAACGATGCGGTCCAGGGTGAGACTTTTCTCCCCGGACAGATCTTCGTCTTCGGCGGCTTCGCACTGCGGGCCAATTCGCTTGGCCACCTTGAGCAGATCGAAAGCTACGCCCCTGGCCATTAGGCCAGGTTTGGAAGCCTAAACTACACGGCTGACATCCGCGGGGACTTGATCTTCGACGGATTCGAACTACAGCCAAGCGCGCCGCACTGTCTCGATGGGCATGATATAGCTCTGCCACCGAACAGCGCCTTGGAGGCCGCACACGCACCGGTTCCGACCCTTAATTCGTAGCTTATTGCGCCGATCGAGGACCAGCAGTTGGACGTTGCCTCAGGGGCTGCGATCTCAGAGGCGATTGAGCCGAACTTCAGCCCCACACTCCGCGTGGCCCGTGACTCCAAGGATCCGGACTCCTCCCCGGACTCCGAACCCCCAGCGCCCCTGCCAATCGAATCCGATCGGGCGCCGATAATGGAGTTCACCGCCGCAGACATCTTTCAGTACTCGCCTTGTGGCGACATCCTAAATTCTCTTAAGCCTCTCTCTTTATCAGGAGAGCCCTGGCCGGACTACGGTCAGCGAGGATGGGATATGGACGATGAAGAAATTCAAAGCCCACCCACCACCCACTTGATAGCCACTGTCGACAATCTAAACGACATGCTCAACTTCGACTCCGGAGACATCGACAACATGGATGACGATGCAGGAGATACCAACGAACCAACGCCCATAGGGCATTGGACAGCCACCTCATCTCACGATGTGTACATGGTGGATACCCCTAAAGGAAGCGACAACGAGGAAAAAGGGGATGGGACGGGAGATCGACCCCCCGAAAAGCAATCAAAGCATCGGCGTAAACGACGATCCAAGCCCTGCCTCAACAAAAACCCAGCCATAGAGCAGGACGAGCCGGTAGACGACGAGCAGGCCTTAGAGCAGCCGTCCGAACAAGGCAACACGGATAGAGAAACCAAACATCCCTCCCCCGGCGAAAACGGCATCCTGGACGACCTCATGCCGAATAAACCTATGGAGCACAAGAATCTCCACGAGAGGCTCGTTGCAACCGCACGCAGCCTAAAAAGCAGAAGCAGAAGCTGAAAACAGTGGAAGATGCGCTCCAGATTAGTTGGAGCAAAGTACTCAATAGCACAGATAAGTACGGCGACAGTCGCCGCACTAAAAGCTATCCAAAAAGAAAGCTACTGCCCGAATTCGATGAAGAGGCCTCAGAGCCCTCGCATTCAAAAAATGAAAAAGCCACACGGTAAGATAGACGACCCCATAAAGCGGCAAGCGGCGCCGCACCTAAATCGGCATGCGACCCTCTTAAGGATTCGCATCATGGCCCAACCAGGTCCATTTATGGGCCAAGAAAGCAAGCTCTCGTAAGCAGCGCTATGAAGCCATCATCAGAATCCGGCACACCCAAATACAGGGGCGCCGCACACCCCCTATGTTTCACCGATGAGGTCCTGGACTATGAATTCCCAGAGGGATTCAAACCCATAAACATAGAGGCATATGATGGAACAACAGACCCTGGAGTCTGGATCGAGGATTATATCCTCCACATACACATGGCTAGAGGAGATGATCTCCATGCCATAAAATATCTACCCCTTAAGCTTAAAGGGCCAGCCCGGCATTGGCTTAAAAGCCTTCCCGAAAACACAATTGGAAGCTGGGAAGAGCTCGAAGATGCTTTCCGAGCAAACTTTCAAGGGACTTATGTCCGTCCCCTGGATGCAGACGATCTTAGTCACATAACTCAACAACCGGGAGAATCAGCTCGGCAGTTCTGGAATAGATTCCTCACTAAAAAGAATCAGATAGTCGACTGTCCGGACGCCGAAGCCTTAGCAGCTTTCAGGCATAACGTCCGAGACAAATGGCTCGCCAGACACCTCGGGCAAGAAAAGCCAAGAACAATGGCCGCACTAACAAGCCTCATGACCCGCTTTTGTGCAGGGGAGGACAGCTGGTTGGCAAGGTGCAGCCCCAGCAAACCAAGTACATCCGAAACTAGGGATGGAAACGGAAAACCGCGATTCAACAAGGACCGTCGCTGGACTAAGGACAAAAGTCCGAAGAGCACGGCAGTCAATGCCGGATTCAAAGGCTCATGACAAAATCAGGAAAAATCGCCCCCAGGATAATAGGGACGATCCATCCAACCTGAATAAAATCCTGGACAGGATATGTCAGATACACAATACTCCCAGGAAGCCTGCTTACCATACCCACAGAGACTGTTGGGTTTTCAAACAATCCGGCAGACTCAATGCCGAACACAAGGGGCTCGACACACCAAGCGAAGACGAGGACGAACCCCAAAAGCAGAGCACTAGGAAACAAAAGAACTTCCCACAAGAAGTAAAAACAGTGAACTCACTTCACATAAAAAAACGTGCGGCGTCCGTAAAGGTACACACTACACGGCCCAAAGGGTCCTGCCACTGGTTATCAAAACCGATCATCTTCGATCAGCTAGATTATTCTAGGAATATCAAGAATGTAGGCTGGACTGCCTTGATACTCGATGCAATAATTGGCGTACTCCAGTTTTCAAATGTCCTTATGGACGGCGGCAGTGGACTAAACCTGATATATTAGGATACAATCCAGCACATGGGGATAAACCCAGCAAGAATCCACCGCAGCAAAACCTCCTTTCAAGGGGTAATACCTGGTCCGGAGACCCACTGTACGGGTTTTCTCCGGCTCACAGTCACATTCGGCTCCGCCGATAACCTCCGCTGCGAAAAGCTGACCTTCCATATCGTCCCGTTTTCAAGTCGCTATCAAGCACTACTGGGACGCGAAGCTTTCGCTCGCTTTAATGCAATACATCATTATGCATCTCTTACGCTTAAGATGCCCGGTCCATGAGGCATCATCTCTTTGAAGGGGAAGCACTAAAGTGCGCCTCCCCAAGCGGAGGGCTGTGCGGCTGCTTTGATAGCCCCACAGCAAAATGGCCTGACCGGCCAAAAAACTTCGAAATAGGTCATTCAAGACCACGAACGCGGATGGACGAGTTCGGTGCAAAATCATCATTGATGCAGGCCTAGAAGCGATATACCCCCGCACTAGGGGCTCCACGCATATACAATGAGAGACAATAAAGCTCAAACTTATATCTTACTTTATACTTTGCTTATTTTAAACCTTTTCGGCACGACCCATTTTAAACTCAGTTCCTCTCTTTTACAGATGAACGTCGTGCGGCGCTCGTCCAGGATACGGCACAACAGAGACACAGGCGCAGACGTGTAGTAGGGACCCGTCGTAAAGGATTCTTTTTAGATTAAGACCCTGCGTAAACCTTTTTTACTGACTCTTGTTGGTACACATCCCCTGGTTTTTTCTTTCTAGTATAACCAAGAAGGAGGCTGGCGTCTTGGCATGTGGTCACGTTAGAATTTTTGCACGTACCTGGACACTAGGGGCTTTTTTAAATAAAGAGTGTTGTTTCGCCCGCACTCATAAAGACCGAACACCTTAGGGAGTGTTCGGCGTCGCGAGTTTTGGCATTATATGCATTAGCTCCGAATCATGTCTTTGGTCAAATGTTGGGTTGCCCGGCTCCTAAGTTCGGCTACCTTACGTTCCGCTCTATCGGCTAAGGTAGCACCAGGAGAACTACTGCGATTGTGCCCCTGGTTCGGCCAGGGCGAGCACCTCAGTAGAGAAAGCCGAAAACTGACTGTCATGATGTAGCAAGAGACTGGTCAGCCACTCGATGACCTATCACAATCTATCGGATTCCTCCGCTTTAACGAAGGGCCGCTTCCCGGTCAGGCACATACGCGCCCCGAATTCGGACGAGCGCAGTTGCCACCAAGGAGCTACCTAAAGAGTCTCATTGTCAAACACCTATGGCTAAGTGAAAGTATTAAAGCATTATAGTCCGGTTGCCTGGCCCGCTGCGCTATCACCTCCTTTGTAGGACCAAGACGTTGGGTTAAGTGTGAAAATGCGTCTTCTGCGAGCACCCCCGCACTATGTGCGTGGGGGCTGAAGACAACGACTGCCATCTTTCAGATTCTATATATATATATATATATATATATATATATATATATATCTTAAAACGGCCGCATAGAAGGTGTTCCCAATACTTGGAGGCACAAGTATAGAAAAGGCCACTACAGGTAATCAAAATATTACTTTATAATTACATATGCTATCATAACATAGCATCTTTCGAGCACTGCGTCTCTATTACACGAGCGCCTTCAAGAACTTCCTGAAAATAGTGCTCGGAGGGTACTCGGCTTTTGTTCGAATCTCGGGACGCAACAACGGTGGTCTCCATCTCTGCCCAGTATGTCTTGACACGGGCAAGAGTGCGCCCTCTATGCATGCTGACCTCTTAATTGCATTAATACGCGGCACCGCGTCAAGGAATTGCTGCACCAAGCTGAAATAACTCTTCAGCTCCGATCTCCCCGGCCACAGATGACCCATGACGTACTTCATGGCGAGTCCGGACAATCTACGCAGCTCGGCCCATTGAGCCAGGTGATCGTCCACTGCCAGTGGACGCTCTGGATTGTGAAACTGTGACCAGAAAAGCTTTTCCACTTCGCGATCTTCCAGATCTCGAAAGTGTTCGGTCGCATCAGCAGCACTTGCTGCCAAATCCAGATAGGTGTCCTCCACACTCCACATCCGGTCCAACGGAGCAAACTTCGGATCACAAACCTTCCTCCGCAGCATAAAGGGCTTTCCAGCCGCAATTTGTTCGGCCTGACGCAGCTCCTCTTTCGCAGCTCTCATCGCAGAGCGAGCGTCCTTGGCATCGGCAACGGCCTTCTCTAAGTCTGTCTGTCTCGCCCGGTCTTCTTTCTCAAGAAGTTTGCAACGGTCTGCAGCGTCTTTAACTTCTCGGCCATCTCTTCTTTGCTTCAGCAGTGAGCAGCTTGTTCGGCTCTCAGCTCTTCAAGGGCCTTCTTGGTAGCCGCATCGCTTTTTCTGGCTTGCTCCTTAACTCGGGCAAGTTCTGTCCTAAGATTCTCCACGGTGGCCGTACCATCTGCGTCAAGCATACACATTGTAAGACACTTGCATGAAGCTCCTCTTACCTAATGCTTCCTGAAGAATTACATACCTTGAGCCTCATCAAGCTGCTTGTTGACAAGCATGATGTCGGCATTTGCCACGTCCAGTCGCCGCTTTAGTTCGGCCACATCATCAGTTCGGCTTGATTCCGGACACCTCGCCACCTACACTCAAAGGCGATATCTTAGACCTGGGATTATGATCCTCTATGTGCCGTCATTTCTTGACAACGCGCAGAGTCTCAGGGGCTACTATCTACACAGGGCGCATCTTATTTATGCGCAACTGACAAAAGTGTACATTATCTAACGTACCTCAAAACCCGTTAGTAAATTTTTGACGGCCTCATGCAATCCGTTTTCTGCGGATGAAATCCTTTCAATCACCGTGCCCATCAATGCACGATGCTCTTCTGAGATAGAAGCTCACCCCAGCAGAATCTTTAGTTCCTCTGACCGAGCACCAGACGGTGCTGGACTTGCCCTATGACCTCTTTCGAAGGCCGGACGCGGAGAACCTCGGGGGCCCACATAACTATCTTCCGCCCCTGCCGGATTCGGAGAAACCCTCCGCGACGACACCTCAGGTTCGCCCGCCTCGCTGGGCGGCACGGCAGGGGGAGGCGTCCCGCTCTCCATCATCTCCAGATGAAGATCCCCCGAAGACGAGCTCTGCTGCGAAGGGCTGAGGTCCGAGCTACAAGGTAAAATTTCGGTTAATCTTCTTAGAAATAAAATCAAGAATTTCTCTCATCCCTCAAAAGGAAAATATTTTCTCCACTTACGGCTCGCTGGAGGGCTGATCCCCTTGAGGGCGTAGTCCGGCCGAGGAACTCCCCGGCACCGGACCCTCTGACGAGGATTTTCTCCCCCATTTCGAGACCACAGTTTCCGGGTCGTCAGAGGCGGCTCTCTTCTTCCCCTTAGGAGAGGAATTGTCGGTTCCTCCCTTTGGAGCAGCCTCCTTCGAGGAGGCCATAGCTTCCTTGTCCTCCCCCTCCAAAGGCATTATCTCCAACATCCTGACTAGCACAGGATCCGGCCTGGTTTCAGGAAGGGGAGCCGGACACCTAATCAGCTTTGACTTCGCTATCCACTCCTGTTTAAAAGGACGGCTCTTTTAGGGGCAAGTTTATGACAGTTATACGGATAGAAGGTCCGAGCACAAGGTTGCTTACTTGAGTATCCGGGCGATTGCAGCTTAGGCCTGCATCCTCGATTAAATCCAGACACATCTCTTGTGATCCGAAGAACAGTCTGTACATCTCCACAGGCGTTGCGCCCATAAAATGCTGGAGAACTCATGGTCCCTCCGGATTAAACTCCCATAGACGAAGGGAGCGACGTTTGCCGGGCAATGTTCGGCGAATCAGCATGACCTGCGTCACCTTGACCAGGTTGAGGTCTCCTTTTAAGAGATCCCTAATGCGGCCCTGCAACAGGGGCACGTCTTTGGGCAAACCCCAATCTAATCCTTTGTTGACCCATGACGCTAGCCGTGATGGGGGACCCGAGCGAAAGCCAGGAGGTGCCACCCACTTGGCACTCCTGGGAGCGGTGATATAGAACCACTCTTGTTGCCACAAGCCGAGCTCCTCTTGAAAGGAGCCCTCGGGCCATGGAGCATTGGCATTCTTACTGATGACAGCACCCCCGCACTCCGCGTGCCGTCCCTCGATCATCTTCGGCTCCACTCCAAAAGTCTTGAGCCATAAACCGAAGTGAGGAGTAACACGGAGGAACGCTTCGCACACAACGATGAATGAGGAAATGTGGAGGATGGACTCCGGAGCTAAGTCATGAAGTTCCAGCCCGTAATAAAACAGCAGCCCCCTCACGAAGGGATCTATCGGGAAGCCTAACCCCCGAAGGAAGTGAGACATGAACACTATGATCTCACCGGGCTGGGGATTGGGAATAGCCTGCCCTTGAGCAGGCAACCTGTGCGGAATTTCGGCGGTCAAGAACTTAGCCTCTCTCAACTTTAGCACATCCTCCTCCGTGACGGAGGAGGGCATCCATCGGCCTTGAAGGTCGGAACCGGACATTGTCGAAGGTCCGGAGCGCCTAGAATCTGGAGCCTAGGGTGTTGGAACTCGAGGCGACGGGCGAACTTGTTTGAGATTAGAAAAAGGAGTAAGGCCTTGGTCTCTTTATAAGAGGTTGAATACCAGGAGCCCTCCCCGTAACCGTTTGGGACTCGCCTTTAAATCGAGAAAACATGCTAACAGACACGATTGGGTTACCCACGTCCATATTGATGAGAATCCCGTGAAGGGGGGCACACGATCTCTGCTTCGACAAGACGTGCCAAGGAAACCGCCTCGCAAAACATGCTGAGGTGGAAAAGTAAAAACGATTCGAGTAAAGGACTTGGCCGTAGTGCGATGGCACACTGTGGAATACGTCAGCAGATTTGATTTGTGTTAATATTATTCTCTCTATGGCAATATGTAGAAACTTATTTTGCAGAGCCGGACACTACTCTTGGTGTTTACAATCTTCTATGAAGGATTTGGAGGAGGAACCCGCCTTGCAATGCCGAAGACAATTTGCGCGCCGGACTCGTTGTCATTGAAGCCTGGTTCAGGGGCTACTGAGGGAGTCCTGGATTAGGGGGTGTTCGGGTAGCTGGACTATACCTTCGGCCGGACTCCTGGACTATGAAGATACAAGATTGAAGACTTCGTCCCGTGTCCGGATGGGACTTTCCTTGGCGTGGGAGGCAAGCTTGGCGATGCGATATTCAAGATCTCCTACCATTGTAACCGACTCTGTGTAACCCTAACCCTATCCGGTGTCTATATAAACCGGAGGGTTGTAGTCCGTACAGAATCAACTCCATACACAACAATCATACCATAGGCCAGCTTCTAGGGTTTAGCCTCCTTGATCTCGTGGTAGATCTAATCTCGTACTACCCATATCATCAATATTAATCAAGCAGGAGTAGGGTATTACCTCCATCGAGAGGGCCCGAACCTGGGTAAAACAAAGTGTCCCCTGTCTCCTGTTACCATCCGGCCTAGATGCACAGTTCGGGACCCCCTACCCGAGATCCGCCGGTTTTGACACCGACAAGGGGGCACCCTAGAGGACATCGAAGTTTCTCTTAGCCATGTGCAGTGCCCCCCTCCATAGTTACACACCTCGGTCATATTGTCGTAGTGCTTAGGCGAAGCCCTGCGCCGGTAACTTCAGCGTCATCGTCACGACGTCGTCGTGCTGATGGAACTCTCCCTCGGCCTCAACTGGATCAAGAGTACGAGGGACGTCAACGTGCTGATCGTGTGCTGAACATGGAGGTGCCGTACATTCAATGCTAGGATCGGTCGGATCGTGAATACGTACGACTACATCAACCGCATTGATAAAACGCTTCTGCTTTTGGTCTACGAGGGTACGTGGGCACACTCTCCCCGCTCGCTGCTATGCTTCTCCTAGATAGATCTTGCGTGATCGTAGGAAAATTGTTGAAATTACTGCGTTCCCCAACAGTGGCATCCGAGCAAGGTCTATGCGTAGATGTTATATGCATGAGTAGAACACAAGAGTTGTGGGCGATAATAGTCATACTACTTACCAGCAACGTCTTACTTTGATTCGGCGGTATTGTTGGATGAAGCGGCCCGGACCAACATTACATGACCATGTTCATGACACTGGTTCTACCGACGTGCTTCGCACACAGGTGGCTAGCGGGTGTCTGTTTCTCCAACTTTAGTTGAATCGAGTTTGACTATGCCCGGTCCTTGTTGAAGGTTAAAACAACACACTTGATGAAAAATCGTTGTGGTTTTTGATGCGTAGGTAAGAACGGTTCTTGCTAAGCCCGTAGCAGCCACGTAAAACTTGCAACAACAAAGTAGAGGACGTCTAACTTGTTTTTGCAGGGCTTGTTGTGATGTGATATGGTCAAGACGTGATGATATATAAATTGTTGTATGAGATGATTATATTTTGTAGAAGTTATCGGCAACTGGCAGGAGCCTTATGGTTGTTGCTTTATTGTATGAAATGTAATCGCCATGTAATTGCTTTACTTTATCACTAAGCAGTATCAATAGTCATAGAAGCAATAGTTGGCGAGATGACAACGATGCTTCGATGGAGATCAAGGTGTCAAGCCGGTGACGATGGTGATCATGACGCTGCCTTGGAGATGGAGCTCAAAGGCACAAGATGATGATGGTCATATCATATCACTTATATTGATTGCATGTGATGTTTATCCTTTATGCATCTTATTTAGCTTAGTACGGCGGTAGCATTATAATATGATCTCTGACAACCCACAAGTATAGGGGATCGCAGTAGTTTTCGAGGGTAGAGTATTCAACCCAAATTTATTGATTCGACACAAGGGGAGCCAAAGAATATTCTCAAGTATTAGCAGTTGAGTTGTCAATTCAACCACACCTGGATAACTTAATATTTGCAGCAAAGTATTTAGTAGCAAAGTAATATGGAAGTAAGGGTAACGGTAGCAAAAGTAATATTTTTGGGTTTTGTAATGATTGTAACAGTAGCAATGAAAAGGTAAATAAGCGAAGAACAATATGTGAAAAGCTCGTAGGCATTGGATCCGTGATGGAGAATTATGACGGATGCAGTTCATCATGTAACAGTCATCACATAGGGTGACACAGAACCAGCTCCAATTCATCAATGTAATGTAGGCATGTATTCCGAACATAGTCATACGTGCTTATGGAAAAGAACTTGCATGACATCTTTTGTCCTACCCTCCCATGGCAGTGGGGTCCTAATGGAAACTAAGGGATATTAAAGCCTCCTTTTAATAGAGTACCAGACCAAAGCATTAACACATAGTGAATACATGAACTCCTCAAACTACGGTCATCACCGGGAGTGGTCCCGATTATTGTCACTTCGGGGTTGTCGGATCATAACACATAGTAGGTGACTATAGACTTGCAAGATAGGATCAAGAACTCACATATATTCATGAAAACATAATAGGTTCAGATCTGAAATCATGGCACTCGGGCCCTAGTGACAAGCATTAAGCATAGCAAAGTCATAGAAACATCAATCTCAGAACATAGTGGATACTAGGGATCAAACCGTAACAAAACTAACTCGATTACATGATAAATCTCATCCAACCCATCACCATCCAGCAAGCCTATGATGGAATTACTCATGCACGGCGGTGAGCATCATGAAATTGGTGATGGAGGATGGTTGATGATGACGATGGCGATGGATTCCCCTCTCCGGAGCCCCGAACGGACTCCAGATCAGCCCTCCCGAGAGAGTTTAGGGCTTGGCGGCGGCTCTGTATCGTAAAACGCGATGAATCTTTCTCTCTGATTTTTTCTCCCCGAACACGAATATATGGAGTTGGAGTTGAGGTCGGTGGAGCTCCAGGGGGCCCACGAGGCAAGGGGCGTGCCCCCCACCCTCGTGGACAGGTGGTGGGCCCCCTGGCCTTGATTCTTTCGCCAATATTTTTTATTATTTCCCAAAATAATTTCCGTGGAGTTTCAGGTCATTCTGAGAACTTTTGTTTCTGCACATAAATAACACCATGGCAATTCTGCTGAAAACAGCGTTAGTCCGGGTTAGTTCCATTCAAATCATGCAAGTTATAGTCCAAAACAAGGGCAAAAGTGTTTGGAAAAGTAGATACGACGGAGACGTATCAACTGCCCCAACCTTAAACCTTTGCTTGTCCTCAAGCAATTCAGTTGATAAACTAAAAGTGATAAAGAAAAACTTTTACAAACTCTGTTTGCTCTTGTTGTTGTAAATATGTAAAGCCAGCATTCAAGTTTTCAGCAAAGATTATGAACTAACCATATTCACAATAACACTTAGGTCTCATGTTTACTCATATCAATGGCATAATCAACTAGAGAGCAATAATAATAAATCTCGGATGACAACACTTTCTCAAAACAATCATGATATGATATAACAAAACATAAATGCAGAGCACCTTTAAAGACCAAGGACTGACTAAACATTGTAATTCATGGTAAAAGAGATCCATTCATAGTCATAGCCAATATAAATTAACAGTAATGAATGCAAATGACAGCGGTGCTCTCCGGCTGGTGCTTTTTAATAAGAGGGTGATGACTCAACATAAAAGTAAATAGATAGGCCCTTCGCAGAGGGAAGCAGGGATTTGTAGAGGTGCCAGAGCTCGATATTAAAATAGAGATAAATAATATTTTGAGCGGCATACTTTCATTGTCAACATAACAACCAAGAGATGGCGATATCTTCCATGCTACACACATTATAGGCGGTTCCCAAACAGAATGGTAAAGTTTATACCCCCCCTCCACCAACAAGCATCAATCCATGGCTTGCTCGAAACAACGAGTGCCTCCAACTAACAACAGTCCCAGGGGGAGTTTTGTTTGCAATTATTTTGATTTGATTTGCATAAAGCATGGGACTGGGCATCCCTGTGACCAGCCATTTTCTTGTGAGTGAGGAGCGGAGTCCACTCCTCTTGAGAATAACCTGCCTAGCATGGAAGATACGGGCAACCCTAGTTGATACATGAGCTATTCGAGCATACAAAATAGAATTTCATTTGAAGGTTTAGAGTTTGGCACATACAAATTTACTTGGAAAGGCAGGTAGATACCGCAAATAGGAAGGTATGGTGGACTCATATGGAATAACTTTGGGGTTTAAGGGATTGGATGCACAAGCAGTATTCCCGCTTAGTACAAGTGAAGGCTAGCAAAAGACTGGGAAGCGACCAACTAGAGAGCGACAAAAGTCATGAACATGCATTAAAATTAATGAACATTGTAGCATGAGTAGGATATAATCCACCATGAACATAAATATCGTGAAGGCTATGTTGATTTTGTTTTAGCTACATGCGTGAACATGTGCCAAGTCAAGTCACTTAAATCATCCAAAGGAGGATACCACCCCATCATACCACATCACAACCATTCTAATTGCATGTTGTCACGCAAGGTAAACCATTATAAGCTCCTAGCTAATTAAGCATAGCATAAGTAACTATAATCTCTAATTGTCATTGCAAACATGTTTATTAATAATAGGCTGAATCAGGAACGATGAACTAATCATATTTACAAAAACAAGAGAGGTCGAGTTCGTAGCAGCTTCTCTCATCTCAATCAGTCCATCATATATCGTCATTATTGCCTTTCACTTGCACGACCGAATGATGTGAATAATAATAATAGTGCACGTGCACTGGACTAAGCTGGAATCTGCAAGCATTCAATAAATAGGAGAAGACAAGGCAATATGGGCTCTTGGTTAAATCAACAATAATGCATAATAGAGCCACTTCAACAATTTAATTATGGTCTTCTCCTATCGAACCCCAAAGAATAGAAAAGAAATAAAAACTATTTACCCGGGAAAGCTCCCAACAAGCAAAAGAAGAACAAGAAATATTTTTGGGTTTTCTTTTTAATTATTACTACAGCAAGAAAAGTAAACTAACTAAAAGCTACTACTAATTTTTTTTGTTTTTCTTAAGGTTTATTAAACACACAAGAAGAAAGCATGAAAAGAAAATAAACTAGCATGGATATTATAGTGAAAAAGTATCAGCACCAACAACTAGCAATGAGTGTGTAAATGTAAATGTAACGTCGGTGAGAAATACGTACTCCCCCAAGCTTAGGCTTTTGGCCTAAGTTGGTCTATTGCCACGGATGACCAGGCGGATATCTGTAGTTGTAGTTGGGGTCGTACTGAGATGCAGCAGTCATGGCATCGTGGGCTGTAGCTTGGAGGCGAGCTATCTCAGCCCTCCTCTAATACTCTTCCGCCTCCTCTCTGGTTATGTAATATCTCCCCTTTGCCCGAAAGTCAAAGAAAGTAGAAGCAGGGAGAGCGACGTGATAGGTGCGTCGTCTGTCAAAGATTTGTCGGTACTGGAGGAACTGATCGTTCCTCTCAACAAAACGATGACGCACCATAGCCTCATAATCTAAATGAGCAGGAGGCAACTCAATATCATCCTCATGTATGGTTATACCAAGAAAATTAGCTATACGGGTTGCATATATTCCACCAAAGAAATCTCCATTAAATCTATTATGATGCAACCTACGTGCAATAATGGCTCCCAAATTATAAGATTTATCTCCTAACACAACACTCCTAAGAATACTGAGGTCAGGGAAACACATGTGACATGCTTCATCCTTACCATTTATGCACCTACCTATGAAGAGAGCAAAATAATATATAGCAGGAAAATGAATGCTCCCTATGGTAGCCTGTGCTATGTCTCTAGATTCCCCCACAATTATACTAGCAAGAAAATCTCTAAATTCAGATTTGCGAGGTTCACTAGAACTACCCCATTGTGGAAGTTTACAAGCAGTGGTAAAATCCTCTAAGTCCATAGTATAAGAATTTTTATAAAGATCAAACAGGACAGTTTGAGAATTGCGCGAAGATAAAAATTCAAACCTCCTCACAAAGGAACTAGTGAGATAGTGGTACTGACAGCACTTTTCTGCCTCGAAGCTCACAAGATCAGCGTTACGCAAATATGCGTTAAATTCTTCCTTAATTCCTGCTTGATCCATGAAGTCCTCTGAAGGCCATTCACAAGGCCGCACTGGGGCGTCCCTTGGTGGTTCATCATCAGCATCACACATTGCCAGCCTGGGTCCTTGCTTCCTTGAAGAACCCCCTTGGTACATTTTCCTAAACATAGTTCTTCCTCTGAAAAATTTCTGAAATTTTTAGTAACTTCAAATAAAAGTGCACCAAGCTCAACAAAATTGATAGCAACTACTCCTACAAGTGCCTAGAGCCTATATCATGCATTAGAACTACTTGGAACCATATAAATTTGACATGCAAGCTCAAGAACATGGTCACCTAGGCAGCACAAATTTGCAATGAATAAAACACTAGAACAAAGACTAATTGCTCCATTGGAGGAGTCACATACCAAGGATCAATCCCCCAAAGCTGTTTTGTGAGAGGTGCTTTGAGCAAGGAGATCAAAAATCGCAGGAAAATGAGCTAGAACTCGTGCTTGAGCTGGATGGTGATTTTTTGGGAGGAAGAAGTGTGTGGGTGCAGGAATAAGTGGAGGGGGCCCACCGTGGGCCCACGAGGCAGGGGGCGCACCCAAGGGGGTGGGCGCGCCCTGGACCCTCGTGGCCAAGTGCCAGCTCCCCCTCCTGTGTTCTCAGTGCCAGATATTCTCAAATATTCTAGAAAAAATCATATTAAATTGGCAGGGCATTTGGAGAACTTTTATTTTCCGGGTAATTTTATATTGCATGGATAATTCAGAAAACAGACAAAAAAATACTATTTTTACTTTATTTCAACTAAATAACAGAAAGTAAAAGGAGGGTACAGAAGGTTGTGCTTTCTAACTTCATCCATCTCATGCTCATCAAAAGGAATCCACTAACAAGGTTGATCAGGTCTTGTTAACAAACTCATTCCGAATTGCATGAAACCGGAGAAATTTCGAATAACACTATGTTACCTCAACGGGGATATGCACATCCCCAATAATAAGAATATCATATTTCTTCTTGACAGTAGGAAGAGGAAATTCAAAACCTCTAATAATAATCGATGGAATTTTTCCAATAGAATTGATACTTTGGACTTGAGGTTGTTTCCTTGCAAAGTGTACCATATGCTCATTACCATTAACATGAAAAGTGACATTGCCTTTGTTGCAATCAATAACAGCCCCTGTAGTATTCAAAAAGGGTCTTCCAAGAATAATAGACATACTATCGTCCTTGGGAATATCAAGAATAACAAAGTCCGTTAAAATAGTAACATTTGCAACCACAACAGGCACATTCTCACAAATACCGACGGGTATAGCAGTTGATTTATCAGCCATTTGCAAAGATATTTCAGTAGGTGTCAACTTATTCAAATCAAGTCTATGATATAAAGAGAGAGGCATAACACTAACACTGGCTCCAAGATCACATAAAGCAGTTCTAACATAATTTCTTTTAATGGAGCATGGTATAGTGGGTACTCCTGGATCTCCTAGTTTCTTTGGTATTCCACGCTTGAAAGTATAATTAGCAAGCATGGTGGAAATTTCACCTTCCGGTATATTTCTTTTATTTGTAACAATTTCTTTCATATACTTGGCATAAGGATTAATTTTAAGCATATCAGTCAAACGCATACACAAAAAGATAGGTCTAATCATTTCAGCAAAGTGCTCAAACTCCTCATCATCCTTTTTCTTGGATGGTTTGGGAGGAAAAGGCATGGGTTTCTGAACCCATGGTTCTCTTTCTTTACCATGTTTCCTAGCAACAAAGTCTCTCTTATGATAACGTTGATTCTTTGATTGTGGGTTATCAAGATCAACAACAGGTTCAATTTCTACATCATTATCATTGCTAGGTTGAGCATCAACATGAACATCATCATTAAAATTATTACTAGGTTCATGTTCATTACCAGATTGTGTTTCAGCATCAGAAATAGAAATATCATTTGGATTCTTAGGTGTTTCAGCAACAGGTTCACTAGAAGCATGCAAGGTCCTATCATTTTTCTTTTTCTTCTTTTTAGAAGGACTAGGTGCATCTATATTATTTATCCGAGAATCTTGCTCAATTCTCTTAGGATGGCCTTCAGGATACAAAGGTTCCTGAGTCATTTTGCCAGTTCTAGTAGCCACTCTAACAGCATAGTCATTATTCTTATTATTCAATTCATTGAACAAATCATTCTGAGCTTTAAGTACTTGTTCTACTTGAGTGATAACCATAGAAGCATGTTTACTAATGAGTTTAAGTTCACCTTTAACTCTAGACATGTAATCACCCAACTGTTCAAGCATATCGGAATTGTATTTCAATTGTCTACCAACATAAGCATTGAAGTTTTCTTGTTTAACAATAAAATTGTCAAACTCATCTAAGCATTGTCTAGCAGACTTATAGTGAGGAATATCACCTTCATCAAATCTATAGAGAGAATTTACCTTTGCTACCTGTGTCAGGTTATTAAGACCATGAGTTTCTTTAATAGGTAATGGATTAAGATCATATATTTCTTCAACAGGCGGTAAATTAATACCATGTATTTCTTCAATAGGAGGTGAATTCTTAACATCTTCAGCTTTAATACCCTTTTCTTTCATAGATTTCTTTGCCTCTTGCATATCTTTAGGACTGAGAAATAAAACACCTCTTCTCTTCGGAGTTGGCTTAGGAATAGGCTCAGGAGCTGGCTCAGGAAGTGTCCAATTATTTTCATTTGTCAACATATTATTCAATAGAATTTCAGCTTCATCCGGTGTTCTTTCCCTGAAAATAGAACCAGCACAACTATCCAGGTAATCTCTGGAAGCATCGGTTAGTCCATTATAAAAGATATCAAGTATTTCATTTTACTTAAGAGGATGATCAGGCAAAGCATTAAGTAATTGGAGAAGCCTCCCCCAAGCTTGTGGGAGACTCTCTTCTTCAATTTTCAAAAAATTATATATATCCCTTAAGGCATCTTGTTTCTTATGAGCAGGGAAATATTTAGCAGAGAAGTAATAGATCATATCTTGGGGACTACGCACACAACTAGGATCAAGAGAATTAAACCATATCTTAGCATCACCCTTTAATGAGAACGGAAATATTTTAAGGATGTAAAAGTAGCGAGTTCTCTCATCATTAGTGAACAGGGTGGCTATATCATTTAATTTAGTTAGATGTGCCACAACAGTTTCAGATTCATAGCCATAGAAAGGATCAGATTCAACCAAAGTAATTATATTAGGATCAATAGAGAATTCATAATCCTTATCAGTAAAGACGATAGGTGAAGTAGCATAAACTGGATCATATTTCATTCTAGCATTAAGAGCTTTTGTTCTAGCTTAGCTAATAATTTCTTAAGATCACTTCTATAATTGCAAGCAAGAAAGTCTCTTTTAGTTTCTTCATCCATAACATAGCCCTCAGGCACAATAGGAAATTCATATTTATTGGGAGAGCCTTCATCATCACTTTCATCGATATTATCATTTTCAATAATTTCATTCTCTCTAGCCCTATGCTACCTCTTGAGCACTGCGCTGGATTTCCTTGAAGAAGAAAGGATGATGCAGCAAAGTAGCGTAAGTATTTCCCTTAGTTTTTGAGAACCAAGGTATCAATCCAGTAGGAGGCTACACGCGAGTCCCTCGTACCTGCACAAAACAAATAACTCCTCGCAACCAACGCGAAAAGGGGGTGTCAATCCCTTCACGGTCACTCACGAGAGTGAGATCTGATAGATATGATAGATAATATTTTTGGTAATTTTGTGATAAAGATGCAAAGTAAAATAAAAGCAAAGTAAAAAAATAGGTATTGGAAGATTAATATGATGAAGATAGACCCGGGGGCCATACGTTCCACTAGTGGCTTCTCTCAAGAGCATAAGTATTTTACGGTGGGTGCACGAATTACTGTTGAGCAATTGACAGAATTGAGCATAGTTATGAGAGTATCTAGGTATGATCATGTATATAGGCATCATGTCCGAGATAAGTAGACCGACTCCTGCCTGCATCTACTACTATTACTCCACTCATCGATCGCTATCCAGCATGCATTTAGAGTATTAAGTTCATGGAAACAGAGTAATGCCTTAAGCAAGATGACATGATGTAGAGGGATAAATTCATGCAATATGATAAAAAAAAACCATCTTGTTATCCTCGATGGCAACAATACAATACGTGCCTTGCTGCCCCTACTGTCACTGGGAAAGGACACCGCAAGATTGAACCCAAAGCTAAGCACTTCTCCCATTGCAGGAAAGATCAATCTAGTAGGCCAAACCAAACTGATAATTCGAAGAGACTTGCAATGATAACCAATCATACATAAAAGAATTCAGAGAAGATTCAAATATTGTTCATAGATAATCTTGATCACAAACCCACAATTCATCGGTCTCAACAAACACACCGCAAAAAGAAGATTACATCGAATAGATCTCCACAAGAGAGGGGGATAACTTTGTATTGAGAACAAAAAAGAGAGAAGAAGCCATCTAGCTAATAACTATGGACCCGAAGGTCTGAGGTAAACTACTCACACTTCATCGGAGAGGCTATGGTGTTGATGTAGAAGCCCTCCGTGATGGATGCCCCCTCCGGCGGAGCTCCGGAACAGGACCCAAGATGGGATCTCGTGGATACAGAAAGTTCACTACAAAAAAATACACTTCCGTGATGATACGTGTTTGTCACAGTAGGTCGCTTTTTCTGTCATGCATGTACATCCATCACGATTTTATGACAGAATCAAGATAGTCATACCTGTGGTGTCGTAGAAGTGTTCCATGACATTACCAAAATTATCATCACGGAAGTGTCCACTTCCATGACGATAAATCACGCGTCATAGAAGTGCTTTCGTCAAGGGTGACCGACACATGGCATCCACCGTAACGGAACGCCATTAAGCTATCGGGTCGGGTTTTGGATCCGATAACCCGTTAACAGCCCCGACCAATGGGGATTTTCCACATGTAAAATCATCATTGGCTGGAGGAGACACGTGTCAGGTCCGCGTTGGCACAGGTGTCACTCATCCAATGGGCAAGACGCGCCTATGATATGTTGACACGTGCACCGGCCCATCAAGTTTAAATGGGCCGGCCCAACTGAAGGCCCACAAGATTTTGCGGACCATAATGGGCCAGCCCAGGTAAAGGCCCACGAGATTTTGCGGACCATAATGGGCTGGCCCTGCTAAAGGACCACAAGATTTTGCGGGCCATAATGGGCCGGCCTGGGTAAAGTCCCACAAGATTTTTGTGTGCCATAATGGGCCGACCCAGGTAAAGGCCCACGAGATTCTTGCGGATCACAATGGGCCGGCCTAGCTAAAGGCCCACGAGATTTCGCCGACATTAATGGGCCAGCCCAGCTATAGGCCCACAAGATTTTGAGGACCCTAGTAGGTCGGCCCATTAACTGGCTGCCATGTTTTGGGCCAAATGTTGGCCCATATTTGATCCGGTCCATTAATGGCCTGCCACGCTCCAGGCCTAATAGTGGCCCATATGAGATCCGGCCCGTTAAAAGGCTACCACGTTCTAGGCCAAATGACGGCCCAGATCAGGTCCGGCCCTTTAAAAGGCTTTGGGCTCAATTATGGCCCATATCAGATTCGGCCCGTCAACTCGGCCCGTCAACTGGACACTATGCTTTTGGGCCCACTTGCTAAAGGCCCACTTAGTAATTCGGCCTGATATTAGTTTTGGCCTGTTAAGGGCCTGTTTAACATTTCGACCCTATATTAATTTCGGCCTGTTAAAAGCCCGTCATATAGTTGGGCCTAACTACGGCTTGGTTTGCATCCGGCCTGCTCGCAGCCGATATCTGATTGGGCTAAACAAGGACCGAGACAATTTTGGCCTGTTAAAAGCCCGTGATTTGATTCGCACAATCATGGGCCGGGGTTCATTTGGTCGGTTTACTGCGAAGACAGGATATATATACAGTAAAATAACTGCAACATCGTGAATAAGAAAAAACCTAGACTATACAATAAACAAATTACGGCATATTACATCCACTGGGCATCAAAGTTCGCCACTATGATAATAAAGCACAAGCAGACAACAGATTACATACACTGGGCATCAAAGATCGCCACCAGTGCAAATAAACACACTGAAAAAATAATATACAAAACCGACAGCACTTCAATAGAGTTCAAGAAAGGTTAGCCCTGCCGGGGAGCTGCAGCGCAAGCAGCTGAGAAGATGATGAGACTGTGCTTGTTCAACACTTATATCTTCCTCACTTTGAAAGATAAACAAGCAGACAGATGACAGGTTTTGCACATAAGAGTATCAGTGCTGACAATTCATCACATTTCTTACTGACGAATAAAGTGACACAGTTTAAAATTGCATTAACACAATATGGTATTATTCAGGTCAAGACATGGCAGGAAATGACATTGTGAAGGAGTTGGCAGCTTCACGACACCACTGGATTACAGATCAAGAACTCATAAGTATCAATGGTTAGTGTGCTGCCAATTTATACCATTTCAGATTGGCAAATAAAGAGACGGTTTAAATAATAGTAGAATGATATGACATTGTTCATAGTTAAGACATTGCAGAATATGACATTGTGCTATAGTGGGTAGGTTCACCACACCACTGGATTACGGATGAAGAACAGAAGCATACATGCAGTGCAAAAGAAGATCACTTGCTCTATATAGTTTAATTTACATGGTATGAAGAAGGAACTTAGTTGTACAACTGAAAACTTAAATTGAGAAAGGACAAACTTTTGTTTATGAACTACATAATAAACTTTAAACAAGCAATTTGATGCAAACACCAAAAATAAACAGCTATTGCAGTCATGCCTAACCAAATATGTACAACAAAGTTTGAAGGCTTGAGATGGACAAACTTACATTATTGGTGAAGACAGGCTCTATAAAGGCCTTGTCCATGCTGATGGGGGGGGGGGCAATTCAAGAATTTTACCACAGAATCTTCTTCAAAAGCATTGCCTTTATTCTACATTTTGTTAAGAGTAAATATAGATGTGATAATATACGAAAAAATGGAGAATATTTAAGATAAGATGAAGAGTGATGCTACATAACCAAGTAGCTATAAATGTAAGTGTAGTGATACAGGCAAAAGGTACGGCCAAGAGCAATGCACAGCTAAACTTCTTCAGTACCAACCTTATGGTAAGAGTAAATATAGATCTGATGTGTAGAAAATGGAGGGCAAAGGAAAATAAGCTGCAGAGTGATGGTACATGAACAACTACCTGTCATTATAAGTACACTGATAAAGGACAGTATGTACTTACAAGAACAATGCAGAGCTAAAAAACATTGGCATTGGATATATTCTACACTAGTGTAACCATTCATACAGATCAGATGATTTGGAGCGAACAATTGATAAGCAAGCTATCATGCATACTGCTGTCACATAATGAACCAGGTATGTATGCAAGTACAGTGATACAGGACAACAGGTACTAACAAGAGCAAAGCAGCGGGAAACATATTTGTGATATCCTATCATTCTTGTCAAACTGGAATTCTTCTTCGAGTAGATTTCCTACAAAAAAGATCCATAAGGCACATGTGGAAAAGTAGAAGTTCAAATTGTCATGTGATTTCATAGACAATACCTCATCCTGGGAACGAGACCAGTGAATAACAAGGTTTTTCAATTCAATGTCTTCTCAATTTAGCACAGGAGACTTCACTGGAAATTTGTTTATAGACTTGCCATCAAAGTGTGATTTCCTCGGGTAACACCGATACTGCTGCAATGCTTCCTTGAAAAGCACAAGCAAGCTTTGCTCGTCATGACTATCCAGATTGACCCTCGCCTAGTTACAACAATGTAATGTAAATCATTGATGTGTTCAATCAGCAGCAAACAGGAAAATAATAACCATGAATAATAGCACTTACACGTTAGTTGGACAGGAAGATGTGAAAATGGTGTTTGTCTTCACAATAATCTTGCCATGATGGTAATATATGCACGTAATCCCTAACAACATTGAAAGAATTGTCTTTTAAACTGGGAATAAATGGAATGGGGTTCTAATCTGCAGGAATTGGCCGTCTCTGCAGTTGGGATAGGTCTTCGGCCGGTGGACTTGCTGTACTTTTTGCTGGAGTGGGATTTTTCTGTGGTACAGCTGGTGCTATGGCAAATGAAATCGGTATACCTTTTGCTGGAGTGCAGGTCCTGTGTGGTGGGGCTAGTGGTGTGGCCAGTGAAGTATGGGTACAGTCTGCTGGAGTCGATCCTACGTTTTGTGTCACTGGTTGTACAGCCAATATAAGTGGGGTGCTGTCTGATTTCTCCGGCACCACCACATTTTTAAGGACTTTGCTGGTGCTCCTTTAGGTTCGGCAATCACCCTCTTCCTTTTTGATGTCTGATGCACAAGAACAACATTTGAGTGGAAAAACATGGTATGATGACAGATGGAATATGTATTGATAATGGATGGGCATGGCATCTCGACATATATGATGATTAAACTAAGCAGATGGCGGTGCAACAAAGTAGAAGAAATGCAAGACAACGTATGCAAGATACCCTCAATCAATAAAACATTGCCAAATTAGAACAGGCACCTTGATGGGTGAACAGGACAGGCCATCTGCCTTTGACTCCTCGAGGTTAGAATAGTCATTAGGATCATATTCTGAACAAGAATCAACAGGTGGGGAGCGTATGAGTTTCATTGCATCCATAATGGCACTCAATTTTTTAAGTCATTGCAGTGTTTAGCTTCAAGAGTGGACTGCTGCTAGTGCGACACAAAGCAACTACACAGATCATAGTGTAGATATAACAGGAAAACCTTAAGCATCAGAGTAAAATCAGCAAAGTGGAACTTGCTAGAATATATGTGCTAGTATTGTCGGTACGGCTAGAAAGGCTTCAGATACCAGCTCTCTTCAAGTGAAGGTGCGGTACTGTTAATATAAGTGTAACTCTCAAAGGCGACACAACTCCCCGCATTTCCTTGCTATTCTTATAGGATTCAAGTGGGCAGGCCACTACAAATCCTATTCCTATGTTTACAAGATCCTACAAATCAAAGAGGCTCAAAGTGTCCATCACAACCGACCGTATAGACCTCTACACTGCAAATGTCCCTGCTCATCTTCAGTACAAGGAACATACTGTACTACTATCATACTCCCTTCGTTCCAAAATATAAGTCTTGGTAGAGATTTCCACTATGGATCACATACAGATGTATCCAGATACATTTTAGAGTGTAGATTCACTCATTTTGCTCCATATGTAGTCCATGGTGGAATCTATACACAGACTTGTATTTAGGAACGGAGAGAGTACATATTAAAGAAGAACGGAAGAGGAACATGGTAAAGAAGGGCAAGCGGATTTTGGATAATAAAATGTTGGTTGCGCAGTGCCCACACATGATGAACCAGAGCGCATTAAGAATGCAACTCCCAGCTGTCTCTCGATCATTTTAGGCGGTTGGATGAAGATCCTACGTCTCCTAACCCTTCCTCTTCCTCGTCTCTGATTCTTCCCATACAGAACACCGCACGGGCCGCCGGCCGGACCACCGGCCCCCACCGCCTATGTTCCTCTGCCACCCCCACCCCCACCGCCGCCCTCGCCCCCAACCCCCACCCGCGTCGAGTTTTCTTCGTTCGACGAGGCCCCACAACCACCTGAGCCCCTTCGATCGCACCGGCGAACTCCGGCGAGCTCAGAAAAATCGACTGACCTAATTTTGAAATTTAGTCTAGTGTGATTTAACTAGTGTGGAATATAAAAGGGGAAAACCATAAGCATTGGGAGTATAGTGCTGAGTGTGCCATGGAGGATCTGAAGGTGCAAACCAGACAAAGGCAACTTCGTGACCAAGACAAGAAATTAGAGTAAAGCAGTGGCGATCTATTTTCTTGCTGCGATAAATAAGTTGAGCAGATACGAAAGAGTATCGCCTCTGGTGCGGCGTCATGTACCCATCTATTGAGAATTTGACGGTGCTGCGGTAGCGATGGCTGTCGGCGGCGTGAAAGCAGATCTAGGAGGGTAGACGGTGGCGGCGGGGCACGGTGGATGAGACGGTCGTAGGAGCGGCGCTGACAAGGTGGACGACAGCGGGGATGAAGCGAGAGGACGAGATGCAAGGATCCCGGTCCGAAGCCGTGGATGAGAGAGGTCGATCTCTTGTAATGGACGGCGGCGTCGGGGTATCAGCTCTGGCATGGTGGAGGAGGACGGCGGTGGATGGGGTGGCGAACGGTGGCGGACGAAGGAGGGTGGGGTGGAGGGGGTGTTTTGGTGCCCACGGAGTACGAATGGGGAAAAGGGAGGTAGAGAGGAAGGGGGGAACCATGTATTCAGGGCGCGCTTGTCTCAAATGCGAGGAAATTTACAAACTTAGCCCCCTGTTTCAAATTTCTACTACATCACAGCAACATTAGTCGGTTGAGGATAGGACGGTAATCTCGCATACACCGAATATTTGCCGATGAGAGTTTGTTTTTGGCGCCCACCGTGTATGAATATGAATCGGGGAGGGAGTCGATTTTGGCCGAGGACACACTGTGTTTTGGCGCCCACCGTGTATGAATCCAGATGAGAGGCGGTTACGTCACGTTTGGGTGAAATTACAAACCTACCCCTATTGAAACCTATAGAAATCCAGCAGATAGGCTTTGCGTGGCAGGGATAGGCAGTAGTGATTTCCATCTCGCAGATTTTGGTTTCAGGCGGTTACTGCGACTTTCCCCGCTTCATTCAAATTTTGCAGAGTGCACGTTTACCGTGCCAACTCAATTCGAATCCCATTTGTATTCTAATTTTTTTCGGGCGGGATCCATTTTCAATTGGAATTACATTCTATATACATCATTTTTATATATACTTTCAAAAGCACAACAAAGAATTCTGCTCCTTTATATGTATAATATGATTTACAAATACAACGATCTCGAAATCTTAAGGTTGAATTCAAATTTTTTTAACCAAATTATGTTCTACTAAAATGTATGGATCAGTAATATCTACATATTAAATAACATAGATGTGCGTGAATTCATATGAGTATGCATGTTTGATAGATCAATTTTGGTTCGAGTATGGATTACATGTATCATCATCTCGAGTTCAAATATTTGAATCCCTTTTTTGTTCACTCCTTTCACGCCCATCTCTCTCGCATGCATGCTCCTTCAGGTAGCTATCACTCTCTTTTCTCCAGCTCACCTGCACGCTCACTTCATGTTTCTCCTGTCCTCGCAAACATGGTCTCTCGACGTCTCCCTTGAGAAGTGTCACACTCTCCCTATCATTATACATTACACGGTTTTCATTATCTCTCACGTCTCTACTGTTCTCTGGTATCACTTGGTACCTAAGCTTTCTTTTTCACTGCCACACACACAGTCTCCACTCATCTTTCACTTTGTCTTTCTCTCTATGGGATTCTCTCATACACCCTACATGTCTCTACATATGACTCATACCACTAAAATTACTCTATCTCTCTCTCTCCTCTAGACACAACATTTGTTGCGGTCTCCTTTTCGTCTGCATCCCAGACTGACATTATTCATTTGTTTACCGATCAGACAACCCTGACTACCATCTCCTCTCTTTCTCTCTCACAGACACACACACACACAACTCCTGCTTCCACTCCCCTTCCCGACTACTGTCTCTCTCACACTGTCAGGACCCCGATCCTAAATCACACCGATCTAGCATGTAACACATCATATCACTTTGCGGCCTCACGCACGGTATTCCCACGGGTGCCACCTTACCTGGCCCGGGACCGTTTGCACCTTTTGGCTCACTTATATGATAGTGTCGCTAGCATCCATATGACAAAGAACCTGGGCCGACATGGCTAGTCGTGAACCCAAAGCGGCACTAACCCATGGGGACAGGCATACATGAATCAACCTCGAGCATGTCGGTCAACAGCGTGTGAATCCGGGCTGTAGCACTGGGCTAACAGGACTCCGGTAACCCGGGCTGTAGCAGGCTAGGCAGGACTCCGGATGTCACCGCGTGACATTTCCCCGAAGGGACAGACACAGGAACAAAGTGAAACACATGCCGACCAGTCAAGTGTCCTGAGCAGTAGTGCTGGGCTAGCAGGACTCCGGTGAACCGGGCTGTAGCGGACTACTATGGCTCATGGAAGCACAAGACTACATTTCCCCATAAGAGAGGCTACCAAGGATAAACAACTAGGTTGTCGGATCCCACACATACCAAGCATTTCAATCATACACACAATATGCTCGATATGTGTAAATACAACATGGCATCACAACATAACTCTACGACTCAAGTATTTATTCATTAGGCTCTGAGGAGCGAGATATTACAAACATGGGTCTCACGACCCAACATTCAGAGCATACAAGTCAAAGCACATGCAGAAGCTTAACATGTCTGAGTACAGACATCTACAAATGAAAAAGGCTGAGAAGCTTGACTATCTACAAGACCCTCCCAAGGTACAAGATCGTAGCTGAGGTAACGAGCTAAACGTCGAAGTCCAAGCGGAACTACTAGCGGGACTGAAGTCTCTCTGCAAAACATAAATTAAGCAAACGTGAGTACAAATGTACCCAGCAAGACTTACATCAGAACTAACTACATATGCATCGGTATCAACAAAGGGGGTGGTGGAGTTTAACTGCAGCAGGCCAGCTTTGACTCGGTGGCTATCCTGAACTACGACTGCAAGTAACTCTTTGAGGTGGCGCACACGAGTCCACAAATTCACCATACCAATACACCACTATGGATCCGCTCCCGTCTCCCTGCGAGAACGCCATCCATAGCACTCACACTTATCTTGCGCATTTTAAAGTATCCACTTTCGCTTGTCTATGAACTATGCAAGGGGTCCAAGTTTCCATATCCGAGGAATCCGGCTATTCGAATAGATAATGATAACCCTGCAGGGGTGTACTTCTTCACACACGCTCTCGCCACTTATCGCCCTGTACACGTCATGTACCTCGGCAACCTTCAAGCGGAAGCCAGGCGAGGGAGTCAGCCACGACCTGACTAACCAACAAGTCTCTAGTCCAGGTTTATCCCCTATTCGGGTTCCATCCGCAAGGAGATCCGGCCGGGGTGTCGCTCACGGACCCAAACGATGTGTCCAGGGTTCCCAAGCCCACCATCCGGGTGCCACTTGGTACACCGTGACACTGTGCCTAGTCTGTCCCAAGCCCACCTGTACCGGGTGCCACTTGGTAGACTACTAACACTACCTACAAACACTAGAAACTAGTTGCAACTCCTAGACAGAGATCGAGTTGATTAATAAGCCGAGAGGGGCCGAGTTACCGGAACCCAATGTGTGGTAGTAACTGTTCATGGATCACAAACACAGGACTCAGTTCCTGAGGACGGCTGCAATGTGACAACCCACCATGTACTCCTACATGGCCTCTCACCGCTACCTTTACCAAATCATGTTCACGCACTTAGCTCTCAACGGTTGGACATGTTCACCACGTTCCAATTCATTCCCGATGAATCAGACCAGACTCAACTCTAAGCAGTAGCAGGCATGACAAACAAGCATGAATGAGTAGGCACATCAGGGCTCAAACAACTCCTACTCATACTAGTGGGTTTCATCTATTTACTGTGGCAATGACAGGTCATGAAGAGGAAAGGGTTCAACTACCGCAGCATGTAACAGTTGAATCGGTGTTGCCCTAATGCAGTAAAAGAGAGCAGGAGCGAGAGAGTGGGACTGTATCGGAATGAACAAGGGGGTTTTGCTTTCCTGGCACTTCTGAAGATAGTATAGCTCTTCATCGGTGTCATCGATCACGTCGTCGGAAACAACGTCTACTGAGAGGGGGCAATTACCGGCAAACAAGGAAGAATACAATCAATGCAATGCAACAATATGATGCATGATCATGACATGGCAATATGTTGTGATTTGGGCTAATGCAACAGAAAGTCATTTTAATTGAAGTGGAATTCAAGACTATATCAAATTCCAAGTCCAAACCTATTATGAAATTTGCCCTAATCATGTTTCATCCTAAACAGTGAGGTTAACTTGCTCAAACATCCATGAAAATGGTACAGACGGATTCCTTGAATTTTTCTGAGAATTTTTCATATATAAATTATTTCATTTGGAGTTACGGTTGATTTTATATGAATTTTTGAAGTTTGCAACATTTTCTGGAATTTCCTATATAAAAGTAAATCCAGAAAATACTTACTGCATCAGCATAGCGTCACTGTGACATCACCAGGTCAACGGGGTCGGTCCAGGTCAAACCTGACCAATGGGGCCCACTGGTCAGTGACTCAGGGCCAGTTAGTGTCGCTGACAGGTGGCCCCGGTCAACTGCCACGTCAGCCAGTCAACCCTAACGCGTGGGTCCGCTAGTTTTGTTAGTTAGTCTAGCTTAAAATTAAACAACGGCTTAATTGGGCAGTAGGGCCCACTGTCATTGTCTAGAGGGTGGGGTTAATTAGTGGGGTTAGCTGCTAATGACAGCCACGTCAGTTGCCGGCGTTTAGCCGCCGGCGACCAAATCCGCGGCGGAGGAAGTCGGGATTTTGCTGCAGGGCCCTATTTGGCGCGCGGGGAGCATCTACGTGAAGCTGGGGGGCTGCCGCGTCGAGTGGCGGTGTTGTTTGAGCTCGGGGTGGTCGGAAAAGACGCCGGCGACAACATTGGCGGCTGTCGGAGCTCGAGCGAGCTCGGGGTCATCGCTAGGAGGCACGGCAAGAGGTGCGGAGCAGTGCTGCGGGCCCCTGGGGACACGGCGAGTGCAGTGAAGCGCTCGGTTGCGAGCTTGCACGGCCGTAGCCACGACGGCGACATGGCCGGCGGCGAGGAGCGCTCGGGCTCGAAGGGGGCGGTGGCTATGAGACGTAATCGAGCACGGGAAGTAGGGGGCTAGGTAGAGGAGCTCACGGCGGATCCAGAGAGCTTGTCGGCGGCCTTGGGGAAGCACGGATAGCGGCGAATGACGGTGGCGATCTTCTGTGGCCGGGGTTGAAGAAGACGACGCCGAGGACGAAGCAAGGCTTCCCGGCTCGCTTGGCTCGGTGCAGAAGGCGTAGGCGATAGTGGCGGAGCTTCCACGCAACACGGGAAGGCGAGAGGGGGTCGGGGAGCGCGGTGGTTCACGGCGGCACTTCCATGGCCGCGTCGGCCGTCGTGGGAGAGAGCGAGGGAGAGGAGGGGAGAGTGAGCTGCGAGAGAGGGGAAGGACCAGGGGGGGCTCGGGCATTTCCAAGCGCGACGGATCGGAGTGGGGAGGAAGCAGGAGGTGGAAGCAGGACGTGGCTTCGCCTCCTGTGCGTGCGCCACGCCGTCGTCCTCCTGGCAAAGGAAGGAGACGACTGGCGACGGGCCTGGTGGGCTGGGCCAGGGAGCTGGGCTAGCTGGGCTGCCAGGTAAGTGCCCAGGTAAGTCTCTCTCTCTTATTTCTGTTTTCTATTTTCTGTCTGTTTGTTTTGACTTTACTAAAAATGCCAAAGCATTTTCAAAAATCATGATACTTCTTATGGCCACTGTTTGGATTATTTCCAACAGCAAACATTTCAGTTCATGAATATTTGGACATTTAGAATAATATATAATATTTAAATGCCCAAATGCAAATAAGGTATGATTTAATTTAGAGCCCAAATATGTCATGGAAAAATGTGCATCACCTCTGGTACTGTTTACAGCATTTTCCATAAATGATGAACATTTTTGAAAGCCATTTGGATTTACTGAAAATATTTTAGGTGAACCTAGTGAATTCCTTTGATGCTAGGGATTTAGGCAATCCCCATTTCAAGTTTCTTTGGAATTTAAATATGATGGCAAGATGAACAAGCAAAGTCAAGCAAGGGCTGGACTGGGGCTGTGACAGCTCACCCCCACTAAATAAGAATCTCATCCCGAGATTCAAGCGTAGGGTAAGGTGAAGGGGGAAACACAAGCTAATATAATCTTGACGATCCAGGTTGCACCTCATAAGGTTGCTGATTCGATCACCATCATTGTCTCGATGTCTTGCCCCAAGAACTCCAACTAACATGACAATGAGAGGAAAGAGAAAACTCTAGAAGGATCGATCTTATCGAAGATTGAACAACTCAAGATCAACTCATGGAGCGAGACGCTGAAACAACTCTCGAGCTGAGACACGAAGCATACGTCCAGAGGGATGGAGTGAAACACATGACAAAGGTTCACTAGATAGGTAACAATTCCACACCTAAGAAGGTGGTGAACGGTTGTCAATGTAGCGAGGAGTTGAGTTTCCATGATACCATAACGAGACATCTTAAGGAAGGTGACTCGCAGAAGTATTCCCTTAAGTGGCAAAAGGAATTACTTTTGATGCAAAGATCATTGAAATTCTTTATACCAGCCTAAGGCAATCACAAATGATCGTGTGAACGAATTCGAACGAATGGCATACCCATGCCAGAATGGATGATGTGGACTACCTTGTTGAAGACAACGCAATGGATGACTTTGTCTTATCACCGGAAATGGATCGGAACCATGACAGGACCACTGTTGAAGATAATCCTGGACAGCAATTGCTGAGAAGGGCATCCCATGGAGAATTGGCACGATGGGATGCAAGCTGGGAACAAAATGCAAATGTTGGGAATGTTCCAACCATCATGTCTGCCTAAGATTCAGATCTGGTTGGTGTCAGGATATTCCAGACTCATCAAGTCTAGAAAGAAAAATGAAGTTTGCAACACAAATCGACGAGATGACGTTGCGAGATTCTCGGGGAATGAACTACGATAGTAAGCTCCAAAACATGAGCCGGTTCTGCTACAAGCATGTGAACACATTGTCCTAGACAAGCATGGTCACCTGGTAGTCTTACAACGAAACACTACTGAGTTCGGGGGGGGACCATTAACGAGGATATCGAAGTCCTTGCGTAAGTCTAGCTCTTAAGAAGAAACTTCTTCTCCTTGAACAAACCAATCAATGGCTTAGTGTGCTAAGGACACATATGGAGTGGAGGTAATTAATCTACCAAACCATAGAATACTTCGCACGTATGCATGACTGATTTGGGATGATTCCAAGGGAAACAAAACAAACCTTCCTCAAATTCATGGTGGCAACTTACACCTAATGCACGTGAATTCGAGGAAGTCACTTCTTCCATCCAGGCATAAGCTTCATGAGCGGAACACGAAAGCATTGCTTACAAAGTTTCCAATACTAACTTAGATGTTCAACATGAATCATGGGGGAGACAACATGCTGCTGATGGGCTCAACAACAACTCATCAGAATTTCCATATCACTGGACTTCCACCATCATGTTAACAATATGATAGTATTGATCAGACCAAAAGGTGTAATGGTGTATGCTCGAGGGATCAACCTCAAGTAAGACAACATTACGAACATCGTTGGTTCTGATTTGACTTGACGATAGCCCATACTCAAGTCAAAGTTTTGACAAGATAATAGATCAACAACTGATCTCGAGGACCAATTGGTGAAGATATCAAATTTCTTCAGTACACACACAAACACAAAGATATCCCTTCAGAAAGAACCAAATTCGGCAAAGCCTTTTATCTTCCAACTCTCCAAGTTGTTGTTTAGCTTAACCAACTAGCTCAGGGGTATCCAACACAGATTCTTGGAGAAGGGGTGGTTTACAAGAAACCGACTTGATCACGAACTCAACATAGCGGTCAGGTGACAACCTGGTAACACTTCCGAGAAGATATCCGGAAAATCACGAACCACCGATATGTTACTAAGCTCGAGAACAATCTTGCTTTTCAGAGCAAGACAATATGATCAGATAAGCAAGGAATGGAATAATCCTCACTCATTGATTGAGGAGTGCACCAGAAATAAGGACTAGGTAGCACGATCAGTCCTAGGATGGTGATTCAATAACCAACACGCTAGGAATGAGAATATTGTCCATTTACTACAAAGCAACGAGTTGCCCGGAGTATTGATTTCACACATCACAATTCACTTGTCGGCATTCCGGTTACAACAACACGGAACCGAGGAATGAATAATGATGGCGAGAAGTATCACTGTATCAAGAGTTCATAGGAGGTTGTGCAATTCCTATGATATTCCTGACATAAAGAGGGCAATACTTAAGGGTTGAACAGAATCAAAAGCTGGATTAGCACTTTGATCTGCGGAATACAACTGCTTTGACCCAATCCTGGATATGGATGAGGTACTGGAGTTTGTTTCTCCTAGTCATTCCGGAATGGAATGGCTTGACAGATCACATGAATAATAGGCATCGATAACACCAATGCACAACTACTCTTGAATATCAATTGATAGACGGGGGTCAGAATACAACTAAAGAGAGACAACTCAAAGGGGCATATATCTTTCTGAGTTGTGGATGCATAGATTTAGTACGTCAAACAAGTTCAACATATTTCTTCCAGATAATCCATGCAGAAATGTAGGACTGGCAGATTCACAATGCAGAGTGGAGAAATCATCAAGAGCACTCTGGTTGTGATCTTTTGATTCAAAGAACTTCTGCCATAAGCGGTTAGTATTTGGAAGAAGGAACTACCACAGACCTCGAGGACTATTGCAAAGGTTACTAATATCTTAAGGGAACTAGCAAATACTAACAACATGAAGTAAGTAGGGTGAATCTCAGGTTCAAAAACCCGGGAGTAGAATACCTACTACTAAGTGGCATCACGGGATGCTTTCGAGATTGATGGCCAGAATCATCACACCGGGAACACAAAACATGGCTAGATTACTAGGTGACTCCCTAAAACACCTAGGGTCATAATACTAACTCCAACATATATGTCGAGGCAATAGAGTACCTCAACTCACCGATTAGTGTGCTTAATCTAGCCCAAAAGGACATCAGGAACGTAAGGAAGGGATTTGCAAATGCATCAGCCTGTTTAGAAACCTGGGATGACTCGGACAGCATAACGGCTGTAAATGCTCAAAAAGATTTGAGACATCCTGCCAAATGGTGGCATAACCACTCAACATCACAATATCAAGGTTTCGAGATCAACTATCAACACACGGAAATACTAGAAACTGAACTGAGACTTGAATTAAACAATCCTATAAGTCTATGGATTAGTAACACGTGATCCTGATAGAAAGATGAGAAGGCCTAGTTCTTAACCCCGTAGGAAAGATAAGATGACTCAGATCAGAAGGGCATGAGGTATAAGAAGTAAAAAGAGCCTTACGTTCCCATCCACAATCAATTCCCTTACATAACTAAAGAGTTTCTAGACTCAACTTCGACCAGTTTGGCTTGGTAATCCTACAGGCAGTCAGGCTCTGATACCAAAGCTGTCAGGACCCTGATCCTAAATCACACCGATCTAGCATGTAACACATCATATCACTTTGCGGCCTCACGCACGGTATTCCCACGGGTGCCACCTTACCTGGCCCGGGACCGTTTGCGCCTTTTGGCTCACGTATATGATAGTGTCGCTAGCATCCATATGACAAAGAACCTGGGCCGACATGGCTAGTCGTGAACCCAAAGCGGCACTAACCCATGGGGACAGGCATACATGAATCAACCTCGAGCATGTCGGTCAACAGCGTTTGAATCCGGGCTGTAGCACTGGGCTAACAGGACTCCGGTAACCCGGGCTGTAGCAGGCTAGGCAGGACTCCGGATGTCACCGCGTGACATTTCCCTGAAGGGACAGACACAGGAACAAAGTGAAACACATGCCGGCCAGTCAAGTGTCCTGAGCAGTAGTGCTGGGCTAGCAGGACTCGGGTGAACCGGGCTGTAGCGGACTACTATGGCTCATGGAAGCACAAGACTACATTTCCCCATAAGAGAGGCTACCAAGGATAAACAAATAGGTTGTCGGATCCCACACATACCAAGCATTTCAATAATACACACAATATGCTCAATATGTGTAAATACAACATGGCATCACAACATAACTCTACGACTCAAGTATTTATTCATTAGGCTCCGAGGAGCGAGATATTACAAACATGGGTCTCACGACCCAACATTCAGAGCATACAAGTCAAAGCACATGCGGAAGCTTAACATGTCTGAGTACAGACATCTACAAATGAAAAAGGCTGAGAAGCCTGACTATCTACAAGACCCTCGCAAGGTACAAGATCATAGCTGAGGTAACGAGCTAAACGTCGAAGTCCAAACGAAACTACTAGCGGGACTGAAATCTCTCTGCAAAACATAAATTAAGCAAACGTGAGTACAAATGTACCCATCAAGACTTACATTAGAACTAACTACATATGCATCGGTATCAACAAAGGGGGTGGTGGAGTTTAACTGCAGCAGGCCAGCTTTGACTCGGTGGCTATCCTGAACTACGACTGCAAGTAACTCTTTGAGGTGGCGCACACGAGTCCACAAATTCACCATACCAATACACCACTATGGATCCGCTCCCGTCTCCCTACGAGAACGCCATCCATAGCACTCACACTTATCTTGCGCATTTTAAAGTATCCACTTTCGCTTGTCTATGAACTATGCAAGGGGTCCAAGTTTCCATATCCAAGGAATCCGGCTATTCGAATAGATAATGATAACCCTGCAGGGGTGTACTTCTTCACACACGCTCTCGCCACTTATCGCCCTGTACACGTCATGTACCTCGGCAACCTTCAAGCGGAAGCCAGGCGAGGGAGTCAGCCACGACCTGACTAACCAACAAGTCTCTAGTCCAGGTTTATCCCCTATTCGGGTTCCATCCGCAAGGAGATCCGGCCGGGGTGTCGCTCACGGACCCAAACGATGTGTCCAGGGTTCCCAAGCCCACCATCCGGGTGCCACTTGGTACACCGTGACACTGTGCCTAGTCTGTCCCAAGCCCACCTGTACCGGGTGCCACTTGGTAGACTACTAACACTACCTACAAACACCAGAAACTAGTTGCAACTCCTGGACAGAGATCGAGTTGATTAATAAGCCGAGAGGGGCCGAATTACCGGAACCCAATATGTGGTAGTAACTGTTCATGGATCACAAACACAGGACTCAGTTCCTGAGGACGGCTGCAATGAGACAACCCACCATGTACTCCTACATGGCCTCTCACCGCTACCTTTACCAAATCGTGTTCACGCACTTAGCTCTCAACGGTTGGACATGTTCACCATGTTCCAATTCATTCCCGATGAATCAGACCAGACTCAACTCTAAGCAGTAGCAGGCATGACAAACAAGCATGAATGAGTAGGCACATCAGGGCTCAAACAACTCCTACTCCTGCTAGTGGGTTTCATCTATTTACTGTGGCAATGACAGGTCATGCAGAGGAAAGGGTTCAACTACCGCAGCATGTAACAGTTGAATCGGTGTTGCCCTAATGCAGTAAAAGAGAGCAGGAGCGAGAGAGTGGGACTGTATCGGAATGAACAAGGGGGTTTTGCTTGCCTGGCACTTCTGAAGATAGTATAGCTCTTCATCGGTGTCATCGATCACGTCGTCGGAAACAACGTCTACTGAGAGGGGGCAATTACCGGCAAACAAGGAAGAATACAATCAATGCAATGCAACAATATGATGCATGATCATGACATGGCAATATGTTGTGATTTGGGCTAATGCAATAGAAAGTCATTTTAATTGAAGTGGAATTCAAAACTATATCAAATTCCAACTCCAAACCTATTATGAAATTTTCCCTAATCATGTTTCATCCTAAACAGTGAGGTTAACTTGCTCAAACATGCATGAAAATTGTACATATGGATTCCTTGAATTTTTCTGATAATTTTTCATATATAAATTATTTCATTTGGAGTTACGGTTGATTTTATATGAATTTTTGAAGTTTGCAACATTTTCTAGAATTTCCTATATAAAAGTAAATCCAGAAAATACTTATTGCGTCAGCATAGCGTCACTGTGACGTCACCAGGTCAACGGGGTCGGTCCAGGTCAAACCTGACCAATGGGGCCCACTGGTCAGTGACTCAGGGCCAGTTAGTGTCGCTGACAGGTGGCCCCGGTCAACTGCCACGTCAGCCAGTCAACCCTGACACGTGGGTCCGCTAGTTTTTTTAGTTAGTCTAGCTTAAAATTAAACATCGGCTTAATTGGGAAGCAGGGCCCACTGTCATTGTCTAGAGGGTGGGGTTAATTAGTGGGGTTAGCTGCTAATGACAGCCATGTCAGCTGCCGGCGACCAAATCCGCGGCGGAGGAAGTCGGGATTTCGCTGCAGGGCCCTATTTGACGTGCGGGGAGCATCTACGTGAAGCTGGGGGGCTGCCGCGTCGAGTGGTGGTGTTGTTTGAGCTCGGAGTGGTCAGAAAAGACGCCGGCGACAACGTTGGCGGCTGCCGGAGCTCGGGCGAGCTCGGGGTCGTCGCTAGGAGGCACGGCAGGACGTGCGGAGCGGTGCTGCGGGCCCCTGGGGACACGACGAGTGCGGTGAAGCGCTCGGTTGCGAGCTTGCATGGCCGTAGCCATGACGGCGACATGGCCGGCGGCGAGGAGCGCTCGGGCTCGAAGGGGGCGGTGGCTACGAGGCGTAATCGAGCACGGGAAGTAGGGGGCTAGGTAGAGGAGCTCACGGCGGATCCAGAGAGCTGGTCGGCGGCCTTGGGGAAGCGCGGACGGTGGCGAACGACGGTGGCGATCTTCGGTGGCCGGGGTTGAAGAAGACGACGCCGAGGACGAAGCAGGGCTTCCCGGCTCGCTTGGCTCGGTGCAGAAGGCATAGGCAATAGTGGCGGAGCTTCCACGCAACACAGGAAGGCGAGAGGGGGTCGGGGAGCGCGGTGGTTCACGGCGGCGCTTCCATGGCCGCATCGACCGTCGTGGGAGAGAGCGAGGGAGAGGAGGGGAGAGTGAGCTGCGAGAGAGGGGAAGGACCAGGGGGGCTCGGGCGTTTCCAAGCGCGACGGATCGGAGTGGGGGGGAAGTAGGAGGTGGAAGCAGGAGGTGGCTTCGCCTCCTGTGCATGCGCCACGCCGTCGTCCTCCTGGCAAAGGAAGGAGACGACTGGCGACGGGCCTGGTGGGCTGGGCCAGCGAGCTGGGCTAGCTGGGCTGCCAGGTAAGTGCCCAGGTAAGTCTCTCTCTCTCTCTCTCTCTCTCTCTCTTATTTCTGTTTTCTATTTTTTGTCTGTTTGTGTTGACTTTATTAAAAATGCCAGAGCATTTTCAAAAATCATGATACTTCTTATGGCCACTGTTTGGATTATTTCCAACAGCAAACATTTCAGTTCATGAATATTTGGACATTTAGAATAATATATAATATTTAAATGCCCAAATGCAAATAAGGTATGATTTAATTTAGAGCCCAAATATGTCATGGAAAAATGTGCATCACCTCTGGTACTGTTTACAGCATTTTCCATAAATGATGAACATTTTTGAAAGCCATTTGGATTTACTGAAAATATTTTAGGTGAACCTAGTGAATTCCTTTGATGCCAGGGGTTTAGGCAATCCCCATTTCAAATTTTTGGGAATTTAAATATGATGGCATGATGAACAAGCAAAGTCAAGCAAGGGCTGGACTGGGGCTGTGACACACACACAAAACTCTCGCTTTCGCACCCCGACTCGTATTTCTCTCACAAACATTTATCGACTAGCTAGCCTCCAGATAGGTTTATACACCCGCACACTCGTGCTTCCACCATCGCATACATGGCTCTCTCCTGCTCCTTGTATATATGTAGATTTTTGTTCCCTTCTTGAGACACGCCTGTAAGTGCATCTAGTGCCACCCCTAGTTGGTTTTGGAGTATTGATGACAAACCTAGTTGAGGGACTAATGTGTTTTTGAGAATTGCAGGATAACACAGGTAGAAGTCCCTCATTGATTCAGTTTTCCTACCAGAGATGACCCCTAAAAATGTATGAAGACATTGAAGTCAAAGGTGGTATATGAAGATACTCACATTGAAGACTATGACAAGAGAAGACACCTCATGAAGCCTATGGAGCTCGAAGACTTAGATCTTTCGTAGTTCTCTTTCTTCCTTGTTGAGTCATAGGAACAACCGTACTATTAAGTGGGTTCCAAGAGAACCAGTCAGAATGACTGAAGTGATGCTTAAACAAAACCTATGTCTTCGAGTGAAGACTTTGAGAGCGAATCTTGTCCAGAGTTGGGCAAGTCAGCTTTGCTTGAAGCCCAACTAAAGTTGCCGTGTGAGTTTGAAATCTGACCGTTGGAACACGTGTCAGTTCCTTAGTGACCCAGGGTCATTTCGGACAAATCAGGTCGGGTTGCCAAGTGGCTATAAATAGCCCACCCCTACAACCATAAACGGTTGGCTGCTCAGATTCAGAGTACGGCTTTTGTCATTTGAGAGCAACCCACCTCGAAGCCTTTGAGAGAGAATTCCTTGCGAGGATAAAGCCCTAACCACCCAGAGCCAAAGAGAATTAGGCATCACTTAAATCTTCTTGTCTGTGTGATCTGAAGACTTATTACACTTGAGGACTGTGCATCCTCCAGCCGGTTAGGCGTCGCGTTCTAAGCATCCAAGAGACATTGTGGATTGCCGGTGAACGAAGTTTGTGAAGGTTTGGGAGTCTACCTTGAAGACTTACCAGAGTGATTGGGCGACATCTGTGTGACCTTAGCTCAAGGGGAATACGGTGAGGACTAGGTGTCCTGAGCTGCGTGTTCAGGACTGGGTGTCCGGGACTGTGTGTCCTAAGGTTTAAATACCTAGCCGCCCTAACCATACGTATATTTGTCATAGCAACTGGAACTGGTCCAACAAATCATTGTCTTCAGCGAGTCACTGGTTTCATCTTCCCTTCCCTTTACTTACTGTTACTCCTGTGAAGTCATTGTATGTTCGCACTATCTTTTGTCTTCACTGAGTGACTGCGTGTTCTGTGTGGCTTCACAATATCTTCCTACCTGATCCTTACTACATTGCTGCTATTAGTCATTGTGCTTTCACTCTATTGAATACTTGACTATGGCTTGCCTAGTGTAGTCTACCTTCCGCTGCAGGGTAATAGATTTATTTCTATCGTTTGTCTTCATAACTTCCACGTTTTGAAGACTTTCATAAAAATCGCCTATTCACCCCCCCTCTAGTCGATATAACGCACTTTCAATTGGTATCAGAGCAAGGTGCTCCCTTGTTCTGTGTGATTCAGTTTAACCACCTGGAGTTTTAGCTATGTCGACTGCATGGATAATTAAAGTCTCCGCTGCGTGCCCTGTCTTCGATGGAACTGAATATCCCTACTGGAAGAATAAGATGCGCATGCATCTTGAAGCCATTGACGTCAACCTATGGTATGTCGTCAAGAACGGCATTCCCAAGGCTGGAGAAGGTGTCACTGCTGCTGATGTCAAGAAGTTCATTCAACTGGACTCTACTGCCAAGAATATCATCTGTGGTCATCTGACCAAAGGACAGTATGGCCATGTGAGTGCTTTGGAAACATCTAAGCTGGTCTGGGACTGGCTCTCCAAGGTCAATGAAGGCGTCTCAACCCAGAGAGATCAGAGAATCAGTGTCCTTCGCAACCTCTTCAACCGCTTCAAGCGAAATGACAATGAGAATGTCCAGCTCACATTTGACCGACTCACTGACATCACAAATGAGCTTCAAGCCCTCGGCGCTACTGAGATCACCAAACATGAAGTCGTCAAGACACTACTGAGATCACTTGATAGTTCCTTTGACACCCTAGCCCTGATGATTCAAGAACGTCCTGATTTCAAGACACTCGATCCGTCTAACATACTTGAGAGGCTCAACACACATGAGTTTCAGCTTTCTGAGAAAAGAGATATCTATGGTCCAAACTATGGGCGAACTCGTGCTTTGAAGGAAAAGGCTGTCTCCTCATCTGAAGAAGAATCTGACAGCAGTTCGGATGATCCTGAAGACATTGGAAGGGAACTTGCTATGCTTGTGAAGAAGTTCCAAAAATTCACCAAGAAGAAAGGTTTCATAAAGTCTTCC
Organism: Triticum urartu; assembly: GCF_056163025.1. Classification (NCBI taxonomy): domain Eukaryota; kingdom Viridiplantae; phylum Streptophyta; class Magnoliopsida; order Poales; family Poaceae; genus Triticum; species Triticum urartu. Next base: position 45,094,902 of record NC_141873.1, on the reverse strand, counting down.
CGATCAAGCTCAAGGAATGATGAAGCTTCTGCTCACGGCTACAAGAAGAAAACATGTCACAAGTGCAAGAAACCTGGTCACTTCATCTCTGAGTGTCCACAGTGGGAGAATGAGAACGAAAAGAAGAAGAAGAAGAGCAAGGAATATGACTCTGACGACAAGAAGAAGAAGAAATACTCAAAGTCTTCTTCCAAGTCTTCCTCAAAGTCTTCATCACACAAGAAGAGCTCATCTGGCAAGGCACGTGCATTTGTTGGCAAGGAAATGGATTCAGAGGAGGAGTCCGCTTCTGAGGAGGCGGAGGTGGAGTCTGAGGAGGAGTCCGATTCAGGCATCGCAAGTCTGGCTACAGCATACGTTGCCAAGTCCATCTTCAACACTGAAGACAATGACTTCATCACCGACACCGATGCAAATGACAAGGACTACTCCGCTTCTACCTACTACTTCATGGCACGCGGTGCCAAGGTAAACACACGCACTACTCACTATCAAACATCTAGTGACGATGACTCTGATTGTGGTTCAAAACCCAGCTACAAAACACTTGCTAAAATTGCAACTGAACAACAGAAAGCTATGGAACATATTCAAAAACTGTTAGACAGAAGCGATGATCTGTTAGGTGCTGAAATGACTTGATCTGAATCCTTAATTGAAGACATAAAAAATCTTCACGTTAAGTATGAGGAACTTGAAAGTTGTCATGAAACTCTCTCAACAACTCATGAAAAGCTTTCCTATGATTATCTTCAAAGGAAGCAAGATCTTGAGAAATTGAGAGCGGCTCATGAAGATCTTCAAAAGGAAAACGAGTCACTTCGCGCCGAACAGATCAGCTCCGCTCAGGAAGGATTTGAACCACCATGTCTTAAATGCATTGAGCGTGATAATGCTACTACTGTTGCTGAATGTTCTACTGCTGCTACTGTTGCAATATCTTCAACTGTTGATGTGGGAACTAACCCCTCTGCTGAGGATTCCACTGCTATTGCTGATGAGAATGCTAGGTTGAAGACATTGCTTGAAATAGGGATGTACAAAAGTCTTAAAGGGCATCAGACACTATGTGATGTCCTCAAAAAGCAGATTTTGAACCGAAACCCGAGGAAAGAGGGTGTTGGGTTCGTAAGGAAAATGAATGCTGATGGCTCTTACTAGAAACCTGAGCAGTACCCCAAAACCACATGGGTTGCTACAAAGGAATTTTCAGGAGATCCATCCACTCTATCTGGGTTCACTTGTGCTAACCCCATTGTCATTGATGAATCCTTTGATGCAAACTATAAACTGTTTAAGAATCAGAATGGTGAAGTGTTTGCTAGGTACATTGGTACTAACTGCAGGAATGGACCGCCTATGAAGAAGATCTGGGTTCCGAAAAGGTGTCTGGAGAATCTTCCTATGAATGTCATCATGACACCTCACGTGAAGAAGACAAACCTCAGACCGAAGGCTTCATACGGTCCAAAGGCTTCATACAGACAGAGGACTCACCTGAGTCGCACTAACGCAAATGTTTTGCAGGGAAACCATACTCAGGCATATGAATATGAGAGCGGTTCATCAAACCTCCATGTTCATAAGACCAAGAACTATTCTTCTTATTCTTATGAGTACTATTGTCCGCCTGCAAGACTGTTTGCTAGGGCTCCAAAGCCAAAGTTCTCATATGCTGCACTTAGACTTATTGCTTCTAAGCCACCCTTGAAGATGTGGGTGGCTAAGAAAGCTTAACTCTCTTTTGCAGGGAAAGGTCTCCAGCAGAAAACCAAAATCGTCTGACGCTATTGCTGGGGACCTTAAACATCTTGTAGGGCGCAAGATCAAATGCCCGAATGGTCTTACTATGTACTTCGTTCCTGAATCGCTTGCTACTCTCCCTATTAGTCCTAATCTGGATCTAAGCTTTCATAACCCACTGGTTCGTCAAATGTTTTTGCTTCACAATGCTCTTCGTGAAGCCTATCCCCCTAACTGCACTGTAGGGTACGACACCAGCGTCTTCAGAATGGATTATTGATAGTGGGTGTACAAATCACATGACTGGCAAAAGAAGCCTTCTTATGGACTCAACCTTACGTCCATCCGACAAGAGCCACATCACATTTGCTGACACTGGTAAAAGTAAGGTATTGGGTCTAGGTAGAGTTGCAATCTCAAGGGATCAACACATGGATAAAGTCATGCTTGTTGAATCCCTTGGCTTCAACTTAATGTCTGTCTCAATGCTTTGCGATTTAAACATGATCGTAATATTTGGAAAATATCGTTGCCTTGTTCTAATGGAATCTGACAAGTCTCTAGTATTTGAAGGGTATCGAAAAGATGATTTGTACGTGGTAGATTTCTCAGCAGGACCACAGCTTGCTGTATGTCTTCTAGCAAAAGCTTCAGAATGCTGGCTCTGGCATCGGAGGCTTGGGCATGCTGGCATGAGGAACCTCCACACCCTGGCAAAGAAGAAGCATGTCATAGGCATCGAGGGCGTCAAGTTCAAGAAAGATCACTTATGCGGTGCCTGTGAGGCAGGAAAGATGACGAGGGCCAAACATCCCTCGAAGACAATCATGACCACTACTCGACCCTTCGAACTGCTTCACATGGATCTTTTCGGTCCCACTCATTACTCAACTCTTACTACTACTGCTTGTCTCTATGGCTTTGTCATTGTTGATGATTATTCTAGATATACTTGGGTGCACATAATCCTTTACAAGACTGAAGTGCGGGATGTCTTCAGACGCTTCGCCAATCGAGCAATGAACAACTATGGCGCCATGATAAAGCATATCAGAAGTGACAATGGCACTGAATTCAAGAACACTGGCCTTGATACATATCTTGATACCTTGGGCATCACACATGAATTCTCAGCCCCGTACACGCCACAGCAGAATGGGGTCGTCGAATGCAAGAACAGAACACTCATTGAGATGGCCAGAACGATGCTAGATGAATACAAGACTCCAAGAAAATTCTGGCCTGAAGCCATTGATACTGCATGCCATACAATCAATCGTGTTTATCTTCACAAGCTTCTGAACAAGACATCTTATGAGCTCCTTACTGGCAAGAAGCCAAATGTCAGTTACTTCAGAGTATTTGGCGCCAGGTGCTGGATCAAGGACCCACATCACACCTCAAAGTTTGCACCAAAAGCACATGAGGGTTTTATGCTTCGATATGGAAAGGATTCGCACTCCTACAGAGTCTTCAATCTCTTTCATTACAAAGTGGTTGAAACTGTGGATGTGCGGTTCGATGAGACCAACGGTTCACAAAGAGAGCAACTGCCAAATGTGCTAGATGAAGTTCCATCCAGTGAATCAATCAAGCTAATGGGAACTGGAGAAATTATACCTTCTGAAGCTCATCCTGAAGAAGAACTTATCATCTCAGCACCTGATCAACATGAAGACAATGCTCAACCTGAAGACATTCCTTCTAACAACGACAATGATCAGCAAGAGCAAAATCTTCGCCCTGTACATCCTCGCGTTGCCAATGAAGTGCAGATTGAAAGAATAATTAATAGCATCAATGCACCCGGTCCACTCACTCATTCAAGGGCAACTCAGCTAGCAAATTTCTGTGGGCACTTCGCATTCGTCTCAATAACAGAACCCAAGAAAGTTGAAGAAGCCTTCATGGAACCTGAATGGATTCAAGCTATGCAAGACGAGCTTCAACAGTTTGAGCTGAATAATGTATGGGAACTGGTCAAGTGTCCCGATCCTCGGAAGCACAACATAATAGGCACCAAATGGATATACCGCAACAAGCAAGATGAGCATGGTCAAGTTGTCAGAAACAAAGCTCGTCTCGTTGCTCAAGGATATACTCAAGTGGAAGGCATTGACTTCGATGAAACATTTTCTCCTGTGGCTAGACTTGAAGCCATACGCATACTGCTGGCCTATGCAAATAATCACAACATACTTCTTTATAAAATGGATGTGAAGACCGCCTTCCTCAATGGCAAGATTGAAGAAGAAGAACTGTATGTTGCACAACCTCCTGGCTTTGAAGATCCAAAACATCCTGACATGGTATACAAGCTCAAAAAGGCACTGTATGGCCTCAAACAAGCCCCTCGGGCCTGGTATGACACACTCAAATACTTCCTGAAGAGCAAAGGCTTCATACCTGGTTCTCTCGACCCCACTCTCTTCACGAAGACATATGATGGTGAACTGTTTGTGTGCCAAATATATGTGGATGACATTATCTTCGGCTGCACCAATCAGAAGTACAGTGAAGAGTTTGGATATATGATGCAAGAGCAATATCAAATGTCTATGATGGGAGAGCTGAACTTCTTTCTTGGTCTTCAAATACGACAGCAACACAACGGCATCTTCATATCTCAAGAGAAGTATCTCAAAGATTGCCTGAAGAAGTTCGGTATGCAAGACTGCAAAGGCTTCACGACGCCAATGCCAGCCAAGCATCATCTGGGTCCTGACGACAATGGTATAGAGTTCGATCAAAAGGTATACCGCTCCATGATTGGTTCTTTACTTTATCTATGTGCATCTAGGCCAGATATTATGCTTAGTGTTTGCATGTGTGCTCGATTCCAAGCGGCACCAAAGGAGTCGCATCACTTAGCTGTGAAGCAAATTCTTCGATATTTGGCTCACACCCCAACTCTAGGATTATGGTATCCAAAGGGCTCAGAGTTTGATCTGGTTGGATTCTCGGATGCTGATTATGCTGGTGACAAAGTTGATCGCAAGTCTACATCAGGCACATGTCACTTTCTGGGACGATCACTTGTATGTTGGTCTTCAAAGAAGCAGAACTGTGTATCTCTCTCCACTGCTGAATCTGAATACATTGCTTCTGGATCTTGTTGCGCTTAGCTTCTGTGGATGAAGCAAACGCTCAAGGACTACGGCATTCATCTGAAGCAAGTTCCACTCTACTGCGACAATGAAAGCGCCATCAAGATTTCCAACAACCCAGTTCAGCACTCGAAGACAAAGCACATTGAAATTCGTCATCACTTTCTCAGAGATCATGTTGTGAAGGAAGATATTGATATCATACACGTCAACACTGAAGAGCAATTGGCAGATATCTTCACCAAGCCCTTGGATGAGAAGAGATTTTGCAAGTTACGGTGTGAGCTAAATATCCTGGAATCCTCAAATGTCCTATGATCAGGCACACATCCTAACCCTTATGCATATTGATGACTTAGATGTGCAACACACGAGGTAAAGTATATCTTCAATCAATGAAGACATACATTCTAAGTGTGAATACATTAATGTGGAATTTGACTTCGGAGCGCCACGATAATTGTGCGCCGTGTCTGGATCTAATACTTCCTATACGGTGGGTAACGCCACCACCAAATGTTCTATTTTGAAGTGTTTCACTCATGGCGTTACCTTGCTATGTCTTCACATTTGGTTTGGGTTCAATCTCAACATGTCTTCATGATTATCTTCACTATGTTGATTATATATATATATATATACTAGTGTTCTGTCCTCTACAGCATTCATTTATAGCTATGTCTTCTTGTTGAATCTTTTGAACTAAGTGAATGTGATCGGACCCTAACCTCTCTATGCTATCTATCTCAAACTCTATCTCTCCAAATCATATGCATTCTATTGAAACTGTCGAATGTCTTCTCTGCGTCCTTGTCAGCAGAAGATACAAAGACAAACCTTAAGTACACTTTCAATGCTCATTCCTCCACATGAAACCCGGAGAAGTAGGAACGACCACCCGACAATCCAGGCGTGCATGGGACGTGGAACAACCCCCAAAATTCTGCATGATGGCCACGTGTTCCTCAGATGCGAATCGCCAGGGGCACCTGTGTAATAACGCAGTGACGCCCATGTACCTATAAATACACACTTCACGGCGGTCATTATCTCTTCTTCCACTCTCGCACGAACCCTAGCGCCACCGCTAGCCCTCAACGACGTCGGCGACGAAGCGCTTCGCTGCCGCAACCTCTCTGACACCGTCTTCACGCCGACCGCGGACATCGTCCTCTCCGCTGTCACCGTAGGTGTCCTCCGTCGCCAAGTTAGGGCACGGAAGATCGAACTGCTCGGCCTCATCTTCCACTCCGTCTAGCAGTTCTTAGTGTGGTAAATAAAACTTCCTTTTTATGGCACCGTTGATCCTATGGCTTTGTCACTTTCTACCACAAGCAGTTTCTATTCACACAAGTTAGATCTCTCTCATACTGCATCTCATAACATGACTAGTATATTCACTTATGCTTCACAAAGTAGTTAGATTCCTCACTTGTAGTGATCTCTGGATTCGTACAAATCTGGAACCAACTCCTTATCTATGAGTGAATGTCTTCGCACGATGAGGTCAATGTCTTCTAAACTAATTTATATTCAAAATCTTCTGAGAATGCATATGACCTCTTCCCCTTCCCTCGCACCTTAATGCTGTCACAGGTACATGTCCGTGGGAGAATCCCTTGGTTCTCATAGTCTGCATTCATTTGCAGAATTCTTACAGCATCATATAAATTCTCCCGAAGCAAGTTCCTGTTTGTCCAGCAAGCGAAAATCTTTGAAGCCTTTGAACGTGTTGAAGCCTTTCAGTTTAAAGTTCATGGCTTCAGAGAAATCAGCAAGGAAGGGTGGCAGAAAGCGTCATGGAGAAACATCTAGAGATCTGCCAGATGACCTCTCAGAACTGTACAAGACAGATCCTGAAGAGGATTACAATCAGCGCAAGACCCGAATCCAATGGATTCGAAGATATTGGGCAGAACAATGGTTCAAATACCGATTTGTAACCCAGGAATATGCTGAGAAAAATGCCATCAAGAGACCGTGGGGAGACATCCTATACAAGAATCTTCAACCCAGGTCCAGAGATGAAGCCATTGAACAAGGCTTCTATCCCTGCATGGTCCGTGGGCCACAGCCTGTTGATGCACACCCATCGTCACTACTATGGTGTCGTGACGACATTCTGTTCAAGCGCAACTTCCAGTTTGCCCAGAACTCAGCGAAGCAAAACAAGAAGACATTGGGACTAGACTTCAACCCTGGTCCCTCAGCTCCAAGGGCTGATGGCACACGAGATGCAGAACCCAATGTCGTCGGTCCATTCTACAACCTTAAAGGCCTCATCATCCATATCTTGGTTCAAGGGACTGCAGTGAATGAGCCTGCCGCTGACGCTGAATCAGATGAAGCGCCTGCAGCGCCGAAGCCAAAGAAGTTGAAGAAGCCTAAAGCTTCAAAGCCTGCCCCTTCACCAAAAATCTCACAGGCGAAGCCACTGGCAACTGCACCTCCTGAAGACAGTGTGCAGTCCGAAGATTTATCACGCATCTCCATGCCCCAGAAGGTCAAGATGCCTCTGCCACACACCGACCAAGAGCTAACAGCTGCTGCCATTCTGCGCAATGATGCCATTGATCTGTCAAGTGATGAAGATCTTGCAGATGACGCTCTTGAGCAACTCGTCAAGAGCAAAGAAGAAGCAGAAATCTTCAATGATCTGCCTCTCTTTGATGTAATAGTCATTCACAACTTCATTGATGAATGGTTTGACACGCCAAACATCAGCTTCGATGATCTCCAACTACCCATTGGCCTCAGTGTCGCCTTCCATGGCGCCATTGCTTCAGAGTTAGCTATCGCCCAGCGCATTGTTGAACTGAAGCAGAAGATTGACTTTGAGAAATCTCAGTTCAAGAAGCATATGGCCAAGCTCAGCGTGCAAGACGTGAAGAATTTCAAGGTTATGCTGCACGAGCTCAAGGAAGCCTTTCTAAAGAAACATGCAGAAGCTCAGGGTTCTCGTGAGCGCATGAAGGTCCTGGCTGATAGGTGTGTGCAAGCCTACAATGAGGCTAAGAAGCGCAAGGCCCTTGGGCGTCCTGGCATCGACCCCAGGATGGCTGCCAAGAAGCAGAAGAAGCCCGCTATGGCTGAACCTGAAGCACCAAGGCAGGAGGCAGATCCCCTTATCTTCCCAACTAGCATGACTGGCCCGAAGCCAAAGGCCAGGTCAACCGCTTCAGAACTGAAGAAGACCAGGACTGCTGAGGCTGAAGCAAGGAAGAGAAAACATCCTGAAGCCTCTACTACTGCCCCCGCCAAGAAGAAAAGAATGACCAAGAAGGAACGGGCTGCTCCCACAGAGCCCTTGATTGTTGAACCCATTTCCATGGTTCACCCTGACGCCGATCCACAAGAACGTCAACTGACTATCCATGAGCCTGCTTCCACAGAGGCTCATGAAGCTGAAGACTTTACAGCAGCTGATCCCCTCGCTGCTGAGGACATTGGTCACCATGACCATGTTGAAGATGATGCAGCCCTTCCTCAGCTAGAGCACCAACAGGTATCATTGCCTGTGCTCACGCACAGTGAACTCATCAGCATTGGTCGTCCACTGACACCAATAGCACAGGATGCTTTGTGGGAAGATCGCCCACAAGAGGAAGAAGACTCTGAGGCCCATCCAACACAAACTCCACAGGCGTCGCCCGCGTTGCGCAGGCTTCGCAAAGGTCCAAGGCCTCAAGTCTCTGCGTCTGAAGCTAAAACTGCTGAAGACATTCCGGCTGCATCAGCCGATGAAGAAGAAGTACCACAAGCTGCTATTCCCTGTCCCACGAAGAAGCAGTTCTCGAGGAGAACGTGATCGTAAGCGACCCTCTAGCTCGTCAAGTGGAGGTTGAAAATCTTGCGGCTGCCACCACCAACACCACTGAAGCCACTGACGATGTCATGGCTGAAGCAAATGTGGAGCCCTCACCAACAAAAGCACCAGAAGTTAGCGAAGCCACTGATCCCACTGCTTCTGTTCCTGCGTCTGCTGCCGGTCCCCAATTCGACTATCATGTTGAGCACAGGCCTCAGGTACAGAAGCCAATCCCAAGATTGCCAAGGTTCCTAGGTCCTGCATCAGCACCTGGCTCCTTCAATATCAATGGCTTCAGAGAAGACAACACATTCTTCAACAGCTCCAGGAACCCCTACTCCAAGGAAAGAATATCATCTGATCGGTTCTGGAGTTATCCGCAGCGAAGCTATTACTCATGCGTTCTTTACAACCAAGGTCGCATATTCCCACACAAGCACCTTGACATTGAAGCAATAGCTGGTCTGCCCTGTCTGGAAGAAGCTCTGGATTGCTTCAAAGAGGTTGGACTACTGCCGTTCGTCACTGACCAAGAGCATTGGAATGAAGAGTTGCTGCTCCAATTCTATGCCACACTTCACATCCGCGGGTATAGCAGAGATCCGAAGACTTGGGTCCTAGAGTGGATGACAGGAAACGTTCATCACGAAGCCAAAGCCTTTGACATCATTGAGCTCACTGGTTTGCCCACTCCTGGCGATCTCTACGAGCATGGCTGTCAGCATCATAGTGAAGCTATTGAGAGCATCTTTCAGAAGACTGAACCTAATATGAGTCAGATGCTCAGTATGATGAAGCCATTGCCCCAAGATGCTGCTTATCCCACGGAGTTCTTCGCTGAAGACCTTGAGTATCTTCCAAGAACCATTTATCACATCATAAGGCAAACTCTCTGGCCAATCAAAGGACATTCTCCCCATGCCAAGCTGGAAGGTGCAATGAAGACTTTGGTCTTCTACATTCTTCATGGAAAATGCTTCAATACACAGGATTTCTTCATTCACCAACTTGCTGCATCTGGCTCTGATCTGTTTGGTTTGAAGTTCTACGCCCCTTGGGTGATGTGGCTGATCAAACTTCACTCCGCTATCTCATATCAGCCCTCGGCCCGCAACCATCGGATCTTTTTGCCTGATGTGGATATGTCTATTGAAGCCATCTATCCTGAGCCTGCCAAGGAACCTCTCAGTCTTCAGAATGCAGAGCATCAAAGTTTCACTCAGAACGTTGAAGGCGTTGAAGCCATAACTCGTGTGTATCCTTTGGCTGGCACTACACGTGCACCGCATCCTGCTCTCACTGAAGCCACTGACAGTACAACTGCTCCACGACCCAAGAAGCGCACTCGTGTTCTCAACGACCGAGAGCTTCTTGTGGCTCTTCATCAGAAACAGGATAGGCATCATGACTGGCTGAAGCGTCAGATGCAAAGCCTCTTGGTGGATGTTAATCGCATTCGCAATCTTGCCACCAAGAATGCTTTTGTTGCCCATGAAACCTCTCGCCGCACATGGAAAGGGCTAACACTGATCTGTTCTGAAGATGATCTTCAAGAGGATGGCTTCACTGAGCGATTCAAGTTTGACTCCACACCTCCTCGAAGGGCAGTGCTGCGACGAACTCCATCCCTTGAAGACTCTGAGTTCTCTTCCTCTGCTGCAACTGTGAATGCCAGAGTAATCGAGGATGAAGACGATGCTACTTCACCGCCACCTCCTTCAGCACGCTTCGACTCTGCTCCAAGCTCTTCAGCACCGCCAAACACAACCAATGACCCTGCTGCTTCACCTACTCCTCATGGGAATGAGTAGATGCTCTATGTCTTCAAACCTTTTTGGTCCTTACTGACAAAAGGGGGAGAAGCATATGAGGTTGATAGTCTTCAAGCGGGTCCATATGGGTGGGTGCTTTATATTTTGCTTCGTGCTTACAACTCTCATTTTCCTACATTTGGTTCTTTGAGTTGTAACACTTAAACTCGATGGTCGTCTGCTACTTATTTGCCACCTTGTGTTGCGATGATAAATTCCGCATGTGCGACGATAAATTCTGCACTTAGATCATTCTGCAGACGTCCATTTTCCATTATGCATGTCATTATCTTCATATACTTTCACATGCATAGTGGATTGTCATCATAAGTTGAAGTGGATCTCCACAAGTACAACCTGCCATGTGCATTTGCATTCCAAAAGCAAATTACTTATATGCACATCTTCAGGGGGAGCCCTTACAACTTATGAAGACAATTCCTTATCCTTTACAATTTCACAGATTATATTCCCCGTTGAAAACTTCAACTAGTTTGTCATCAATCACCAAAAAGGGGAGATTGTAAGTGCATCTAGTGCCACCCCTAGTTGGTTTTGGAGTATTGACGACAAACCTAGTTGAGGGACTAATGTGTTTGTGAGAATTGCAGGATAACATAGGTAGAAGTCCCTCATTGATTCAGTTTTCCTACCAGAGATGACCCCTAAAAATGTATGAAGACATTGAAGTCAAAGGTGGTATATGAAGATATTCACATTGAAGGCTATGACAAGAGAAGACACCACAAGAAGCCTATGGAGCTCGAAGACTTAGATCTTTCGTAGTTCTCTTTCTTCTGTCTTGAGTCATAGGAACCACCGTACTGTTAAGTGGGGTCCAAGAGAACCAGTCAGAATGACTGAAGTGATGCTTAAACAAAACCTATGTCTTCGAGTGAAGACTTTGAGAGAGAATCTTGTCCAGAGTCGGGCAAGTCAGCTTTGCTTGAAGCCCAAGTAAAGTTGCCGTGTGAGTTTGAAATCTGACCGTTGGAACACGTGTCAGTTCCTTAGTGACCCAGGGTCATTTCGGACAAATCAAGTCGGGTTGGCAAGTGGCTATAAATAGCCCACCCCCTACAACCATAAACGGTTGGCTGCTCAGATTCAGAGTACGGCTTTTGTCGTTTGAGAGCAACCCACCTCGAAGCCTTTGAGAGAGAATTCCTTGCAAGGATAAATCCCTAACCACCCAGAGCCAAAGAGAATTAGGCATCACTTAAGTCTTCTTGTCTGTGTGATCTGAAGACTTATTACACTTGAGGACTGTGCATCCTCCAGCCGGTTAGGCGTCGCGTTCTGAGCATCCAAGAGACATTGTGGACTGCTGGTGAACGAAGTCTGTGAAGGTTTGGGAGTCTACCTTGAAGACTTACCAGAGTGATTGGGTGAGGTCTGTGTGACCTTAGCTCAAGGGGAATACGGTGAGGACTGGGTGTCCTGAGCTGCGTGTTCAGGACTGGGTGTCCGGGACTGTGTGTCCTAAGGTTTAAATACCTAGCCGCCCTAACCAGACGTACAGTTGTCACAGCAACTGGAACTGGTCCAACAAATCATTGTCTTCAGCGAGTCATTGGTTTCATCTTCCCTTCCCTTTACTTACTATTACTCCTTGTGAAGTCATTGTATGTTCGCACTATCTTTTGTCTTCACTGAGTGACTGCATGTTCTGTGTGGCTTCACAATATCTTCCTACCTGATCCTTACTACATTGCTGCTATTAGTCATTGTGCTTTCACTCTATTGAATACTTGACTATGGCTTGCCTAGTGTAGTCTACCTTCCGCTGCAGGGTAATAGGTTTATTTCTATCGTTTGTCTTCATAACTTCCACGTTTTGAAGACTTTCATAAAAATCGCCTATTCACCCCCCCTCTAGTCGATATAACGCACTTTCAATGCCCTCTCGATCGTGCACACACACACTATCGCCTCATCTTAAGCTGATACCTATCGCACACACACTCCTTGTGTCTTTGTCACACATGCACTCCGCCCTCCTCCAATCTCCCTCTCTCTCACACACACATGGGCTTTTTGCAACAACTAGCAAGTTGCCCATGTGTTGCACGGAACATCAAGATGCATTTGTATGAGTAGTTTATCTTGTGGGGGAAAATGATGAACGAGGGAAGGCCTTATTTGCAAATGTGGAGAGGGGTGTGGCTATCTTTTTGCAAAATTGCCATAGTTTCCTTCCTATCCGTCAGATATAGATCGAACGGCCTATATTGCAGGATGGCAGGCACACGATCATCACCGACAATGCTTTTTATAAGAGTAGGGACAAAAAATAGAGTTGGTGATGATGGTGGGCCTGCCATCCTGCAATGTAGGTCGTCCGATTTATATCTGACGGATAGGAAGGAAAATATGGCAATTTACCCGCACTCTTCACCACATTTGCAGATAAGGCCTTCCCTCGTTCATCCTTTTCTCCCACAAGATCTTGATGTTCCGTGCAACGCACGGGCATCTTGCTAGTAAGAGTAGAAATTAGACATATACCACTTCTTGAATCTTGAAACCAACAACATTCCTCCCTTATCTCATCAAAACCACCAAAGGAATATATTTTGAGTGAAACATAACATATTTTTAGTGATATACATATTTCAAAACTAGACTTTTTTTCTATCAAATCGGTGAATATGTATTAATCTACTTTGATCGTGTGGAAACGCATTGGCACATTGCTAGTAGTTATTATAATTTTTTGGACACTAGACAAACGGTGGAGTACATATACGAAGAGAAGAGGCGCACGCACGCAGTCGGCCTCTCGCTGTCTCGCACACATGAGTGTTACATAAAGGCGACATTAACAAATAAACCCTAAAACCCTAGGTGCACGATTGCTGCATTTGTGGGTACCGGGTACGTGGTGGAGCACCTTTGTAGGAATAGTCAGCTCACGTGATAATTTGATCCGTAGGAGTTGATGGTCGGGACCACAGGTGAACGACTTGGAGCGCGGTGGCTTGCCAGTTGCCACAGATCGAGTAGCCACGTTTAAAATATCATTTTTAGCGGGGTTAAGAGTTCCGATTTTCAATGGCGCGTTATAAGTAGTAAGTAGTTTTTAGAACGATTGGTATGGAGCGAAAATGGAATTCATAGTACTACATACCTCCTTGGCGTATGGTTGTATGGTTTTTTTGCGATGGAGGTTGTATGGGTTTATGTTGCGAGATGTTGAACCTGGTAGTTCTAGGGCAAATACTATGGTTTAGATTTAGATGCTGGTTTTCAGTAATGAAAATCAGAAGGGGAAACCCTTCTTTGATTAAAAAAACTACTACCTCCATTCTGGTTTACTAGTCCCCATCGTACTTTGGGTCAAAGTTTGTCCACGAATTTTACTTGTAAAATGTGAATGGAAAACGAGATTTTGTTATACCCAAACAAAAAAGGACTGGAGGGAGTGATTGCTCTGACACGGATGCGACCTCTCATAGCGCAGGCATTGAACCGGCACGCCGGCCAAGAGGGCCGCACTCGTTGCAGGCCCGACTGAGCACGCCTCCTCGCCGTGTGCAACCAGCTTAAGACTGCCCCGCCTGCCTTCATTGAATCCGCACGTGTGCCGGCAACACGTCCTTCCGCGAACCGGCAGACATTTTAGAACACAAAAAATGACTAAAATATAATTAATTTACGCATGGTCTTGACTTGTTGTGCTCGCACTGGTAGCAGGAACTAGTAGAGGATTTTCTTTATTTATAACTCTCCTCACATTTTTTTGGCTTTGAAGTGAATCATGGTTGTGGACATTATGTATGAATGTGCAGATATATGTGAACATGAGTTTGATGTGGAAGTTGAATTTGGAATGTCGGGCTTGCACGTGAACTATACCATGTCCAATGCTTCGTCTGTTATTATTTGGAAAGTAATTGATGTTATTACATGACCCAAAAAAACATTTTGTGCCACATCAGTAGATGCATGGACATCACAACAGGCATGCTGACTGGATAAACATTTGAACCTAGCTATTATGAAGGAAATTTTGTATTGACAACAGTTTTAGATAGCAGGAGATGCCTAGCCTGCTCTACCTCTGCTAGCTTATTTCTGGCTTCTTCCATCTCTTCTTTGGCTTGGGTGAAGAGACCATCTGATTGCTCTTTTCGCTTCTTCAGGAACTCAGCTACATTCTCAAGGGTTGCTGCACGCTTTCTTTCAGCCTTTACTAATGCCACGAGGACACGAACAGCTGACGACTCCACCTGGCTTGTGTGTAATCCAGCATCATCTGGGAATTTGCACCTTGTGTCTAATCTAGCATCATTAGGGAACTGGCACCTTGTGTGTAATCCAGCCTCATTTTGGAAACATGATCTCGAGGTTGACCATACTTCCCTCCTCACAGGAACTGCATCCTGACATGAAGTTACTTCTTTTTTAGATCAATACTCAGAGCAACCTAGATCCATTTATTAGAATCCAGATAAACAAAACTCGGAGAAGTGAATTCAAAAGGAAAATAAAAATAAAAACAGACTACAAGGTGAGAACACCCACTTCCTACATCAAGCTAAAAACGAAAGCATTAGCATGATTAAGACTCTTCTTATTACACATCGAAGAACACCACGCTAAGAGAAATAGAAACTACAACATATACACATAGAAGAACACGAGGCTACACGAAAGTAATTGAAAGGGTGTTACTTACCAAAGCTCGTTTTACAGGTTCGCTACAGCTCCTCTTTTACTTTCCACGCTCCTTGAAGATGTCCCGAATATCCCGTTTTTGGTCTTCATTGCTCCTCTGCATGTTCGCACTCGTGGTTTTAAAATCTCAACATGGCAAGAAAAATATAGTACTAGTAATACTCGCGCATCTTGTGGGCAACATTAAAGCACTCGTCTGCCATGTTAGAGCATCTCCAACAGAATCGCAACGCGTGGCGCTTTAAAAAAGCGTTTACAGTGCTGAGATCGAGAAGTAGATACTAGAGAGTAGAGGATAGTTCTCAGCATAGATAGATAAAAAAAGATAATTCAACTACTCCTCGTCGTCCGACTCCTCCTCGGTGATGTCCTCCTCCACGTCTGACTGTAGGCGTGAATATACCGATCGTCATCGGATTCCCAGGGCGACATTTCTCCTAGCCTCATGTTGAATTGAGCGTCCGCTTTTCGCCTACGCTTGTCCTCGCGATAGGCGGCTCGCTCCGCCCTCCTCTTATCCCTCTCCGCCCTCCTTTGCACGTAGAACTCACGCTCATTGATGATGTCTTGCTGGAAGTGTTGGCGCCACAGCGCCATGGCTTCCTCATCCATCTCGGCGATGCCGAGACGGTGCTCCTGCCACCGGTTGTCGCGATGATCCTCGTCGATGCTAAGCCGCGGTAGAGGCGCGAGCTCCTGCGCCCGCTCCCGCGTCGGCATGTTGGGGAAGTTCAATGTTCTATGAGGCCACCGGAGGTGCCACACCGTCGCGTTGTATGCGCTAGTGGCCTCGTTGGCGGTGTCGAAATTGCCGAGGCTGAGGCGCATCCCGCGGAACTGGATCTCGGCGGAGAAGCCTCCGGAGGGGCGCATGCGGACGCTGCGGTATCCCAAGTTTACCGGTGGCGCGGTGGCGGCGAGGCGAAAAAGAGCGAGGAGAGAGCGGTGGAGAGGCACAGAGCAGGGAGAGAGCGGTAGCAAGGCACAGAGCGGTGGGAGGACGTTGGATTTTATAAAGCGCGTCGGATGCCGCGCGCCAAAACTAGCGCATGCCCGGCCGCTTTTTCCCGCGTGCGTGATCCTTTCCCGACGTCTCTGCTATCTCTACTCTCTTCTCTACTGTTATATTTATTTAATATTTAATATTTATCTCTACTTCCTTTACTGTCTACTCTTTTTCTCTATACTTTTTTTTCTTGCAATATAGGCCGTCCGATTTATATCTGACGGATAGGAAGGAAACAAATGTGAATTTTGCAAAAAGAAACCCATACCCCTATCCATATTTGCAAATAAGGACTTCCCTCGTTCATACTTTTCTCCCACAAGATAAACTACTCATACAAATGCATCTTGATGCGTGCAACGCATGGGCATCTTGCTAGTTCTAAAAACTTTTCCATCATTTGCCACACTACTGGTTGCAGATGAAAAACCTACCCAAGCACAGCGCGATACAGGAGCGACGCACAATTACAAGCTGATATTCTGTTGGACAATGGAGGCTATAACCAATTACTTTTACGGGAACAATAGCACCCAGGAAATTTGAAGGGTAGGTATGAACAAAATTGGAACTGCACATGTACTGCTAAGTGATTCAATACACACATTACCAATCGAGGAGGAGAACAATGGTCGCAGCGGCCTCTGTGAGTCATGGTCGGCAACGGGAGTAAGTTCATTGTCCACGACGGTGGTACTTCTGCGCTTGGCGTCGGCTTCCGGGAAGCAGATCCGAGACCTTGGAAGACGATGCCGGGGAAGAGGCTCCGTGTACGACGACAACGGTGGACCGGCTCCAGTGCGGCATACGAGCTCGTCGATGAGGCAGATGCACTGTAGTGGACGAGTGCGCCAATGTAAAGGGGAGGAGCACGAAGGTTGCGGTGCCGTGGAGAAGTCTATTTTGCGGTGGGGATAGAAAATGGGGAGTATTCAGGTGTACTACTCTGGGTGTCGGGGTGGGGTTGGCTGGGTAGGGTGAACCTGAAGTTACGAAAACAGCCCCCTACCAAGCATCATCTGTAGGCCTGTTTCGAAGGCTATGATGGTAACTTCCCACTGCTCGAATCAGGGTCGCAGGAGATTTTCCTGCCGACCACAAAATTTTGTGACACTGGACTCCCTGTGTGGCGTGTTGAGTGATTCGGCTAAGCAACTAGCGAGTAGTAGTAGTAAACTCTGCATATTAGGTTTGACCGAAGTCAAACTTCCTAAAGTTTGACCAAGTTTATAGAAAAATATAAACATTTACCATAACAAATATGTATGATGTGAAAGTACATTCAATAATGAATCTAATGGTATTTATTTGTTCTTTTATATGTTAATATTTTTTGTTATAAGCTTTCTGAGAGTTTACAATACTTGACTTTGACCAATGCTAATACGCGGACTTAAATAAAAATGGAGGGAGTACACATTTGTTTTCTTTAGTTTGTAGTGAACCAATCATTTCTTGAAATTGTGAAATAAATATATTAGGCTATTGACTTCGAATGTAATGGTCTATACAATTCAATAGTTACAATCATTGTCGAATCCCAAGATGTATACAAGGTCTATAGTACTTCACAACATGCTCAAACTCACATAATCCCAGTCAAATGAGAATCTAAATGCATTTCATAGTTATTACTTTGTAGGATGCAACAAAAACAACCATAACTCTACATTAGCCATTATAGAAGCAACATTTTGACATATCCCAATGTGTGAATGAAACGTGCAGGGAGAGCTTTTGAAGATGGAGCAGATAGGGCGGGAAAGATTGTATGTATGTGGACGAGAGAGTAGGAGACAAACCTAACAAGACAGAGAGAGAGAGATAGAGAGAGAAAGAGAGAGGAAGAAGTTAGGTCTGTGAGAAAGATGGATACATGTAATATACATGAGATGCGTGTGCATCTGGATTCTGTATACATGGAAGGAGAAGAGACAACATGTTTGATGAGAGAGCTGGAAAAACATGGACTAGAGGGGAAGGATCTCGTGGGTTGAGGGATTGACAATTTTGTGCGGGGGAGAGAGGGATTGGTAATTTTGTGCAAGAGAGAGAGAGGGTGGGGGGAGGAGTCAGTCAGCCGTCGTCACATCACCCTGCTTCCAAATGACTCCGCATTCTCTAGCGCGGTGTGGTCGCTGTCTTCGATCTGCTCAATGCCCTCTTTGAAGATTGAGGTGTTGTGCATGTTGGGGGTGCAAAGAAGCACAAGCGAGAGTGGTCACCATGTAACCTTGGATGGGGATGAATTGTGTGCTCGGGGGAGTGTGTGTGTGTGTGTTGTGCTGCGTGTGTCTCTCTGTGTATGTGTGTGTGTGTGTCAGATATTGAGAGAAAACAAACCTAAGGAGAGAAATGGGTATTCACAAAGAGATTGTGCGGGCCTTGAGGTGGGCAGGGGCCGGGTGAGGGTGTCAAAATGTGCGCGTTGATGCATGTGTTGCATGCGACTGTGCGAGGGACGGACGAATCGAGAGAGATGGTTTTTGTGTTATAGATGCTCCTCTCTCTCTCTCACACACACACACAAGTAAACTAGAAGACCGTTCTCTCATGTATACTCAACGTATCGGCATCTGTCTATGTCTCACTCATGCATGATCATTTGCACATTCACACCTCTCTATGTCTGTATCACACGCACACCGTCTCCACATTGCCCTTCCGCCACAACACACATATGGACACATACACACGTTCTCTCTCAGTCACACACACAAAATTAGTATTAAAAAAACTAGGGCGCACCTAAAATGTCCAAATCCAAATAAACACGAACTGGAGCTAAATTCAAATATATGGAAATATTGCAGCGTCAAGAACTTTCACAGGAAAGAAAAGTTGAGTAATATTCAAGGATTGTTTTCACACACACAAAAAGGTTCGGTGGATGTCCTTCGAGCGCGACACGGTGACGCACCGTTCGATCGACCGCGCGGCCGCGGTTCACGCACTTGCACATGATTCCGTATCGTGGTTGTGGTACTAACTAATAAAAGCGCTGCCTAAGTCTAATGTTTACGTGTACTAGTACGGTTTTCTTTTAAGTTTGACCAACCTTATATATAAAACTAAAGTAAGCTCCCACATGCGCACTCATCAATATGCTGCCGCCGCCGTTGCGCATGTCGGCGCCTGCCTGCTCCGGCCAATAATTTCTCGCCCATCACCGCCGTGTCGCCGCCATCCTGTGCCATGAAGCCGAAGGCTCGCCCGCTCACGTCATCTGCAGTCCCTCCTTGTGATGCCGCCGCGCTGCCAAGCACGCGAGCAACTGGTGGAGCCGCGTCTATGCTCGCAGTGTACGAAGAGGAGGACGAGCGCGTGCTCCAGCACGCCGGCGAGGAGGAACTAGCGTGTCATTGTCGTCTCCGCCCGCGCGGAGGAGGCGCGCATGGTGGCTGTCCTGGCGGAAGCCGGTCGCGCGCACGTCGAGCCCGCAAACCGGGTGCGGACGCGGAATCTACCTTCGAGACCTTGAATGCCACATGGATCCTGCAATCTGAAGGAGCAATTTGGGTCAATCGACTCATGTGAGGCGTTTGATGCAACATGGATGGCTAGAAGGGCTTCTTCCACCTCTTCTGCCATCTTCTTCCTTCGCTCCGTCGAACTTCTTTTACAAATCGACTGACCCAAATTATACTACTAGTATGAACGTATTAAGTACAGTAGGAACACGGAGATACGAGAAGTAGTACCAACTGTAAGAAGAACAGTAGTAAGACGTAGTACTAGTACTATTGTACGTACTAAAGAGTTCAAATAACGAGAAAGAACATAAACATAGTTCTGCTGGGGCCTCGGCACAACACACCCTTGAAAATAAACTAAGCAACTAGTCTGCTTGACACTGCAGTAGAACCAGCATGAGCGATGGCACTGCCACCTACTCGGAGTCCGAGTCCACATCCTCGACTTCGTCCTTGTCCCTCTTCCTCTTCCTCTTCGCTGACGCGTCTTTGCTTGAACCGGACACTGGGCTCTGCTTCTTCATCCAACCCTTGTAGATATTTAAACAAAGGTAGGCATCCATTGCTGCGTACAGGATGTGATCTTCATCTAATGTCTTCGACTCCCATGCATGATGAAACTCGTGATGAGGTTTCTTCAGTTTAGCGTACGAAGGATCAATCATGGCTGCTGCCAGGGTCAGCATTAAAGGTTGAGAGGAGGACACCAGGCTTGCCTTCTGGAGATCGAAGGGCTAGCCTACAACGAGACCTATCCGACGCAGGACTTCTTTGTCGTTCTTAAAGTCTATAGTAACAAATTTCACTCTTTCGTCCTTGAGGAAGGTCTTAAAATCTTGGCACTCAACGTCGGCGTGGCATATGTGGTAGACCAAGCAAACTTTATGTACGCAAACCTGGATCACGACGGGCTGCTTCCTCTCTTCGTCCTTTAGATCCTTCTCTCGTCCCAGGACTGTGGTGTACTCAACATCTAGCCCAGCGACCCACTCATCCGTTAAACTGTTGAACATGCGTAGGAAGCGAGCAAGCCATGCTTTCACCGTCTCGGATCCATGTGCGTAGATGACGATGAACTGATCGCCGGTGATGGCTCTAACCTGGTACTCAGCGGCGACCATGGAGATTCGGGAGGCCATGGATTTTGCAGGAGGGTTAGGAGAAGTTGAACTGTTGTACCCTGCAAAAAAACTGGGAGCGAACTAATGTGAAAGGACGGGACGACTGGGAGCGAACTGTTGTAAGGTAGGAAGACGGGGACGAGTAGGGCGTGCGAACGGCGTGGGGTTGCTGGCTTGCCCGGTGGATAAACGGCTGCAAGCCCCCAAAGAGTTCTCGAGAACTATGTGGGACCCACTAGATGTCATGTCTACTAGACCCATATCGTAGGCCTGACGATATAGCTTCTCCCTGTTTGCACGCCATGCCGGCGCGTGGATATAAAGTCACTTAATTCCGTCAAACATCGCGCCTCCCACGACCTTCGCCTCCCTCGCGCGGTCGCGCCCTTTGAGACTTCGACCGGCTATAAATGAGCAATTTTTTTGCCTTTTTTTAGATAAGCAATTTTTTTGCCTACTCCGCATGCATGATACTCCCTCTGGTCCTTTTTACTCCCGTCAACCGTTTGCAAAGTGTTTGACCAAATTTATACTTTTTTGAACACCACCTTATATTAATTAACCAGCCACACCACTACACTCATTCGTTACAATATTCACCACACAGGGCGGTACGTTATTTACAAGAATATCATCTAATCTATTGTCAAAGCTATACTTAGCGATTAAGTGTGCCACCTTATTGGTCGAACGGCTAATCTTTGACAATTGAAGATTTTTGATCAACTTCGAGATGCTCAACGCTTTCATCTTCAGGTCATGCATAGCAGACCTGTCATAGTCCCCCGATGCAAGAGACACTACCACAAAAGCGCAATCAGTCTCTAAAATTACAGGATTATGAAGAGAAATACCTATGTAGAGACCAGCAATGCAAGCCCTAAGCTCCGCTTCCTCC